>NC_140497.1:46200780-46800780 GCF_964271855.1 Acomys minous | reverse complement strand
GGCTGTTTAAGCGATCTCAGTCCACCTCCTTCTCTGTGACTGGCAAACCCGGAGGCAGAGTATTGCCTGTGACCTCAAGCCCCGAGTCCGGACCCGCAGAAGTGGCTCAGGACTCAACTGAGCATGCTCCAGACAGTGCCAGCCTGCCGCACGTGGCTGCCTTTGGCATCTGGGTGCCCGAGGTTGAGGAGCATCAAGACATCAGGGCTCAAGAAACCTGAGGGAGCTGGGCTTACAGCGAGGAATAGCATGGACACGTGGGAAGAACGCTGGTGCGGGGAGGGTCTTGTGTGCCGATGGATGCGTGGGCTCTGGTTTCTAAGCATATCAAAACCCAGTCGCTCCCTAAAAGCCCGAAAATAGAAATAATACTTTAACATTAGTTTCCATAGCGCCTTAGCTCAAAAGAACCTCTCCTGCCTCTTTCAAAAAGCCTAATCTTTTCAAGTTATTCAATAAGCATTCTTTACAATTGCAGTCGAGCACTATACGGAATCTGTCTCCCTTTGTTCAAGTAAGTCATAGTATGTTCTTGTAAAGTATTTTTGTATTCACTTCTGCTCTACTTGTTTTTCTCCCCACTCCTTTTAATGTCACAGAACTTGCAGAATTACTCCCGTTCTGTCTTAGAGACACTCGCTGCGGTGTGTTTGTGTGTGAGAGAGCATTTGCTTTAAACCCTTAGTGACGGAAGACTGAAGTGGGAAAAGGCTACAGGGAAAACCATACCGATTTAAGATGAATAAACTCGAGGAGAAGGAGGAAGAGAAATAAAGGGAGGAGGAGGAAGGGAGATAGGGTGACGGCCTCCTACTGAGTTAAAAAAATTTGACCTGCCCGCTAGGTTTGTTAAGATTCTAGGAAATAGCCCAAGTGAGAGTGACCCTTCATGTCAGCCTCTTGGCCTGAACCAATGCCAGTTCAGAGTCAGTGTGGTGGGGGGTCACCATGTCTAGTGGGCGTTTATTTCCGGGAAGAATGCTAATGTGCTTCCCTTTTGGATCCTAACTTACTAGGGCCATTTTAATTCGCCCCTCCCTCCTGCGTTTCTAGAATCTGATGCTGCTGAGGTCCAGAACGCTGCTCTGGATCTTGCCCACATCTCCACAGACGTGAGTACCACAAATAGTGAAGCCTGGGAAAGAAAGGGTGGGCATCCGGGATGTCTCTTGGGCAGCTACCTTGGAACTTGGGTCTGAAGCTATCTCCTCCCCAGTCCGCCTTGTGGGACTTGAGCTTAGCTCTCAAACCACTGTGACCTTTCCTCCGCATCTGCTTCTTTGTGTCCTCTTCTTTGCCTCAACCTATTTTAGGTGTTCTCTCTCCTGCTGTCCTGTGATCTTTCATCCTTCCAAAAATGGCCAATACCAAGCCGGGTTAGTCGGCCACACCCAACCTTTCACGTGGCTCAAACACCTGTTCCGATTGGTCAATGTCTGGTGTTTGTCCGTGTATGTCAGTCTTTTCTACCATCTTTGTCTCTAATTCTATTCTTTCTCTGTATCTCCCTAAGTTCAGACCTTTATATGGAATCTAGCAGCTCCCCTGCCATGCCTTCAGCATTATGTGCTGAACACAGTCCATGGGCTGTGATTGCTTTTTTGCCAGTATTTTCTAGCAGGGTCACTGGTACCTCCACTCAGCCAGAGATCACAAATCTGGAAATGTCTTGATCTAGTCACGTGACTTTTTTCCATCGTCCTGCTGGTCACAGACACTGCCCACCTGCCTGTAGGTATCTGAAGAGCTCTTATCCTTTGTGTTCCCACCATCACTGCCCTCTTCAGTCCTCATCATCGCTAATGGGTCGTCGTTAACCATGGCGACATGATGGTTTCATATAGCTAAACAAGCCCCTTTGTGCTCTTCAACACACCCTCCTCTGTGCCTCCTTAGATTTTCCTTTTTCACCAAGTTATATTACAGTGTGTGCCTCACCCCTGAGGAGAGTTTCCAGCCAGTGTTCCCTAATACCCAGTGTCCTAGCCAATCCAAGTGACCTGCTATGCAAACAGACACCTCCACACACTCATCACTTCTTTGTTCCTCTGTCATCTTAATTTACCTGTCAGATATTAAGCACTCAAGGGTGAGTTCAGACTGGGCACAATCTGGCTTTCCTGGAGTAACTTCCGCTTGGATACTTCCTTATGTGCCTTGTGTCTTGTCTCCGTTTTGACATCTGGCCTTGAAGAAAAAATTTTTTTTCTTTAGTTGTCTTCTCTACACTGTAGGGAACTTGATAGTAATGGAGGCATCTCAGCCATCTTTGTTTTCAGCATCAACACAAGGTTATCTGATGGATTGATCCATATGTATTGATACAATACTGAAAGTTTGTTCCTTAAAAAAAAATTCTTCTTGAAGCGTTTACGTAGGTTGCAAAGAAATTGATGCCAGAACAAAGTCACGTCCAGTGCAACATGAGGGACATAAGAGAGATTTCAAGTTTGGCCTCCTTACACCCAGTGAGTTTTCTTCACCTTCAGAAGTCAGGAATGCTTTGGGAGCCATCTGGTGTACTTGCTTCATTGGCATGAAGTAACACAGCATTACTAATTAATCCCTTTTCTCTGTTGCCCTGCTTTCTTCTGGCAGCATCCAGACAAGCCTCCAATTGTCTGAAGGTCATTATTTTACTCCATAGAATAGATTTTTCCCCCTCTTTAAAGTGTGGTACCTCAGAAAGGCAAACTAACCATTTGGGAATTAATGTGATTTTAATACTACTCTCAGTTTTTACTGTCCACTGACAGCCAGAACTAAACCCCAGGTGTGTGGGGAGGTGGGGCAAGTCATCTGCTGAGTCATCACCTGAGGATGATAACTATGCTGGTGGCTAGTTTTTGTCAATTTGACAGAGGTGAGGATCACCTGGGAAGAGGGAACTGTCTGCATCTTCAGATGAACAACGGCCTCTTCCATCAGACTGGCCTGTAGATGCATCTTTGAGGGCATTTTCTTGATGCGTGATTGATGTGCGATGGCCTGGCCCCATTGTAGCCAGTGCTACCCCTATGATGGTGGCCCTGGGTTGCACAAGAAAGCAAGCTGATTAAACCATGGAAAAGCAAGTCAGGGACACATTCCTCTGTGGTCTCTGCTTCAGTAACTGCCTTCATATTTCTGCCTTGAGCTCTCCTGCTTTGGGTTCTCTCAATGATACATGGTAGACTATAAGCCAACCAACCTTTCCCTCCACACTGGACCCCAAATTAGGCACAGACCACCCCAAAACACCAATTTCCAAGTGCAAACCAAATTAAAAAAGATTCTTTATTGAGCAAGGCAACTAGACAAGGTCCCTGAATTTGAATTGGGCAGAAACAACAACAGCGAGCTTTGCAAATGTTAATTTTAAGAGGGAAAAGGGTTAGGAATACTATTCAGCTATTAAAAACAAGGAATTCCTGAAATTTGTGGATAAATGGATTGAGCTAGAAATGATCATAATGAGTGAGTTAACCCAGAAGCAGAAAGACTCAAATGGTATATACTCACTTATATCTGCATATTAGCCCAAGGGGCATGTCACATGAAAGCCTTCAATTACCAGGAAACTGGGACAGTGGGAAGGACATCCTATTGGGACTCTAGATGAGACAAGCATGGGAGAATGGCAAAGTAGAAGGATCCAGAGGGTCCTAGAAACCTACAGGTAGAACATCATGATAGGCAGATTTGGGCCCAGGGGTCCTGCTCAAACTAAGACACCAGCCAAGGACAATACAGACTGTAAACTTTAAACCCCTACCCAGATCTAGCCAATGGTCAGAACATTCTCCACAGTAGAGTGGAGAGTTGGATATGACTTTCTCATGTACAGTGGTGCCTCATATTTGACCATTTTCCCTGGAGGGGGGAGACCTGGTGGCACTCAGAGGAAGGACAGCAGGTTACCAAGAAGAGACTTGATACCCTATGAGCATATACAGGGGGAGGAAATCCCCCTCAGGAACTGTCATAGGGGAGGGGAATAAGGGGAAAATGGGAGGGAGGGAAGAATGGGAGGATACAAGGGATGGGATAACCATTGAGATGTAACAAGAACAAATTAATAAAATAATATATATCTTGAAAAAAAAGAGGGAAAAGGGGAGGCTGGGGGTGGTGGCACAAACCTTTAATCTCAGTACTCAGGAGGCAGAGGCAGATGGATCTCTGTGAGTTCGAGGCCAGCTTGGTCTACAAAGTGAGTCCAGGACAGCCAAAAGAACACAGAGAAACTCTGTCCTGAAATAAAAATTAAAAAAAAAAAAAGAGGGCAAGGAGTAAGTCTGTATTGGAACGAGCTAGGACGTGTTGGTAAGCTCTGATAGAGTATTTTGAGTAGGGTAGTCAAAATAATGAATTTTGATTGCTGGAGTTTGAGGTATTGATAAATAAGACCTTGGTGATCAGTCTCAGGAATGAGGCTGTGGCCAAATAAGGGAATAGACCTTCAGGGCTACCTTTAGGAATGTAATCTAAGGATTGAGCAAGCGAAAGAAGGGTAAAGGGCAAAACCGGCCAGTGCCATTCTTTTCATGCTCAGGCCTGCTAGAGCCCTTCGCTCCTAAGTTAATTTTGCAACAGTGACCCTCCAGGAAAGAGCACTCACAAAGGAAGCAGCTGAACCATTCCTCTAGGAGATTCTGCACAGTTGTCACCCACGTGGATAAAATGAGACAGTAACAGGCATGTGGTAAATAAACTTTTTTTTTGTAACATAAAAAGGTAAAAAGAAAAGACGGGCAAAAGACAACAAAACAAAATAAAAAGCCATTATTACAACAGGTTAAGCAGCTCCTACTTGGGTTTTCCTTGTAGTTTCATATGGATAATAAGACACAAAGCTAATGTTAAGAACTGCGATGCATGTTTGTATTCGTTCAATAGCCTAAGCTCTATCGGAGATTCTGGAGAATGAAGAAGAGCAGCCTAGGTGGGAAGCTAACTTGGTTTTTGTCCTGGTTGACCCATACGGGATTTTGCGTGGTGACAAATGAAGGACAGATGTTATTCCTCAACATGTCCTTCCTAAGCTCTGCCTCCTTGGAGAGTGGCTAGGCCAGTGGACGGTTTGACTTCATATGCTTCCTGGAAGGGAGCAGAAAGAGGCTACACTTCTACATCAGGCTTTTCTTTGTTCCTAGGAGTTTGAAACAGCCTCCTTGGGACAGTGGGATGTGTGGAGGGAGCGAAAGGAAGCAAGGGCTTCTCTCTGAAGTCTCAGTAGCTGAGGCTGGCAAAGCTACTTCAAAAGTCTGAGAGTCGGTATTAGGAAAAATATTCTCTTCCTCTTACGTGTTGAGCTTGCGTGCTGAGGTTGTGCCTGAGGAGGTGTTTGAGCATGGAATGTGAGCATTCCAGTTACCCAGCTGGAAAAATCCAGCTATCAGATGGCATGCTTGAAACTCACAGGAGGCAGAGGGCCCAGCTGAAGCCACACCCTCTGGACCTCCTTCCACACTACACCAGAGCCTCTCCTTCCAGGAAGACTTGCCAGCCTATGATATAACAGCCTTTACAGCTGATCGTTCCTTATTTAGCTCTTCCAAGGCTTTGTTTACTTAGGGCCAAATTATTTGCAGAAAGAAAGAATGCAGTTGGGATTCTGCCTCCTATATAGGACCCTGTGGATGTTTGCATGCAGCGGTTACAAGTCACTAGGAAGATGGCTGAGCATTCCATGGTACTCCCTGGTAAAGATTTTGACTTCGTAGGTGTTTTTTGCTTGAATTCTTGTTTACAGTTGGGAGTTCAGTACTTCTGGTGTGTGATTTCTTCTGGAAGGAGGGAAAGGCAGGCAACCCTACACAGGGAAATGGAAACTGAAGTTGTGTTACCCACATAGTCAAACCAAAAGGCACAAAGCAGACAATATATCAACCTCCAGGAGTGTGGCCCAGTAGGTGAGTCGTTTGTCCTTGGACCTGACAGGGAGGCCACATTGTTTACTTCAGAATACTGCTCAGAACAGAGAGGGGGGCTCTCATCCCCAGAGGTCTGGCCTCCTTATGGGAGCCTCTGCAGGAGCAGCTATGACTTTGTGCCTCCCTGAGAAGCAACCCAAGAGGAAACTTGGTAATTCACACCAATTATTTTTCATGGGGCGGGGTGGATTTTCACCCCTTTACTCATTGTTGAGTCATTTACTAAACCTAAGAGGAAAGAAAAGAGATTTTTCTATTTTACCTTTTGAGTAGACATGACACCAAATTCTCGGTGCGGGCACAGAGCTCCCACGGGGAGAAAGATGAGGAGCCCTGAGCTGTGGCAGGGACAGAAGAAGCAGTGGGTGGGTGGATGGGTGGGGTGTGAGGTCCTTTGGGAGATCCCGGGGACTTGCAGAGGGAAGGGCAGGGAGATGTGCAAAGAGCTACAGAGATCTAGGTCTCGTTTGGTGGCACGTGAAGAACACAGGGTGGTTAAGTGGATATGTGGCTTCTTTTCTGGGGACTGACTCTCTGGCTAGGTGAGGTATGGACAGATCTGGAAGACAGCTGGCCAAAGCCTATATCCTACCTTAGGACCTCTGTATGGGGGACTTCTAAGGCCCAGAGCATCCACTAGTTGTCAGAATGGGAAAGAGGATTTGACACTTAACTTTACTTGGGACAATGTCACTATTCTAATTTTTATCCATCCCTCAAAATGACATTTCAAAACAAATGGAAATCTCGGTTCTTTCTCATACCAAAAGGCATTGTCCAAGTGTGGTAAAGTTCAGGTTGGGACCCAATTTCTCTCTTACTTGTAGTAACAGGATTGGTTGGCTTGATTGGTTTTTCTGCTTAAGATGTTTTCCTATAAATAGAAGCCTTTTTTATAATATAAATCTAGGGATCATGTAGAGATTGTATAATAACTGCAATTATTAGGCTGCAAACCACAGGTGATTTTTCAGAAAGTTTCTCTTTAGGTCTCTTTGTGGTCTAACCTCATACAGTTTCTGACTCAACGTAGATTTCAGGGAGCTCTGTTGAACTGGAAATCTGTTGAGGCTTGTTGATTGAAGTTCTCAGGAAAAAGCTGAGCCTGTGTTACCTATTCTGCGAGTCTGGTTGGCGGATTAGAATGCCAATGATTTTATGGATTGGAAAATATTGCAGATTTAGGGGCAAATTATCTTGAGTTATCTTAGCCCCTTAGCCAGTCATTTATTACCTACTTCAGTGTATGATATGACATCCTTGTGACTGCTAGGTACATCCTTTTGAAATGCATGAACAGGCACCAACCCTAAAGACAGTAATGCGCCATCAGATAGCATCTGAGGCCGTAACAAAGGTTTCCTTCCTTCGTTATAACATGCCTTCATATTATGTTTCCACTACTGCATTTGAAAAGTGTCTTGGTTTATGACTTCTTTTGTTTTGCTACCATAAAAGCTTAATTGTTTCAATGTGGGCACATAGTACTTGGGGTAAAGGTAAAGCTGAGTGCTTGGGCCATGGTCGATCTTATTTGGTTCCAGGACCAAATTCAAAACGATTCCTTTTAAATGAGAACTGTGATTTTGTGTGGTTACCCACATGTTGAGGGTATCTGAGAGGAAGGGGACCCCTGCTCACCTGGGGGGTCTGAATGCCGTTCAGACTTTAGTCTCACCACCTCTGAGATACCGATTCTAACTTTCTATTTGCTGAGAATGTTTCAGGCCTGTGATGCCTACATTTCTCCTTGGCCTGGGTCAGTAGCTAATAATCTAGACTACTCACAAGCTGAGGATGAGTGTGCAAGCAGATACATAAATAATAGCTAACCCGGCCAAGGACTACTTAGTGCATTGTCTTTAAGTATCATAATTCATAGGCTTCTTCTTGTAATAAGTTAGCATTTCTGTTGTGATTGCAGTGCCAGGACTTGAACTCAGGATGTTATGTGTGTTAAGCAAGTGCCGTACCTCTGAGCTATGTCACCAGCCTCGGTTATTAATTTTAATGAGCCTTCCTAATTGCTTTCATTTTAAAGACATTTTAAAATTAACCACTTCCAAAACTCGAGGAACGTTGTGATTGTATTTAATGAAGGAAATGAGGCAATCTTCTTAAACGGCATAGAAATTACACCTTACCTCTCACACGTGTAGAATGTAGGGTAAAAGATGCCACTAAGATTTACCAATAGGCAAGATGGCATGGGTCGGCACTGTCAGGCAGAAAGAGAGACTCTGTAGGTCTTCTCAACACGACTGAGTGCAGTGATTTATAATGCCATGCGTATGCATTGGCCTGTAATTCTAATTACTAAAAGTGGACCAGCCGTCTTCAAGAATCTTTGACTGTTAAATGAATATCACATTCAATCACACTAAAAGTCCACTACTGCTCATTGATCGTGGAAGCCACAGTCAGGGGGTCAGAGTTCACTTTGAGTCAAACTGCCACTCATCTCCGAGCCATCTGCTTACTCCTAGTTCATCAGAAGTTGAACCCCTATCCAGAGAACACCAGAATATCCAGAGAACCAAAGATAGCTCTGAAGATGTCATCGTTATAGAACATCAAAAAAGCCATGCCTAAAATAAATAAAAATAAGATAAAATAAAATAAAATAAAATAAAATAAAATAACTCTCCCCTAAACCTGCTACACAGCTTGGCATGATTTTATCTGTGCTCTCGGCATTATGGGTTCTAACAGTCTCAGGCTGTTTTTTTTTTGTGTGTGTGTGTGTTGGTCCCTTGATTCATTACCTCATTTCCTTGGCTGTGTCATTTGCTTTTCTTTCATAATGTTATGGGAAAAATAAGGAGAATAGGGTGGGGGGGGAGAAGTGAGGAATTGCAACTGGGCCTGACAATGGTGGAGAAGATTTAAAAGAGCGTGAAGATTGTTCCTGGAGAAGTTGTCTGTGAAGAAAGTGAAAGCAAGGGAGATTTAACCATAGGCCCTAGGACAGTGATCCACCCAAAAGCACAGAATATTGCAGAGGCTGGGCTGATAATTATTGGTGAAGGTAACCTTCTAGAAGAGCAGGTCCTCATCATAAATGCTCATCCGGATAATATCAGCCCAGACACTGACTACCCAGAACTCAAACCTATGATCGTTGGCACCAATAACGTGTTTGAAGTTGGCTGTCATTCCCAAGCCATGAAAATGGGAGATAACAACGCCATTGAGTCCAAAGCATTATGTAGGCAGAAATGTAATCTTGACCAGTGTGGTAGCAGCATCGGGGCTTGCTGTAAACCTAAACACCTTTGAAGTCATCCTTGAGGACACAGTGATCTATGGGCGCAGGACAGACTACGACGGGAGCAGATGGAGCGACCAGAGCCCCAGACACTATACCTAGATTTCTTGATGAAAATCTTGCCCAATTACCACCACCTAAAGAAGACAAAGAAAGGAGGGTTGACTTTAGTTAAGAATTAAACCATTGGGTGGGGTGGGAGGCGTCTCTGCTTTTGTGAGGGCCCAGTGTGTTAGCATGATATTGACTGTACATTGGAAACTGCAGTTACAGAGAGAGCTGGGTCCTACCGTAACTAGTTTTTTTTGTTTTTGTTTTTTAACTTTATCTAGAGTGTATCGCTTCTCTGTCCTTGTTCTAGTACCTTATAGACTCAGTTTTTCTTTTGTTATATAAAATGTTAGCCATGCATTTATTGTGTAAAAGACTACCCGTGATGACACATCATATTATATATATATTTTAACATAACCATTTACCATAATAATTGAATAAAAGTTTGACTACTCACTTTTTAAAAAAAAAAAAATAAAGTGAGGAATTGAACTCCTTCTGAGAAGAGCAGGAGAGACATCTCAGATCCAAACCAGGGGTCAGCTCTGCCTGAGTTTGCTCTCCTATGGCCTGATCCCCGGGATGGTGTTTATAATCCCTGTGCTGAAGTGGCCAGCTATGCTTTCCTATGGTACCTGTTCAAGTGAAGGATTCGGTTGTTGTCTAACTTAAGATTAAGACCATGATGAGCAAGGCTAGAACACAGAAATTATAGAGTTTAGGGGTCTCTGGACCCTTTTTTCCGGCCTTCCTCTCTTCTTCTCTATCCCTTCCCTTCCCTTCCCTTCCCTTCCCTTCCCTTCCCTTCCCTTCCCTTCCCTTCCCTTCCCTTCCCTTCCCTTCCCTTCCCTTCCCTTCCTTTCCCTCCTCTCTCCTCCTCTCCCCTTCCCTTCTCTTCCCCTCTCCTTCTTGCCTTCCTGCCTTCCTTCCCTTGTCTCTGTATGCCATATATCTGTCTGTCTGTCTGTCTGTCTCTGTCTCTGTCTCTGTCTCTGTCTCTGTCTCTGTCTCCCTCCCTCCCTTCCTCCCTCCATCCCCCCCTCTCCCCCCTCTCTCTTTTTAAGACTGGCTGTCCATGGAGCTCCCGCCCCAGCACTGACATTACAGGCCCAAGCCCAGCCTTTTACATTGTCTCTGTGGATCGAAATTCAGGCACTTATGTCTTCCAGGCAAGCACTTGCTGATGGAGCTGTCTCCCCAGGTGTGACGCAACCCTTCCATCCCTTTGTGTGAACCCTGTTTACAGGATGCACTGAACAAGAGCAGCTTATTTTAAGGAGGCACCGTTGCCAGCTTCAATGACACCACTGTCTTATTATCTCCTTGTGCTGCTTCCTGGATTTTCCTTCAGTGTTCTGTCCAAACTTCTACAGAGACTCATTTCCTGTAGGAAAAGGCCATATCTAATTGTCTCTGTTTGAAGGTCATGCCTGATGGAGTGGAAGGGGACTGGAAACTTAAAGCAGAGGCTCGTGGAAACTTCTAGATGCCTAAGACTGCCTCTGGCTATGAGTTTCCTGTCCTAAACACTCCAGCTGTTTCTTGGACCCTATCCTCTGCCATCAGGGTTGAAGGGGATGGAAGAATGAAGTGGTCATTCGCCACTGCCTTTAGCTATCTGCAACCTCCCAAATCCTCCTGATGGCTTCAGAGGCCGGAAGCTGCTGCTAGGACTCAAGAGACTCTCCTACTGCCCTCTTGACCTCCCACTTCCCTGAGCCTGTTCTGACAGCCTGCTACTTCTCTGTGCTGAACTGCTGTTATACCTGGCCCCATCTCTGAGGATTTCCCAAGAGTCCTTCGTAATCCACCCATCTCTTTCTGGCATTGCGCATTCTGTTAAGCAATAAAAGTGGCCTAGGGGCGGGGCTATGGAGACAGGAAAAACATGACTTTGGGAAGGAAATGTCTGTCTTCACTTCATGCTCCCGTGAAAGCAGTGCAACTCTTGAAATGACGCCATCTTGAAATGGTAGTGTCTTTATCGTATAGAAACATGTAACAATTGTGGAGAGAATAGTTTTCTCATGTTACACTTATTGTGAGAGTGGTGTTAGGATGGCCATGGGTCACTGCCAAATTAGCCATGATAGGTGAGCTTCTGTATGGCTTTCTCTTAAAGTCATCTTATGAAAGTAGTCTTATAATTCATGAGGCTTTAGAATGGACCAGATGCAATATTTTGGTTGGGAATAAGTAGGAGAATTAAGTCCGATGCATGCATTTTAATTTATTATAAAATACATATGTCATGTTTGTCTAATGATTTAGGTACACTGCATAATTTATAATGACAGATCATCTACAAAAGAACCAGAATATCTTTTTGAAAGCCATAAAGCTAATTAGAGAATGATGCTCATCCCATGATTTAATTATGGCAGGAGAGCTAGAAGATTAGTAAAAATATTAAGCATGATAAATGTAATTTCAATGACTAGATTATAACAAGAAAAAACCTATTAGCAGTCATAAAAATGAAATGAATTTTACATTTTTAATCAGCTTGCAGAATTTTGTTAAACATCAAATTAAACAATTTTATTCTTTGATACAACATTGAAATGTTTTATTATATAAACCACATTTACTGTGTATTGTCCTTCTTTACCAGTTAGGGTTGAAAAAAAAACTTGAAACAGAGGTAACATCTGTTTTTACAGCCTTGGCAACCAGGTTGGATCCTGTATCTAGGGGAGTTTGCTAAGTATCTGTTGATGAGAACATTAATTTGTTATTGATTTATGTATCTTTCTAATAAAATGGTTTACACTGGGAAATTTAAAATTTGAAAGAAAACCAATGACTTCATTTTGAATAGTTATTCATTTGGGGAAAAAAGAACAACATTATTTGGTTATTATCAATCAAGTGTTTGGGGAGTGGTTTCTCAGGTAGGAATAGTAGGTTAAAAAAAAGTCAGTAGATAGTAAAAGCCTGTGTGGAAGATCTCCTTAAGTTTGAGCATAAAATTTAACACAGTACTTAGGCATATGTTCCAAACAGCAACTTGTTTTGTTTGTTTTATTTTGAAATAATGTCTTGTCAGCAAAGCCTATTCAAAAACTCTTCGTTCTTTTTCCTCAGCTGCCCAGTGAGTTAGAGGTGTGTACCACCACACCCTGCTTCATATACTAATTCTTATGCATGAAACGTTCCAAAGGGCAGAAATGAAAGCAGCCTCTGTAGATTTCTGGGTGGCACTCATATCCATCTGTCATAATTTTTCTTTAAAATTTTGAGACAGGGATAAAGCTCAAGTTGGCCTCCAACTCACTATGTAGCCAAAGGTGACCTCCTGCCTCTGCATCCTGAGTGCTGGGATTGTAGTACGCAGGTGCTACCCTGCCTGGTTTTCTTTGTGGTGAGGCTGGGGATTGAACTCGGCCTTTGGGCCAGCTGTCTATTTACTGAACCGCATCCCCAGGCCCAACCCACCTGTCTCAAAGGTGTCTATCACGTTCCCAGGAGAACGGTAGGCGGGAAGGGACACCAGAGTGTTCCTAATGCCTCAGAATGTACTCCTCTGTGTCGCAATAACAAGTCTTTATTGTCTTACTGTCTCTCTCTCTCTCAGGGGAGTTAACAAGGCAAGGCATATCTTGTGTAGAGAAGGGCTGGGCACTGAAGTACAGGAGTCTCCTAGCCCTTAGATGGTCCCCTGTGATCTGAAAGGAAGCCGGTAGATTGCTCCTAATTGAGTCTACCTGTTTCAGAGTTGGGCTAGCTCTATGTTCTTGCCAACTCGAAGTGAGCTAGCTTGCACAGTGAGATTCTGGTGGGCTGAGACTGTAGCTCAGTAGTAGAGTGTTTGCCTGTCATGCACAAAGCCCCGAGATCTTTCCAGCATGGAAGACGACAAACCCAAAGCATTGCTTCTGGAAGTCTTGCTCTGTTGGTTGTTGTCCTTGGATCATAACGTGCTACAGTGTGAAAATAACACCGATGCATCATTAATGTCTAAATCCCGTTTTGGGAGGGTAGGACCTGGGGGGGGGGAGGAGAGAGGGGGCTATGATTGGGGTATAAAGTGAATAAATAAACAAGTAAATAAATAAATAAATAAATAATTTTTAATCCAGCTTCACTTTACTACAGGTCTTATGAAGACTCTGCTCAACTATCCTAAGGCTGTCAAAAGAGCAATTACATAAGGTATATCACACTAGTACACTCACTGTATCACCATTTTAAGCAAAAACATGTAGAACCTGATGGGCAGTCTAAAGCTGATTATGTGCCTCGAGGCTTATCATTAACAGTGTTTTGGGGAGCTGGGGAGATGACATCGTTTATACAGTGTCTGACCTGAAAGTTTGAGCCTCTGAGTCCGGAGCTCCCACACTCGTGTAAAAGCTGGCCCCAGCAGCACATGTCTAGAAGTCTAGCACTGGACGGGAGCAGGGGAGGGCACAGGCAGGAGGGTACATCTACAAGCCTGACTGGGGTGTATGTGGAGACAGGTGGATCTCTGAGCTCACAGGTCAGTTAGCTTTGCTGAATCCGTGAAAATTAATCCAGGAAGACAGTTGCCTTCACCTCTGGCTGCCATATGCGCGCGCGCGCATACACACACACACACACACACACACACACACACACACACACACGCACGCACATGCCCCTTGTGCACCTGCACAGATGGGTGCACTCACACAGAGTTTTCTATTCTTTATTTTCTATTCTATGAAGAGTAAGTGTTACTTTTCCTAGCCTTCCTTTTAATAACGCCTTTACCACTTTAAGTGCCAGGGCCTCATTGGTAATGCTGGTAAGGAACTCAGATGCCAAAGCTTGTGCAAAATTCATTGTGAAAAAGCTTGATTCTTTAGCTGTCTAGGACATAGAACTGATTTTAGCATCCAGTCATGACTGAGAAGTCTTAACTTGGTAACAGGAGGCATTTGTGGCCATTGTACCAAGGTTTCAATGTCAAATTGGTTTTTGGAGGTCACACAGACTGAAGAGCAGGCATCTTGGGTTCTGTGAATGACATACATGGTCATCACACACTTTTCATGCAGTTAAGGTTAGAGAGCTGGCCAATTTCTATTTGATTATTTGCTCTATGGGAGCAAATATGGCAGACCAGACCATATTTTGGTTTTGAATGCCCATCCTGACAACACCATAAAGCAATCATTGCCATTTGTTATCTGAGTAGTCTTTATGATGCTATAAAAGATGAGCTGATAGTTTCAGAGCACACATTTCATGATGAACACGCTGGGCGAGGGTTTGTATGCCTGGTACCCTATCATTTGATGGGAGTAGAGATGTTAATGAAGAGAAACCAATGAGCGTGGAGATGAGGACACTGGTTTTTTTTTGTTTTTTGTTTTTTTGGTTTTTGGTTTCCTTTCTTTCCTGGAATCAGCACAGTCTCACACTGAAGGAAGTTCTGAGTTTTGGGACCATGACCAGGACCATTCAGGAACATCTTTTCGGGTTGTCCCTCAGAACTGAAAGATCAGCTCTGTCACACGAAGGGTACATGTGCCAAGCAACGCACTCTTTGACCAAGAAGAATAAAAGGGGTAAAGAAAAGCAAGTATGGCAGCCTAAAGTGGGGCAAAGCGCCCAACAAGCCAGTGATTTATAGAGGCGCTGTTGCCCCTGTGACCCTCCACTGAGGCAGGGACATCAGATGGGAGCCTCCTCGGCCGTGTTTTCATTGCTCTCGATCACCAGCCGCACTTGATTTTAAATTGGCAAAAGATGATTTGCCCCAAATCTATGAATTTATGCAACCTCCTCATGATAGATTTTTCCTTCAAGATGTTTTTCTAATCTGGGCCCAAATGCTTACGTCAGATTGCACTGCATTTATGAGTGCCTGTAAGACGGAAAGGCAGTGAACCTAACTGACGCATCTTGAACTGCACATCTGAGTATGATGTCATCCTGACCCTTGCTGCAATCTCCATTTCCAAGCAATATTGGATTCTGAGATATTGACACTTAAGAATTTGTTATAGGAACAGTCCACCTCTGAAAGTGTGGTTTCCTGGGAGAAAAATGACTTAGTTTCCTGCAAGAATGCCAGTTAATATATTGAGAGTAAATACTCATTTACCGTAACTGCCAAGTAGAATTTGACATTTTAACTTTGAATAATATGCCGAATGCACTTTGATTATAAAAAGTATGAGCATATGTCAAACTTCCTAGGAAAATGATTTTTAATTTTTTTAGTTATTTATTTAGTTATCCATCTATCTATTTATTTATTTTAGTATTTCTCTGGAATAAAAAAAAGAAGTCTTAAATAACAAAAACAAGACTTCAAGAATATCTACTATTCTGCCAGTCTCACATAGGAAGACAGATTATATTAAGTGTCTTAATTGTAAAATAAATATTTAAACTGATTCTGTTTCCCATCTTTCCTTAGAATTGTTTCAACATTGTATCTTTATCTAGTATGTGGCAATACATCCTGTTGATGGGGTCACTTAGTGCCTGCACACAGTAGCTTCTATTTTTGTATTTAATTGAATGAACTGATTTAGTTGGCAATGTTCATAAAATTCAGACTATAGTACGATTGAATCATATTGAATGCACAATTCTTTCTAAAACTGAGTTGTTCTTGAATTTTTGTAATAGCAGAGTCCCAAATTCCCAGTGATCTTTTCTGCAAGGCTGCCATCTGCTGGTAAAGGTTTGTCCCTTCATTTTACATTGAGAAAGCGTCTTCTACTCCAAAGCACACAGGATGCCTTACAACATGAAGCAATTACGCACATAGGCTTTGAGGTTTCCTAGGTTGTCATAAATGACTGAAGCTTAGAAGTCCCAACCGCTACCACCTCTACAAGGCTCCATGTGTGTTCTTTCCTGTTGGCTCTTAATAGCCAACCATGACTACCTCCTTCTGAATCTTAGGGAGACAGGCTCATTGCCACTCAGGTTCATTTCTTTTGAATGGTCATGAGACAAATATATGGCTGTAGGTGAGAGGCCTGTAGGCATTGCTGAGCCTTCTGCATCTCTGAAGTTATTTTCTAACCACAGTTTTAATAGTGTACCGCAAATGTAGCTTTGTGCTCTGCCAGGACTGCCACCAGAGGCTGTGCCACCAGAGGCTGTGCCACCAGAGGCTGCAGCTAATTCTCTTAGCTGGCTTGGCAGCGCTGGGACCTTCCCTCATGGAGGATTTCCTCAGCTCAGTAGTGGGACCAATAGGACATGTTTGAAAACAGTTCACTTCTTTATTGCTGTCTGAGGGCCATATATGGTCCCTCTACACAACTCTATCACCAGTAATTAGAAGACTGACCAAGATCTGACAATGACCCTCCCTCTTACCTATAGTGACACATTTGTGTTTTATATATGATTTCTCCCTTGCCTTACTTGAACATTGGCAGATAGAACTTGCAGTGATCCTATACGTCACTAGGATTGTGACAGGTGCCTGGAGAGATGTTCAGCCCCCAACCCCAAGGTCCGCCATACATTTAAAGCTCTTTAAGTTTGCTAGTGTGTTCCCTAGTCTTTATTCATTAAGTTTAAATGTGTATTTGTCAGAAAGAGAGACTAATGATGAAGACAGTTGCAGTGAACAGGAGCAAGTGAGGCCATTAGTTCAACTATGATTTAAGTGCTAACTCAGCCTACTAAGCGTCTGTGAGTGTGCTGGAAAACATGCTCAGGAAAAGAGCCCCCACCTGGAAAGACAAAAATCTTCTTTTCCAGTTCCTCCAAATGAGGTAACTTTTAAGGTACCATGTCACATCTGCATTTTCTAGATTTTTGTATTGTTTTGCTTCCCACTGTTGATCTTCTAGGCATTAAGGGCCTGATGTTTCTCTCATTTGTCTGTATCCCTAAGAGATTTGGACAAACACAGCTGCCAGATGGGTCTCCTGGCTACACAGAACAAACAGTGCCCGTGGGGTGAATTGAATTAAGCGTTCGGGCTGAGCGTTCATCTTTTTAAATGCAGTGCCGATCAGATCCTCGCGTCTTGGAAAGCATCCCATAAACACTTGTTTCAGTCATTGGCAAAGGTTTCCAAGTCGGCAGGGTGACATTTAACTTCAGCACACTTGGTGTTTAGATTTGGAGGCATCAGACAGGGTGTGCACAAGGTGGCACTCCTGGGAGTGCAGAGAAGGAAGAGTGATGTCCTGGTACTGAAGCTGGCACCCCAGAGCTTCTATCTGCTCTGTCTGTTTCCTAGACCTACACCCTTGGAACTCCAGCATCAACCTCAGGGCAGGGCAGGGCAGGCAGGGCATGAAGTATTTAGGAAGGAATATTTATGACTGTGAGTTGTGCTTGTCATCAAAGGGCTGTGTGTTCATTTCAGTTAATTGGTAAAAAGATACAGAGCATAAAAGCTGATGGTATCCGTGACTCAGAGATGCTGCTTGTCCACATGCCCGTGGGCATCATCATGGTTTTTTGCTTTGAATACAACTGTGAACTGTTCTTTTCATTCTATTCCATGCTAACCCCACTGCAGTTGGCTTTTTCCTTCTTTTTTAAAAGTGATTTTCTCTTTTTAAAAATGTGTTCGTTTATTTAATGTGTAAGTATTCTGTCTGCATGTACACCTGCATGCCCGAAGAGGGCATCCGATCCCTTTAGAGATGGTTGTGAGCCACCATGCTGTTGCTGAGAATTGAACTCAGGACCTCCGGAAGAATAGCCAGTGCTCTTAACTGCTGAGCCATCTTACTCGCCACTGTAGTCAGCGTTTCAGTTTTCTTCTACCTACAAGCTGGCTTTATGCAGGCACCATAAACTCCTTACTGTATGATCCAAAGGGTCAAGTCTCAGTTTTAAGCCCCTGATTTAAACTCTCCTACCATTTTCTGCCACAGTTCTCCCAGCTGTTCCTGTTGGCCTAGATCTTAAGCTAGAAAGAATGTGGCTATAGCAAGTGTGTTGGTCTATTTTTTAATCCCTGTGATCAAATAATTGAGTTGACAACCTAAGGAAGGAAGGAATTTTTTTTTTTGTGTGTGGGGGGGGCGGTTCACAGTTCGTTGGTTTCAGCCCACAGTCCTGGTGATTCAGAGCCTGAGGGAGAGCTAAAAAGCCATGATGGTGGGACCACCTGGAAAAGGATACTCATCTTGTGGCAGAGGGAAGCACAGGAGCAGGCAGAGAGGAGTGGACTGGGGACTAGGTGCAACTTTAGCAGCATCACCCCCTGAAACACTTCCTTCAGGTGTGTGCCACCATCACAATGTCCCTCCATCTCCAAATGTACCACCACCAGCTGAGGGCTGACTGATCAGCATCAGAGCCTATGGGAGACACTTCATACTCAATCTATCAGTTAAACAGAGGTCTGAGGTGCATGGTGCATCCTGAATGCATGTCACTGGTGTCCTTGGAGAAAAGTGTGGATACAGACCTGTTCTTGGGTGGGATTCCCTGCAAAGTCTGATGTTATATGCCAAAAGACAGAGGATCATCAGAAGTCCTAAGAGAGGCCTGAAACACCCTTTTCAGAGACCGGATGACAACTTTGACTTTGCCCTTGTAATTTCTGTACCCCTGAGGCGATAACATTTATTGAGCTTGAAGCACTAAGTTTGTGGTACTTTGTTACAGAACCACAAAAGATGAATATGTCTTTGTTTATCCTTTAGTTATACTGGACTCTTCATGGTGCCCCAAGCAGGCCAAGTGTGGTGCTCCTCAAGGCTTCACACTGAGAGTTCGCTCTTCTCACAGCTCTCTGCACAAGTGCCTTCCTGTCCTGCTTCTGTGCCACATCCTCATCTCCTCCCAAATGCCACTTGTCCTAGAACCTTCTCTGAGCCCTGTAATGAAGAATGGCATGTGGCTCTACCATCCTCTTCCTCTTCCTTTGCATTACTTTGTTTATGATGTAAACTGTTTCTTGTCTTCCTTCGAGATACCCTGCTCTAAATGGAACTCCATGAACTCCAGAACATCTATGTGATGAGTGATGACAATAGTGAACACACAGCAAGCCCT
This sequence comes from Acomys minous, assembly GCF_964271855.1. Lineage (NCBI taxonomy): Eukaryota > Metazoa > Chordata > Mammalia > Rodentia > Muridae > Acomys > Acomys minous. Next base: position 46,781,580 of record NC_140497.1, on the reverse strand, counting down.
TGTGGGAGGAATGAATAAAAATGACTCAGTGAAAATTTGAACCCCAACGCTTGGACTTAGGGTAAGTTCGTAAGGATGCCTGGTCACTGTTTCAGAGTAAGAGCTATTATTCTTGGTCATGAAGAACTAACACCATAGTTAAAAATCAAGTGTTTAGTCGGTATTTAACTTCTGTTAGGACTTTAGTTCCTCTCAAAAGTTCAAATCAAGCCTTTAAAAACAACTAGGAGAATTATTTACTACCCACAAAGACCTAATTAGGGCTGGAAGGTAAACCACACTGTACAAGCATTAAATGACTTTCTCTCACTAGAGAAGGAAGTTCCTCAAGTGGGAAAAAAAATAAATGCTCAAACCCACAGTATGGGAACACATCTTTACCAGCTATTCATCACACCAGGGGCTATCATCCTGAATTGCAAAGAGCTGTAGAAACTAAATAACAAGGAAATAAAACTGCCAATCAACAAATGGTCTAATGAGTTGAACAGAAGCTTTTCAATCGAAGAAACACAAATGGTCAGCAGCTATTTTTAAAAAGACCTCAGCCTCTGTAGTCATCACAGAAATCTTTATTCACTGGTGGTAGGAGTTCAAACCAATGGCAGCCATTGTGGAACTCAGGTTGGGGGATCCTGGAAGAATTAAAAACAGACCTAGCAGGTTGTTCCACTCCCAAGCACATACCCAAGGGACGCCACATCCTGACATTGAGGTCCTTACTCATCCATGTTTACTGCGGTTCTCTTCACGTTAGTGGGGAAGTAGAACCAGCTTAGAAGTTTGCCAACAGATTAATAGACGATAAACAACTTGTTCACACATACAAAATGGAATATTATTCAACTCTAGAAACGAATTTTGCAGGAAAGTGAATCGATTTAGAGTGTTAACCACTTTCAGGGAAAAAAAACCCATATGTCCTTCTTCACATGCAAATTATAGCCCACATGCATATACATGTATATATGTAAGCAGCTGTAAGTGTGGGTACAGTATAACTTTTAAAAGGGAGACAGAGAAAGAGTAATATTAATTATGAGGAAGAAGAGAACTCAGGTCAAAGGACACATGAGTTGAGGAAGAGGATATTAATATATTTTTTATCTGTTTTAATTTTGTTATGTCTCCCACCCCCCACCTTGTGGTGGATAAGTACATAAAAATGTGAATTGTGAAACTAATCTTGAGACTCCATGATTTCAGCCTGGCTAAACTTAAAAAATAAAACAACAACTTTGTAGGGCACACCTTTAATCCTAACACCCCCGAGGCAGAGGCAGGCAGATCTCTGTGAGTTTGAGGTCAGCATAGTCTACAGAGTAAGTTTCAGGTTATCTATGGCTACACAAAGAAGGCCTGTCTCAAAAGAGTAGCCAAGCCACTAACCAACCAACCAACCAAACAAACAAACAAAACCACTCATTGAAGTATGTAGAGTTCAGAGCTGAGTAAGTGTCTGAGTGGCTATGTTAATGTAGCTTCTAGATGTCTTGTGAGCTCATCACAATAAAGTGACTTTTATTTGAAACCATTGAAGGAAATTAATTAGCAGAACTAATGACTCCCTTTTACACCAACATAAAATTTCCACACTGAATAACACAATTCATTAAGTTGATATTAGCCGCCTCATAAGCCACCTCCAGATACCCAAGTTCATTGTAAACTCTGACTGAAGAGGCCACAGCATCCACGTGGAAGCCACACAGGCCAGCTCAGGAAGTCAACCTGAGAGCTTTAAGTTTTGTTCCGCTCCATGCCGACTGTGGTATGACTTTCAGTTTCATGATGTTTTCCCCATTGCTACACATAGTTTTTACTTCATTATTAACTTCTGTTTCTACCCTTGCCTTTAGGAGCCTCTGTTTACCTCACATCAATAAAGCAACAACAACAAAACCCAAACCCCTCTGCCACTAGTTTGCTTCTGTTGTTAAAAATAAATTTATTATAACATTGTAGGGCCAAAGAGCTATGCAACAGAATGTTTACAAGACTGAAGGCTGGGTGCTTTGGAAGCCAGGATCTGCTTTCTCCCTAACTGTCTGACCTTTCCTCCTTGAGTTCTCTTTGAGTTACTCTGTCCATTTCTGTCACCAGCTGTAACTCCAAGTACAGTTCTGAGTACTCTGAGTCCTGTGGGTCTTTTCAGTGAGTTATCAAGCCTGAGGACAGTCTTGGAAATGACCGGCACACTTGATTGTACTGGTTGGCCTTCGGCTGTAGGTAGTGTAGCCCACTTTTGCTGGCTTAAGGTGCAAATATTTATTACCATGTCTCTAAAATTGTTGCAATAACTGAGAAAGTAGATAGGGTGTCTAACAACCATTTATAGCCAAGAACTGGACTGCTTTTGTCAGAATCAGATGGCTACCAAACCAAGGAATTGCTTGCTATAAAATCATAGTCTTAATTAGGATTCACATGGGAAAATGGCTGCCTTTCTCCTCTCTTAACTCAGCCATATGAAAAACAGGATCTAAACAGTGTCTGGACCTGATTCTGGAGGCGAACTTTGCTTTTAGTGAGTCCAAAGAAGGGGAAGGTGAGTTCACAACAGTGAAACAGTACATAGTAGCAACATATTATGTCAAAAGGTGTTATTAAGGTCAACTTGGGCTTAGTGACTTCTTTAGCAAAATGTAACCTAGTTGAGTATGTGAATAAACTTGCACTTGTGAGGAGACTGAGGCAGGGGGATTCCCAGCTGATTCAATGCCAGCCTAAGCAACATAGTGAGACCTCACTTCTCAAACCTCCTAGCTTAAGCGATGTTCTTGTAGGATATAGAGAGATAGCTAAACTAGTAGCTTGCTTGCTGCATACCCAAGTTCTCTTAGAATGGGGAGGAGGAGGAGGAGGAGGAGGAGGAGGAAGAGGAGAAGAAGAAGAAGAAGAAGAAGAAGAAGAAGAAGAAGAAGAAGAAGAAGAAGAAGAAGAAGCAGCTTGGTCAGGCAGCAAACACTAGCAATTCCTGCACTTTGAAAGTGAACATAGGCAGGTCTGTCAACAAACTGCATTCATGACGTTTACGCCAGCGAAAAGTCATGGCCTCTGCAAACAAGGCCGACGGCTCCTTGAGAATGGCATCTGAGGTTGACCTCTGGCCTCTCCACAAACGCACATGTGCAAATGCATCCATGTCCACACACTTCATCCACGTGATGCCTACCCATCTACAAAGAGTATGTTCTCATAAGCAAACGTGAACCTTGGTCATGCAGAACAGCTAAGCTTTTGACCAATCACAGGCTGCAAAACTACCCAAACACGTTTAAATAAGAAAAGAGCAGACTGACCATAGAAGTGGCCATTTCTGTAGGACACTTCTACCTTCAGGGTGAGGATTCCTTGGCCGTGGTGGAGAGCAGAGCTCTTTTCATCTTTGCTCCCCACCCCCACCACACACAATTAAACTCGTTAAGTTTGATTTGTCTGATGATTTTCTTTTATAAGCTCGGTATACAAAGTAGAACTTCCATGATACCCAGAAGCAGAGTGCTCCAAGGCCCCTGCCAAGGCCCGCTGTGCCTATCCATCCTTAAGGTGAATGAAAAGTTCTATAGAATTTGAATTATAGGAGTTTCTATTTGAATTCTTAGGTTTATAGAAGTAGTCCTTAAATTGGACTGAATTCAGGGTTAGAGTGAGTCCACTAACTGACCAGGCCCAATCAGAATCAAGAGGTAACTTTCTGGCTTGTCCAAACCCAGGAAGTCTGGGATTGCACTCTCTTGGCCTCCAGTAAGAACTAAGGTGTTGGAATGTTTGTATTTCCAGCTCAATGAGCTATCTTTACTAGGGGTTAAGATTAAAGGTCTAGCATGGGAAAGTGGTAAACTTACATGAAATTATGGACTTACAGAGTGAACAATAGATAGACAGACAGACAGACAGATAGAGATTTCTTTTTTTTTTCCCGTACTTCAGAGTATTTATTATATTTTTTGTGTGTGCAGGTTTTACATATATGTTTATATAGTCATAGATAGAGATTTCAAGGACAAAAATAATGAAATGAATTTATAATTGGTGCAAGATTGATGGGTTAAATTAGCTTACCTAAGGAAAAGCCGAGGACCCACATGACGCAAGGAGCCCTGCCTTTTCCGTTTGAACTTGCACGTCCTCTCATGCTGTTGCTACGAAGCTGGGACTCAGAAAAAAAAATGCTGTTTTACATAAGTACAATTGGGCAGGTGTACCTGCTGCCTCTAAATTCTCTTCACTGTCTGAAAAGCTCAGAGTCATTGTTTACAGAGTCCAAACAACAACTACAACACAAAGCAACGGCCTCTTCTAAACCAGAGAAAAACCCTCAGAAGTTTATCAAAGACTCTGCACTCCCCATAAGGGCTCACAGAGCAGGACTATACAGTGTTTGTGTACTTACTGGTGGGATACTGGGACCTGGGCAGCAGCAGTGGAAGGGGGACAACCCTAGGAAGATCTGTCACAGTCCTCATCTTGCCACCAAGTCCCCTTGTTAAACCAGTCAAAAGGATTGCTGGAAAGTCCAGATTCAGTCCTCAAGGTGTTTCTACAAAAATACACATTAAAAACAATTTGCTAGTTATATACTTTGACAGACCAAACAAACCACCACCACCACCACCACCACCACCACCAAAACCTCCAGATCAACTCCTTTCAGATTAGAGATTTTGTTTTAACCTATAGCACAATTTTATTGGTTAAAAGGAAAACAAAATAAAACAACAACACCAAACCCAGAAAAACCAAAACCCAAAAATCAGAGCAAGCATGCTGTACCTTTGCATAACTCACGGCTGCTAGGTTTGCAGGAGCTTCCAGATTACAGAGCTTGAGAAAAAATATTAGTTTTGTTGTTGATTAAAAAAATATATGTACCTGTGTGTGTATGTGTGCTTTATCTGTATGTATGTCTGTGCATGCCTGGACAGAAGAGGATGCCAGATACTATGGTCTGCAGTTATGGGTGGCTGTGAGGCACAATTTGGGTGGGAATCCAACTGTCTGTTTGTAGAGCATACACAGTGTTTTATTACCCCTGAGCCGTCTCTCTCCAGCTCTGGGAACAAAAATTGTAAAACCAGTCTGGATTTCGTATATAAGGGGTATTTCCAATAGGAGTTGAACAGCAGCATTTCCTGTGTATTTGAAAATGGACTGATTTAACAGCCTGGTTAGAAAACAGAAGCTGGACGGGGTCTGCAGACAGGATTTTTCAGCCTCCACTGAGAGTTTTAAGAAGATTCTAGAGAGAGAAAACCCAAAGGCTAATACACCTTTATGCCTCCAATAGCAAGCCACAGGACCAAGAACAAAGAGATCATCTCATCTTTCCTTAAGCCGTAACTGAGAAGGCTTCAAACAAGAAATGCATTGCCCCAGAGCGACTACTATCTTCCTGGCAAACAGCCAGGGCACCCAGTGGCCAGCCCACCAGTAAGCCTCTCCCAGCGGCCCTATGTGTGCCCACTAGAGGGAGCCTGTGAGACAGTAACTGCCAGATTCTTGGCATTCCATTAAATGAACAAGGAGGCACAAATGTTAAAGATCAACAGGGATCAACAGGGACGGGGGTGGGGTGGGGGTGGGGAGGGGGTGGGGCCCTACACAAACTGTTGCACCAACTGAGGACAATGCATTTAGTGAACCTAGACCCCTGGTTCAGATCTAGCCAATGGACAGCACATTCTCCATGGTTGTGGGGGCAGCGAGAACTGCCTCTGACGTGAACTCTGGTTCCCCGCACCCCAATTTGATCACTTCCCCTTGGTGGGGAGGCCCGGTGGGCACACAGAGGAAGGGGAAGCAGGCTATCTGGAAGAGATCTGATAGGCTGTGGTCATATGGTCGTCGGGGAGGAGGACCCCTCTGTCAGAGATCTAGGGGAGGGGAATGGGGAAGGGGGAGGGAGGGAGGGAGGGAGGGAGGGTGGAAACGGGAAGATACAAGGGAGGGGATAACAATCGGGATGTAATCTGAATAAATTATATATATGATCAACAAGGAACTTCAAACAGTTCCAATGCATATCTTGGCAGGATTGCCTTCTGTAAGCGCAGGAGGGATTTGGTCCTGAAAAAAATCCCATTATTCCACCCTGTTCAGCTGTCTTGGTACCGTTTTCAGCAGACAAAACTTTTCACTAAATGGCTTCAATACCTTGCTAGTGTGAATTGTCCTATGTAAGCTAAAACAATATATTTGAAATTCTCTTTAGGTTTGGAAGTACTCTTGGGATTTCTTGATACACCCAAGTCACCACTGTTATGCTCTCTAAATGAGAAATTGGTAAGATCAAAACCAGGGCCTATATGCTCCTCATCGTTGTGAAATATGATTGCTTGTGCATCTCGTCCTTATATGGGAAGTGTTAGAAGTGTGAGGCTTATGAGAACGTTCAAATATGTTGCTCTGAAAGTTTGTTTAAGTGACCCCAATAGTCACCGAAGCTTGAAGCCTTCAGCGAGTTTTCTCAATGTGAAGGATACAAATTAAAGAGATTATCACGATGTATGCCAGCACTCTCATATCCTCTTCATGCCAGCTCAGGATCCAGATGAATCTGCAGATTTGTTCAAGAGTTAGAGCAATTGGTAAGATTGTTAAGGCTGTGTCCCGTAGCTCCAGATGTTGTCTGAGGGGCACATGGATTCAAAGCTGAACATACAAACGGAACTACAATGCCTCTGAAAGAAACAGATCATGCAGAAAGATTAGACAGTCACCTCGTGACACCCCTAGCCTGTGCAGTGGCCACAAACACGGCCAGGAAAGGACAAAAGCTTTCCAGGAGAAAGAGACACAAAGATGCGGATGCCTGCTCTTCAGGCAACCACAAACAGAATGGGCTTGATTCAGTTAACTCTTGTTGAGTCCTTCATCCCTGGAGATAAACAAAAGGGCTAACCGAACAGAGATTAGATTTAACAGAACAAAGATTTCTTTTCTTTTCTTTTTTTTTTTTAAGGAAGTTGGAAACTGAGTCCATGACTACAACCAGAGCAGCTGTTTCCCAGGGCTCAGGAAATCGGCTCACCTCATAATCCAGCACCTTATCTGCCCTCTTCCATTTTGTCTTTCTCTATACTCTCAGGAACTGGGGATATCAACTACTTCAGGGAAGACTTCATAGACAGAAATGCAACATATCATGGACTCTACAGATTTCTAATGTGTTTCTATTTAGTTACAGTTTGGTGTGGGTTTGTTTTTGTGTGTGTGTGTGTTTTTGTGTTTCTTTGTGGGTTCTGTTATGTTGGGTTTTTGTTTGTGTTTTGAGAAAGAACTTAATGTTGAAGGAAGGGGAAAAGGATCTGAAAGGATTGGAGGAGAGGAAAAATATGATCAAATATATTTAAACTTAAAATTTGTTTTAAATTAAAAAAAATTTTTTAAACTTAAAAAAAATCAGTCAAAATAAATAAAGGCTTGTATGTCTGTTTGTGAGCCTAACTTTTATTGGCCACGTCATCTCTCCAGCCCATTCAACAAGAGGAATATCATGCCTGGTACTGGAAGCCTAGCTAGCTAATAAGTAATAATGAAGCCATGGCTATTAGAAGCTTCTACAATCTTTAATTTAATAAACCAGCATAGTCCCTAACAGCAATCTATGAGCATGTGTCCTTGTACCCTCAGATAAGAGTGGTCTTCAACCCTCATCAAAGAAACTTCTCTTTGCAACAGACGGAGACCACTACAGAAAACCACAACCAGTATCAGTGGATATGTCTACAAAATACTCCTACTGAAGAGGCCTGGTTAAGCAGGTCTAGCCAACTCCATGACAGGCTTCAGTTTCTTGTTAGCTTGAAGCTTGCCTAAGCCTCCATTACTCGGAACAGAGATCAGTGGTTACTAGAAATACCACAGAAAACGGTCAGCCAATCAGTGATGGCCAGGCACCTATCCTGAGGAAGATAAAGTTGCTTAGCTTCTAGTTTGAAGAGCCTCTAACTCCTGACTAGAGTCAGGTAGCCTCAAGAGGACCTACCAGTTTGGGCTGGTTTGAACAAGTTCAGAGAGCCCCTAGTCCTAGACCAGAGCCATAACCAATCCCAGATGTACTCTTACCATTGCTCTTGAGGTGTACCAACAGAAGAAAAGATCACCTAGCCTACCCTGGAACTTCCCTTGATGACCTATAAAAAAAAGCCTGCATGCTCAAATCAGGGTCTTTGATCATCTTGCTTTGCATAAGTGAGGACCCCAGTGCACTAGATCTCTGTAGAATAAGGGCTCTTTGCTTTTGCATATGAATTTGGACTCTTGGTGGTTTTGGGGGGGTCCTCAAGATCTGGGCATAACACTACCTCTAAAGCCCAGGGAACATTGTAGAAGAAGAGGAGAAAGGATTTTAAGAGCCAAATGATGGAGGATTTTTTTTCTGTGAGATTGTATCTCCTAGTACATCAAATGTTACACAAAATCTCACCAATAGAATTGTCCAAACAGGAAAGTTGATGAAGATTGAGCCAAAGTTTATAATGTTGATGGGGCTTTTGCTCTTACATTAAGGATTTTGATTCATTTTGAATTGACGTTTGTGCAGAGGGAGAGATATGGATCTAGTTTCACTCTATAATACATGTGTGTGTGTTCAGTCCTTCTGGCACTGTGTGTTGAAGAGGTTGTCCTTCAATGTATTTCTTGATATCTTGTCAAATATCAGGAAGCTACTAGGTTTGGGCTTATTTATGGGTACTCAATTCTGTGACATCAATTTATGTGTCTGTTTTTGTGCCAGTGTCACACTGTATTTGCAATATAGGTCTATAGTGTAGGCCCAGGTTGGGTATTGTGCTATGCCAGGATTGTTTTTTCCTTAGGATGCTTTGGCCACTTGCATTTTTTCCTACTTTATATCAATTATCATTTTAAAAAGTTCTGTAAGAATGTCATCGAAATTTTTATGGGGATTGTGTTAAATGTGTGCAGTACTTTCTTTAGTATAGTCATTTTTACATAATAACTCTATTAATTCACAAGCAGGGGAAATCTATCCATTTATTGGTGTCTTTAATTTTTTCTTCAGTCTTTTAAAGTTTTTGCTTTCTTGAAACTCTGGGTTAACTTATTCCATTGGGACAGCAGATGAGTACAGAGGACCTATGCTGCAGTCACAAGGCATGAGACACTGTGTGGGCATCTGGAAATCTTGTAAATTTAAGAAGATAACATATGACCTTACTTGATGGGAAAAATATTTTAAAAGTGAGAAAAATCACTTAAAAGTTATGTAATGTCAGCACACCATCCAAGAAGGGAATTGTGTGAGGAGAATTCATGATGGCGCACGCCTATAATCCCAGCACTCCGGGAGGCAGAGGCAGGTGGATCGCTGTGAGTTCGAGGCCAGCCTGGTCTACAAAGCGGGTCCAGGACATCTACAGCTACACAGAGAAACCCTGTCTCAGAACCCCCCCCCCCCCGCCAAAAAAAAAGAGAAAACTCCAAGAAAACAAGACAAGAGTCTTCTGAGCTGTTTATTCAAAAACAAGGAATTGTTCTCGGATTAAGCCTCTGTGCCCCTCCCAGGTGTGGCTGATAGGAATATATTCACTTCAGACTATTCATTACAACTGGCTATTGTTTGTTTAAATTTCTTTATGGAAAGCACTTATTTTTTTCTTTTTTGGACATGTGCATCTTGTCCTTGTGACTGTGCACTTTACTCATGTGACTTAACACTCAGCATGAAAACTGTCTGACTTTCTGAATAAAGTTGGTTATTGCACGAGACTTTAATTGACCTCGTGTATCAGCTCCGCTCTCCCAGGTCCCACTAACCAACTACAGCAGTGAACAAGTGGTGCCCAAATAGGGACCTGAAGTCAACTATGAGGCAAGAGAGTAAAGACCCTTAAAGAAGGGGGTGAGTGAGGAAAATGGGGCGGAAGTTAGGAAAGGCTTTTACCTTATGTCGAGTTCATACATAATTTTATTTTCAAAAAGGAGGAACCACAAGTATTAAAATATCAGCTACTAAATTGGTTGCAAGGTGTTTATGACTGCAATTCCTGGTTTCCAGAAGAAAAGACTTTAGATTAAGAAATATGGGACAGAGCCTGAAAGACTACTGAAAAGGCGTGTGAACAAGGGGAAAACATTTCCTTTTAATTTTGGGTCACTCGGATATTAATTCAGATTGTTATCAAAGTAGCTGAGGAAGATAAAGAAGGATCGTAATCATCAGGAAGAAGATGGATAATTCCTTGAATGAATATAAAATGGATGATCAAACCTTAAAAGTGGCAAAAGAGACAGAAAAAGAGGTTTTCCCCTTCCAGGCAAAATTAAACTCAGCACCATGAATAACTAACACCTGTGATAACTCTTTTTTTTTTCCTGTGATGACTCTTTCATGTGGGATAGATTAAGCTTTGTCGCAGGTGGAAGCAGTCTTGGCGGGCTTTACCCTTAGGGCACACCATGAATACCTTGTGAGAGACTGTTTGGAGCCTTCCTGGGCTTGGAATTCAGGAAGCCTACCTAGGAACCCCACCGTGGCTATTGTTTTCCTAATTGACCCTCGAAGGGAGAAGGGACCGCCCTTTACATATGACTGGGAAGAGGTAGAAGGAGAGAGGAAGAAGGCTCGGGAGAGAGGAAAGGACCGGACCAGCTCGTGGGACTGAGACACCCAAGGACCCGTCCTGCCGAACGGATTCCAGGAGGTTTTAATCTTCTGTCCCTTTAACCTTTTTTTCCTTCTTGTATATGCTAGTTGGGTTGTATAATAAAGTTTAATTGTTAATAAACTGAGCCAACATCTGGCGCCCGATGTGGGGCCCGATGGGTTCCACAATCCCTAATGATATGAGGGAAGATTCAGTATTCCACGGGATAGAAATGTTGTTTCAGGGTATTGGCAAAATTGCAACTGCTGTTGCAAAACTCTTTCCTGCATTATACTTAGAGGGAATTCTTTGTTTTCTCATTGTCCTTTTATTACAATATTTCATGCTTAGAAGGATTAGAAGACAGGCTAATGGCATAGAAAAGCCGGAAGGGTCAGTAAGTTCTATCCTTTTGGAAAAGATTGCAGATTTGACTGGACAGATAGAAAGGCTGAGGTATGAAAATGAAGGGATGGGAAAACGGATAGAATTTTTGGCATTTGGTAGTGATGAAGGACAGAAAATAGAGAGACCGGAAAGCCAGAAAAATCAGGAAGAGTCAATAAGCTCTATCCTTTTGGAAAGAATTACTGACTTGACTGAACAAATAGGCAAAATACAGAGAAAAGTGGAAGGGCTGGAAAAGCAGAAGGCACCTTTGGTTAAAAAGGGTGGAGAAGGTCAGAAACCAGAGGCAAAGGAAGCCAGACCGACCAAAAGGTCTTTGGAAGTAAATGTACCAGTGGAGGATACTTCCACAGTCACCCAGGCACCTTCAGCTTTTCCAGTCACTGTAAGACATGTACTTGAGCCAAATGGTGCTGAGGGTCATGACGAAATAGCCTGGTGTCCTGTAGATATGATGGATTTAAAACATTTTAAGGAATCCGTCGTCAGATATGGTATGCATTCTAACTTCGTTAAACAAATGTTAAACAGCTGGGCCTATCAGAATAGACTTGTTCCCCAAGATTGGAAAAATTTAGTTTCAGCGGTATTGGAAGCAGCACAACAGTTACAGTGGTTATCATGGTGGCGAACAGAGGCTATAAAAATAGAACAAGAAAATATCGCACAGGGAATAAATATTAATAGAGATCAGTTACTTGGTGATGGACCATATACTAACTTGAGAGAGCAAATTCAAGCTGACGATAGAGTGATTGAACAATGTCGTAAGGCAGCCTTGAGAGCTTGGGAGCTGGTAGAGGAACCTGGGAAAACAACTATTTCTTTTACTAAGGTGTTCCAAGGACCTCTGGAGCCCTTTACAGAATTTTTGCAGAGATTAGGATCTGCTATGGATAAGGCGATGCCAGATTCTGATAACAAAAAGGCATTAAAATTTATCATGGCTTATGAAAATGCAAATGCTGAATGTAAGAAGGTGCTTAGACCGTTAAAGGAAAGAGGCGCTCCATTAGATGACTGGGTAAAGGAGACAGTTAATATCAACTCTCAGGAATATCAGAATAATATTGTGGGACAAGCTTTAGTCAGAGAGCCCAGATATCATAATACTCGGTGCTTTAATTGCGGTCAAATCGGTCATGTGCAAAGAAACTGTAGAAATAGAAGGCGCACTAACCCAGGAGAAAACGTAACTCATAGAAGAGAACAGGGGGGTTCTGGTTATGATGGTAATGAGGTACCAAGACTCCCAGGGTACTGTAGTCGCTGTGGAAAAGGGAAACACTGGGCTCGGGATTGTCAATCTAAGCGAGATGTGCAAGGCAATATCTTGCCGACGGGAAACGGCAGGAGGGGGCCATCGGCTCGGGCCCCCGTAAACAATGCCAGCCGAATTCCTTTGGCCAGTCAGGAAGTGACAAACCCACAGGAAAACGGGAACTGAGTGTTAGCGATCTAATGCATGCTACTGAAGGCAGTGCAGCCTTGGATCTGGCTTCAAATATGTCTCTTACCCTAACTCCTCAGGTTGAATGTTACAAATTAAATACTGGTGTTTTTGGACCTTTGCCTTCAGGCACAGTAGGATTGGTTCTGGGAAGAAGCGGGCTGACTTCTCAAGGTTTTATTGTGCATCCTGGTATTATAGATGGAGATTCTAAAGGGGAAATAAAAATCTTGGTATGTGTGAAAAAGGAGATGAAAATTGATGCCGGGGATAGGATTGCTCAACTCCTACTGTTTCCTTACATTAAGGGCAAAGCCGCTCCAGTGGAAAGGACTGGTGCGTTCAGGAGCACAGGGACCCGTGTGTTCTGGCAAACAGTAATTAATGATCAGAGACCTAAGTTAATTATACAATTAAATGGTATTAAAATAGAAGGCTTGGTAGACAGTGGAGCTGACGTCTCCATTATTTGCCAGAAGTCTTGGAACCAAACTTGGCCACTTAAGAAGGTTTATACAGAAATTGTAGGAATTGGCAAGTTATCTCAAATAAAACAAAGTGTACAGTGGCTTGAGTGTGTGGGACCAGATGGGCAGATAGGGAGGCTGAAACCCTATGTGGCTGACATCCCTATAAATCTATGGGGAAGAGACCTTTTACAGCAATGGGGTACTCAGATTACTATTCCTGCAAATACTGAGATAAAGAAGGTTGAAACAATGGGTGAATTGGTATGCGCTTCTAGGGAAGAGATTAATGTAAGTGATCAGAGGCGACCACCAGCTATGCCCATTGTCCAACCTCAGAATTCTTCAGATTTAGAGTGTCAAAATTTATAAGAGGGGCCACTGCTGAGATACCAACCGCCTTGCCCCTAAAATGGATTTCAAACAGACCTGTATGGCAGGAGCAGTGGCCCTTAACAAAAGAAAAGTTACAGGCGCTTCACGGTTTAGTGCAAGAGCAGCTGGAGGCTCAACACATCGAAGAATCTTCCAGCCCCTGGAATTCCCCTGTGTTTGTGGTAAGAAAGAAATCAGGTGGTTGGAGAATGATAACAGATTTGAGGGCCATAAACAAGGTGATTCAACCCATGGGTTCGCTTCAACCTGGAATTCCTTTGCCTTCCTTATTACCTCGGTCTTGGCATATAATTACAATTGATTTAAAAGATTGTTTTTTTACCATACCTCTACACGAGAAGGACAGGGAAAGGTTTGCTTTCTCAGTACCTACTCTGAACAGTAATTCTCCAATGAAGAGATATCATTGGAAGGTACTTCCACAGGGAATGTTAAATAGCCCAACTTTATGCCAGTATTTTGTACAACAACCTTTAGAAATACTTCGTAAGCTGTTTCCTCAATCTATCATATACCATTACATGGATGATATTCTGCTAGCTGATTCTGATCCTAGTATTGTAGAAAAAATGTTTCAGGAAGCACAAAGAATTCTGCCATGCTGGGGATTACAGATTGCGGTGGAAAAAATACAAAGAGGAGATTCAATTACCTATTTAGGCTATAAAATAACTGAACAAAAAATTCGACCACAAAAGGTACAGATCCGTAGAGATCAATTACAAACTCTTAATGACTTTCAGAGATTATTGGGCGATATTACCTGGTTAAGGCCTACAATCGGGTTAGCTACCTATGAGTTAAGTAACTTGTTTCAGATTTTACAAGGGGATTTGGATTTAAACAGTCCTAGGTGTTTAACTGCTGAAGCAGAAAAGGAGTTAATTCTGGTGGAACAAAAACTTCAAAAGGCATATGTGGATAGAATTGATCCTGAACTTGGTTGCATTTTGGTTATTTTGCCTTCAAAACATTCTCCTACTGGGCTTCTCATGCAAAGGGAAGACCGGATTATAGAATGGATATTCCTGCCAAATAAACAAAGCAAAAAATTGAAAACATATATAGAGAAAATTTCTGAATTGATTACAAAGGGAAGAATAAGGTTGCGTCAACTGTCAGGGATGGACCCGGCGGAAATTGTAGTGCCTCTTACTGATTCTGAGATTATGTCACTATGGGTAATTAATGAAGATTGGCAAAAAGCTTGTAGTAATTATTTGGGAGACATTAACAATAGATACCCAAAAAGCAAACGTATACAGTTTATAAAAAGAACTAATTGGATCCTTCCAAGTATTGTAAAGAGGTCACCAATCTCAGGGGCACCCACCTTTTTCACTGATGCAAATAAATCAGGTATGGCTGGTTATAAGTCTGAGAAAATGACCAAGGTGATTAAAAGCCCATTTACATCAGTTCAAAAATCAGAATTATATGCTATCCTTATGGTTTTGTTAGATTTTCCTGAACCTCTTAATATAATTACTGACTCTCAATATGCTGAAAAGGTTGTTTTGCATATAGAAACTGCTGAATTTACTCCTGATAACACAGAATTGACTACTTTATTTATAGAGCTGCAACAGGTCATCAGAAGCAGAAATTATCCCTTGTATATTACTCATATTCAATCCCATACAGGTTTACCAGGTCCATTGGCAGAAGGAAATGAAGAGATCGACAAATTATTGATAGGTAATGTATTCGAAGCCTCCAAATTTCACGAAAAACATCATGTCAATGGTAAGGGGTTGAAGAAAAGATTTTCTATCACTTGGCAACAAGCTAGAGAAATAATTAATAAATGTCCTACATGTTCCTTATATAGTCAACTACCATTACCTGCTGGAATTAACCCTAGAGGTAACAAAAGGAATGAAATTTGGCAGATGGATGTGTTTCATTTTGCAGAATTTGGAAAAATGAGATATGTGCATCATACCATTGATACCTATTCAGGTTTTCAATGGGCAACTGCCTTAAGTTCTGAAAGGGCTGACTGTGTGATTACTCATTTACTAGAAATAATGGCATTTATGGGAATACCTGCACAAATTAAGACTGATAATGCTCCTGCATATGTGTCCCTTAAGATGAAAAACTTCTTTATGTATTATAATATAAAACATGTTACTGGTATACCTCACAATCCCACAGGACAAGCAGTTGTGGAAAGAGCTAATCGTACCTTAAAAGAAATGCTTATTAAACAAAAGGGAAGGGTAAAGACACCCAGGGATCGATTAAATAATGCTTTGTTGACTCTAAATTTTCTTAATGTGAATGATGAAGGGACGTCAGCTGCGGAAAGACATTGGATAATAGAAAAAACTGAAGAATTGGGGCAACCAATATTCTTCAAGGACTTGGAAAGTATGAAATGGAAACCTGCAGTAGTTTTGAGATGGGGTCGTGGGTATGCGTATGTTTCCACAGGGAGTGAAAATATATGGCTACCAACTAAACTTATAAAGATTAGATCTGACCATATAACAAGTGAATCTTAAGAGCTACCTGGTTCTTAACAGCTTGACATTGTTCCTTACAGCTTGGAGAACTAATGCCCTCTTCTGTCCTATTGGTGTATATGCAGGTAGAGCCCTGTATTTACAAAAAGCAGGACAATGCTGAAGACAGCAGGCAGCATGGGTGATTTAACCCCAAAAGCATGCCTCTGGCACCTCGAGCAAGATGCCTCAAATGATGTTCCCTTGAAAATTATATATGTACTAAAATACCTGTACTAATGATTTATAAAGTCTGCTTACTTTCAGAGCAAAAAACAGGACAATTATGAAGATCGAACTTCTGCCTCTGGCACTACTACTTCTTCCAGAAATTGCATGCATATTAACAATAAATCGGCTAGCCGAAAGGATCGATCCCAAAAGGCCTGGACAAAAAACAGCTAGCTTTTCCAGCGAGTGGCCAATATATTATTTTTCTTGGGTACCCGGAAAATATTTTTCTCTTAAACAGCATCAAGTAATTTTGAGAACACGACGCCCCCATTCCCAGTAGGTGGGATGTGTGTTTTTGGTGGGTTACCAATGCTCATCTTTGCCTAACGGGGTTATTTACAATTAATAAAAGTTCATTTGGGGATTTCTTTCTTCTATCTTTCTTTCTCTCTTACTTTCTATCCCTTTTAATATTAAGAAAAAGGGGGGAAGGAAGGGAGGATACAGGATTGTAGAATAAAAGGTAGATTATTGAATCTACTAACTTAAAAAATTCTACATTGGTATTGTAGATTGATGGAAATTTAAGACTTTTGATTGATGGAAATTTAAGACTTCAACTTTTGCTTCACATTGATATGAACTTAAATTGTATATTCCATTCATTTTTGCCTTATGTATTGTATGTTATATGTTGACAAAATATTGTATATTGTATGTTAGAAATTTACGTTCTTTTTGTTCAATGTTTATTTGATGTATTATTTGTACCACTAATGTCTTATAAAAACTGTTTGGAATCATCGGGGATAAAAGTTGGTATTTAGTTACGTAGAAATCCTATTAGATACTCACTTTGTTATAGAGCAGGTTTGTTTAATAGCTTGTCTATGTCTTCAAAGGAATAGATTGATAACTGTAAGAATAGATAGATTTGCTCTTCAAACTCTTCAGAGATCCACAGAATATGGCATTTAATGATGAGGGCTTTCCTGACAGAGAGAGACATCCGCTCCTGGCCGCCTCTCCATTTGCATCATTGAAGATGGGGGCTTCAAGAGACGCTGGTGACAGAATGGTCACTAGACGGAAAAACTGCTCTGCTACTGCTCTTATCTCTACGGCTGATGACAGGCTGACTGTCTGCAACGATCAACAATGATGCTGGAAAGATGACTGTCCAGCTTTAAAGAGAATAGATGGACCAGACCGTCGGATTTCCTGCTTCAAAAAAGCAGTTCGTTGGATGTTTTCGGCCGAAAGGCTGAAGACTGATTGCCCCAATGAAGGAGAGAATTCGGTGACTATCCAGGCAGTCTGCTCTCTCTGTACTCTGCAACTTGGAAGTTGCCTGCCAGCACTTCCTTTATTAGATAGATTTTCCTTCTTGGGTCTCTGATGGGATTGAAGACTAGATAGCCACAGTGTTACTAGAAGCTTTAGTAGATTAATAATTACAATTTCTCATGAAAGAAAAGGACTCTCTTTGGTAGGATAGTGGTATACTTTCCCTTAGGTTAACAAGTATAAAAAGGACTTTGTTATGTTCTTGATTCCTGATGAGTATGTATATATGTATATATGTATATATGTGTCTATAGTTCTTAATTTTTTAGAGAGAAGGGTGAGGTGTGGGATAGATTAAGCTTTGTCGCAGGTGGAAGCAGTCTTGGCGGGCTTTACCCTTAGGGCACACCATGAATACCTTGTGAGAGACTGTTTGGAGCCTTCCTGGGCTTGGAATTCAGGAAGCCTACCTAGGAACCCCACCGTGGCTATTGTTTTCCTAATTGACCCTTGAAGGGAGAAGGGACCGCCCTTTACATATGACTGGGAAGAGGTAGAAGGAGAGAGGAAGAAGGCTCGGGAGAGAGGAAAGGACCGGACCAGCTCGTGGGACTGAGACACCTAAGGACCCGTCCTGCCGAACGGATTCCAGGAGGTTTTAATCTTCTGTCCCTTTAACCTTTTTTTCCTTCTTGTATATGCTAGTTGGGTTGTATAATAAAGTTTAATTGTTAATAAACTGAGCCAACACTTTCAGCTCCCTTTATTGGAGTGTCTTCTTGATATGTTTCCTCCATTGCCTGAAAATGATGCTGACGCATGAGGTGAGGGGTTTGATAATCGAACTAATCTTGAATTCTCTCCACTTTTGGGTATGGACTTAAGGAAGCCTATGAAAAAGCTAACTTAACAGCCTAAAGGAAAAGGAATTCACTTCCCAGTTCCTCCCTGGCTTCTTGATCTGCACTTGGTATTTGCAATATAGCAATCTATTCAAAACTCTAGAAGGAGAGGCAGCATTGGACAGCCCTCACATACTATTTCGAGTGTCAAGAAAAGAGCTACAGCTATTTAAATGAAGACTAAAAGGAGCATTTGTGTATTGCATGTATCCATCACTGCCTTTAAACTTATTTATTTTACCCACTAAACTGTCTCCTACAGGTATCATAGAACAAGAGAATGGCTCATGTCCAAGGGTGTAGAAAGAATTCATGGTCCAGCCATCAACTTTTAATATCTCTTTTTCTTCAGCCCAACAGGTGGAACTGGCTGTTTTGATTAATCTATTACAGTTAATTCACAAACATTTAAATACAGCATCCTTTGTTTATTACCCATACTCACATTCACTCTAACCTCCCTGGTTTTATTACAGTAGGAAATAAATAACCTGCCCTATTTTTTTACTTCCCCAGATGAAAACTGAGAAGCAGTGTGCATCTGTCATTGCAGATGGATCCACCAAAACATCATGGATTCTTCTTTGGCTCCTCCAGCCCTGGACCATTAAAGACAATGGTGGAGGGTAAGAAGATAGCGGAAATCATCAGAAAGATAGCTCACTAATGGGCAAAAGGACTTATCCATCATATCATCAGAAGTCAAGTTGGCCCTGTGAGAACACAGAGGAAGGGGATTCAGGCTACACAGATGAGACCTGATAGGCTGTGGTCAGACAGTGGGGAAGTCGGGGGAGGACCCCACCTGTCAGAGGTCTAGGGGAAGGGAAGAGGATGAAAGAGGGAGGGAGGGTGGGAACAGGAAGATAAGAGTGAGGGAATTACAATTGTGATGTAATGTAAATAATAATAATAATAATAATAATAATAATAATAATAATAATAATAATAGGGAGAAGAAGAAGAAGAAGAAGAAGAAGAAGAAGAAGAAGAAGAAGAAGAAGAAGAAGAAGAAGAAGAAGAAAAACAAAAGTCAAGTCTCCCCACCTGGGGCTAAGTTAAAACCCTATGAACTGAAGGAGAGGTTATTTTATGAAGCACAGAGAACCCCATGTTACGTAAGAATCTCTTTCTGGAAGTGCTAGCTGCTTCAGTCTGCGCATCTGTGGTGAGTGTCTCTGAACATATGTATTGATTCATCTTATGTTCCTCATCCTCCTTTACTTTAGCTTGTGGATTAGCTGGACTCAACTCCTGTTGCCTTTACTAATGAGTCCGTGCTTATGATGGATGGACTTAGGGACCATGATAGACTCATTCATTCATCTGAAGAGTGGACTGGGTTTAATTTTTCCTTGGGTTCTGAATCATTTCCCATTTACATAGGGCACTGTTACATTTGTGTTCCTATTAAGGGCCAAATATGGGCTTATGTTATACATGATACCGGAACTACTAATTATATGGGTCTCTTTCCAAGCTATTCTCTAGATTTTTCTGATAAAATAAAATACTGTAACCAATAGTCCTGGACTATTGTATGAGACTTTAGTCCACCTTATTGATTGGCTCCATTTTCTTAGGTCCTGCCACCAACTAGATCAGTAAACAGTCTATAAAGTGTACCCCTACCCAGATCTACCCAATGGACAGGACTTTCTCCACAGCTGAGTGGAGAGTGGGGTCTGACTTTCACACAAACTCTGGTGCCCCATATTTGACCACATACCCTGGATGGGGAGGCCTGGTGGCACTCAGAGGAAGGATAACAGGCTACCAAGAAGAGACTTGATACGCTATGAACATATACAGGGGGAGGAGGTCCCCTTCAGTCACAGTCACAGGGGAGCAGAGTAAGGGGAAAATGGGAGGGAGGGAGGAATGGGAGGCTACAAGGGACGGGATAACCATTGAGATGTAATATGAGTAAATTAATGAAATATAAAAAATAAATTATATGCAATTAAACAAGTAAAAAAAAAAAACCCCAGTCTATAAAGTGTTTGTGAATTGTGCTTTTGTAGACTGTGCAGCACTATGAGAGTACAAGTGACGTTTTCTTAGACCACAGTTTCCTCCTCCTTACTTGGAATTAACATGTATGATTTCTCTTTGTGTGTTTCATTCCAGAAGTTCAATGGTGAAGATATTTCTGTATCACATGCAAGACTGCAAAGCAATTCATGATTGTCAAGTGGTAACAGCTTTTCCAATAAATGTTCATGAAATTATCTCAAAGTAGAAAAAAAACTGCACATTGTGTGCCATTTTATCTAATTTTCTTGCATTTTGAAAATAATTCAACATAATATCTTAGTTTAGACGAAACATTTATTGGACATTAGGAAACAGCTATAGAGTTCTTTACAATAAATCTTTTGTGAGTTGAAAACTAGTCAGAAGGCAAGAGTAGACCAGAGAGTTATTGTGGCAATATGACAGAATTAAAGGGGCTTTGTTCAGCTCAATTACTGTGGGGGTCTCATGAACTGGATCCATTCTGTCCATCAAACAGCAACAATTGTTTCTTCAACAAAGTACAGAAGTAATTTATCTAAAAATTATGAGGACAATGCTGAGTTTAATTTCTTTATAAAGACTCTTTTATGAGTTCGGCCAATCTCTGGAAGGCCTAAAACAGAAAAGAGAGAAGCAGTGGTGAAATCAAGGTGGTGCTTTGGAAAGCCCTGTTGTAACTCTGGGGATTCGCATAGAATATCCACCTGATGTAGGAAGGAGGCAGTGAAAAGTAAGGTTGGCAACAGCTTGATCTAGGCACTGGGATGTGGGTAAGTACACACAGGCATACACAGCTCCATGTTTTAATATTAGACCTTTCATGCATCATTTCCTATTTTGTCCACAGATGAGCTTGGTTAGTAGCATCCTTTTGGACTCCTCTGCTCATGGGTCTTAGGATATTTTAAATCATAGCTATGCCTTTTTTTCTTCAGAGAAACAAACCAGTGGCTTATGATTTTGCTATTTGTTTATGCTATTCCATGAAGGAGGGAAAAGGTATTGCCCCAGAACCTGTTGGAACAACCCCCTCGCCTCCCTGCCTGTACTGTTCAGTAAGTTCCAACCATTTCCTCACAAAGACAACAACCTTTAACTCTAATTTAGTCTGACTTGCCTACCGATGCCAAGCAACAATGTGAAAAGGAGATGTTTATTAACTTCATGACTGGGGCCACCTCAATTTGTAGCTTACAAGGTGGTCACGCACCTGTGAAGTCAGAGCTAGGAGGCTGTGTGGCTCCGCAGAGGGTACTCACCATATCCATCTGCTCAGCAGTAACCATGGAAAAGGATGCCCTGAAGAAGGAGGTAGGGGCTGAGCTGTCGATAAAGAAACCATTTCCAGGAACGAGTAAGATCTGCGAGAGGTTGTGGAAAACAAGTGATTAGGCCATTGTAGAAGAACCGAAAGAAAATTTAGGAACATGCAATATCACTGTGGGAAGAAATATTTTTAAGCTTAAGAGCCATTAATGAAATAAGAAATTACAAGAGAAAGCAGAAATAGCACATAAAAATACATATGGTACACGATAGACAAACCTGCATGCATAGAATTAGGAACAATATTTACCACCAATATGACCAATGCTATTTTTTCTCCACAAATAAACAATGCATTAAAAACTGAGACGAAAACACCAAGATTTAAGTTTAAATGTATAAAGGACAGGTTAGAAAGAAATAGCAAAAATACAAATAAGTGCTAGCTGCCCACAGAAGCAATATGAATGCAGACATTGAGGTTTCTAACTGGGACCCGAAAGACAACTAGATATTGGCCTAACAAAGAGTAAGGACCGGTATTTTAGGGAGAAACATTAAATGTAAAGGCCCTGGGGTAGTAAGTAAATGGTACATTTAAGGAAACTGAAAGAGCACAAACATTTAATACATAAAGTAGAAGTATAAAAATGTTAGTATGTGTGTCAAAATAGGGTGTTGAGAATAGCAAACTGCTCTTCTTATGACCACGGAGGGAGGGACAGCTGAAGGACCAGACATTCATTTCTTCTTCATCCTAGACAAACGCGTATACTTTATTCCCTTTCCTGCCTCTCTATCTCCATTTTATCCTCCTTCTCTGCCACTTCCTCTTTCCCTCCATCTTTCCATCCTCACTTTCATGCTGGGGGTTGAAACCAGGACTTCACCCACTTTAAGCATGCTCTCTGCCCGCCTGGCACTCCTAGCTTTTTTGTAGTTATATTGGTCCCATCAATAAATCTTAACTAATGGATATAAGCCTCTTCCATTTTGTAGCAGTCTTAGAATACACATTAAAAGACAAAGTAGAATTTATTTCCCACTCACCTAAAAATTAAAGCCACAACCTGGGGTCCTCTTATATTTGGCCTCCAGTCTTAATGTGTATTCTAAGACTGCTACAAAATGGAAGAAACTTATATCCATTACACACATCCTACCTCAAAGAAGATGGTGAACATCATAGAACCTTTTTATGGAGATGGCTCCAAATGTGGCAAACCAGCCACTGGGCAAAACGTCCTTGTTTCTGTCACAGACAGAATTCTGCCTAAAAAAGGGCAAGCTTGTATGCAAGCCGAGTTGACACCCAAACTCTGCCAAGACAGGGTAAGCAAGTCTTCAATAGTTCCTACCTCACAAATATGTCTGTCAGATATACTGGGCCAGAAGGCTGAAGATGATGCTCCAGCATTATAGAGAGTTTTGGGTGACTGTTCAGGTAGCAAACTGTCTCTGTTGTTTGCTCATTTTGGAAGCTGCTAACCTCCACTTCCTGTTTACTCAGGTAATTAATTTTATTCTTTCTCAAGTCTCTGGGTTGAAGATGAGATAATTTAGTTTTATAATTAAGCTTAGTTGTTTAGGGGTTAAGATGTTTTTAGGTGTAGATTGATATGGATTTACATTCAGAATTTTAGGCTCACCAAGATAGGAAAGATGTTTTCTTCAAGGTTGCCAACTACCAATAGCCAAAACACTATGAAAGTAACTTGATATAATTCCTGATTGTTTTGCTGTTCTTCTTTCTGTATGTAGTTTACTGTATCTATGTATAATAATATAAATGAACATGTTAAAAAGAAAAATAACTTAAAAAATTAAAGACATTTAGAGTTATTATATTTTATATAGTAATGGCTGTTGATCCTCAAAAACATTAAGTAACTGGTTGTTGTTACAATCTGTAAATCTGGGTACTACTTGCTAAAACAAGATGAGTTTAGAGTGAAAAGATACGGTGCACTCTACAGATTTCAAGTTGAAGATGGGATTCATTATCTCAGCTTAAAAATGTGAAAGCCATCATTTCTCTTGATAAGGCAGAAATGTTTTGAGATGGACTAGAAGTAAGGATCTGTAGGAGAGGGAGGATGCTGTCAAAATCTGGGCTAAGGCATTGGTGATGTAGTTGAGGACCATTTAGAATAGGCTAAGAAGCCCACACCAGGATCCAAACAAGTTTGGAAGAAAACTAGACACTATGTCAGCCTCCATCCTTAGCAGTCAGCTCATGGATGGATTCAAACAGCCACTTACCAAAAATTATTAAGAATGATGTCATTGACAGAAAAAAATTAAACTGGAGAAGAGATCAAGTTGGCCAATCATATTAAAATAAATTCACTTGAACTAAACTCTAGGCACTAAGCGTTTACTGTGTGCAGCGAATGAGAGGACAGATTGTGACCTTGCCTGGCCAGTCTCTCTCTGGACCTGATGGTGAGGAAATTGACCCTGTTGTACCTGCATGGTATCTTGCCCACTTGCCCATGACAACCCAATCTGTTCTTCTAGAGTTACTGCCTAGACAAAAGTGATTCTGGAGACAGATCTCAGGGCTTCCAGAGACAACCTCATAAGCACGGTAAGGGTACGGATAGGGAGAAGAAACAATTTAATCAGCCAAGTGAAAAGCTACACAGGAAATTTCATCTAGAGTTTTGAGTTTACTCAGTGCCTGCAAGTGAAGGCTAAGAAAATGTATGATTCCAATATAAGAGGGGGTGGCGGGGGTGGGGTGGGGTGGGGGGGTAGGAGGAGAGAGACACAGAGAGAAAGAGACTTACATAACTTAATTTTAATGAAAGAAAAAAGCCACAAGTTTTCTTTGTAATTCAAGCCTTGTAAAATAACCAGTCAAGAAGCTAGAATATATTCAAATTCTTCTAGAAAACACAACACCAGTGCTCATAAAATCTGGGCGATAAAAAGATGGGGTGTTTCATCTGTGTTATTTTTTTCAATGCATCTGCCAAATTTCTTACAATATGCATAACTTATTTGCATTCCCGGGGGTGGGGTGGGGGTGGGGTGGGACTCCTTCCACATCAAGTACTAACGGCAAGCGACTCCCAAGCATTTACTGTGCTCGTATCAAAGTGCCAGGTATTAACTTCCACTCATGAGCCATTTAATCCTCATAGAAAGTTGATGAGGCGGGATTCTGATCCTTCGTGCATGAGTGGATGTTTGTGTGTGCTCAGGCTTCATTGTGCATGTGGTGGTGCAAGGACGTGTGTGTGTGTGTGTGTGTGTGTGTGTGTGTGTGTGTGTGTGTGTGTAACCGTTCGGCTCCCGCACCTTTATGTGAGTTCTGAGATCCAGCTCAGGTCAGTTGGCTTGTGTAGCCCAGCAAGCCCTTACCCGCTCGGCTCTCTTGCGGGCCCAGGGATGGGTTCTCACTGTACCGATCACTGAATCACAGGGAAGTGTAAGAGACCCAGAGCTAGATGTGTGTTAAGGAATGACTATGAGATCAAACCCAACAAGAATGTTTGAAATTGGACACCAGAGTTCGTGTGAAAGTCAGACCCCACTCTCCACTCAACTGTGGAGAATGTCCTGTCCGTTGGCAAGATCTGGGTAGCGGTTTGAAGTTTCCTGCATGTATTGTTCTTGGCTGGTGCCATAGTTTAAGGAGGACCCCTGGGCCCAATTCTGCCTATCATAATGTTCTTCTTGTAGGTTTCTAGGACCCTCTGGATCCTTCTACTTTGCCATTCTCCCATGCTTCTCTCATCTAGAGTCCCAATACGATGTCCTCCCCTCTGTCCCAGTTTCCTGGTAAGTGAAGACTTTCACACGAACTCTGGTGTCCCATGGATGGGGAGACCTGGTGGCACTCAGAGGAAGGATAGCAGGCTACCAAGAAGAGACTTGATACCCTATGAACATATACAGGGGGAGGAAGTCCCCCTTAGGTACAGTCATAGAGGAGGGGAGTAAGGGGAAAATGGAAGGGAGGGAGGAATGGGAGGATACAAGGGATGTGATAACCATTGAAGTGTAATATGAATAAATTAATAAAATTAAAAAATAGTTAAAAAAGAAAAGAAATTGGATACCAATCCAGTCACCGATGCAAATGGTTGTATTTCCATCAGTTTAGCCCATCTGAATTGTAACTTTAAAATGCATTATATTTATAAGGATGAGATAATATACCTAATATATTCCAAAATGGCTGAGCCATAAAAATATCTTTTTTCCCCATTTTACTCAAAGAAAATGAGTTCAAAGAAACAGTATAGCTTTTCTTTTGGCCCTGTCTTCCACCCACCTCCCGCTTTTACCTGTTTTTCAATCGCCTTTTTTTCAATCAGTTCTTTTGTATCAGAGATGCCCTTAATTTTAATCCACAGGAACATGCCAGCTTTGGGCGCATGCCACTCTGCCAAACCTACAAAGGAAAGAAGATCACATCCTCTAAGCAATGGTTATAAACAAGCACTTCTAGACAATTTGTTTTGGTGCCCCAAATTCATGTTCTGGGTTTATAAAAAACAAAACAAAACAAAACAAAACAAAACAACTGAGTGTTGGGCTAAGAGGCTGACTGTAAGAGAGACAGTAGCTCCTGTGTGCAGCGAGTGCAGTCAGCATTCAGAGAGCAAGAAATTCAGTGTGTCCCTCCTTCACACAGTTCGACACACCTAAGGTTATTCCAGTTTTTATGTTGATTCTTCAGTACTTTCTGGAGTCTCCTTGGATATCATAAATCCTATTATTTATATAATAGTTTGCATGTCCAGATGGGTTAATTCAGACAGAAATTTAACTAACTAGGATAAAAGTACTTAAATCAGAGAATTCCAGAGATTCTTCAAGCTTTATATGTGACTATTATGATAGAAAAAAAACTAAGAAGAAAGGATGAGTACTTTGATTTTAATTACTTAAATAATATTTATTGTCACCACTCCTATACAAAGTGGTAGAAATTCACTCTTGCCATACAGATAATAATTCTGATTTTAATGAAGACTTTACAGAGAAAAGTATATGACAGACACAGGGATTGATATTTTTTGACTTATCACTCTTCACCTCAAATGCATTTTTATTTTTGGCTCTTCAAGACAGGGTTTCTTTGTGTAGCCTTGGCTGGACTCACTTTGTAGACCAGGCCGACCTCAAGTTTACAGAGATCCACCTGCTGCCTCCCTAAGTGCTGGGATTACAGGTGTGTGCCACGATGCCCTGCTCAAGTGCTTTTTTAATGCTATCACTAAAACTAGGTAATTTATCTGACTTTTTAGAATAAAAAGCATCCTAAATTCAATGTAACAATAGAAAATATCAAACAAATATATGTGGCTAATGAATAGAAGGCAAAGGATTTTAATGAATTTACGAATTTTTTATTATACCATACTATTTGTTTTTTAATTTATTTTAAGTTATACACAGAGTCTTTGGGGAGCAAAGATTTGAAACAACTAACAATTTCTGAAAGTTTTTGAAAATGGGTTTTATTCAGCTGCAGGTAGTATTATTGATTAATGCTTTGATGGAGTTTTTTTTTCTTCTAATCTTAGAACGACAAAATCTGGGGTTGACATTATAGCTCAGTGGGTAGAGTGCTTGCCTTGAATTCCTAAGACCCAGGATCTATGGCCAGTACCTCATAAAGTGGGTGTGGTAGTATACATCTGCAAGTTCAGCACTTGCGAAGTGGAGGCAGGAAGATCAGAAGTTCAAGGCCAACCTGGGCTACAGGAGACCCTGTCTTTAAAAAAACAAAACAAAACAAAAAACACCTTGCGACAGATGGCAGAAGTGGTAGAACCCAAGGGTTGATAATGTGAAACATGTGTGACTATCCATAGGGCAGCCTTTCCTTGGAAGAAACCGCTTACTCTACCATTGCCCTACACCAGGACTGACCACATGTACGCCTGTCATCTGCTCTAGAGATGCTCTTGCTTGTTTCAGCACCAGATGTTCCCCACTCACCACTCAGCCACTTGTCTGCGGCGGCCAATACCAAATCCCTCTGGGTCTTGTAGAAATCAGTAGTTCTAGAGGAAGACAAAGACGATGAGTTCAGAAAACGAACCACAGACACAAGAAAAGCTCTGGACTCCAGCCTGTAAGAATTTCTTTTCTGCTTCGGTTGAAACATTAACTACTTCATAAGAGAGCACTGTATTGCTTTGATGTGTATGCTGAAAAGCTTTTTAAAAATACTTTCCCCCCCCTTTTTAAATAGAGAAATATAAGTATAAAAATTAATAGATCAAAATTCATTCCTTTATAAAATATGGAATTTAAATGTAGCAAGAGGAGCGTGACAGACCTTTGTGTTTAGTTGATTTCCGGAATTGTCATTTTTTTGTTTTTTGGTTTTTTTCTCTTTTTTTTATTAATTTATTCTTGTTACATCTCAATGGTTATCCCATCCCTTGTATCCTCCCATTCCTCCCTCCCTCCAATTTTCCCCTTACTCCCCTCCCCTATGACTGTGCCTGAGGGGGACTTCCTTCCCCTGTATATGTTCATAGGGTATAAAGTCTCTTCTTGGTAGCCTGCTATCCTTCCTCTGAGTGCCACCAGGCCTCCTCCTCCAGGGGACATGGTCAAATATGAGGCACCAGAGTATGTGAGAAAGTAATATCCCACTCTCCACTCTACTGTGGAGAGTGTTCTGTCCATTGGCTAGATATGGGTTTTATTTTTTTAAATTAATTTATTTAATTAGATTACATCTAAATTGTTATCCCATCCCTTATATCTTCCCATTCCTCCCTCCCTCCCGCTGTCACCTTACTCCCCTCCCCTATGTCTGTGACCGAGGGGCACCTCCTCCCCCACTATATCGTCACAGGTTATCAAGTCTCATATTGGTAGCCTGCTTATTCTTTCTCTGAGTGCCACCAGCCTCCCCACCATAAGGGAGTGGTCAAATATGGGGCACCAGAGTTCACATCCTATGGGAGAATGGGGAAATAGAAGGATCCAGAGGGTCCTAGAAATCTACAGGATTTGTCATTTTTCTGGGAGGAGAGCCCTGGAGATGAAAGGAAACTGTATTGAAATGCTGAGTCATTGGTCTGGGAAAGAGGGGACTCCTGTTTCTGCTTGTTTCTAAGTGGCTCAGGAAACAGCACATTTACATAACAAAGATAACTCATGACTTGTCTTGTTATACTGACAGTCATAGTCTGTCTCGCTCACTCATACCTAAACCAGTTTCTACCATGTCCTGTGTCCTTAGTTGGCTATCAAAGAAAATGTTCATGTGTGTGGGTAGTTTTTCAGCTGAAACAGTGAACTCTAGCTCACTGTCGTGTGGGTGGACACGAGTTCAGGCTAGACCTTGAGGCAGCTGAGAAGACTTTCTATGTGGAAAGGAACTAAAACAAAACAACTATTGCATTTGTGTGATTTGGGGGTGTTTAGGAAGGAAGAATAAAGGGAATAAAAAGATGGCTCAGTGGTTGGGGACAGTTGCTATTCTTGCAGAGGACCGGGGTTGAGTTTTCAGTGTACACACAACAGCTCATAATCATCTCATAGCTAATTCACAACAGTCTGTAACATTGGTTCCAGGGGATCTAATGTCCCCTTCTGGCCTCTACAAGCACCAGGCATGTGGTACACAGACATATATACAGCAAACACCCATATACACAGATTAAAAATAAACAAATCTCTTTTAAAAAAAAGGAGCAAGAATAATAAGTTAGTATTCTAGATGGTTTATGCTTTGTATTCTGGGCTCTTATTTTGCTCACACAGATTTTTAACATCTGGCTCAGTACCTGTCAACATGAGCTAGGAAGCCCTCTTCTCCCCATTGGTGTAGAAGCTGGTATATCATGAGCTGAAAGAGACAGAATGGCAGGAAGGTCATGGTTCATTCTGAAGACAGAGTTTGTGCTTTCTAAACACAGAAGCCAGTCTCTCTGCTCACATGGAAGCACATGGGAAATGCAATAAGGAGTCTAGGTTGTATCAGTGACTTCAATACACTTTAATTAAAACCCAGGATCATGACAGTAGGCAGGCTCAGTTGCTGAAGTGCTCACTGCACAAGCATGAGGATCCGAGTTCAGACCCAGGTGTCTTTGCCCAAAGTGACCATAATGCTGTGCACTTATAACTTCAGTGCTAGGGCTGAGGGGCAGGGGATTCCTGATACTTGCTAGCAAGCAGGATGCAGGTTCAGTGAGAAATCTTGTTTGAAAAAAAAAAAAAAAGGACATCTGATGCGGACCCCTGACCCCTGGCCTTATGCATACACCAATGACCATGTACTTGCATGTGCGCACACACACAATGCGCATGTGCACACATGCACATACACAACACACACACAATGCACATGTGCACACATGCACACACACAATGAACACATGCACACACAATGAACACATGCACACATACACACACAATGCACATGTGCACATGAAGGAATCTGACCCAAGGACAGCCAGCTTATGTTTAAAAATTTTCACTACCCCAGGAATGTACTTACCCCTCCCCAACTAGGAAAGTCCCAGTGCTGGTCTATTAACCAATCAAGTTTCTCTGCTAAGTTCTGCTTCTGTAAAGGGTATAAAAAGCCGTGCCTCTGCTTCTCAGGGTCTCCAACTCGAAAGGGTTTGGCAGACCTCGTTGTGTCAGCTCAATAAATTTCTATGCCTTTGCATCGACAATGGACTCTGTCTCTCAATGGGGACACTGGGAATAGACTAGAGAGATTTCTGGAGGCCTCAGTCTTACACACACACACACACACACACACACACACACACACAAAACAAAACAAAACAAAAACAACCAGAAAACAAAGCAAAAAGCCCCCTCAAATACAGAGCTTTCTTACATGCCAGGCTCTACTATAACATATTAATAGATCTGTCTACTTGAACCTTCATTATGATTAAGGGATATTAGTTCTGTTTTACTGATAAGGAAATGGAAGCACAAAGGTTAATTTTCTTTATGTCAAACAACTTGATCATAGAGTTTGGGTTTCAAGTCAGATTTTCCAACTCCAAATCCATGCTATTGACTACTGAACCATAATGCCTCTGTAAATTTGACAACATACATAAAATTCTCTTTTTATTTTCTTCTTGGTGGTATGAAGGATCAAACCCAAGACCAGTTGGCTGCTAAGCAGGCATTGAACCACTGAGTTGTGCTCCTGGTCTTCCAAACATATATGGCAGATGTATTCTTTTAAATAGGGAGAGATTTTCTATTTAAAATGGCGGAGCTCTGGATGTTAGAATAAATTTCTGTTGGTAGGATGCAAATATATGGGGAAGTACCTTATTTGGTTAAATATTAGGACATTTATATTTTATAGGATGTACAATGCAAAATGAGTGTCCTTGAAACAGAGACGTTTCATTTTGAGGGCCAAGAATACGGGTCAGACAGTAAAGTCCTTGCAGCACAAACAATAGGCCCTGAGTTCAGATTACCCGAGTTAAAAGCCAGGCACAGCATCAAGAACCTGTAATGCCAACACTGGAGAGATGGACACAAGAGGGTCCACAGGCCAAGTTGGGGAGCTCCAGGTTCCGTGAGAGACCTTGCCCCCCAAAATAACATGGAGAACAATTAAGGAAGACATATGAAGACGGCCTTTGATTCTTACACACAGGTGTACACTCACCCAAATCCACACATACAGATACACATGAACACATCCAGGCATGCACATAAGACCTAATTCTCAAGATTACAATAATTTCCCAAGTACAGTACATTTTCAAAGTTTGTGAGGAAATTTGTTCAACATCCCTACTTAATTAAAATGCTTCAGGGGCAGCTGAGGAAGACACTAAAAAGTCTGATTTCTTAATATCACTATAAGTTCCAACACAATGAAGCCAAAGTTTGAATTATTTCATCACATTCAGTTCTGTTTTGTTTAGCTCTACAAATTAAAAAAAAATCTAATAATTGACTGACATTTATCGTGCACCCAGAGACACAGATGCATATACCCCGATTCATAGACACTCTGGGCAGGCAACATAGCAACACCAGCTTAAACAATTTCTCATTTGCTGCGTAAATTAAACCTCTTCAGATGCTGGTCTACAGTCTAGGAGGCGGAGATTTAGCATTTGATTCTTCTTCCCTGTCAACTTAAGGTAATCTTATTTGCTTACATCTGATTCTGATTAAAAAAAAAATCCTAGATCGTGCTTACCTGTGAGAGAGTGCAGGCATGTAGAGTCGAAGCCTGTGTGTGCAGAACAATCCTCTCTATCAAGGACTTGGGGCCGGTCATAAAACCTACTCTCAACCTACACAGGAAGACGAAAGGTTTCATTCCACCCCTATGTAAACAATTAATATGAATTGCTTTGCTGATTTAACTAGGAGAGGAGTGACAATGGGAGACAAAGAGAGCTTGGTGACTTACATATTCTAATCAAAGTACTTATTTCTTATTTCAAATGCATTTAAATTTAAGTAGATATGATGAAAACAATGTAAATATTAAGAATTTCTAAACACGGTATTAGTATAAGTTTCCAGAATGTTGACCATCTTCCCACAGTTTAGACTAATAGCCAAGCGTCTTTGAACATGCCTGTTAGTGATCAAGTGTATTTTCAGGGAGGTGGAACACAAGCCTTTTAAATGAGAAGAGTCTCTCAAACGAAAGGATTTGAGGCTAGCATCAGGTTAGAGGCACGAGCCTTACCCTGAGGAGAGGACTTTTGAAAACGTGTCAGCTCTGATCACCCGCCCGTCGACATCCATGGAGAGAAAGGATGGTGCCCAGGGCTGAAAAAGGAAGACAGCCGCTGCTGATTTTCAAATTCTGATCATCATAAGGTTACTTTACACAGTGTGGAGAAGGCAGACAGGCACAGAGTGGGCACAACCCGCAGTTACGTCTTACCTCTGTCTAGGTCTCTGTGGTGTGTGTGTGTGTGTGTGTGTATCTGTGTGTCTGTGTGTGTCTGTGTGTGTGTATCTGTGTGTCTGTGTGTGTGTGTGTTTACTGGTGTCTGCCTGACCTTGGGCTTTCTTTGCTAAATATACTCACAAAGGTTTCCTGATTTGCTCAAGACGTCATTACTATGAATTTGGAGAAACTTCAAACAGACCTTCTCTGTCCCCCTGTCCCCACTGGGTTTGAAATTTAAGGCTGTTAGATTCAAAGGAAGAGCTCAGAAGAAATGAGTGCAGATAAATCAAAAAGTTCTCCCAAGATGACCAGCACCATGTGGGGGTTGTTCAGATACAGGGGTGGCCCTTGGAACTGACTAGAAAGATAAAAATTGATGCAAATGCAGGGGAGAAATCTAGCTAACGCTGCATACTTACACTAAGATTTCCCTTGAAGTAGTCAAGTGAGTAAAGGTTCATGGTCACACAGGGCAGAGGGTCACATCATGCTCTGTGAAAGTATGCAGCAAAGCGAGAAGTTTTGTGTCTTCTCAATATATGTAAAGGGAGGAACCAAATCCAATTATAGGATGGATGTCTGTAGTCCCGAGAGCATGTACTGGTTAGGCACTGGCATCGGGTACCACTACTATTGCTTGCTGGAAAACTACTAGCATGGAATGTAGCATACACAGTGAGGATGGCTTTAAAAACCCAAGATCCTCCAGATAAAGTTCAGAGCATGTGACAAAGATGCTATTATGTGGTTGCAGTGCCTTCTCTGTCTATTGAGAAAATGGGCTGATCACAGTCCAACTTACCCTTCAGCTTGAGTGCCATCTCAGCCTCCCTTTGGCCATCATTCTAGACAGTTACACTTCCCACACTCAAGTTGAGACACAAGGTGAAACCCACACGATGTCCCTCATTTGATGGCTGTGGTTATGTGCAGTATGGTTTGGAGGTGAGCACCACCAGCCTGACTGGCTGTGCTTGTCTAAACACATATTTCAGAGAAGGAGCTACTATCCCAAAGGTAACTAATTTCTACAAAGAGCATTAATAAAAAAAAAAAAAGGAAACTGGAAAACAGGGAATACTGAAAACCAATAGAAAACTCACTAATACATATTAAAGTTCACTGTGAGAGCATGTAGATTTGACTCCAGCCAGGTTCCAACCTCCAATGCAACTAATAACACACAAGTGCTCTTTTGACAGTGATGTAAGCACACAATATCACGTACCTTGTCAAACTGGAGAAAATAGTACGGATCATCTTCTATTATGAGGAAATCATATTTTCTTGCAAGCTAAAAGATTAAAGCAATATATTCACTTCTTAAGAGCTGTCTAAAATGAAAGTTATCTGTAACCTCTGTTCTGTGTTCTTATTCATTCATTTATGAACTGTTGAGTTCTTGTTATCACAGACATTGAGGTTGGAGATGACTGAATTACTAAAGGCTCTTTTTCTCATGAATGACAGAATGTACACAAGCCAGTTGGGTAATGAATAGGAATTAAATAGAGGTCACATCTGGGGCAGAGCGATAGGATACTGTGCTGGCAAGTCTTATGTCAATGTGACACAAGCTAGAATTATATGAAAAAGAGGGAATCTCAATTGAGAAAAATGCCTCCATAAGATCCAGCTAATTAGTAATTACTAATTACTAATTACTAATTAGTGAGTGATTGAGGAGGGCCCAGCCCTCCATCCAGGATCTGCTGGTCCTGGGTTTCTAGTAGAAGGCAAGTTGAGAAAGGCATGGAGAGCAAGCAAGTAAACAGCATCCCTCCACGGCCTCTGGGTTCTTGCCATGACTTCTTTTGATGATAAACTGTGATATTGAGGCAGGCCAAAATCCTCCCCAAGTTGCTATGGCCTTGGTGTTTTTATCAGCAATAGCAACCCTAGGACAGATAAGTTACTCAGGTTAAACCTCTGGGAAGAGCTTACTGACAAGGTCACATTAGAACTCAACATGATCAGAATAAATTATTTATGCAAATATTAAGGAAAAGGATTCTAGACTGAGGGATGGATGAAAGCAGAGACCTTGGGGTGAATGGAAATTTGGAATGGTTTAGAGACAGAAGAAAACAATATGGCATTGAGGTGAGAGAGAGTGAGTGAGAGAGAAAGAGAGAGAGAGAGAGAGAGAGAGAGAGAGAGAGAGAGAGAGAGAGAGAAAGAGAGTCAGAGTCTGAGAAGAGAGTGATGGCATTACAGAGTTTCACAAACATGTAACAAAATTTAACCTTTAGAATTTGGAAAGCCACATGGCCAACCTTTCATTTACTATACAGCAGCTAGGACCGGTTGACATGCAAACAGTGGCGAGTTAGACACTCTGAGCCAAATGCAACAGGGTGAGTGATGACATCATGTTATCATGCAGTGTGGACACACAGTGGCTTAGGATGTGGGCCTAGGAGTGGTGGTGGAGAAAAATAATGGACTTAGAAGAGCTTGATGGTGGGTACCACTGGATGGGTTGGATATAAGAGAGGACAAAAGAGAATAGAAAGAAAGAAACGAAGATAATAGCTCACTAACATTATTTATGTGGCTATAGAGCATGGAGGGCTTGGTTGTACATGAGAAACTTAGGGCTGGGGAAAAGCTGGGAGTTCTAGTTGGGCCAGGCTAATTTTGGACTGCTATTGGACATCTATGGAGATACCAAAATGATTCACAAGTTGAGGTTCGGGGAAGAGATGGAGCTGAGCAAGATGGAGCTGGAATTTATAACTGTGGAAGTGGATGATGCCATCTATTGTAGATAGTACACAAAACTCTGGAGATAGCCTGGGAGAAGTAAAAAAAAAATAGTACATAAATATGAAAGCAATATCTTGATCCTTTATGTTTTCTAAGTAAAAAGCAACTGGTTGAAAAATCTGGCTGTGATTCCAATACGTATGATTGGGAGCCATGGAGTTAAATGGGCTCAACAGTCACGTTTAAGGCAATTTCCAGGAAAGAGTTAGGCACTCATTTAGGTACGGCACCAAGACTTTACAGGAGGCAGAGTTATCGCTTTTCTTCTGATTTATGACAGTTTCTGGATAGGTTTGATGTTAAAAATGGTGAAAAATAGAAGGCAGCACAGGTACCTAAAGAGATTTTAGAAAGAAGAGTCACTTACTGTTTTTTTAAAAAAAATTCCTCCTGTAGCACGGAATGACAATAAGCAGCAGACATAGCAAGTCTAAAATCCAGTGCAAACACAAACATCTAGCCGTGAAAGCCAGATGCGTCCTTGTAACAGGTGGCCAAGAATGCCAGGTTTTTTTTTTTCATGTATTAAAATACCAACTGGGGAAAAATGAGGTTCCGAAACAAAAGACCTGGCATTTTATTGTGCTACCTGTATAGGAGGAACCCTGGCACAGATGAACGAGTCCCTTTTTACTAAAAGGGATCTTCCCTGAAATTAAGGCGTAATAAGAAAGGCAACTTGAATTTAAGACTCTCCAGAAAAGGTAAATGAGAAGTTGGAACACATACATGCTTGTCACTCTCTTATAAGTACCTCGTAGATTTCCTTTTTGCGGTCTCCTGTCAATGAGGTGCCTGTAGGGTTGCTGCCGTTTGGGATGGTATAAAGAAATTTTGGGGTCTTTTTCGTGGGGTCCTTAGAATCTTCTGGCTTCCATCGGGAAAGTATTTTTT
Organism: Acomys minous; assembly: GCF_964271855.1. NCBI lineage: Eukaryota > Metazoa > Chordata > Mammalia > Rodentia > Muridae > Acomys > Acomys minous. The sequence continues at coordinate 46,745,531 of NC_140497.1, read as the reverse complement.
TGAGACCCTCTGGGATAATGCCGTGCTCGTCACTGGGGACATTAATCATGTTGCCACCCAGCGGTTTCATCTGTGGAGGACAAAAGAAAGCCCCAGAATGCAGCATGATTACAAGATGTAAGCATCATTTTCTTTTTAAAACTGTACTGTCCGTGCCCTTAAATATGGAATCGTGCACACGGCTCCGAGCTCCGGAGGGTCGAGCTGTGTATTGTAATCCTATTATTCCTCTGAGGTAGGCTTCGTTATTGGTCAGCATTAGCTCCTGTCTGTTCCCATGAGAAGGCTTGTACCTCTTTGCCTCATTGATGTTATGCTTGGTAGTTTAAGTTTGGTAGTCCCTGGTTTTGGGGCTCCATAACTACCTGATTGCCACCTTTCTGCACCTAAGATCAACTGAATTCTGCCTTGCTAGTCACGTAAACACTTCCCTTTGTCCAAGAGACCGTCGACACCTCTCCGGTTCACTGGGAGCAGAGGTACCCAACCCTGGTCTGCATGGCTGTGTCTGGTCCTTCTCGCTGACCTACAACTAGGACTATTCCCACTGGGTGAGATCTCTGACATAGTGGCCTCCACTGCCACTTGGCCTCTGAAATATCTTATAGTACTAGGTGGCTGTGTCCCCGGGCCAGCTCTGCCACGGAGCTGCGCTCTTTTGGTCGCTGTCCAGCACAGACAAGTCGCAGGAACAGTCTGTACCTGTCTTTTGAGTCACTATCCATTTCTGGGGACACCCTAATGGATTACTGGCTTCGCCATTCTGGAGAATTTCAAATCCCTATGTCCACATTGAGGGCTGCTAAGCTCACACACCTCTGCAAGCAAACTTGGACAGATCTAAAACTAAACAGTTTTAATTATTGCCAACAGTTTTAATTTATAGCCAAACCTTTTCTTTGTTTCCCCAAATTTTTCAAGCAGAGTCTTTTTCATTATATTCAACCTTTTTCTCTCTGCTCTCCTGAGAGTTTCAAATGTACACCTAAAGGGAATTGTCTCTCTAACCTATCAACTTTGTCTTCTGCCCACATATATCTTCCATTATCCTGCTAGGCTTGTTGCATCCAGGACATCGCCAAAGCAGCTATCCTCAAGTGCTCCAGTCCAACCTCACAGATCGTGTCAGATGGACCTGGATTGCCCCTCCCAGCCACAGATGTCCTCAGATTCTGGACAGCAAATGCAACAGCCTGTTCTTCTGGAATCTGGTCAACATTTCAGCCTTTTAACACCCTGTTGCCTCCCCATACTGTCAGCAGGAAAGTCAAAGACATTGATTACTTCACCCCTTATCCATTTACAAAAAGGCTGAAATGGTGTGCTCATGACCCAAGACAAACAGCTCCGGGTTCTCCTAGCCGTCTTTGGTTCCTATCTGCTGCAGGACATGGCTGACATACCCTGCCCTCTACCATGAACTTTCATATCATAGCTTCTCCTTCCCCTTCACTATATAACCTGGACACTCTGTTGCTATTTCTCTCTCTCTCTCTCTCTCTCTCTCTCTCTCTCTCTCTCTCTCTCTCTCTCTCTCCCTTACATGGCAGTCAAAAGATGCTTCCAATGAACCTACATTTATATATTTCAACTTACGTTAAATGAAAAGAATCCAACGTTCCTCATTTTTTTAATGATAGGAAAAGGGAGGAATGTTAGGATTCTGCTTCAGTCTGTCTGTGATGTCATTGCCTACCTGCCATGGGTGCATGGCTCTGCCCAGGGCTATATAAAAGGACAGACTTACCTTGCCTCTTTCTCTTTTACTCTCTTACCTACCTCCTTTCTCTCCTCCTGTCTCTGTCTCTGTCTCTCTCTGAGGTACCCCACTGCCTTTCATTCTTTCCCCATGCTCACTTAATAAACCTCATATAATCTAATATCTGATGCCTGGCATTTTATTATCTTATTTCTTCTTTTTCTTTTTCTTTTCTTTTTTAAAATTCACTGGTATGGAATATTGTTTATTGACGCAAAATAAGTTTAACTTTGATACATTGATATAGAATTCAAATTTAAGATTATTTTTTAACACACATTATATATATTTCTACTCTATAATGAAAGTGACTTTACTAAATTAGAGACAGGTTGGGGACCAAATTGCTTTTCACACGGTAACAAACCACAACAAGTTTTCAACACAAGAGACTACTAAGCTTTATTGCCAAGGAAGAACTCTTTTTCTCAAACAGATCTTTGAGGTGACTGACATTCTAAAGGGCTATGGGAGACTCACTGTTTTGTGGAAATATGTACTCACAGCACAGAGGGTTCCTGGATACAGCGGTTCATTTAAGAGAACAGTGTCTCCAGGACTGATGAGCATTTCAAACGTCTAACAAAAGAAGCACGGGTTAGCTTGGGTAGAGTGGCTCTCAGGCTTAGAGCAGCTTTTCTTTAATGCTGACAGGATGCAGAGGAGGAGTTGGAAATGTTTCTGCAAGGGCCAAGCAAAACCTGCTTTGTAAGACATAGTGTATGACATAGCTGTGGCTCTTCTCTGCCCTCTACCGTGAGAGAGCAGCCACAGGCAGTGTGTAGTGAGAGTATCTGAGTGCCAGCGACACTTTATTTACAAACCTAGCTAATGGGCTGGATTTTTCTTTTTTAAAAAATATATTTTATTAATTTATTCATATTACATCTCAATTGTTATCCCATCCTTGTATCCTCTCATTCCTCCCTCCCTCACATTTTCCCCTTACTCCCCTCCCCTATGACTGTGACTTTTTCCATCTGCCAGTTTGTTACCCTCTATTGTAAAATGGAAAAATAAAGCACATAACTGGTTTGGCTCCTAAACTTTTTCCTGTTCCTTTATTGCTTCTTGAAAAAAATGTATTAGATGTCAATGATCAGTCAGGCCCGGGAAGATTACTGGAGGTAAAAGTCCTTGGTGAAATGACAAGCATCACACTCTCATGAAGTTGCTGGTCCTCAGCAAGAGGTAGACACTAATCAGATAACTATCTAAATAGAGAGGCAAAACCAGTAGCAAATGGCATTAGGGCCAGGTGTCCAAAATGGACATCTCATTGCAGGACTTGGATATTCACAGAACTCAGGGACGGTTTCCTTGAGGAGTGATGTCCTGGCCTATATAGGGGTAAGTGACAATTAGAACTTGAGATGGAATGTGAAAAGGAGGAGGAGGAGGAGGAGGAGGAGGAGGGGAGGGGGTAAGTGTGGATGGACTATCCAAGGTAAGTATTCGGGCCATGGAAGGTGATGAAGGACTTTAAGAAGGGAGAGAAGAAGAGACACATTATCAGACATGCAATTTAGGAAGATTATTCTGACTTCACCATAAGATAATTAAGAGACGAGGGACAATCAGGTGGAAAGTTTGGAGGACTGTTTGGGAAGTTCCTGATCCGGTCCTAGGGATACACACAGGCAGTCTGTGTTAGAGAGAATGCGCGATAGATGTTTAAGAAATGACACCCAAGTGGTCAGGATCATGGACTATAAAGGAATGAGGAAGAAGAGCTGAAGATTTTTAGTGCCAATCCCTTAAACACAGGGCCACAATGATGCCCATATCTGAGCGAGTAGATGAGTGGTTTATTTATTTGCTTTGTTTTTCTGCCTTTAAACATCCTACCATAGCGTTAAATAGACAAATGGATGCCTCCCTTCAGGAGGAGCGTGAGAGTGGTGGGCGTGTGCTTGGCATCTCATGAGTGTGAGCAAAGGCATCCAGAGGCAGAATGAAGACCTTCTCAAGGAAATCAGAGCTAAGCCAAGGAGGATAGTGTAAAGGAGGCCACGCAAGCCCGACGGAGGAGAGTCACATGCTGAGAGAGCTGGAGTGTAAAAAAGCACAAAGTGGTCAGTGCTGCTAAGTGATATTTAGCAGTTTAGTGTGTAAGGTTTGGTGGTGTGGACTCTGTGAATACTCCTTATGTTATTTGTTACAAGGAGATGCTTTTGTAGCCCAAATGTAGGGTCTATTATGACTCACTTGTATAAAAGTCACTGAATAACTGCCCCTTTAACTCATGCTATGCGACAATTCCTACTTCATACTTTTTCTTTTTTTTCAGCTTAACAGTTTATATATTGAAGAGTGTGGTGGTACACGCCTTTTATCCCAGCACTTGGGAGGCAGAGTCAGGTGGATCGCTGTGAGTCTGAGGCCAGCCTAGTCTTCAAAGTGAGTCCAGGACAGCCAGGACAACACAGAAAAACTATGTCTCAAAAAACCAAAAAGAAAAAAAAGTTTATATATCACAATAAAAAAAGGCCTATTTTCAATTGAGCTGGAAGATTTAGCTGTTGTTTTCCAACTTGGCCTGATGCTTCTTCATTTATCTTGTTCTTTCTGAGCTTTTAACATCTTATAGAAATCAGACACCTCCTAAAAGTTCCTAATGGACTTTGCCTTCACAAGACATCCTGTTCCCAGGGAACTGGGACTGACATGTGTCTTAACAACAAATGAAAGGGAGAGCTTATCTTGTAAAATTTTTATGGGTAGTGGGGGACCTACAAATACCAAATGTCCCAACTTGAAGGGGAACTGTACCACCTGGGACATTGATTAAAGGATGTAGGTGAATTCTCAAGGGGTCACCCCTAACTGAGGAGCTAGTGGCAGTTGACAGCTGCTGGGATTGGGGAGGAGAGGGAGAGGATTTTTCTTCTGGTGTATTTGTCTACTGGTCAGTTGCCTGCAATTTAGTGGATGGTTTCACATGTGTGCACATATAGGTGCCTTATTATAGGTGTACATTAATTGGTTTTAGCTAGTTATTTAAAAAAGAAGGAGGAGGAAGAAGAGGAGGAAGAGGGGGAGGAGGAGGAGAAGAAGAAGCAGCAAATGTGAACTTGGGAGGAAAATGTCAGTTCAGGAGAATTGGAGGAAAGAAACATGGGGTGGATATGATCACATGTCACTGTCTTCATTCATAAAAATTTCAAAGAACAAATTCAAAAATAAAATAGACATAAGAGAAATGAGAAAAAAAATCTATTCTTGACTTAGCCAGGTAGAAATGAGGTTAATTTACTTAAAAAAAAAAGAAGATGCAACTATAAGAGCTACCATGGAGCACATGGAGCGAGTAAACCAGATTATTGTCATGGTCTCCGTAATTAAGTCACTTATAGTAACTTCCTTCTTTGGTATGGCTGGAACTGTAACAGATAAATGAAGTAAGTGTTTTCTGTCTCTTTTCACAAGGAAAGGTCACTGCATCCTTTTCAAAGAAAGTCAATTCTTTGAATTTCTAAGTATCAATCCATAGACTCACAAATGTTTCTCTCTAGGGGAAAAAAAACCCACACAGCACCTAATTATTTTCCTTTTTTTGATACACAAAAAGAAAAGGTTATTTTGATTTCTAATACCAATCAATTAACCCAAAGCATTTGTACATGGCTTGTCTGTACAGTCAATCTCGCCCCCTTGCCTGGCCCTCAGCCCTCCCATCCTATCTTTTGACTTGGATTATTATCCTAGGTGAAGACAAAAAAGCCTACCAGTAGCCCACAGAACATGGCCCCCCTGTAGTGTGTGGGAGAAAGACTGCATTTAGGCGTGTGCTTGATTCCACACACAGCCTTCCTTTCCATCCCGTTCTTACCTTACAGAGACCATCTTGGCAGCCTGACGTGATGCAGATATCCATCTGTCCTTGACTGGGTGGGTAGTGGACAGTTGGGGGGTCATGCAATTTTATTTGCAAATTTTTTAGCCAGGACAGAAGTTCTGGAATTCTAAGGCATATAACACATTTTAAAATTTATGGTCATAATAATCATAGAAAGAGTAGTCAGGGAAGAAATAGTGGCTTAATATCAAACTCATTAGACATTCAATTGAAAAATCCCTTAAATGCCTTTCAGCGCTATCAGTGTTCTCACTTTAAAAATGAGGCAATAGAGTTAGACATTAAGAGATTCCCATAAATTCAACCAGCCAGAAATTCACATAAAACCAGTCACTTAATCCATGAGCCTAGGCTTGAATCTACATCCTACTTACTTCAAGGCCTAAAGGTTTTGTTTGCGCCTTGGACATTTTTTACATAGCAGAGTATTTGCTACATTAGGGAGATTACTATAAGCTAACTAGACATTTACTCAATTCATGTGCATATTAATAGCATGATTTCAATAAATTCTTCAAACGGAAGGTGTTTGTTTGTTTGTTTTGACCACATATATAGGCCAGGTTGGCTTTGAGATGGTGCATATCCCACTATACATCCCACAAACACATTTAATACAGTATTATATAAAGATTTAATGAATTAGCCTTTATCATTGGAGGAAGACTATCTAAAGGAAGTCTTAGGGTATATGGTTCAGCTTGCCTTTTGGCTGTCAGAACTTATGGAAGCAATGTATTTGTTCCTGTTTAAAAGGAAACACCATGACACCTGCCAGAAGACTTCCACAGCTCTCTTTATTCCCCTAGACCCAACCCCTCAGTCTTATTCTTAAAACATCAGCAGATGATTGCTAGCTGCAGCCCCTTCCTCCCACCTTTGTAGAAAAATTTTAACCCAGAAACAAGGCTGCTGTGGCAAGGGATAACATGCAAACACCTAAGTCTATGTGAGCTGGCTGGAGTGCAGACATGCCACACACCTTTAATGCCTCTAGCTGGAATACAGGCATGCCCTTAGAACACACCTTTTATCCCAAACAATGAAGATGAAGTTTTGAAACAGATGTCTGATGTAGGGGCAGACAGTGGTGAGAATGGGAGAAAGATTTAACAGAATAGGATATGCCAAACCTGCATGAGAACATAAAGGAAAGAGAGGCAACTTAAGAGCAGTGCAGAAAGAGAGAGAGAGAGGAGGCAGTTTTACTGGGAGACTTTTACAGAGAGAAGTTAAAGAGAGAGCAAGCTAGACACGGGTGAAGACAGAACAAGCCAGAGAATGAGAATGAGCCAGAAGATTAGAACAGACTACTAGAATTAATTGGAGGCGAAGCCGCGCAATTCTCTCTCAGAAGCTGTGAGAAGCCAGTTTGAGTCAGTCAGCTTGGAGAGGCATCTGAGCCAGAACAGCTAACTTAAACTTACACAATATGGCAGTTGCTTGGAAAATTGGGAATTGATTTGCCTCAAAACCTAGCTTTGCCACTCTTGTGCATCTACCCCAAAGATGTTCCATCCTACCATAAGGACACTTGCTCAACCATGTTTATTGTGGCTTTGTTCGTAATAGAAGCTGAAACAATCTAGATACTCCTCAACTGAAAAGTGGATAAAGGAAATGTGGCATATTTACACAATGGAAAATTACTCAACTGTTTAAAATGACGGCATTATAAAATTTGCCAGCAAATGATGAAACTAAAAAAAAAAAAAATCATACTGAGTGAGGTAACCCAGAGCCATAAAGACAAATATGGCATGTAGGTTTGTATTTATTTACATGTGGATATTAGCTAAGTAAACAAAAAACAAGACCTGAAGAGGTTAGGTAAAGAGGAATGGTGGTGGTGGTTGGGAGCAGCACACACACACATGGATATTGGGGGGGGGGGGAGGCGGGCAGATAGAATAGAATAGTTTTTATAGAAAGACTGGGAGTGGGTAGGGACAAGATTGGGATGGATCAGATGGGAAGGATGGAGTGGAGGGTAGAGCTCTGGGAAAGACGTCTGGAATTGGGGGCATTTGAAGAGTGATATGGAAACCGAGTGCAGTGGAAACTTCCTGAAATGTATGAAGGCAATCCTAATGTCGACTCATAATAATGGGGGAAAAAAAGTCTCAACTGGCCATCTCTTGTTACCAGGTGAGGCTTTCAGTGGCAGGACTAGGTAGCGTTCTGTTGAGTTGTTGGCCAACGGGGGCCCATAGATATCCCCAAACAGCCAAGGCTGTTGCTAAGAGAAAGGCTTGCTCTCTGCAAACTTAGACCAGGTTCCTATTGCTGAGGACAACACCCACATAGTTCATTGAACATGGAAAAGTTGATCTGGTGCCTACATGGAGCCTTCATCCCTTCATTCTAGTCTCTTTGGTGCAGGAAGGTACTCTGCAGACCATTGGAAGAGAAACATGGACACCAACCCAGCCACGAAGTCTTTGCCCTACCGGGCAACAACGGCACAGAACTCGTGGCAATAGCCAACCAGTCAATGTCTAATTTGACTTATGGCCCACTGCATGGGAAGGAAGCCCGTATCCGACACTGCTTGGGTAACCAAGAACCAGAGACTTGTTAGCTCAGAGACCTAGCACAAAACCCAACACAACTGGTAAAAACAAAAACAAAACAAGAAAACAAGAGGATGTTCCCTAATGATATTTTGTTAGGCTCATAGATCAGCATCATATCCGCTCATCATTAGAGGGGCTTCCTCACAGGCAGCAGACAGGAACATATGCAAGAGACCCACAGGCAGATTATGTGGGGGAGAGAGTGTGTATTGAAGGTCTCCATCAGATTCCTTTCCTCAGAGCTCAGGGAATTTTAAGGAAGAAAGACTGTAAGGATGGAGGACACCAGGAGACCATGGTCCACTGTGTCAACGAAGTAAGGTACATATGAGCTCACAGAGACTGAAGTATTAAGTGCCGTCCCTACATAGGTCTGCATCACGTCCTCAGTGAAGACGGTGAGAAAAAGTGGGTCTCTGACTCTTTTGCCTGCTCTTGTGACTCTTTTCTTCCTGTTGCGTTACCTTCTCCAACTTCAATATGACAGACTTTGCTTCATCTTATATTTATTTGTCCTCTTTGGTTGTTATCTCCTGAAAGTTGTTTTTTTTGTTTCTAATTAGATACAGAAAGGGAGTAGATCTGGAGGTGAGGTGAGGTGAGGAGAAACTGGGGGTAGTAGAGGCAGGGGAAACATAATCAAGATAGATTGTATGGGGAAATAATCTATTTTCTATAAAAAATAAAATCCACATTTAATTCATTTTTAAAAAGGAAATATCATTATTGTCAAAGGACTGTTTTATCCATTTTCTCTCTTTCCCCACCACACTGCCTCACCTAGCATTCTTTTCAGTATCATACTCAGCTCAAATGGTACTTTCTTCTAGATTTTTCCTCTGGCTTTCTCAGTCATTGAAGGTTTAGTGTTAGTCCCTGGGGAGGAGCGCGGAACATTTAGTACTGATTTTGTTTTTAGTATTTGAAAAAATGTCCCCTGTCATTGTACACCCCATTGACAAAATGACTAAGTCACTTTATCCAGTGGTATATGAAAATGAACCAATATAATTTTATCATCTATTGACGACTTACCCATTGCTTGAAGAATACTGGAAGGCTCTTTTAATCATCTCGTCTTCAAATTGGATGGTGTTTCCGTTTTCCACGGTGAAAGCCACTGACTTAAAGGGGAACATGTTTGGGTTGGGAGATCCAGCAGCCAGGGAGATGAGAGTTTTTGGTGCCCTGCTTAATGTATCTACTGTATATACACGAAAAAGAAGAGAAAAAGAAGTGTGTCCACTGTGATGTGGTCTGAATCTGTCTCTGACCAGTTCTTATATTAGAATTTAGTACTCAATATGATATATATATATATATATATATATATATATATGTGTGTGTGTGTGTGTGTGTGTGTGTGTGTGTGTATATATATATATAGTGAACTACTTTATTTTATTTTATTAATTTATTCATATTACATCTCAATTATTATCCCATCCCTTGTATCTTCCCATTCCTCCCTCCCTCCCGCTTCCCCCCTACTCCCCTCCCCTATGTCTGTGACTGAGGGGGACCTCCTCCCCCCATATATGCTCCTGGGGTCCTGCTCAAACTATGGCACCAGCCAAGGAAAATATAGGCAGTAAACTTCGAACCCCTACCCAGACCTAGCCAATGGACAAGACATTCTCCACCGTTGAGTGGAGAGTGAGATTGGACTTTCTTTTTTTTTTTTTTTTTAATTTTTTATATTCTTTTTTTAAAATACATTTTTATTAATTTATACATATTACATCTCAGTTGTTAGCCCATCCCATGTATCCTCCCATTCCTCCCTTCCTCCCACTTCCCCCCTACTCCCCTCCCCTCCCCTAAGTCTGTGTCTGAGGGGGACCTCCTCCCCCTGAATATGCTCATACGGTATCAAGTCTCTCCTTGGTGACCTCTTATCTTTCCTCTGAGTGCCACCAGGCATCTCCGTCCAAGGGACATGCTCAAATATGGGGCACCAGAGTTTGTGTGATGCTCAACCATGTTCATAGCTGCCTTATTCATAATAGCCAGAACTTGGAAACAACCTACGTGTCCCTCTATAGAAGAATGGATAAAGAAACTGTGGTACATTTACACTATGGAATACTACTCAGCTATTAAAAACAAGGAATTTCCAAAATTTGTGGACAAATGGATTGAACTAGAAATTGTCATAATGAGTGAGTTCACACAGAAGCAAAAAGAGCTAAATGGTATATACTCACTTATATCGAGACACTAGTCCAAGGTGTACGTCCCCATGAAAAACTACCTACCAGAATAGTGGGTAAGAGGGGAGGACATCCTATTGAAACTTTAGGTGTGAGAAGCCTGGGAGAAAGAGGAAATGGAAGGATCCAGTGGGTCCTGGAAAACTACAGACGAGTCTGGGCCCTGGGGCCCTCCGCAAACTGTGGCAACAGCCAAGGAAAAAATAGGCAGTAAAAACCTTGAACCCCTACCCGGACTAGCCGATGGACATTCTCCACTGTTGAGAGATTGGACTTTCACACGAACTCTAGTGCCCCATTTCTGACCACGTCCCCTTGATGAGGAGGCCTGGTGGCACTCAGAGGAAGGATAGCAGGCTACCAAGAAGAGACTCAATAGGATATATTAAAGAAGGGATTAGATCGTGATAACTCTGCTCTCAGGAGTAGAGGCTGAGCTGCTTCGAGAAGCATCGCCTATTTAGAATGACCTCCCCCCACCTCGCCCCCGCCCCTGACTTCGGACTTGCCAGTCTCCAGAACATTCTGCCATTTATTACAGTGCTCCCTCCTGTTAATCTGACATAGTGGTCTACTGTGCTAAGACTGAATGCTAGTCTAAAACAAATATGAAATAACTTTTTTCAGGCTTCCTCACTTGTGGAGGTATGGAAGAACGGGGGTGGCAGGAGGAGGGAAGGAGGAAGGGAGGGAGGGAGGGAGAGGGAGAGAGAGAGAGAGAGAGAGAGAGGGAGAGAGAGAGAGAATATTCTGGAATCAAGCAAAGGGCCACAGTAGCAGAACACCTTTCTTCCTGTAGCCCAGTACCTTCCTGTGTGCTTCCCAGTTCCGCCTTTGGCTCCTACTTCCCACTCTGAACCCACCCATACCTGTCTTCCCTGTAGTAGAGTCTCTACAGCTGGCTTGCAATCATGTGCCCCATGGCAGACAGCTGAACTTGTCCCTTTGGCTCACCCCAGCAAAAGTCCTCACTGCCTTGCTTCGCCTCCAGCCCAAGTTCTTAATGAACAAAAGTTACCTAATCCCCAGACCCCCCCCGCCCCCGCCCCCGCCACTAATTCTCACGGATTGTCTTCACAGGTGAATGAAAAGGCACAATCTAGGGGTGACCACACCGCGCAGAGCTTCCACGAAGAAAACTCCATTCTTGCAGAACAGGGGAGCTGTGCTTTTCACCTGTGCCTCTGATGGGGTTACGCCTTCTGGCCTTGCTGCTTGCGGTGAGGAACCTTGAGTAATTCATGACTCTACTGGTCTCGTGGTGCAGAACTAAGGAAGCCAAGTCACTTAGAACTGCCTCCCTGCTGTTAGCTGTCCCTGCAGAGTGCCACCCAAACTGCTGGGCTGCCGACTGCCTTTGGTGTCTGAGATATAAAGAAGCCCGGGCCAGGCCGCAGAAAGGACAAAGTCCATCCGCGGAGGGGGATCGGAGGCACGATGGCTGACCCGAGTGGACTGTAGCAGGCCACGCCCTCTCCCGCCCCGCGCGCTCAGGCCTATGGCAGCTGACCAGAGCACCTCGAGTCATCCAGCGGTCAGGGACCGGCGTGGTGAGAAGAAAACGGAGAGGCCCTGCTGCGATGCACAATCGCATCTAGGATCGGTGCCTGAATCCACATAAAGGCGGCATTGACTCAGGACTTTGTTACTCAGACTCTAGCAACAAAAACATCTCCACTAGCCAAGGCCCTCCTAGATCTCTGAAAAGAGCAGGGGAAACGGGACCCGATCTCAGGATTCTGGTCCTGCAGTACCCTCTGGTGGTACCTTTGTTCCATTGCAGCAGGAAGAGCTAAATTCTCTCTCTCTCTCTCTCTCTCTCTCTCTCTCTCTCTCTCTCTCTCTCTCTCTCTCTCTCTCTCTCTCTCTCTCTCCCTCTCCCTCTCCCTCTCCCTCTCCCTCTCCCTCTCCCTCTCCCTCTCCCTCTCCCTCTCCCTCTCCCTCTCCCTCTCCCTCTCCCTCTCTCTCTCCTCTCCCTCTCTTCTCTCTTTGGAAGTCCTTGATCCAGATAAATTCCAGTCACTCTTTCTCCAAAATAGAAGCCCAGGAGAACGACTGGAGAGAGCTTATCCTTAAAATTTGAACACTTACTCTGCAGTCTCATCTCTTCTCAGTCCCTTCTCCAGCTGAGTTCCCGAGCTTCGAGCTTTCACTGTGCAGGAGCTCTGTTGGAAGTGTGCTGCGTATGTCAGAGACAAAGAGATGACGAAGGATGGTCTCATGAAACTGCCTGGCCGACGGTCACACAAAGAACACTGCGTTAGGTCCTCAATCCTTTAAAAGAGAAGGGTACAGTGAACATCTCAGTTGAGGTGCCTGGGCCATTTCGTGAGTGAGTTCCAAAATTATTTTTTTCCCAAAATTATTAAAGAACAGCTGAAAGCACAGGATTAAAGTTTGTCTCTGGGAACAGAAGTGTCAGATTTTTTTTTTTTACCATGAAATTCTTCTACCCAAGAATGTTGGGGACTGGTGAGAGAGGCTCTGGAGAGTGTGCTCATCTGAGATGAAAAGAAACACACACCACAACAGCCTGACTTCTCAGCATTAGAGTTCACCATTTTAGTGTAGCGTACAGTCTGAAGAAAGAACACAGCGGTAGAATCCAAGAGAATCAACTCACGAGATAAATCATCTCAATCTTTAAGTAGCTTGCTGCATTTCTCACCCAGCGTCTCCTGTGTTTTAGTTAATTTTTACCATGTCATAATAAGACACCATGACCAAGGCAACTTATAAAGGAAAGTATTTTATTTGGGGCTCACATTTCCAGAGGGTTTGAGTCCTTGCCCATCATGAGAGGGAACATGGCAGCAGGCAGGCCGTGTAGGCTTAGAACTGAAGCTGTGCCTGAGAGTTTACATTTTGAAGAAGAGGAAAGAAGCAGGGAGAACTAACTGGGAGTGAAGTGGGGTTTTGAAACCCCAAAGCATGCTCCCTAGTGATGCACCTCCTTCAACGAGGCCCCACCTCCAAATTCTTCCTAAACAGTTCTGTCCACCGTGGACCAAGTATTCAAATACATAAGCCCACAGAGACCATTCCTACCCCAGATACAGCATCCTAGAATTAGATGGGCAAAATAATTGAGATGCTTAGTGGTTATAAGCCGAATGATGCTTTGGCCAGGCAGGGAAGCAAAGTGGCCCATCAGAGCAGTTAATGCGTGGAGTGTTGGGGGCTGTGGTTATAGAAATGCAAGGCAGAATATAGCCACAGCCCATGAAAAAGGGCTGTGTGTTAGTTGTTTTTTTTTTTCCTTGTTGCTGTAACCACATACCCGTGAGAAAACAAACTTGAGGCACAATAGCATTATTTTGGCTCATAGTTTAAAGAGAGATGTCATATTGGTAGAGAATCTCAGAGGCAGGAGAGTGTCTGGTCACAAGACCCCTACAGTTGGAAGCAGAAAGCCTACAGAGAAAACTGGGACCAGGCTGTAAAGCGCCAGTGGCCTCTAGTGAGCCACTTCCTCCAGCAAGGCTCCTCATCGAAAGGTTTTAGGACCCTTCTCAGATAGCCTCACTGGCTGCTACTCAAACATGTGAGAGTTCACACTCAGACCACCACAGACTCTCAAGGGTTAAGTGGAGAAGAGCTCAGTGGTCAATCTGAAGCCGCCACAAGTTGAAGGTAAAAATGGACTGTAAGAGAGGCAAGATTTTGGCTTTGTCAAGAGCAGCAGGAGCAATTCTCTGGAGGGGGCAAGATGAATGAACAAAGCTTAAGTCTTTTGGTTGATTCTTTAAATACTTAGTTTAAGATTGCTGGAAGATAGAACTGAGGGGACCAGATCTTTATCCAAACATTTATTGAATGCTTTCTCTTTGCAGAGAAGTGTCATGAATTTTAAAGGATGGTGGAGACAGTTCATTGCGCTCCAGGAGCAGGAGAGAGGAGCAATTTCATCATCTCTGGCAGAGGTGGACTCACAAGCTCAAGAAAGGAGAAGGAAGGGGTCATGATTTTTAATATACAGATGTTCCCAGCTGGATTGGAAACATATATTTATTTTGTGATCTCTCTGTCATGATTGCAGTATAAAATCAAACAAAGTCACACAAAGCCTAAATGTCATTTTCTGCAAATTTCTCTTAAAACTTAGAGGACAAAGAAAGATTTTTCTAGTTTATTCTATTTATTATTATTTTTCTTTTTTACATATAGATTTATATTATTACACATATATACAATAAACTACCTACAGCATGAAGAACCACGAAGCAGTCAGGAATTAAATAAATGTTACATTCATAGTGTTTTAGATATTTACATTTGGCAGCCTTGGAGAAAACATGTTTCCTATCTTGGTGAGTCTAAAATTCTGAATATAAATCAATATCATATCTCATCTTCATCAACTTAAAATATCTATTTCAGAACATCTTAATCCCTAAACAACTAAACTGTAAACTAAACTATCTGGTCTTTGACCCCATAAGAGACTTGAGAAGGAATAAAAATCAATTACCTGAGTAAACAGAAAGTGCACGATAGAAGCATCCAAAATGAAAAAAAAAAATGACAGAGACAGTTTGCTGCCTGAACAGTCACCCAAAACTCTCTATAATGTTGGAACATTATCTTCAGCCTTCTGGCCCAGTATATTGGATAGACATATTTGAATCAGGAACTATTGAGGGCTTGCTTACTCTGTCTTTGCAGAGCTTAGGCAGAATTCTGTCTATGGCAGAAACAAGGACATTTTGCCCAGTGGCTGGTTTGCTATAATTGAAGCCATCTCCATAAGGAGGTTCTCTGATGCTCATCATCAGGTAGGCTGGGTGTTACCAGGAAGTAAGCCATCTTATTGTCAAGGAAGCTTTAAAATAATAGAAACATCTTCAAATGCCGTATTCTGTAGGTCTTTGAGGCTTTTGAAGACCTTATCTAACTATTTTACCTTATCTATCTATAAATCATATCTATCTGTTAAACCTAGGATGTATATTCTTGTGATGAAAATAGACTAGTAATTGACATGACCATGATTTGATCCACTAACAATTAGCTTGTATTACTTAATTACCCTCAACAGCCTGTTATAGCACAGTCAACATATTGAAAGTAAACCGTGTATTATAATTGAGTTGTATTGAGTATAATACATCATATTAGAGTAGAAATATGTATAATGTGTGTGAAGAATAAGCTTAAAATTTAATTCTATACCAAGGTATCAAGGTTAAACTTATTTTGCATCAATATACAAAATTCTATACCAATGAATTAAACAGAACCTTATTTGTGAGTAACAATTAAGGCCTTAATTTGAGGAGTAGATTCAATAATCTACTTTTTGCCCTAGAATCCCTATGTAGTTCTATATTCCCCCTTCTTTCTTTTTCGACCTCTATCTCCAAACCTAATAAAGAAAGATAAAGGAAGGGGGATGAAAGATGGCAGCATGGATCATACACTGCATTAGTAGAAAAACCAAGACGGCATAGAGACCTAAAGACCAAACTGAGAGCTACAAAACACCAGTGCTGCTGATTCCCAGGTGAAAGGGATCCATATTTGTGTGGGGCATGGGTAGGTCTGACCCCTGGCCACCCAAATAACCCACAGAAAAATCCTGTGGGACAGCCCACATTAGCCGCCATCTTGGCAAGGATTGTGGATTATCCATGCAGCTTCAGGCTCTCACCCCTCATCTTGCTTGCCACATCTGGGATGGAAGGATTGTGGGATATTCATGCAGCTTAGGACTCTCACTGACTCTCTACTGCTTGCCATATCTGGGACAGGGAACTGCAGATAGACAGAGCTGAGTCCTGCCATGGGACACAATCTACATTAGCTGTCTGCTGAGAAAGAGTGTGGGACACCCAAGTACCTTTGAGCTCTGATCTCTCTCAGCTCCCCCAGCTGCATGCCAGCCTAGCCTAGCTGGGGTCACAGAGCAGATAATCACAGCCCTATGGAGGGCAGAGCTGAATCCAGGTGCCAGCCACAATCCACATTAGTCACCTATGAGCAACTTTGGGCCTTGGTCAGTCCCTGTTCACCCATCTGAAGCAGACAACTCAGAAACAGCTAAGATACAAAGGAAACAGGCTGAGAAGAGACTGGTGTGGGCCACAATCCACATTAGCTGCTATCCTGTGAGCAACTTCAGGTCTGGGTTGATTTCTGCCCTTCTGCCTAAAGGATACTGCCCAGATACAGCTAAGACACAAAGCAAAAAGGCTGAGCAGAGACCTGCTTGGGCCACAATCTTCATTAACTGCTATCCTACTAACAGCTTCTGGCTCTGATCTCACCCTGCCCATCTACAGCCTATTGGCCTGATCCATCTAGGTCACAGCAGAGACCTATGTGGATCACACCCCACATTAGCTGCTGTTTCTTGAACAACTTTGAGCTCTAATCTCTCTCTGAAGACCAGTGGCTTATCAGCCCAGCTTAAACAGGGCACAGAGCAGCAGAGCCATGTCATATCAAGAAGGCCTGTAGAATACACTAGCTGCTTTGGGATCTGGTCCTCCTCAGCTCCTTCAGCTGCTTACCAGCCTGACCCATCTGGGATACAGATCAGATAGACAGAGCTGACTCTGTCACAGACCAAGACTCACATTTCCTGCTTTTTCAAAAAGGTCTATGGGGCACCCAAGCAACTGCAAGCTTGAATCTCTCACAGCCACCCAGCTGCTTACTGACCTAGCCTATCTGGAACACAGCAGGTAGATAGAGCCCTGCCATCTCAAAAAAGACTGTAGGGCATCTGACCAACTTTGGGCTTGGAAATCTATCAGTCCACCTCTCTCCTGACTGACCCAACTGGGATACAGTCAGGGAACCCAGCTGAGCTGAGCTGGGTGCAGGCTCCAACACCCACTATCCAATATCCCAAGGAGACCTCTGAGCAGCCCTGAAAAAAAAACCTTAGACTTTTAGCTCTCTACTTAATCCCAACCTTCCTGGCCAAAGTAGGACATAGACAGCCACCACATTGGAGGAATTTCTAGGCCTGTTAACACCAGAGGCAAGCAGATACCTACAGGACAGCACAAGAAGACTAGCAACAAAACTCAGAGCTATATAACAACACCGGAAACCAGTGATCCTAACACAACAAGCCCTGGAGATATGAACACCCACAAAGTGTGAGGAAAAGATTTTAAGGCTGAGGTAATGAAAATGATAGAAACGTTGAAAGAGGGAAATAAATCACTCAAAGAAACACAGGAAAATACATTCAAATAGATGAAGGAATTGAATAAATCCTATAAAGAATTACAGGAAAATTCAATCAAACAAGAGAAAGAAATGAATAAAACTATTCAAGACCTAAAGAGAGAATTAGAAGCAACAAAGAAAATACAAGCTGAAGCAATTGTAGAGTTGGAAAACATAGGGAAGAGAACAGGAATGATGAATACAAGCCACACCAACTGAATACAAGAAATGGAAGATAGAATTTCAAGTGTGGAAGATACAACAGAAATTATTGATACATCGATCAAAGAAGATGTTAAAACTAAAAATTTCTTGATTAAAAAAACACCCAATAAATCTGGGACACTGTAAAAAGACCAAATCTAAGAATAAAAGGAATAGGAGAAGATTCCAAGCTCTAAGGTCCAGAAAATGTTTTCAACAAAATCATAGAAGAAAACTTCCCCAACCTAAAGAAAGAAATGTCCATAAACATAGAAGTCTACAGAACTCCAAATAGACTTGACCAGAAAAGAAAATCCTCCTGTCACATAATAATCAAAACATTAAACGTGTAGAACAAAGAAAGAATATTAAAAGCTGCAAAAGAAAAAGGTCAAGTTACATATAAAGCCAAACCCATCAGAATCACACCAGATTTCTTCTTCTTTTTTTTTGTTTTTCTTGTTCTTGTTCTTCTTGTTCTTGTTCTTCTTGTTCTTGTTCTTCTTGTTCTTGTTCTTCTTGTTCTTGTTCTTCTTCTTTTTCTTCTTCTTCTTCTTCTTCTTCTTCTTCTTCTTCTTCTTCTTCTTCTTCTTTATACCAGACTTCTTAACAGAGACTAGGAAAGCTAAAAGGGCCTGGACAGAAGTCATGCAAACATTAAGAGACCACAGAGGACAACCAAGACTAATATAGCTACAAAACTTTCAGTCACCATAGATGGAGAAAACAAGATGTTCCATGACAAAACCAAGTTTATTCAGTAACCACAAATGCAGCCCTATAGAAGGTATTAAAAGGAAAACTCTAACTCAGGAAGGCTAACTACACGCAGCAAAAACACAGGAAATAAATAACTCCACATCCACAAATCCAAAACACAGAAACGCACACACACACACACACACACACACACACACACACACACACACATACACACACACACACTACCACCACCATCATCAAGACAAAAGGAACTAACAACCACTGGTCACTAATGTTTTTTACCATCAATGGCCTCAACTCCTAAGTAAAAAGACACGGGCTGACAGAATGGATGCAAAAACAGGATCCATCATTCTGCTGAATACAAGAATCACACCTCAGCAATAAAGATAGACATTAACTCAGAGTAAAGGGTTGGAAAACTGTATTCTGAGCAAATGGACCCAAGAAGCAAGCTGGAGTAGCCATTCTAGTATCTGATAAAATAGACTTTCAACCAAATCTAATCAAAAGAGATGGGGAAGGACACTACATCCTCATCAAAGGAAAAATATGCCAAAACGATGTCTCAATTTTGAGCACCTATGCCCCAAATGCGGGAACACCCACATTCATAAAAGAGATGTTACTAAACCTTAAATCACACGGTGAACCCCACACATTAATAGTGTGAGACTTCAACACCCCTCTTTCCCCAATAGATCATCAAGACAAAAACTAAATAGAGAAACAAGGAAACTAATAGACATCATGAAACAAATGGACCTAACTGATATCTACAGAACATTTCACCCAAACACAAAAGAATACACCTTCTTTTCAGCACCTCACAGAACCTTCTCCAAAATTGAGCACATACTTGGTCACAAATCAAACCTCAACAGATACAAGAAAATTGAAATAATCCCTTGCATCTTATCAGACCACCATGGAATAAAGCTGGAACTCAACAACCAAAGAAACAAAGGAAAGCCTACAAACTCATAGAAACCGAATAACTCCCTACTCAGTGACATTTAGGTAAGCGATGAAATAAAAAGAGAAATAAAGAACATCCTAGAATCCAATGAAACAGAAGGCACAGCATATCCAAACTTATGGGACACAATGAAAGCAGTGTTAAGAGGAAAGTTCATAGCACTAAGTGCCTGTATAAAGAAACTGGAGAGATCCCATACTAACAACTTAACAGCACATCTGAAAGTTCTAAAACAAAAAGAAGCAGACACACCCAAGAGGATAAGATGGCTGGAAATCATCAAACTCAGGGCTAAAATCAATAAATTGGAAACAAAACAATTCAAAGAATCATTGGAATCAAGAGCTATTTCTTCGAGAAAATCAACAAGATTGACAAACCTTTAGCCAAACTAACTAAAAGGCAGAGGGAGAATATCTAAATCAACAAAATCAGAAATGCAAAGGGAGACCTAAGGACAGACACTGAGGATATCCAAAGAACCATCAGGTCTTACTTCAAAAGCCTATATGCCACAAAATTTGAAAACCTAAACAAAATGGACAATTTTCTTGATAACTACCAACTGCCAAAATTGAATCAAGATCAGGTAAACAAATTGAATATTCCTATCACACTTAAGGAAATAGAGGCAGTTATCAAAAGTCTCTAAACAACAACAACAACAACAACTACAACAACAACAACAACAACAACAACAACAACAGCAACAAGAACAAGCATCCCAGGACCAGATAGATTCAGTACAGAATTCTACCAGACCTTCAAAGAAGAGCTAATACCACTTCTTTTCAAATTATTCTGTAAAATACAAATAGAGGGAACATTACCAAACTTTGAGACCACAGTCACCTTAGTACTTAAACCACAGGAAGACTCAAAAAAGAAAGAGAATTTCAGACCACTTTCTCTTATGAACACTGATTCGAAAATACTCAAAAAATACTTACAAACCAAATCCAAGAACACATCAAAACTATCATTCACCATGACCAAGTACACTTTATTCCTGGCATGCAGGGGTGGTTCAATATATGGAAAACTATCAATGTAATTCATCATATAAACAAACTGAAAGAACAAAAACCACATGATCATCTCCCTAGCTGCTGACAAGCATTTGACAAAACCCAAGACGCATTCATGTTAAAACTCCTGGAGAGAACAGGGATACAAGGTACATACCTCAGCATAATAAAGGCAACATACAGCAAGCCTATAGCCAGCATCAAACTAAATGGAAAGAAACTTAAGTCAATTCCCCTGAAATCAGGGACAAGACAAGGCTGTCTACTCTCTCTGCATCTCTTCAATATAGTACTTGAAGTCCTAGTTACATCAATAAGACAAGTAAAGAAGATCAAGGAAGTACAAATCAGAAAAGAAGAAATTAAGCTATCACTACTCGCAGATGATATGATAGTATACATAAGTGACCCCAAAAATTCTATCAAGGAACTTCTACAGCTGATAAACACCTTCAGCAAAGTGGCTGGATACAAAATCAACTAAAAAAAAATCAGTAGCCCTCCTGTGTATAAATGACAAACAGTCTGAGAAAGTAGTTAGAGAAACTACACCCTTTATAATAGCTACAGATAACATAAAGTATCTTGGTGTAACTCTAACCAAGAAAGCGAAATATTTGTATGAAAGAAACTTCAAATCTCTGAAGAAAGAATTTGAAGAATATTTCAGAAGATGGAAAGATTCTCATGCTTGTGGGTTGGGAGAATCAACATCGTAAAAATGGCCATCTTACCAAAAGCAATCTACAGATTCAATGCTATTCCCATCAAAATACCCACACGATTCTTTACCGACCTTGAAAGATCAGTTCTCAGCTTCATATGGAAAAACAAAAAACCTAGAATGGCTAAAACATTCCTGTACAATAAAATATCTGGAGTACTCTCCATCCCAGATCCCAAGCTGTACTATAGAGCAACGGTAATAAAAACAGCATGGTACTGGCATAGAAATAGGCTGGTTGATCAATGGAATAGAATCAAAGGCACAGAAATAAACCCACATACCTCTGGACAATTTATTTTGACAAAGAAGCCAAATCCATACAATGGAGAAAAGATAACATCTTCTACAAATAATGCTGGTCTAACTGGATGGGTACATGTAGAAAAATGAAAATAGATTCATATATATCACTCTGCACAAAATTGAAGCCCAAATGGATTAAAGACCTCAACATAAAACCAGACAGACTAAATCTGTTAGAAGAAAATATGGAGAAAAGCCTTGAGCTCATTGGTGCAGGAGACAACTTCCCGAACAGAACACCAACAGCTCAGGCCCTAAGATCAACCATTAATAAATGGGACCTTATGAAACTGAAAAGCTTCTGTAAGGTGAAGGATACTGTCAACAGAACAAAACCACAGCCTACATACTGGGAAAAGATCTTCATCAGCCCTACATCTGACAAAGGGATAATATCAAAATATATAAAGAACTCAAGAAATTAAACATCACCAAACCAAATAATTAAATTAAAAAATAGGGTACAGAATGAAAGAGAATTCTCAATGGAGGAATACTAAATGACTGAGAAACACTTAAAGAAATGCTCAACAGCCTTAGTTAGCAGGGAAATACAACTCAAAACAACTCTGAGATTCCATCTTACACCTATCCAAATGGCTAAGATAAAAAAAAAAAAACTCAGGTGACAGCACATGCTGGAGAGGATGTGGAGGAAAAGGAACACTCCTCTATTTCTGGTGGGAGTGCAAACATGTACAACCACTTTGCAAATCAATCTGGTGCTTTCTGCAGAAATTGGGAATAACTCTACCTCAGGACTCAGCCATACCACTCCTGGGAATATACCCAGAAGATGCTCCACCACACAACAAGGATGTTTGCTCAACTATGTTAATAGCAGCTTTATTCATAGTAGCCAGAATCTGGAAACAACCTAGATGTCTCTCAGTCAACAAATGGATAAAGAAACCATGGTGCATCTTTTTTATACAATGGAATACTATCTAGCTATTAAAAACTAGGAAATCTTGAAATTTGCAGACAAATGGATGGAACTAGAAAAGATCATCCTGACTGAGGTAACCCAGACCCAGAAAGACATGTATGGTATATACTCACTCATAAGCAGACATTAGCCACATAATACAGGGTAACTACCCTACAACACAAAGACTGAAACATCAACCAAAGACCTTGTATGATGTGGACCTTCTGCTCAGATGTAGTAGCACAGTCTCTTTGTGGATCTCATGTATGGAGAGTAGGGACTACTTTGGTCCTGTACTCTGGCCATTGAACTTAGATCACTTCCCCATGGCAGGACTGCATTGCCCGGCTATAGAGGAAGAGGTTACAGGTAGTACGGGTGAGGCTTGATAGGCTGACGTCAGATGTTAGGGGAGCAAGGCTCTTCTGAGGACTAGGGGAGGGAGGGAGTGGGAATGAGGGAAGGAGGAGGGATCAGGAGGGAATGAGGGAGGCAGATACAATCAGATGTGAAGAATTTAAACTGCAGAATAAGCAGGTAACATATTGCTAATCCCACTATCTGGGGATAGCTCTGAGACTGGCTGAGACATGATTGTCTATACGTAGACAATGCTTCTTGTTGGCTACAGAATCCCTATTAATTACTATTAGATGTTATTCTTCATATGGCATGAATGAAGATTTACAGATGTCTTTTTTCCTGCTCATACAAAGAGCAACCTTAATTGTTCTGTGTATCATGCCCACTTTATACACTTATAATTTTAGACCTGTATAATGCTTGTGAGAAATTATATGCTTTCAGAACAAAAGAACCAGACACTGACATTGGATCAGACCTGACAGGATGCATTCCTCTCAGCATGCTGGACACTGACATCCTGTATCCTTCATGTTCCAGCAACAAGTGCTTCAATTGCTGCTGTTCCTCATCAGAACAAGTCAGCTCCCAGGACACTTTCAAAGAAAGCTTCCAATCCCAATTGATCCAGCATTTCAGACTGTCCCACACAGGACTCTAATTAAGCCTGGAATTTCTCAACATTTAGAAACTGGACCACAGATGTGATTCCTAGCTTGTCTAACCACTTCCCCAATTTTCTTTGGGCCCCTACTTTGTGTATGAACCCCTCCATATGTCTTATACACCATTATGTCAATACTGTGATCCAGTCAGCACCCACTGGATATAATGCTACAAGAATGTGGACGTATGTGTTAATCACTCTCCGAAGTTCTGCTTCCATTCTACTGGAACCCAGTTTCCTTCTCAAAGCTACATGAAAATCAGTCATGTATCACCCCAAGACTTATTGAAACCCACGTGTTTATCAAAACAAAACAACAACAACAGCAAATTCTTCTCAGCTGACTTCCTCTTATGTCCACCTGTTAGCCTTGCAACCAAGGGATAGATTTCAGAACAAGGTCTGCACGATGCTGATGCTCCAGCCCAGAAAAACAAAGCAAAACAAAACAAAACAAAATACAAGCATCACTCCCAGGTCCTCTATTTCTTCCAATGTAGCTATAAATCCTGGAGCAGCAGCAGCCATGGAGAAAGTGACCATGGCATTTACAGTGACCATCTCCATAACCAGCAACACATTGTGTACCCAACCAATTAAAGTAGCATATGATCCCCATGTTAGGATTTCAAGGCCTAAGGTAATGGTTTTCATAAATTGGAGAATAACAATGTTTATATTGCCTAACTTCGGCCCCAAACCACGGAAAAGGGTCCTTAAAGCAGTGAGGTGTCAGGTTAATCAGCAAGGAGACCAAGCAAAAGACAGCACAAAGCATCTACTGAGGAATCTCACCATCAATACTGTCCTTTTTAAATGGTACAAACTCTGAGACAAATAAAACAATGACCCAGAAGAGGGAAAAAAAAAAGACAACAGCTTGGCCTGTCCTACTGCTGTTTATAACCCCTAGGATGGCAGATAGAAAGCTTTAACATCATGTGTGCATTTCGAGACTTAAGGGCTGAGAGGCAGCCTGCAGTTTGTCTCCACAAGTCAAGTGACAACCCAGCCCTAGTCATTCAATGATCGGAACCTTGTCTACTTGTAGTTCTTCATGGAAGATCCTGTCTGCACTTTCCATACATCCCTTGAGGCTGGAAGTGCTACACACCTTCCTCAGCCTCCTTGATAGCTTTGAGAAGTGACAGTCCAGTGACAGAAAGGAGAGAAGAAAACTGGCCATGGATATCTCTAGGAATGAACTTCTCTACCCAGCTACCATCAAGCATTTGTCACTGAAAAATCTGTATTGAATGAGAACAAAGGAAATGGTGCCTTGTGGCCTCATATAGTCTGAGAAGGGGTGACATCACTTTCTTTGCCCATACTCTCGCCTTTGAGTGCTTAGTGGAATCCATTTCCTGAAGTTCACACTGCAGCTCAATAAGGCATGGCCAGAGCCCATGTGTAGAAGCTCGTGCAATATGTAATTTGTAATGTGTGATTTTTTAAAAGCACGTGTAAATGCTTATCTTGAAGGCTTGGCTTGAATGATATGATGAGGTGTTAGTGATGGTCAGACACATCGTGAGCAGAAAGAATATCAGATTGTGAGTGAAAGTTTAATTGTTCATATGACAATGTTGGGTGAAACTTAATATTTTATCCTCATAAGAGCAGAGTTACAAGTAGTGGTTGAATTTCCACATTTTATTTCTGTGAAAATGGATACTCTCAACTGAAACGTAAATACAAACCAAAGCTCTTAGAGGATGACAAAATGGCTGAATGGGCAGCCATCACTTGCTGCCAAGCCTGACAAGCTGAGGTCCATTCTGGGGTGCACAAGGTGGGGGAAGAGAACCACTTCCCACAAGTTGGCTTCTGACATCTACATGTGTACCGAGCACATCTCCAATCCCACGTCTGCAAAATAAATCCATAAATGTAATAAAAAATGGAAGACTTGAACAAGTTTGATTTAGTATAACTACATGAAAACTTAATGCTTTAGAAGTTTCCGTGTGTGTGTGTGTGTGTGTGTGTGTGTGTGTGTGTGTGTATGTGTGTCTGTGTGTGTGTCTGTGTGTGTGTGAAATTGAGCCAGTATATAACGGGGGAGACAATGCCCAAACTAGACATTTTGTGCAACCAAGCAAACATATACTGTCAGAAATGGGTTACATCTTGTTGAGTCACTGACCAAGGAGTTCCTTATGGACGCCCAGACATCACAGACTATTGTCAAGGCTCTTGGTTACTCTTCCCACTGTGCTGGTAAGGTCCAATACTGAAGACAAGACTCCTTCATGTCATCATGAGATTCAAGCTTGTGGCCAACTAGAAGCTTTTACCCCCACTTACTAGCATTGATAATGCTAGAAGGTGCTCTGCAGGCTTCAGCAGAAGAAAATTAATCTCTAATGCCACCCGGTTATAAACACCGCAACCAACACCAGCGAACTACCTGAAAGACATACTGGTGCAATAGTGACACAAATGATACAGACATAACCAAACACTTTTGGATTGGATTTAAGGCTCATTCCATGAGATGTAACCCATACATGATACCACTAAAACAGTGAATAACCCTACGCTAGATAGATAGGTCATAGTCTAGGGGAAAACCTACTGCTATTATTCTGCTAAAGAAACATACCAATAAAATGACTCCAACAAAATGCTGCACTATTGGACTCATAGATCAGTACCTTGCTCGACCCTTGTGATGGAGAGTTTATGTCAAGATGACACAACCTTAAGCGAACTGAGAGAAGGAAACCTCAATTAAGAAAATGTTCCCATAAGACCAGGTTGTAGGCAAGTCTGTAAGGCATTTTCTTAATTAGTGACTGATTGAGGAGAGTCCAGTCCACTGTGGGTGGTGGCCATCCATGAGCTGGTGGTTTTGGGCTCTATAGGAAAGCAGGTTGAGCAAGCCATGGGTAACAAGCCAGTAAGCAGATCTCTTCCATAGCCTCTGCATCTGTTCCTGCCCGGCTTGAGTTCCTGTCATTGCTGCTTCTGATGACAAACTATTATATGGAACTGTGAGTGAAATAAACCATTTCTTGCCTGAGTTGATTTTGGTCATGGTGTTTCAGCACAGCAATAGTAATTTTAACTAAGACAACCCTCATCAGAGATATTTCTTTTTACAGTAGATGGTGATTAACACAGAGACCTACAACTGGACAGTGTACAGAGAAAGAGAGGCTAGGAGCAGCCAGTCCCAAGTAGGATGTTTTTAACAAACTCCTCCCGTCAAGGGTCAGGGACCTATTAGGAGGTAGAAAGGTTGGATGACTCCCAATCCAAAATGAAATAAAAATGTCTGGGGACACAGCTCAGTAGTAGATTGCTTGCCTGTAATTTGCAAGACCCTGGGTTCAATCCCCAATAACAGTAACAGGTGCAAAGAAAAAGAAAACATTGATGTTTCACCGAGTTCTATTAGCCTCCAAGCCACTTACACCTTTCTCTTTTAGCCTCCCTGTTTCCACTGTAATAACCTTACATGTTATTTGAAAATAACATATTTGAAAATGCAGATTGGTTGGAATTTTGCTACTGAGAACATATCAGTTATTTTCCATGGGCATCCTGAGTAAAATCATAAGCTCCAGAATAAAGTGTTCAGTAGCCCCTAGTTTCTCATGTGCTGGCCTGAACCCTGCTCTGGCTGACTTCCCATTCCTTCCCTCCATTTCCTCTGTTTTTCTCACAGATCTATGAGTACCTCAAGTTTCTCCTTACCTCATTACTATGCACATCATGTTTTCTCCTTGGAAAATGTGTTCTTTCCCATGGCTGACATCCATCTAAGTCATGGGGCCTTGACTCAGCTTTAATGCCATTTCCTCGGAACGAACCTGACTGAAGCCTCTACATTTCTTTTAAATTTACTCATGGAATTATTTTATTCATACTTATGCAAAAACAACAAAGCCCATGTGGTTAGGTACCACATTTGTCTTGCTAATATTTGAACAGTGACATTGCTTTGGACATGTTAGGAGAAAGATGTCCTTTGGAATTATGAAGCAGTTTGTCTTTGTCATTGAATTCTGGAAACAAGAAGAGTCTGACCCATACAAATTGTTCATTAAATGTTTTAGAATGCCTAAATTTAATAGAAGTGATAGAATTAGCTGAAACACATGCACACATACCCCCACACTACGCCCACAGAGAGAGAGAGAGAGAGAGAGAGAGAGAGAGAGAGAGAGAGAGAGAGAGAGAGAGAGAGAGACAGAGAGAGAGAGAGAGAGAGAGAGAGAGAGAGAGAGAGAGAGAGAGAGAGAGAGACAGACAGGGAGACAGAGAGACAGAGACAGAGAGACAGGCAGAGAGAAACACACACACACACACACACACACACACACACACACACACACACACACACAGAAAGAGAGAGAGAGAGAGATTTAAGTGCTCCAAAATTATAAGGCTCATACAGAGTAGAAAAAACTAGCAAATGAAACAGAGGCAATGGAAGTAAGGTGGAAGAAATATTAAAAAGGGAAAGAATGTAGAAGAATGTAGAGAAGGGAAGAGCAGCCCAAATGTTAAATTTATATAGTATTCAACCAAGATACAACTGAGAAGTCTGAATTCAGAGGTGTAAAGTCATTGCTAAACTTGACCTAGATGTTTGGTGAAGGGTTTGGTACAGAAGGAGAATTGGAGTGAGTTGAAGATGAGTGGGACATAAGGAAATGAGATCTCTTTGCATAGCTCGAAAAAAATCCAGGTGGGGCAGTTAGCTTTAGGTGGAAGTTAGAATGCTTTGTGTTGGGGGACAGGAAGTCCTGGGCAGTTCTCACCTCCCACGTGACTCCACAGAAAGTTAGGTGCATGAAACGTTTCCTTGAAAAAAAGAGAAAAGAGTCCCAAAGTGAAGGCATATTGTCATAGTCTGTTTTTCTGTTTTTTTAACAGAATATCCGAGATCACTTTACAGAGTAAAAGAGTTTTATTCTTGATTACAGTTCTGGGAGAGGTAGGGCACCTAAGAGCGAGGCAGCAGCCCCTGCCTGCCTTTTTATTGAGGGCCTCAGGATGGAAAACGTAATAGATGGTACCAAACGCTAAGATGTGTGCAGAGCAGTGGGTGAACGTGAAAGAGAGTAGAGGGAAGAGCCAGGTATGTAGTTTGTGGTAACCCAAGCAAACAATAGCTAATTCACTCTCCTGGGAACTACGTTAATGCCTTCATGGATATAGAGGCTTGGATTCAGTTGCATCTTAAAGGTCCTGCCTCTTTTCAACACAACTACAAATAAGGGCTCTGGCTCCATTCATGAAAACTCTGCTTTCCTGATCAATAGTCCCTCACCTCTCAATATTGCATGATAACTCAGTATTAAATCTCAACACGTAAATTTGGAGGGTGCATAAGCATTCAGGCAGTTTCAAATAGGCTTAGAAAATATTGCTAAACATCATTGCCCCCAAATTTTTTCACTCACATCTCTTGCCAATGTCTAATCTGTAGGAAAGTAGCAGAGGTGAGGAACTTGAATTTTTCTTTGGCTTCTAAGTGGTTCTGTTCTAAGTGATCGATACAGACTGAGGTGCAGGGCCCATCGAAGTACTAACCATCATAAATCAATAACGACACATACATCCTTACTTTGTATTCTTCCTTAAACAAGGTTAAAATCTTCTGGCTATTTGTGTTCTCTACTACTCAGACTTACATTTTGAGTATGCAGTATTTAAATTAAAATCAAGTTCTTTTATGTGCATGGGTGTTTTTCCTGCATGTGTTTCTATGCATCAACCATGTACAATACCCTCAGAGGCCAGAAGAGGGCATTGGATCTCTTGGAAGTGGAGTTGCAGACGGTTGTGAACTGCCATGTGGGAGCTGAGAACCAAACCCTGGTCTTCCAGAAGAGCAGCCAGTCCTCTTAACTGCTGAGCCATCTTTATGATCCCCCACATTCTCTTTTGATGAAATAGCCATCTTTTCTCTCACTCAAGCTTCTGAAGACATCTCAAGCCATCATGAATGCATTTGGACCATTAAGCTCCTTACTAGACCTTGGCTTAACTGAAATCTGGCTGCCTACAGCAGAGATTATCTTCCTTATAGTTCTCTCAGATGAAAACTTGTCATCTTTCAAATACTGCTCCACCTTACCACTGGCATGTGGTGCTGGAGTCATTCCCCAAACTACTCTCATATTATTTCTAGTACACTTTTTTTCAACAGCCAGTACTCTTGAGATTGTCAATGACTGGCTCTGCCCAGCACACTTTTCTAATCTTTCACCTTTCTTTTTAGCTTTCATTCTAGGTATATTTTGAACTTTAGTGTCACTTGGAATTCCTCTATCTCCAACACTTCAAAATAAGCATTTAGTATTCCTCATAATTTTTTAAAATCTCTCTAGCTTCCTTACTTGCAGCTCAGAGCCACTTGAGGTCTTCCTGTTGATGCTTGTTTTTTAATATTTTATTTTATTAGGGGGTGTTGAAGCTTCTACTACCCTTCCACCAACTCCCTTAACCCTGAGTAAGAGAGAAAGGACGTTAATGGAAAGAGAGGGTGTAGACCCCTTTACTTCTCCCAGCTGTTTATTGTCAATTGTGTTCTACTGGGGCAGTGCCAATGTCAACAGCAAGTGCAGCAATTTCCTCCTAGCTGCCACATTGAAACCGTTCTCTCTGTTTATCGCCAAGCAGCCACAAGATCCGTCCCTGATTTCTCCAAATCACAACCTGCCACACCCTCTCTTTCTGTGCTCTCCTACTTATCTCCTTCAGAGTCCTAGACCACGCCCTTCCCCATGCTGCCCCAGCAGGCAAAGAACATGCCCTGAGGGAGGCAATTATCAGATGTAGACATACTAAAGCCCAAGCTAAAACCCCACACTTCAGATTAAATAAAAAACATATTTGCGTAACATAACTGAGTTTACAAAGAAACTAAAACTTCAATTAAAGTCTCCAACTTCCAGGCTTATCTAGACCATGGGACTCCATATTTTCTCTACCGTTTAATCAATTCTCTATGATTCTCAGGTGCAGTATCAACTCTTCTTACCAGTGGTCTCACTTCTCTTGGTCCATAGATCTCTCATTACATTCATATGGGGGAAACCCAATCATTGGTGAACAATTTTTTTTTTTTTGCACCTTATGTGAGATGTTGGCACTAACACAAAGATCATAAGGACTACATCTTCTAATGCTGTTCTTGAGCGCACATTTTACAGATGACAATATCATGTCACAGTGCCACAAGGTTGACCACACTTGGGTCCATCATGGGGAGGAGTCATGGCAGCAAGGACAGGAGATGGCAGGTCACATTGCACGCAAAGTCAGTTTGCTTTCTCCTTTTTATTCAGTCAGCTACCTCAGTACTTTGGATGGTGCCACCTATAGCCAGGGTGGACCACCAATGCTCATGTAAACCTTTCTGGAAATGTCATCATAGACACACTCTGAGACACTTGGGGATGCTTAATAATCAAGTTGATAAGTAAGATCAACCAGACCAGGATCTTTTTGGTTACTTGTAATTCCTCATTTTTATGTTATTATTACAGTTTATAAACATTTTTAGTGTTTCTCATTCTTTTTCCTTCATCTAACTCCTCCCGTGTAATCCCCCTAGCTCTCTCTCAAATTTATGGCCTCTTTTTTTAAAAATTGCCTTTGCATATTTTTTAAGGCTGGCAATAACACAAGGAAGACCTGATTTGCTATATTAGGCTGTCTCTTTCCTTGTTTGATATGGGTAGGAATTATTTGCTTGTTCAGCTGCTACTGTTAGTCCAATTCATCACTGTTGGAAAATTTTAATCACATCAACATTTCCAATAAAAGAATGTGTGTGTGTGTGTGTGTGTGTGTGTGTGTGTGTGTGTGTGTGTGTGAGTGTGAGCTAGCACAGACATGCCATAGAGTAAATGTGGAGGGCAGAGGGCACAGGTCACTCCTGTGACCCTGTGGGAGTAATGACCAAACTCAGGTCATAGGCCTGTGAGCAAGCACCTCTACCTGCTGACTTAACTCACTGGCCTTCAACTTAAAGTTTTAAAATTGGATTTCTGATGTGTTGGTTAATAATGATAACAGTTGTGGCTAAAAGACATTCATGTAGTTTATTTTATTTTATTTTAATGTGCTTTGATGTTTTGCCTGCATGTATATCTATATAAAGGTGCCAGATACCCTGGCACTGGAGTTACAGACAGCTGTGAGTTGCCATGTGAGTGCTGGGAATCGAACCTGAGTCCTCTGGAAGAACAGCCTGTGCTCTTAACCAAAGAGCTATCTCTCTAGCCCATAGTTTATTTTAAATAAATTGTTGCTTTCCACCATGCTTAGAAGAAAGCAATCAAAAAAGCATCTAGCTTTAGTTAGAATGGAAGACGGAGTGGAGGGTGGAGGATGGATGGAGTGGAGGGAAGCAAATTGGTGTTGAATCAAATGGACTTCCTCCAGCTATCTATTACTGTTTAAGGACCCATCTCAGAGTTTAAAACAGTTTGTTCTTCCCTGGCTTTATGGCTTGACTGATCTCAAGAAATGCCTGGGCTGCTGCCAGGTGGAGGTGAGGGAGTGAGTGGACTTTTGACCTGGTAGCTACTCAGGACCACTATGCCTCACTGGTGTCCTGGAAACCCCACTGGAACCGTGAGTGGGATCTCTATCTCCTTGCTTCTCTTTGGGGCTTTGCCATTTTAACACCATCAAGCCAGTTGGTTACATCTGACATTGGTGCGGAATTCCTTTTTCTGCATTCAGCTAATGAAAGAAATCACAGGGAATGCTGGGATTCAATGAGGTAGAAAAGCAAACCTCTCTTGATGGGGGAATGTGAGGTTACACAGTGGAAGAGCATACTGGACGTAAGCCATTGTTACGTCGCTCTCAGGAAACGATCATTTGCTCCAGGACTTTTTTTTTTTAAAGTATGCCATCAGACTGTGATCCCCTGAATCATCTGCCTGACAGTAAGGAAAGTCCTCCATGCAGATTACAGTCCCCATTACCCTAGACAGCCAGACTTTTGCAGATGACACAGTGCTCACTTTTTATCGTTTCCACCTAAGGGGAAATTCTTACCAAGAACTATTTCTCTGGGTCCCAGCTTTTCCTGTTATTTTTTTTTATGGCAGCCATGATTGCCTTGTCCAAAATACTCAACAGGAATATTCAGCTCTACTGCAGCAGGTGAACTGTTTTGGCTCGCTAGAGAATTTTGTAGTAGAATTTATAAAGTTCATATTATGATCCTCACTTATTCTGGGAGGAGTTTAAAGTGATGGAGAATTCTTCCAAGGTGCTTACTGTTTTCTGGAGCATCTATCATGTGAAATCCACTCCTGTACGCCTGATCTTTTGTGCTTATGGCTCTTGCTACACGTTATAATGTGATGACAATGCAGGCTGGTATTAATGGAGTGCTTAGTAGTGACAGGCAGAGTGCACAGTGCTTTCAATGTGTTTGATTTCATGACGTAGGTACAGTTATAAATGGAGAGGGTTGGGCTCAGAGAAGTGACATATATTGACACAGGCCATAGATGTAATAACCGAGAGGCTAGGTGTCTCAGTCTATTGGATGGACACGAGCACCTGAAGAGGTTCATGCTCTGTCCACTCTAGAGTTAGATTCGGCCAAGTCTACTCTGATGTGAAAACTGGCCAGTGCCTTCCTTGGTACAAGGCTACATTCTTCTTGGCCTAGTACTAAAAAGGGCAAAGTGGAAGTGATCTCTATCAGTAACATAGAGTTGGTTATTACAGTGAACATACCCCACTATGTTTTTGCCTTGTTGCCATAGGAATTCTACATGTTGCTCCTCATCCTGCTTTAGTCTCTGAGGACACTGTTTCTTTATTACTTGATATGTATCCCATATTTCCTGGGCATTTAAAATATTCCTTCCTGAAGGAAGGAGGGAAGATAATAAGGATACATGCTAGGACCAAGAAGCCCAGAAAGTAATAAGACTCATAACGGTTATTCAGGAAGTAAACAATGCTGGAAAACAGGAGGTTTTCTTACAGGGTTGTACATGGGCTGGGAGTTCCATGGATGCAGATTTTGGGACTCACCACTTATGCCCAGATGAGCAAATTGGTGATGCAGCTGTCTTTGAGCCATTCATCCTTCTGAGAGTAACGTTCACCTATTTTCCTGCAAGTAATCCCAATAAACCCATTAGGTCCTCGAACTGGTAGAATAGTTTCTTTTCTCTGTCACTGGTTACCCATCTAAAGTAAACAGACGTTTGTTCACAACCTCTGGAAACATCCTGCAGTAGGCTAGGAATCCATGTCTGAAAATATCTGAGTAGAGGGTGACACATACTTAGAATAAAACTGACTAAATGCGAATTACTGTGTATTGTGGACTCTTGTCAAAATGCTCTGAACACCTCTATGCACTGATAACCTCCCCCCCCTCTGCCCCACCCCTGAGGACTTGGCAGCTACTCTTAATGACAAGTTGGCACATCCTTCTGACTATGTAGCAGGGAAAATGGCTCAGGTGCATGGCCTGAGGTGTCAGGAAAGATATGAGCATCAGATTAAAACAAGAAAACGAAGAAAAAAAGAGAAAAGCAATAAAACCTGGAATGGGCCATAAACTACTTCTGTTGTTTATGACATCACCTGCTGCCTGTTCCACCTGCTTGTAGCATTTAACAATAGGAGAATGGAACGTGCCCAAACCCATTTTTTTCAGAACATGGCATCCATTGCTGCCTACCACGTGTGCCTGTCATATGAGGTGGCATTGCACGTGACAGCAGCCCTCCCTGGGCTTTCTCACATGCTCAAGTCTAGTCTAGTCAAGTGTGGACCTCACCATCCCTCCTTTACTTCTTTCTAACACAGAGAGAATCCCACCACTACCCTGACATGAATGCTCAGCAGTTTCCAAGACTTACCTTGGGCCTTTATCCTGCAGAAACTATGAAACTGGTTCAAAGAAGGAAGTAGCCACAGCTGCCTGGGGCTTACCACTTCTTGAAAAGTCTATCTCTGCTTGTGTCCTTTTTTGGACCCAGTCACAGGTTAGTGAAATCGTGTAGCAACTGCTACAGAAGTTCATTTTTGCCTCTAGAAGCTCTTTGCTCTCTTAGATGTGACTCTGGGGTGGAAAGCAGATGAAACAGGCAATTAGCAGCAGTATTCGTAAAGACCTGAGTATGTGGGAATTCCTAAGGTAGCTCAGTCCTCCAGACTGCACCCCAGGAGACCTACTGAAATGAGAAAGGGGTGTGGCGATAGAACCGCTTGGCAGGGGTTGTGACCTAGGGTCGAAGCTGTGAGGAAACGCAAAATGAGACACTGAAACACACTCTCCTTTTTCTTGGCTTTCCCCCCAGGGTCACCACTGAGTGTGTCCGTGTGGAAGCCAGAGCAGGAGAGGCTGTTGAGGCCTAGAGATCAGCCTGTGGCCTAGGAGAGAGTGGAAAAGAAAGCAAAGAGTGGCTCTCCACAGCAAATGAAAAACTGAAAGCCCATGTCTAGATCCCTCTTTCCCTCTTCTGGTTCTGTAATATAAAACGAAAAGTAGGAAATTCAATTTAAGGGAAACCTTATTGTATTATTATTATTATTATTATTATTATTATTATTATTATTATTATTATTATTATTATTATTTACTTTAATTCAGATATATCCATGACAGGAACAAAAAGGGGCCCCATTGGGAGATATATGGAGAACCAGTAATAGATAAGTCTGATAAAAGAGAAGAACCAGGTAGCTTCAGGAACAAAACTGTTGAATGACCTTAAGCAAGCCTTGACCGCAACCAATCAACTCTAGCTGACATTGTTCCTGGGATCCTTCTAATGAAGACACAAAATCTCAGGATTGCACCTAGCTGGAACACCTCTGACCCATTCTGATTCACCTGTATGTTGATCTGCTTTTGGTTACCCTAACAAATATTTGAGATAAGCATCTTACGGAATGGTTTATTGTGGCTCAGTTTAGGTTTTAGCCCATGATAAACTCACCCATTGGCTTTAGATAGCGCAGATACCATGCCAGGAGTGTGGAGCTGAGGGAAATCACTCACCTCACATCCATGGAGGTAAACAGAGATCCCAATAGCACCCCTTTGAGGTTCAGTACACTGCGGCGGGGCGGGGGGTGGGGGGAGGGAAGGAGAGGGTGCAGGTATAGTCTGGGCTATATTAACTGCTGGGAGCAAATGCATGCTGGATTGGCAGAAGCAAGCAAGTGAGCTTCCTGGTGGCAGCCCACTCATTCTTGCGTGGCTGAGGAATGGGTCTATCCCTGGTTTAGACAAAGCCCTAAGGATTTTGCCTCAAGACTGCTTCTTGTTGCTATACTGCCTTTCTATGCTTGTCTCATGTGTCTGGTATGGCAGAGACTTTCACTCCCTATTGTTTCACTCTGTTGGGCAGATTTCCTGTAGATTTATATTGAAGATGTACCTTCATGACACAGTGCTGTTTAAATGAGTTGGTGATTTCATAATCCCCGATGATGATCTTCAAGAATTTCTGGACTTTATTCAAGTAATGTAAAATCCCTCCTGGAGTATAGAAATAACTGCTAGGAGCTCTGTGAAACTACATATGTGAAAACACTTCATTTACACCAAGAGGAAAAACAAGATAAAACAAATTAGCAATCAAGGAAAATCCATTCATTCTAGGTCTAGTCCAAGGATAAAGCCCAGGTGTACACCACAATAAGAAAGACCATATATGAATACAAACAAAGAATGAGTGGTTAGGTATACGAGACAACACAGACACTTGTTTCTTAGAAAAACCTTGATATAAAAAACTTGCTTGGAGCACATAATGCTCATCTGAAATAAGAAAAAGTCAAAACTTCTGCTTTGAACTCGTAATGAGCATACAGATAAAACCACCGCTTTAAACTTATAATAAACAAAAAGTATCTAGTTAGATACAGTTTTAATGAAAGAGCTTAGAATCAATAGTCCCTCTATAAACTCCCTTTTAATGTAATGATTATATCTATTTTGAACGAGGTAATTTTTCCCTTATATAGAAAACTTTTGTATTAGATAGTATAAAAACCCAAGACAGAATTAAACATTTGTTGAAGCCATCTGCTTCATCAAAAAAGTGTCTGTCTGTTTATATGTTTAACTGTCTGTCTATATTGTGTGTATGTGTATACATATATATTTCTATCTGTATATTTACATATATGTGGATGCATGGTGTCCTTGGGAGCTCCCTTGTGTTGTCTATTGATTGTATGTTTACATGTGTGTGTCAGGTTCATAAAAATCTGCTTGCTTTGTCTGCCAGATGTGTGTGGTTTTTGCATGCTTCTAAGAGTAAGTGACAAGCAGTCTAGAGTGTTTTATTGGCCTTCTTAATTAGGCCTCTATCTTCCAGCAAGCCACTGTTCACTGATAAGCCATCAAGACAAAGGAACTCACGTCTTTCCTTCTAAAACCCTTCTGCTAGAGATCTGTTGTAGCAGCAGAGAAGCCAGAGGCCTGAATAGTTTAATTGAGAAGGCTTCAGACCTTGAAGATCCAGGCTTCAATTTCCTGTTACCTCTCTTTTCCTTAAGAGTTAAAGTATAAATAACAAGGCTACCAGCCTGGAAATTTAAGAGTAAAAGTTTATATGACCACCAGCCTGGAACTTTAAGATTTGTTAAAAAGTAAATAGCAAGGCCACCAGCCTGAAGACTTCAGAGTTTAATTAAGATTAATGATTAGATATAGAGAGAAACAGCAGCCATCAGCTAGCTGCCTTGGTTTACTGTGTGCCGGAGCTGGTCTCTAACAATTAACATGCTTTGGCCCCTGCGGGAGGAGACGAATCAACCAAAGTTCGGTTAACACAGATGGAACCCAAATTCTACCTCAACAGAGAAACATTTATCGACTGAGATCTGCCTCAGACTGAAAGAAGAAATGAAGATTTGCTATAGAGAATCATGATAGAGAACCGTTTCCTCATAGTTTTTAGCATCAGTGACATTTCCCCCTCCCTGCTCAGTGCTTGTAAATGGCCACCAATGAGGTTTACATGAAAGTACAGCCCAGTGATAGGCTGCTTACCTAGCATAGGTGGTGCTGGCAGTATAGCACAGTGACAGAGCCCTTTCCTAGCACAAGTACACTGGAGGGACAGCTCAGTGACAGAGTATTGTCCTAGCATGCATGCAGCCCTGGCTTCAGTTCGAAGCATCACCCTTAATCATGAGAAAAAATAGTTTGAAGTGGTGCTATGATATTACCAGTGGATTTTAAAAACAAAGGTCAAAATGGGCCTATTCATCACCTCTGTGAGTGTTTTTTCACCACCCTGAGCAAACTATCCAAAGTTGGGTAAGACAAAGAGGTTTGTTTGGGCTCACGATGAATGGTCTGCACTGATAATGGAGTTTGGGAGGCCAGTGGCTGCACTGGTAGTGGCCTTGTTGGTCAAAGTCTCAAGTAGTGAAGTTAGCTTTTGGGTAGATTTCAGCATCGAGGCAAGCCTGAGCTGGTTGACACCATATGGACCACTGACTCATGTTACAAACAGACACTACAGACAGGGAAACAGGGATGGAGAGTTTATGGTCCGTACTGCATTTGAAGGATGCTCACTGTGCATAGCATGACTTTTTGTATTTTATGTATTCTGAAGCTTCTCAACTTATCACTCGTTTCTCTTTAAGGAAATCTCATATTTTACTTATCTTACTATATAGTCTGTGCATGGTAGATTCTGCAGCCCTATTTTTAAATTATCATTAACTTCTTATTCAATCATTTCTAGTTGCTCACATTTCCCTGTGCTAAAAATTTTGGAGAGAGCATTTATTTTTATTTCTGGAGATTTGATGGGTCTTTTCCATATTCATGATTCTTTCACATGTTCACTGTATCATTCGACTTTAAAAAGTAGATAGACACTTGGGGCTGGAGAGATGGCTCAGAGCCTGAGGACACTTGTTGCTCTTGCAGACCTGGGTTCAGTTCCCAGCATCCACATAGTAAGCCTCCCACTACTCATTACTATTATCCAGGGATCCACTGACCTTTTGTGGGCACCAGGCATGCATGTGGTACACATACACACATGTGAGTGAAATGCTTATATGCATAAAATAAAACAAATCTTTTTTGTTTTGTTTGTTTTTCAAGACAACAGTAGACTTAGCTGTCCTGGACTTGCTTTGTAAACCAGACTGGCCTTGAACTCACAGTGATCCACCTGTCTCTGCGTCCTGAGTAATACAACAAATCTTTAAAAAGTAAATAATTTATTATTATTATTATTATTATTATTATTATTATTATTATTATTATTATTTTAGATTTTAAATAGGGTCATTTTATAGTTCTCTGGTTGCTTTCTCGTTTCAATTTTCCTTAGAGTGCATTGCAGTTGAATTTCTTTCCCTCTTATTCCATGGCAGTTGCTTTCTCTGTGTCTTTGACATCTTAGATGGGGAGCTTTGTGTCTCTTTTCATATCACTCTTCCTTTCTTTCTGGCTTCCCAGGGACACAGAAGAGACTCTGTCAAGAGTCTTTGAGTCTCTTCTCAGTGCCTGGCCTGGGTGCTGCTCAGTCACACCGGCAACGTCAATTTCTATATTATTTTATTTTTTTACAGTATTATATAATTACAGCATTTATTCCTTCCCATTCCTCCCTCCCAAACCTCCCTCTCCATGCTTCTTTAAATTCTTGACCTCTTTTTGTCATTAACTGCCATTGCACACATCTATGTATCTCTCTCTCTCTCTCTCTCTCTCTCTCTCTATCTGTCAGTCTATTTATCTATTAATCAATCATTTCATAATATACATATGTATATATACACACATACTTATATAGTCCTAACTATAATCTTCTCAGTAGTATAGTGTTATTTGATGATTTGGTATTTGTAGTGGTGTGAATAGGAATGTCCCCATAG
This sequence comes from Acomys minous, assembly GCF_964271855.1. Taxonomy (NCBI): domain Eukaryota; kingdom Metazoa; phylum Chordata; class Mammalia; order Rodentia; family Muridae; genus Acomys; species Acomys minous. The sequence continues at coordinate 46,706,147 of NC_140497.1, read as the reverse complement.
ACTTGCATATTTGAAAGCCTGATTCCTGGGGGGTGGTGCTACTTGACAGGAATTAGGAGGTGTGGCCTTGTTGCAGTAGGTATGTCCTTGTGGGAGGACGTGTGTCCCTGAGGGTGGGTTTTGGGACAGGTCCAGTGCCCCTCTCTCTTCCTGCTGCCTAAGGGTCAGGATGCAGAACTCTCAGTCTACTTCTTCAGCACCGTGTCTGCCTGCATGCCACCATGCCTCCCACCATGTTGACAACGGACTAAGCCTCTGAAACTGTAAGCCAGCCCCAGTTAATTGCTTTCCTTTATAAGAGTTGCCATGGGCACGGTGTCTCCTCACAGCAATGTGACACTGACTAAGACAGTATTAGTATCAGATAACCGATTGGATTTGCTCTTCCCTGGGGAAGACCATCTTTTCTGTTCTTAGCTTTTCTCAGTTGCCTGTAGTTTGTGTGTGTGTGTGTGTGTGTGTGTGTGTGTGTGTGTGTGTGTGTGTGTGTGTAGGGTAGGGGAGATACCTCCTGTCCTTGTCCCTGTCCACTTTGGCGCGTCCATTGATGTCATCCTTGTTCAGCACATGTTTAGGCAGTCATATTGGCGCGACTATGGGTGGAGCTTCTGGCATTACCAGGAGACACAGTCTCACGGCAAACCCCTGGTCCTCTGGCTTTCAGAATCTTTCTGTAATGTTCCTGATCCTTAGATGCAGGAGTTGTTCTGAGGATGGTTCCATTGGAATTGAGCTTACTTTTTACCCCCTAATTGTCAAGAGGCCTCTTGTTAAAGCTATCCTCTAAGAAGTGGTCCTAACCATGTTTAACCTTTCTTCACACACACACACACACACACACACACACACACACACACACACACACAGTCTTTCAGTCCTTCAGTCCTTCTTTCCCATGATAATTTTGAGTCTTGGCTTCTTTCTGATTTTGAAACCATGTGTTAACAGGAGTTGAAACGGCAGAGGCTGCTTTTCAAATCCACAGGTCTATTTCCACACGTGGTGGATTATCTTATTTCTGCTTCCAATTTTTTTTTAAAGCTAAGCTTTGTCTTATTTTTATAGTTTACAAATATTTAGTGTCTTGTTCTTGAAATGAATATGCAAGAAATAACAGGTTATTCTTGCACACTTCCATGTATTTGCATGAATATTTATGACTTGTGGATAATTTTGCACATATGATGAATATTTTCCTAGTATAAACATGCATTACATATTCCTCTTCCTTCTTTAAAAAATTAAATTTATTCCATGACAATTTCATATATTAATGCATATATAATACCCACACCTGTGCATGCGTGCGCGTGCACACACACACACACGAGTATATACTTACCCTACCCTCATTTATTCCCCTTATTTCTTGTCAACTCAACTCTCTGGCTTCTTCTTACAGATCCCCCTCTATTTCCCCACCATTTTGTTTTCTATTGTCTTGTGATCCACTGAGTGCAGTGAAGGCCATCTATATGCACATATCTGTGGAACTATCTTCTGGAGCATGGGGACTTACCAGTGCCTCACCACTAAGGCCAGTGGTTCCCCTTCTCCCAGCATCCATCAATAGCCAATACATCCCATAGAGGGGTAGGGGCATAAGGAGCTCTTCACTTGTTTATAATGAAATGCTGACATGCTCAGTCTTGTGTAAGCCCAGTGTATAGGTCTCCAGCACCAGTTGCGATGGATTTTTGGTTGCTCTGAAGGCAGCATTTTTCATATTTTTCTGAGCCTTGAGGGAGGTGGCATAGATGTCCTGCTTAGAGAGGAACACTCAGTAGTTACTTATTCTCAGTACTTTGAGCAGCCAAGAGTCTGAGTGCATTCTTATTAACAGTGAAAAGAAGCTTTTCTGATCAAGGTTGCAAGCAACACTTGTTTGCCAGGGGCTCATTGTGAATCTACCAAGGAGGAATTTTTGGATAAGGTAACTCAATGCAAAACCAGCCTAATTCTATTAGGTAGAGAAACTGCTGGTAGTAAGCAGAAAGATTAAGAAGTCTAGTAATATAAGTGACCTCATAAAATATTAATGGTTCTAGGGTTAATGTTGCACAGGATGTTAAAAAGGAAACAAACTACACAGCACTGCGTATGTCAAATCTAGTCTTAGGACAGAAAGGGAAACCTGAACCAGATGATTTTTTTTTTCCTTAAAGCAGAGTAAGAGGGGCTCTACTGAGAGTGTACCGAACTCACAATTCTCAAAGTCTCTTGTATTTTAGAAATAGCTTAAGTAGGTCAACTGCCACCCTTGTCTTTCTCCTAACAATGATGACATAACTGTGAATCCCTGAGCATCATAGTTAGCCCAGTACACTTTCAGAGAGAGAGAGAGAGAGAGAGAGAGAGAGAGAAATGGTCTGGGTGAGGCTGAACCATAGGGAAGTCACTGGTGTAACATGGGCTAAGGGAGCAAGGGCTGGTTTAAAGAACTCCAGAGTAGTGCTTGTTCCAGCATGGATTTCAACCTAAAATGGGGCTTTCTTTGTAGATATGGTCAACAGTGACAAGAAAAATTACAGGAAACCATGATTATAGTCAACTGGAATGAGCCAAGAAGAGACGTGTCCGCAATGATGAAACAAAATGACTCAGAAGATATTTGTATGTTATTCTGTTTAACTTGCTTTAGCAGAAGAAAGCACAATGTGCTAGTTAGGAGAGTTTTGTAAAGCATGTGGAAGGACAATTTAAGGTGTTATCAATTTATAAAAGATCTGACCTAGTCTTGTTGCCCGGCATTATTTGAGTGAGGTTTTTGATTTTGCTCTGGGAGAGCTTGCTAAGCTAAAATAGGACAAGACACAAAACACTGGAATATGTTATTTTTTTATTTTTTAAAAAAGATTTATTTATTTATTATGTATACAGTACACATTAATTAGATCACATTATAGATGGCTGTGAGCCTCTATGTGGTTGCTGGGAATTGAACTCAGGACCTCTGGAAGAGCAGGCAGTACCCTTAGCCACTGAGCCATCTCTCCAGCCCCATGTTATTATTTTTTAAAAGATGCTTTTAATACTGTAGACAAAATAGCCATCATGAATTTTGTTACTGAAAAGTCATTAAAAAAATTTTTTTTTGTATTTTGTTCATGTCTCCCCAGTCAGTTTGTGTAGGCTCAGAAATAGACACTGTGACAGAGAATGAAGCATGACTCTATGTCAACAGATTGAATCCAAATCACAGTACAAATAATTGAACCATCAGAAACTGTCTTCCTTGTATGGGCTATCACGGGTGTGATGTGAGAGTTGTTGGCTATGCAGGCAATGCCAGAAATAGCTTCACCAGTGTACTGTGTTGGTTTCTAGGTGTGACTGGAAGGGTGTGGGATGGTCTTTTTTCTTTCCAAGTGTCCTCTTTTTCTCATGTTCTCTGTCCACATTTTGTTCAGAAAAGCATGTCAAGTAAGTGCAGGGAGCCTGGATCGGATGGTGGCGCTCCTGTCATACACAGCTGTTATGTGGTCAGCAAAGTTCATCTTGAACAGTGGCCCTGTATGGAGGGGCTTTCAGTTTGGGCTCAGCTGGACTGTGTGCTGTGGTGTTGGGAAACCTATACAGTGTAACAACCCTTACAGAAGCCATACGCTTTCAACAGCATGGAGTGCATGCCTGAGACAGGAACTGGTAGGGAATGCCTTTAAATCCTGTAGTATAATGAGGGAATTGTTTGCACATGAGTAGGGAGGCTGGAAATGAGTAAGAGGAAGCCATAGACGACTGTATGAGGTGAAAAGAAATATGCACAGTGAAGCAGCCCAGAAAAGTGACTAATTGGAAGAAAGGGTGCATTTAGAGTAGTTGATCTCAAAGGTCACTTATGTCATTTAGCCTTTGTGTGAATGTCTTTTCTGGCCTTAGTTCACCATTTCTAAGTTTTTTTTATCTTGTGTTCCTCTTTTTCCTTTTCTACTTGAGATATTGTCTCATGTCGTCTACTCTGGACTGGAAATTTGCTAAGTAGCTGAGGATTTTGAGTAGATAATAAAAGCCTGAAGCTTTTATTCTCCTGCTCTGGGATCACAGGTATGCACAGCTCTGCCTCACTACTCTGTGCAGGTCTACCATGGTGTCTAAAATCCTGTTACAGGGCCATCTTTCTCTAATAGCTGGGAAACTCATTGAGGACAGCCATGTCTTTTTTTTTTTTTTTAAAACCTTTTCCTTAAAAAAAAAAAAACTGAAACAGAAGCACATCAGTATTGTGGTTAATTTAGCAGTAGGGTCTAATAAGGTTTATTATTAGCCCTAAAATATTATTACGGAGGCATTTTTCTAACCCACTAACACTCAATCAAGGCACAGGCACCTGTCATATTTTAAAATAGCCATAGTTAACCTGGGGCAGGGCAGATATTAATCCGCTAAACTACCTCCCATATCTAGCCCCAATCCCATGCCATCTGCTTCTAATAATTTCTATCAAGCTACCTCCCATCCGTAATCCCAAATTCTTGCTAATTATCATCATCTTGGCCACGTCTCCATCCACGCCAGCCATGGGCTTCTCCTTCGTTTAACCTATGGCCTCCTTCCTGCCTGCTCTTCCTCCTCCAGTCTCTCTTCCTCCCTTCTGGTTTCTCTCCCCAAAGTCCGTGAACCTTAGCCACACCTCTCCCATTTGCCATGCCCAGGTGTGATGGCTTTTTATTGGTCAAACCAGAATAAGCTCTTAGGCAAGGTATAAACAGTTTGGGGTACGTGAGTCTGCTCATTTGGGCAGACCAGACCAACCTCTAACACATCACTTTCCTCCTTCCTTTTTTTCCCCCTTAGTCATCCCCAGGTACCCTCCCTCAAGTCACTCCCATGTCCCCCCTCAAGTTGGTAGCCTCTTGCTTCAAGGGGGGAGAACTAGAACACCGTCACAATCAGATCAAAGCACACCCAAAGTCCAAGAGTGTAAATCTCAGTGTCAGACATCTGGTGCTCACAGTCGTCTAGACTTCAAAGGCTTGGCACAGCGCGTGTAGCATCTCTCATTGGCCCAGGCCAGCTCCACTCCACATCTGCTGCTTTTCTTGGGGTTCATCTCATTGTTCTGACATGTCCAACATTCTTGAGTCTCCCCTACCAGTGGGCTGAGCCTTCACTTAGAGCCTCTCCAGGGTTCTACTTAGGGACTCTAACCCTGCTATGAAGTGCCAAGTCTCAGGAGCTCTTCATGACCCCTTCATGTCTTCAAAAACCAGAAGCGATTGGTTTACTCTTTCACATCCCCAAATTTGGGTGCCAGCACAAAGGGCAGCCTGGCCTCTGAGGGCAGCTATTACTTATTCCTTTCCTGAACTCTTCTGCTTTGATTAGTTTCTGGAACACTCGAGGTGTTTTTATAAATATTTCTCCAGTAAATGACTGCTCTAGATATTTTTTATTGTGTTGGTCTAAATAGGGAAGGTAGAACCCCATCACAAAGAAAATTAGAAGCTGAGGAGAAAGATGTCATAAGAGTCTGGGCATCTTGGAAAGACAGGGATCAAGAAGGTCATTAAAACTGGTAGTTTTGGTCTGCTTGCAGCATGAGTAGGCTTTATAACTTCGTGTTACACGATCAATTCTCTTTTGTAAAATGAGAAAGCATTACTTGTAAAGAAATACTAGATGGGGTGTTTGCATGCTAATATAAAATACATGTTAATACAAATATAAAAACTGTTGAGGTGAGGCTTGATTGGCCCTGAGTATATAGTGATGTGGAGAGCCGGCAGTCAGTGAAATGAGTTTGTTAACTGTAGGAGAGGAAAACTACTGCCCATTGAAAAGTGATGAAGGGTTTATCCTGGGGGTGGGCTCTTTTTTTTTTTTTTTTTTTTTTTTTTTACCATTTTTCTCATATTGAAATACTGTTGTCTGTCTAGCAAACACCCTAGTATCAGGCATGAGGATCCTCCACTTGAGTTGTCCATTAGGGCATTCCAAGGGACTCCCCAAACAATATAGGCAATTGCTGCTGCCTTGGCTGCCTCTCAGAGGTTGAAGGTTAGTACACGTGCTTCAGACACAGCCCTTAGAAGATTCCCTGAAATCCTCCCTCCTGTGGTCTTGCTTTCATAGTATCAGAAAGTACCATGTATGCTGCCAAGCAGGACAGAAATCAATAGTACTACCCAGCTGTGACACCTGTGAACTATGACAGTGACCAGCCAGATACCCGTTAAAGTCAAACAGTGACTCATCTCTTGGCAGTAACCAACAGCTGTCTGATAGCTCCCACTCAATAGAAGAGAAAGCATGCCTGCTGCTGGAAACCTAGCCAAATACCCAGGGATAATGAGGTCCTGCATCTTAGAAGATGGTCTACAACGGTCACTTTAGCAGACCACCATAATTCCTAAGCACATTCTAAAACTTACCCTTATACCCACAGATAAATGTCGCTCTCATCCCTGCCCTGCCCCCCCATCATAAAAACTTCTCTCTACAGCCAAAGGCGACCATTACAGGAAACCACAATAGTCCATGACTCAGAGATTAATGGATCCTGGGAAGCCCGGCCCTAATGGATACATTTACAGCACAATTCCTTCACCTAAGACTTAGGGAAGATCAAAGGGGAAGGGACAGAAAGATGACAAGTACCCAAGGACCAGGAGTATGATCGCGCTGCCTAGCGAAGCACCCTCCATGATATGTCAACAATATGGCTGCCTAAATAAAGCCTGAACCATGTTCATATCAATAGACATGCTAACAGGGAAGGAGACAGTCCCACGAGGGCCAACCCTAGATAGCGAACTATAGGGAGCCAAGGCTGAGAGACAAGTAGCTTCTCTCAGGGATGAACACCCCCATCCCCCAGCTGATTACACAATATAAAGTGGTCAGCCACACTGAATGGACTCAGCAACTTGTCTTTGTGTGTGTGTGTGTGTGTGTGTGTGTGTGTGTGTGTGTGTGTGCCCATGCCCACATGTGTATGTAATAATAATACTCGGAAGAGGCCATCAAATTGAAAAGAGTGAGAGGGGGACATGTGGGAGGAGTTGATGGAAGGACAGGGGAACAGGAAGTGACATCATTATATTTCAATTAATTTTCTTTCAACTCAGAAGAAAGAATTGTCCACAGGAAAGAAATGGCTTCCACTGAGGTTGATGCTTTTTGTAGTGGGCTTGAGACTGTGCAGAGAGGCCTGAGCATTAGATCAGAACCACCAGGTGACCATGGCCTGGTGCTTCACATTTTCCTGGGCTAAAGGATTTTGTTATCACGTGTCCACTATGTGTGACATTTCCAAAGCTTTCTCAGGCAGGCCTGATTGTCTTCATCACTGTTCTGTTGCTGTGAAGAGACACCATGACCACAGAAACTCCCATAAAGAAGAGCATTTGGTTGGGGCTTGCTTACAGTCTCAGAGGTTTAGTCCACTATCATGGAGGGGACATGGTGGCACGCAGGCAGACGCTGCTGAAGAAGTCACCGAGCGTTCTATATCCAGATCTGTAGGCAGGAGGAAGAGAGAGCCCCTGGACCTGGTTTGGGCTTTCGAAACCTCAAAGCCCAAGCCCAGTGACACACTTCCTTTAACAAGGCCACACCCACTCCAACGAAGCCACACCTCCCATTCCTTCTCAGTGCCACTCCCTGATGACCAAGCCCATAGCTGAGCCTATGGGGGCCGTTCTCACTCAAGCCACCGCCATCATCCTCTGAGTTTCAATTACTATGTTGAATTTCTGTGTGTTTCCTGAATGGCAGGCCTCCTGTAAGACTTGGAGACAATGCTTCTGATATCACCAGCCCGGTACTTAGTACATACAAGACATTTTAGTAATCAGGTCTAGGAGATGGCTCCATTGGTGAAGTGCTTGCTGTGTTAATTTTGGGCACCTGAGTTGGGATCCATAGAACCCACAGAAAAGATAATTTGGGTGTGGCGGTGAATCTGTGATCCCATCAAGGGAGGGGTGGAACCCCTGGAGCTCCCTGGCTAACCAGTCTAGCTGGATTAATGAGCTCTAGGTTCAGTGAGGGGCTCTGCTCAAAGTACAAGGTAGAGAGCGAGTGAGGAAATGACCAGACTTGACTCCTCATCTTCACAAGCATACGCACACACAACCATGTATTCACGTATTCAAACATGCATGCACGTGTGAATGTGTCCGCACAACACCACACGCACAGGGGTTCAGTAATTGGTGGCATTTTTCTTAGCTTTGTAGAAATGAATCTGCCCGAGCCACGCCTTTTTGCTTTAAGAGTGATTTATTGCTGTTTTTGGTGTTTGAGACAAGGGTCTGTCTCACTGTGCAGCCCTGACTAGCCTGGAGCTTCATTTGTAGACCAGGCTGGCCTTGAACTCACAGAGCTCTGAATGCAGCTGGGATCTAAGTCACCACACCCTCCATAACACTTGGCCTTTTTAGTTGCAGTGATGATAATGTCTCATCGCCCGTTTAAGGATGCAAGACACTACTTTGAAAAGACCACTCACAGATTAGAAGTGAGCATTCTGGCAAGAAAGCTTGCAGAGAATGAAAGCTGACCTTCTCTCGGTTCTAGCCTAGCACTTATCCTTGGATTTCTACTTATCTATAATGCCATCTCTTTTGAATTCAGTTTCTTTATATGTAAAATCTCTGGTGGGCTATGAGATGGGTTCTAGCCATCTGTGTCCATCCACTGTAGCTTCCACGACAGTCGGGTCCGGAAGGGAAGACGCGCTTACACTCTTGAACACTAGGTGTCGCTCCCGGACTGGTTTTCAGCCGCAGGAGTCAGAGATGGTGTTTCCCTGCTTACACCTGGCACTTTTTTATTGATGGTTCTGAATTGTTCCCAGGCGTTTGCTCACACTTTCTTTTCTTGAGTTTGTGCCACTCTCCTGGTAATCCTCGTTCTTTTCCTAAGCCGCAGTCTCCTTCCCGGAATTTCTGCTTTCTGCTGCATCTCAGCATCGCATTTAGAGTTCGATTCAAAATACCTTTAAATTTTTTCTTTTTATTTATTTATTTATTTATTTATTTATTTATTTATTTATTTTGAGACAAGGTTTCTGTGTAGCCTTGCCTGTTCTGGAACTTGCTCTGTAGACCAGGCTGGCCTCGAACTCACAGAGATCCGCCTGCCTCTGCCTCCCAAGTGCTGGGATTAAAGGTGAGCGCCACTACCGCCCAGCTTCAAAATACCTTGTATAAAGTGTGACTAGTCACTGATTTATTTACCCCACAAAAGGTTGCAAGTTTCTATTTGGTGTGTTGAATAGGCTTGTGTTTTAATGTGGAAACTCCAGGTTTTGCCTCCACTGCATTTAGAAGAATTCTTGGGTTAAATTGAAATTTCTCTAGTCCTTCTTTACCTAATAAAGAGTGTGTAGTATAGTTTTCCTAAAGAGTATATGTTCTCTACCTATAATAATAATAATAATAATAATAATAATAATAATAATAATAATAATAATAATAATAATATGTCCAATGTTGCTCATGCTTTGGAGAGGGTTTCCAGGGTAAGGAAATGGCAATAAAAGGTTGAGAAGAGCAACCGGAAACTACTAAATATAGGAACGAAAGGTAGGTATATGGATGAATTTTATTGAGCAGCCCTGGATCCATACCTCCACGATCTGACGGATTAGGATTGGTCACCCTGTATCCCAGGTAAGCAGTCACCACTGTCATCAAATGGGGACATAAGGTATACCTCATTCAAAATTCTCAGCAGGTAGCAGCAACTAATATGTTGCTTGCGTGTTAGTAATGACGCCATGTTGCTTACACTTGGCTAACACATAGACTTCTTTTTCTTGGCTATGCTACTAGGAGACAGACAACTTGAGTGACCCCTAGACACCTAGTAGGATGGGCAGCGGCAGATGTTCTGGACGAAGTACTGTGACCTTAGAAAGGCAAGAAGCAAGTGCCGTGGTGTCAGAGATGAAGAGGAGGAAGGGATATCACAAAGAGACATGGGTGAGGCCTGGCTCTCCCTGCCTCCTCCTTTGCCTTCCTCTCTTTTTACAGTCTCACTTCCTCTGTTACATTTTGGTTTTTAAATTTGAGATTCTGCATATGAATAAAAAATACCCATCCCATAATCTACTTTTTATTTACCCTGTTGAATTTCAGCGTCACCATTTACTATTTTCCTGAAAGTTTATGTGTGTCACCTTTTCTTTATCCATACATTAACTGATGAGTGACTCCACTCCTAGGCCTACCTCAAAGTGTCCTCATGAACAACAGTGTGCCCTGTCTCTATTGTGTATGATTTCTTTGGGTATAGACTTAAGAGAGCCATAGTAGTACCACACGGGTGGTGGTTCTCTTTGAGAGTAATGATTTCTGTAGTGACCGCCCTAATTTAAATTTTCACCAATAGTATATAAGGTTTCCTGCCCCAACACACCCATCCTTGCTATCATTGGTTGACATTTTCTTTTTCTGTTGCGTGTGGGTGCGTTTGTGTGTGTGTGTGTGTGTGTGTGTGTGTGTCTGTCTGTCTGTCTGTCTGTCTGTCTGTCTGTCTGTCTGTCTTTTCATCCTTTCATTCTGATACAGGGTCTGACTATGAAATCATGGCTGATTTGCTATGTAGACCACCAGGCTGGTCTGGTCCTCACAGAAATTGACCTGCCTCTGTTTCTTGAGTGCTGGAGGTAACCTGGGCCACCATGCCTGACCTCATTTGTTTTCTTAATGATAGCTGGCCTAACTAGGGTGAGAAGGAACCTCATAGCAGTTTCGGTTTGCATTTTTCTTCATGCCTAAGAATGCTGAGCATGTCGCACAGACTCATGGTGAGCTGTACATCGTTTGTGCTTAAATCCCTTTGCTGCTTACTGATTGGATGATTTGTTTGTTTGTTTTTTCAGTTTTTAATGTTTAAGCTGTTTACATACAAGATGAATAGCTACAAACACTAAAATAATTTTTAAAGCTCATCTTTTAAAAAATATTTAGTTACTCATTTTACATCCCAATCGTAGCCCCCTCTGTGCTCTGCTCCTGGTCCCTCTCTTCCCCTCCTCTTCCTCTATCCTCCTTCCCCTAATTCTCAGAAAAGGGGAACCCTACCCCACTAACCCACCTCAGCACATCCAGTTGCATCAGGACTGAGCACTACTTTTTGCACAGTGTCCTGAGAAGGTAGCCCCACAAGGGGGAAATGATTGAAAAGCAGGCAACAGAACCCTTGTCAGAGACAGGCAGCCTCCACTCCCCTTTCTAGGGGACCAAGCTGCCCATTGGGTTCGCATGTGTAGGGAGCGTAGGTCCAGCCATGTGTGGTCCTTGGTTGTGCTTCTGCAAGCCACCCTGGGCCCAGGTTAGTTGTCATTGTTGGTCTTCTTGTGGACCTTCTGTCTCCTTCCAGTCCTTCTACCCTTCCCCCCAACTCTTCCACAAGGCTCTCTGTACTCCATCCAATGTTTTTATCCTCTGCTGGGTGGTGCCTCTCAGAGGAAAGCAATGCTAGGCTCCATCTGTGAACATAACAGAATGTCGTTAATAATATCAGGGGTTGGCTCTCTCTCTCTTGGTGTGGGTCTCAGGTTGTGCCTGGCATTGGTTTGGCATTCCCTCAATCTCTCAATCTCTGCACTTCTTGTAGGCAGGGTGCCTCACCTTTGACCATGTCCCCTGGAGGGGAAGACCTGGTGGCACTCAGAGGAAGGACAGCAGGTTACCAAGAAGAGACTAGATACCCTATGAGCATATACAGGGGGAGGAAGTCCCCCTCAGGCACAGTCATAGGGGAGGGGAGTAAGGGGAAAATGGGAGGGAGGGAAGAATGGGAGGATACAAGGGATGGGATAACCATTGAGATGTAACAAGAATAAATTAATAAAGGAAAAAAAATTAAAAAAAAATTTGGGTGGAAGTTTTTGTGGGTGGGTTGGTGTTTTTCTCTTTTCACTAGAAGTCCTGTCTGGCTAGAAGGTGGCATCTTCAGTTTCCATGACCACCGCTACTAGGATCCTCAGATTAACCACCTCTCAAACCTCCCAGGAGTCTACCCTGTTGTAGGTCTCCAGCTTGTCTCAGAGTCGCCTCCGCCCATGGTTTCTCTTCTTTCTGCAAGCCCTCTATCCTCTGCCCTTCCCCTCAACTCACCTCACCCTCATTTCCCTCAGCACTCCCTCTCCTATCCTGTTTCTTCTCTTAAACAACATCCACTGTCTAGTTTATTTCTCCTTTTCAGTGAGATTCAAGCATCTTCCCTAGGGCCCTCCTTGTTACATAGCTTCTTTGGGTCTGTGAATTGTAGTATGGTTATCCTGGACTATGAGGCTAATATCTGCTTTTTTTTAATTTTTATTTTTTTAGTTTTTTCGAGACAGGGTCTCTCTGTGTAGCCTTGGGTGTCCTGGACCCACTTTGTAGACCAGGCTGGCCTCGAACTCACAGCGATTCGCCTGCCTCTGCCTCCCGAGTGCTGGGATTAAAGGTGTGCGCCACCACGCCCGGCTCTAATATCTGCTTTTAAGTGGGTACATACCAAGTGTGTATTTCTGGGTCTGGGTTACCTCACTCAGGATGATCTTTTCTACTTTTATTCATTTGCCTGCAAGTTACATGATTTCATTGTTTTTAGTAGCTGAGTATTATTGCATTTTGTAAATGTGCCACAGTTTCTTTATCCATTCTTTGATTGAGGGACATCTGGTTGCTCCCAGTTTCTGGCTATCATATATAAAGCTGCTATGAACATAGTTGAGCAAATGTCCTTATTGTATGGCGGAGCACCTTTCAGGTATATGCCCAGGAGTGATTAGCCAGGTCTTGAGGTAGCACTATTCCCAGTTTTCTGAGAAAGTGCCAGATTGATTTCCAAAGTGCTTGTACAACTTTGCACTCTGACCATTAATGGAGTGTTCCTCTTTCTCCACATTCTTGCTAGCATGTGCTATCACTTGAGTTTTTTTATCTTAGCCATTCTTACAGGTATAAGATGGGATCTCAGAGCCATTTTGATTTGAATTTCTCTGATGACTAATGACATTGAGCATTTAAGTGCTTCTCAGCTGTTTGATATTCCTCTGCTGAGAATTCTCTGTTTAGTTCTGAGTCCCATTTTAAATTATTATTTGGTTTAATGACATTTAGTTTCTTGAGTTTTTCATTTGTTGTTGTTGTTATTATTATTATTATTACAGATATTAGCCCTTTGTTAGATTGGTGAAAATATTTTCCTACTTTATAGGCTGCTATTTTGTTCTATTAACAGTGTCCTTTGCCTTACAGAAGCTTTTCATTTTTATGAGCTTCCTTTTATTAGTTGTTGATCTTAGAGTCTGTGCTGTTGGTGTTCTGTTTAGGAAATTTTCTCCTGTGCCAATTAGTTCAAGGCTGATCTCTGCTTTTATTTCTAATAGATTTAGTGTATCTAGTTTTATGTTGAGTTATTTGATCTACTTGGACTTAAATTTTGTACAGAGTGATAAATAAGGGTCTCTTTGCATTTTTTAAAAAAACACACAGACATTCAGTTAGACCAGCACCGTTTGTTGAAGACGCTTTCTTTTCTCCATTGTATAGTTTTGGCTTCCCCCCAACCCCCCACAAATCAAGTGTCCATAGGTATGTGGGTTTATTTCTGTCTTTAATTTGATTCCATTGATCAACCAGCCGTTTCTATACTGGTGCCACACAATTTTGATTACTAGTGCTCTGTGGTACAGTTTGAAGTCAGGGATGGAGTAATCTGCAGAAGTTCTTTTATTATACAGGATTGTTTTAACTATTCTGTGTTTTTTTTGTTTTTTGTTTTTTTGCTTTTCCATATGAAGTTGAGAATTATTCTTTCAAGGTCTGTGAAGAATTGTGTTGGTATTTGGATGGTAATTGCACTGAATCTGTATATTGCTGTGGGTAAGATGGCTATTTTTACTATGTTAATCCTACCTATCCATGAGCATGGAAGATCTTTCAATCTTCTGATATCATCTTCAATTTATTTTTTCAGAGATTTTAAGTTCTTCCCATGCAAATCTTTGACTTTCCTGATTAGAGTTACAATAAAATACTTCATGTTATTTGTGGCTATTGTGAAGGATATTGTTTCACTAATTTCTTTCTCAGTCCATTTGTCATATGTATACAGGAGGGATACTGATTTTTTAAAGTTAATTATGTATCTAGTCACTTTGCTGAAGGTGGTTATCAGCTGTAGGAGTATTCTGGAAGAATTTTGGGGGTTACTTATGTATACTATCATATTGTCTATATCCCCTGTATTCCAATTTGTATCCCCTTGATCTCTTTTAGTTGTCTTTGTGCTCTAGCTAGAACTTTAAGTACTGTCAAAAAGATATGGAGAGAGTGGGCAGTCTTGTCTTGTCCCTGAATTTAGTGGAATTTTTTTGAGTTTCCCTCCATTTAATTTGATGTTGGCTAAAGGCTTGCTCTATATTACTTTTATTATGGTTGGGAATGGGCCTTGTATACCTGATAGCTCCAGGACTTTTATCATGAAGAGGTGTTAGATTTTGTCAAAGGCTTTTTTGGCATCTAATGAGATAATCATGTTTTTTTTTTCTTTCAGTTTGTTTATATAGTGGATTCCATTGATTGGCTTTTCTATGTTGAACCATCCCTGCATCCCTGGGATAAAGCCAACTTGATCATGGTAGATGATGTATTTGATATGCTTTGGGTTTCATTAGCAAAGCTTTTATTGAGTATTTTTGCATTAATGTTCCTGAGAGAAATTATTTTTTTGTTGATTCTTTGTGTGGTTTAGGTATCAGGATGACTGTGGCTTCATAGAATGACTTTGACAATGTTTCTTCTGTTTCTATTTTTGAGGATAGTTTGAGGAGTATTGACATTAGCTCTTCTTTGAAGGTAAGCTGGAATTCTGTGCTAAAATCATCTAGCTTTGGGCTTTTGTGGTTGGGAGACTTTCGATGACAGCTTCTATTTACTTATGGGTTATAGTGCTGTTTAAACTATTTACCTGATCTTGTTTTAATTTTGGTAAGTGAAATCTATAAAGAAAACTGTCTATTTCCTTTAGATTTTCCAATTTCATGGAATACAGTCTTTTGAAGTAAGATTTAATGATTCTTTGGATTTCCTCAGTTTTTTTTTCCTGTTGTTATGTGCCCCTTTTTCATTTTGGATTTTGTTAATTTGGCTATTGTCTCTCTACCTTTTCGTTACTTTGGCTAGTGGTTTTTCTGTGTACTTGGTTTTCTCAAAGAGCCAACTCTTGGTTTCATTGATTCTTTGTATTGATCTCTTCGTTTCTAATTTATTGATTTCAGCGTTGAGTTTGATGATTTCCTGTCCTGTTCTTGAGTGTGTTTGCTTCTTTTTTGTTCTAGATCACTTAGGTGTGCTTTTAAGTTGCAAGTATGAGAACATTCCAATATGTTATGAAGGAACTCAGTGCTATGAACTTTTCTCTTAGCATTGCTTCCATTGTGTCCCATAAGTTGTGCCTTCATTTTCATTGAATTCTAAAAAGCTCTTCAATTTCTTCCCTGCCCCAGTGATCATTGACTAGAGAGTTGTTTCCATGAGTTTAAAGGCTTTTTGCTGTTTCTTTTGTTGTTGAAGTCCACATTTAATTTATGGTGGTCTGATAAGATACAAGGGGCTGTTTCAGTTTTCTTGTATCTGTGGGGGTTGCTTGGTGACTGAGTATATGTTAATTTTGGAGATGGTTATGTGAGTTGCTGAGAAGAAGATATAGTTTTTGTGTGTGTGTGTGTGTGTGTGTGTGTGTGTGTGTGTGTTTAGCTGAAATGTTTTGTAGATATATGTTAGGTTCATTTAATTTATAACATGCTTTAGTTTCATTATTTCTTCAAGCATGCCTTCTACACCTGAGAGTCTCTCTTCCATCTCTTGTATTCTATTGGTGTTGCTTGTGTCTATAGTTTCCATTCTCTTCCCTAGGTTTTCCATCTCCAGGATTCCCTCAGATTGTGTTTTCTTTATTGCTTCTATTTTCAGTTTTAGGTTTTGAATGGTTTAATTTATTCCCTTCTCCCATTTGACTGTATCTTCCTATATTTCTTTAAGAGATCTATTCAATTTCTTCACCTGTTTGATTATATTTTCCTGAGGTACATATTTTTCTCTTTCAAGGCCTCTATAAATTTCATAACATCAGATTTAAGATTGCTTTCTTGCATTTCAGGTGTAATGTGGTATCCAGGGCTTGCTGAAGTAGGATATCTGGGTTCTAGTGGTGCCGTAGGGCCCTAGGTTTTGTTGCTTGTGTTCTTATGATGACCTCTAGCCATCTGGTTGTCCCTGGTGTTAGCAAGCCTGGTGGTATCTAATGATAGTAAGCCTCTAGGATTGTAGGTAGAGCTGGTGGTTCCGGGTGGTAGCAGTCCTCTGTTTTTCCTTGGTGGCTAGGCCTCCAGTGAAACAGGGAGAATTGGTAGTCTCTGATGTCTGCCGGTCTTTGGAATTGCAGGTTTAGATGGGGCCCAGAAAATGGGGCATATCTGAGTGCTGATGGTCCCTGATGGCTGCTGGTCTCTGGGATTCGAAGTAGAGATGGGGCCTGGGAAATGGGATACACTGGGAGATGGAGCATGGAGCATGCTGGGGAGATGGAGCTGGGAGGGCCCAGAGCAGACCATGACTGTGTAGCTGGGCACTGGTAGGCCAGATGTTGAGGGAGGGCTCTCACGTGCTGCTCTCTGATGGTTGCTGGTCTCTGGGGTTGCAAGAGGAGAAGAAGCATGGGAAACTGAGTGTGTCTGGGAGATGGAGCTTGAGCATGCTGGGAGGATGGGTCATGTATGGCCCTTGTCAGACTGTGCCTCTGCTGGCAAGCTCTACTGTTCCTGGATGGTTGCTGGTCTCCAGGATTGTGGGTGGGGATGGGTCCCTGGAAAATGGAGTGTGTCCTGGAGTTGGAGCGTGGGGCATGCTGGTAAAGGTCATCTTTATTCATGTAAACTACCTTTGGAAAGGAATTGATATTAGTTTCCATTGTCATCAAACTCTTGAACAGTTTCCTCCCTCTTTTTCTTTTATACTTTACTCATTATTATGAAGGATGCTCAAAGGAAGGTCCAGTAGTGGATTTTCCTTGTATTTTAAGGAGAGAACTGTCAGTAAGTCACCTGCTTTCTGTTATAGGTATGAATCCTTCATAGATATGACTGTACCTTCTTCAACAAAGGTTCTTCTTGTAGGAGCTAAGAACACTGCTTGACCCAAGAGTGATGGAAAAAAGGAGTGAATTTATGTATGATGATGTAATGCCTTCTGGGGATCGCAAACTATTTTTTTATAGGATAGGAGACCATGTGCAACCAGACTCTAAGGGTTTCACAGATAGAAATGGAACTCCTGCCCAGTCTCTGAAGAGATATATTCTTAGACTCAGAAAGGCAAATATCTCGAGGGCCCCACAGTTAAGCATCCTAATCCTTGCCTCCCCTTTTGTGGCTAGCTAATGATGGGCCATAGGAAGTTCAGCTATGGATTTTCTCAGATCAAATTGGAGTAGCCTCATTTTAAGATTGTTTTGTTTTTTTAGGTGGGAAATGAATGATCATTAGCTCAGCTAACAAAAATCAGCACCCAACATCACCCACCACACTATTGGCAGGCATTTCAGCTCTGTGTGCCCCAAGGAAGCAAGGATCATGGTGGAACTGTTGGATAAACAGATTATCCTTTCTCAGAGTTGGGAGATTGGCCTTCTAGCTGGATATTTAGATGAGTTAAGTTTTTAGTTGACTGAGTGTTGAAGTTGTCTTTAACACAGGGCCAGTAGACCTTAAGCTACCTGAAGCTCAAATTGTGATTCAGAAAAGTGACTCATAGAGTAGTCACTCAATATTTACTGATTAACTTTCTTCTGATGCTACGAGTGACGTTTTAAGCTATTAGTTGTTTGGGAAAATAAAGACATGACTACGCATATATCCACATTTGTGGAGCAATTTGTATAATGCCCTAATTATCTACTTGCCCACAAATAAAAAGAAATAAATATACAAAACCCATCTAACTGCCTGTTCATTCTGAAGCCAGAATAACCTTCTGTGGCATCTCAGTGGAACAGTTTACTGAGCCATGTTTTTGTTAATGGGTGTGCAGACTACAATACTTATCTTTCAAACTGAATTTTTGTCTGTCTGTGAAAGGACAAATTGGATGGAACAAGGATCAATAAAGTATCCAACTAATACATTATAGCACAAATGAAATGAATCATAGGAAATGAAATGACTTCTGACAAATACAGAGATGAATGCGGCTGCACAAAACTTCAGGTTGTCATTTGAAATTGATGTTGTACAGTAGCTACTTGCAGCATGAACTTTAATATCCTACTCTTCCATGGTGCAGGTGCTCATTAATTTTATTTCAAAAGATGCCGGACACTCTGAAATAGACTGTACTTCCTCACATTTCTCACTCAGTTACTAATTCACATATCTTTTTTATTGTAACTCACA
Source organism: Acomys minous (assembly GCF_964271855.1). NCBI lineage: Eukaryota > Metazoa > Chordata > Mammalia > Rodentia > Muridae > Acomys > Acomys minous. The sequence goes on along the minus strand of NC_140497.1, from coordinate 46,687,750 downwards.
GAAAGTGACTAAGGAAAATATTTATTCGAGAAGTCCCATTTTTTTTTATCTTTGTGACTAACCAGAGTTAGAGATTCACTTTTTTTCTCTATATTTTTCTTATACAGAAATGATATAATTTGAAAATTCAGGATAGAATTTGAAAACATCACTTGAAAAATTAGATGAGCTGAATTCTTCATGCTGAAAAAATCATTCAGACAGTGATGGATTTATGGTAGCATTATAGTCTAATAACCCACCATAAGTTGAAATTAATGTAAGCCAAAATGTACTTTGAGTGCTTCACCTGCATTAGTTGGATAGTACAGTATAGTTTACCTTTGTCATCATGCGGATAGCTGGGAACTCTGGCTTCCCACTGTATAACATTGTAGAGAAGTAGTACGTTGTTTATAAATATCATAGAAAAATGAAAAATTCAAAAACTGAACTATGAATTAGATTGAAAGCATCTCTTGTTTGCAACATCTTAACACTGGGGGAAAAAAAGCCTACGTCAAACCATCTTAAGTCAGGGTGGCTCTTGTGTTTTCACTCTCTGTGCTATAGATGCATAAGATAATTTACTGGGCAGCAGTAATTAGGTGAGTTTAACTTCCACTCCACAAGTTCACATAGTTGTCATATGCTCTAGTGGACAGTAGTCCTGAGAAGGATAAAGACAAATGGAAATTTTCTTGAAGATCAGACTTTAACAAGGGTTTTTTTTTTTTTTATAAAACACGAGATTAAAATGCATATAGACAATATACTTTAAAAAAGCTTTACTGATGAATAATTGGCTAATAAAAACTTCACACCATATTAAATGTATTCCATGGATTATATATAAAAAAGAAAGGCCATGAAGTTGGGCAGGAAGCATATTGGAGGCTTAGGGAAAGTTGGACAGAGTGGAGAATGGAAATTATCAAGATGCCCCGTACGAACCATTCAAAGAATAAATCATTTTGTTTGTTTGTTTGTTTTTTGAGACAGGGTTTCTCTGTGTAACAGAGCCCTGGGACTTGCTTTGAAGGCCATGCTGGCCTTGAACTCACAGAGATCCACCTGTCTCTGCCTCCCTAGTGCTGGGATTAAAAGCACACGCCACCAAAGTATTTTAAATTATAAAGGTAGTTTTAGAAATAAAAGACACCATGTTATATTGATGTAGAGAAGGTTATAAGACCACTACTGCCTCAGCTCCTACACATGCGCATCTCTGCTCAGGTGTGAGCCTGCTGCGGTCATCATCAGTTTCCACAAGCTGTCTGTCCTGTAGCTTCTCTCCTTTCAAAGATCTCGCTTCTGAAAGTTAGTTGTTGTTGTTGTTGTTGTTGTTTTGTTTTGTTTTGTTTTGTTTTTTTACTGACCTCCATAGATGACATAGGCTTTAAAAAATCCTTTTCACATCTTTGGTCTTCTTTTTCTTTTTTTTTCTTTTCAGTAGATATTTTCAGATTCCTTCTACCTTAACAAGTCAACTACTGATGCTATCTTGTAATGTAAAAATTTAATTCAATGTTTTCCTCAGCTCTAAAATTCATTCAGTTATCTATCTATCTATCTATCTATCTATCTATCTATCTATCTATCTGTCTATCTATCTGAGAGAGTAGATCAGTGTGCAGCTCTGGATGGCCTGGAACTTGGTATGTAGATGAGGCTTGTGTCCTGTCTTACTCTGCCTTCCCAGTGCTGAGAGGAAAAGAGTGTGCCGCCACCATACTTTCTATCACCAAAATTTCTAAAAAATGCTATGACTTCTTAATTGAAGCACTTCGTAGGTTTCTATGTGTTTGCGTTTCTTACTAGACAGTGTTCTCTAGTGATGCTATGTTTCTTAAGTTTGCATATCTCTTGTTGTCATGTGTTGAACTTTGTGAGTCTTCTGTGATTAATCATCTCTTCCAGATTTTGTAGAATAGCTTCGGTGGCAAGGACTCTCATCTTTTATATTGGTGATGGAGCACAGTAGTTCTGGCTCCAATCAGGTATCATGGCACACTCTCCTTTTAGCTCATCAGTGGAAGTCAGCATCAGCAAGTATTTCAGAAATCCTCAATAACTAAGCTGTGGGTGTCATTACAGCAATGGGGTATCTTCGGATTCTCAGTAATGAATTCTGCTGGAATCTTCTTCGCTCATTTTTTTTTTTTAAATGTGAGAAGCGCACCTGAGGAAACCCTTGGTACTCAGACTGGTATGTGAATGCATTTTCTGTGGTGGTGGTAGTATTAGAGTCTGTTGTACTGCAGTAGGGCACATGTCAGGAAACTGGAGCTTCAAGCTGGGATTGATTGGCAGCATCCATGGATGTCAGCATACGGAGTGTGGGCTTGCTCAGAGTCTCTAGCTTCAGGCTCTATGGTCCCTAGGTCATCTGAAGAATGAGCAAGCATAACACCCTGGGATGCTGCAGTCTAGATTGCTGGCAGCTCTCAAGGCCTGGGAGTAGGATAGTCTCCCGAGGCTGTGGCCTCTTAGGTATCAGAGGTGTGCACGACCAAGAATAAATATCATAAATATATTTTTACATCTTAATTTTTGATTTTTGCGTCTGTGTTGGTAGTGGTGAGTACAGGAGTGTGGAGGTCAGAGGAGAGCTTTGTGGAGTCAGTTTTAGTGTTCTACATTTATGTAGATCCCAGAGATCAGACTCAGGTCATTAGACTTGTGTGGCAAGTGTTTTTATTTATCGAACTGTCTCACTGGTTCCCTCATGGATATTTTGATCAATTCACCTGGGTTAAGTATCAAAATGGTAAGATTATGGGCCAACAACATTAAAAACATTGTTCATTGTTCATATAGAGATCTAACGATGTTGCGTGGGTTTTGGATGTCAACATAAACATAACACAGTGCTTGGAGGCACCATGACATAAGGAGGACCCGTTTCAATTGCTGGGGGAAAGTGTGAATGCATTAGAGTTCATCCAGTGACAGCTCTTAAAGTCCATATTCTTCCTGAGTTGTTCTTTGGAGATGAAACCTTTAGCAAAAAGTTTCAGCTGAGTTCCCATGTCCAAAGTTCAGGGAATCACTGGGGAGGAAGATAAATCCAGAAGTTCAGACACTATTCAGATGTTCTGAGTGGTAGTGCTGAGGCAAGCGTGCATGTGGAGCCACTCTTCTGTGACGATGCCTCTGGTAACAGGGCGATCAAGTGAGTCCATTCATCGCTTCTTGGAAATGTTTCATTAGCCATAACTATGAATATAAATAAGGGTAGAAGACAAAGTGTTTGCACTAAGAATATATATATTTTTTAATTTTAATTTTAATTTTCGGGGCCTAGGGATATTTTTAAAAATACAAAATTCACATTGTTTTGTCAGGTCAATGACCACCCATCCTAATGTTTTTTTTTTTTTTTTCCTTCATTATTGGTACACATCGAATTGTTTTTGTTTCTAGGTACCTAGAAGCAGTATTGCTTCAGCATGTATATAGGTTGCCTCTATATTTCAGGACTTTTCTCAGTCACTTATTTCCTTTTGTAGTTCTTCTAAAAATAAGCACTTTTCTGTCCACATCTTTTTGCATATGCTAAGTGTGGTGGTTTAAGTAGGAACGGCCCCCAGAGACTCATGTGTTTGGGTGCTTGGCCCTTAGGGAGTGGCATTATTAGGAGGTGTGGAGTAGGTGTGTCACTGTTGGTCTGGGAGCTCCTGTCATCAAGTTATGCCCAGTGTAGCACACAGTCACCTCCTGCTGCCTGTGGATTAAGATGTAGAACCCTCCGTTCCTTCTCCAGCACCATGTCTGCCTGCACGCCGCCCTGTTTCCCACCATGACAGTAATGGACTAACCTCTGAAACTGTAAGCCAGCCCCAAATGAAATGTTTTACTTTATAAGGGTTTTCAAGGTCATGTTGTCTCTTCACTACATTAAAACCCTACCTAAGACACTAAGCAGATGGATTGAGGATGTTGGATAAGGACAGTGCATCCCTCAGCCCCTGAGCTCCTGATTAGAGGATGCCAGTAAAGTGTGGAGTCAGTAGGCAGTCATCTGCCAGCTCTAATAGTTGGCTCATGTGCTCCCATCTCTCTACAACAGGGACTTTAACAAAAGAACTGTGTGACCCTCCCCTCGGAAAAACCTCTCAACTCTCTAACGAGTTCTTTACTCTTTGAACACAGATGTCTTTATTTCTCAAAATTCCTTAATAAATTTGATCTTTGAATGAACAGACACATTCCACTTTCATGATAGAAATATTGGAAAATGTGTACAAATTAAAAGAAAAAAAAAAACCCCACCTGTGACTACTTAGATATAGCTATTACACGATGACTTTCTTAAAATGCTTTGGCTAAAATTCACTAATGTTAATATTTAGATAAATTTCTTAATAACTTTTGTCTACAAATAAACATCTTCTTACTTTATGTTCTATTATGGATATTTTAATAATATAATTAACTGAACTTTGGGAAAGTACATGGATTCTTGCTGGCTATTTAATGCTTAGACATATAAATCTACCAAGATCTCTTGGATGAATTTTTACCATGACCAGGGATTTTAGTCAATACCCAAACTCACTGCTTCACATACCTACTCAACGTGGAGCTCTGTACACAAAACTTCTTAGTCACCTATGATGAATTTTGGGCATTTTATCATAGAAGACACCAAATGGGGGAAACTAGTCAAATGAATCTCCACTTACTCACTCCCCGGATGCTACACTTTCGAATTCATGTTTCATCTTGTTTAGTGCACATATTTTATCTTAGTTACTTTTCTTCTTGTTTCCTTTTATATATTATTTAAAACAATTTTTCATTTTAAGTATATCTTGACCATATTATTCCCTTACCCCAATTCCTTCTCGATCATCATACCCTTCCCTACCCATGCAACTTTTAAGTTCTAAGAGAAAACAAACAACAAACCCTCCCACACCAAGAAAACATAATATCCTCCTCCCAAATACCACCCCCCCCCAAACTGTGACCAAATAAAAGCACACAAAAGAACTGTGGAGTCCGTGACAAGGCGTCAACTACTCCCGAGCACGAGGCCTGCCCTGTAGTGCTTGATATGCACGGTGTCACTCTATTGGAGAAAATTAGTTTCCCTCTTCCAGCAGGTATAAGTGACAGTTCAGTTGTTAGCCTTTACCCTAGTGGCTGGGTTTTCATTTATTTGCTCATTTAAAAAAATATAACAGAATAAAATATAATAAGATCAAACATAAACTGTCACAACCAGAGTTGAGCAAGACAAACCACCACCACTGCCACCAACAACAAAACAGACGCCAAGAGAAGGCACAAGAATCAGAAGCCGACTTGTCTACCCATCCAAGAATCCCACAAAAACACTAAACTGGAAGCCATAATATACACACACGGGGCCTAGTCCAGATCCATGCAGGCCCTGTGCATGCTGCTTCAGCGTCTGTGAGTTCATATGAGCTGCGCTCACGTTGATTGAGAGGGTCTTGTTTTCTCAGTGTCTTCCAGCTCTCTGGCTTTCACGAGGTTTCTGCTTCCTCTTCCATAAGGTGCTCTGAGCCCTGAGATGAGGGATTTGATTGAGATGTCCCCTTTAGGGCTTCCAGGGTCTCTCATTATCTGCATACTGTCTGGCTTTGTCTTGTGGGTTCTGTATCTGCTCCCACCTGCTGCAGGAGGGATACTATGCCAGTAAGTAGTATTTGGTTTTACCCTAGGTGCCTGGGCAGCCTAGTCTCAGGATCTTAGTCACCCAAACAGTGTCGGGTATGCGTTCCATTGCTGATATGATAAAGCAACACGAATAACACAGCTTATAGAAGATAGCCTTTGATTGGGCTATTTCGGAGTATTAGAATCCATAGCCGAGAGCTCCCATCTTTTTTTGAATGCGGGAGGCAGAGAGGGAACATTTGGAGAGGCAGGAGTCTCTGGAAACCTCAAAGCTCACTGCCAGTGACATACCTTTTCCAACAAGGCCACGGCTCCTAATCCTCCCTAAACAGTTCCATAAACTGGAAGTAAGTGCTCAAACACACAAATCCAATTTGAAATCTTCACGTAGCCTATGTCTCATTTCTTGAACTAAGTTCTCATGCATGTCTCTCTTACCAGTATATATTTTCAAAAACATGTTTAAAATCATTAAAATTGCCATATCACACCCCCCAAATATTAGCTATTACTTTAGCATGAATTTTTTAAAAAATTATCTATTTTTTTGGAAAGAGGAGGGGAAATGATATAATTGTAGTTTCCTTTTTGTTGAAAACATATTTTTCATGCTGTATATTTGGACCATGGTTTCCCCTCCTCCATGTCCTCCTGGATGCGCTCCACCTTCTTCCCTCCCTAACTCAGGCCTCCTTTATCTCTTTAGAAAACAAACAAGCTCAGAGTAGGAGTTTGATGTTTACTATTGTATTGTCCATGGTTAGTGCAATGGTTTGAGCAGACCTCCTTGAGCCCTGATCCGCCCATCACAATGTTCTTCTTGTAGGTTTCTAGGACCCTCTGGATCCTTCTATTTCCCCATCTCCTATATTTCTCTCACCTAGAGTCTCAGTAGGATGTCCTCACATCTATCCTACTCTCCTGGCAAGTGAAGACTTTCATGGGATGTGCCTTTTGGGCTCGTGCCCAATTATAAGTGAGTATATACTATGTGAGACTTTCTGCTTCTGGGTTACCTCACTCATTATGATCATTTCTAGTCCCATCCATTTGTCCACAAATTTCAGGAGTTCCTTGTTTTTAATAGCTGAGTAGTATTCCATAGTGTAAATGTACCACAGTTTCTTTATCCATTTTTCTACTGAGGGGCATTTAGGCTATTTCCAGGTTCTGGCTATTATGAATAAGGCTACTATGAACATGGTTGAGCTCATGTCCTTGTTGTGTGGTGGAGCATTTTCTGGGTATATTCCAAGGAGTGGAATAGCTGGGTCTTGAGGAAGCCCTATTCCCAGTTTTCTGAGAAAGCACCAGATAGATTTCCAAAGTGGTTGTACCAGTTTGCATTCCCACCAGCAATGAAGGAGTGTTCCTCTTTCTCCACATCCTCTGCAGCATGTGGTGTCCCTTAAATTTTTGATCGTAGCCATTCTGATGGGTGTAAGATAGGATCTCAGAGTCGTTTTGATTTGCATTTCTCTGATGACTAAAGACATTGAGCATTTCTTTAAGTGTTTCTCAGCCATTCGATATTCCTCTGTTGAAAATTCTCTGTTTAGTTCTGAGCCCCATTTCTCAATTGGGTTATTTGGTTTGGTGGCATTTAATTTCTTGAGTTCTTTATATATTTACTCTGATCTACCCAATGGACAGATCATTCTCCATAGTTATGTGGAAAGAGAGGAATGACTTTCACATGAGCTCTGGTGCTCCATATTTGACCACATCTCCTTGGTGGGGAAGTCTGATGGTGCTCCAATAAAGAATAAGTAGGCTACCAAGATGAGACTTGATAGACTATGACCATATAGTGGGGGAGGAGGTCCCGCTTGGCCATAAACCTAGGAGAGAGGATAGGGTGAAAGTGGGAGGGAGGGAGGCATGGGAGGATACAGGTGGTGGGATAACAATTGAGTTGTAATCTGAATAAACTAATAAAATTAAGTTTAAATTTAAAAAGAAAACAAACAAGCAAACAAAAACAACAAAAGGAAATCAAAACCATCTAGAATAAAAAAGAAAAAGAAAAAGAAAGAAAAAGAATAAAATAAAACAAGCCAGAATGAAAAAAACCCCATAGTAATATTATCTTCATAAATGACATTCATCTCTTACATAATGCAGATCCGGATAAAAGATTCTGTAGAAGAGTTTTAAAAAATGTGGATGGCCCTCCGGGTAGCAGCTCACAGGAATTCCTAATGCAAGGCAAGGCTTCTTGCTTCTCATTGAACTGTCATAGTTTTAAATACGGAGCAGTTTGAAGCGGTAATAATGGGAGGCAGGTGAGGGAGGTGGTTAAGCTCTCGTCTGCGTGTGAAGCCGACTGTGGAGGCGGGGCTGTGGGCTCTACTGTTTGCTATTATTATCTCTCTGATGGTGCGGCCTCACCATCAACTACAGCAATTACCCTTAGGCTGCCGAGCACGTTGGAAGTGAGGCTCTAACTTCGGCTTTTTACTTTTTCTTTACTTCACAGGGTTTAAACGGGTATTAAGTTAGAGGTGCGTTTGCTGGCGAGGGAGGAAGAGCACAGGAGCCACAGTATCATAAAACAGGTAACTCAATCACTCAAGTTGCGTCCAGTCTTCCTTTCTATGAGCAGTATTGCAGCGAACACGCCCTTGAGCTGATCTTGTCCTCCTCCTTGGCTTTCAGATAGTTTTCTCTAAACGGAGTTACAAGGTCACAAGGCATTGTATTTCTGGGGGTGGGGTGGGGTAAGATTTTTTCCCTAGTTACTTCTGACATGTTTTCCAAAGTGTTTATCAATTTTCATTGCTTTCAGCATGTCCCCCCACCAGTTTCACTTCACCTTTGGGAGTACGGAATTTTTTACTTGGAAAGTAACTATATAGTTTTAGTAAATAGCCCAGTAGTAACACGTTAAATTGATTATTAGCAGAAATCAATATATGCTCGTGTTTATTTTATCTTTCCTTCTGAAAGTGAATAAGTGAAAAGGAAAAGGAGATCCCAAATGGAAATGTAGCAAGAAAAGGAATCAAAAGAAAATTCTGCTAGTGTTGGATTTCACGATGAGGGAAATGCAAAAATTATGGATTATTGTGAATGTTATGATTTTAATTATGATGCCTATGGCAGAAAATGTGAGTCCCACTGTATGAGAGAGAGAGAGAGTATAGTGTTGCATAAGAGACATGGAACTGAGCCCAGAGGATATGGCTTTTGGGAAGGCACAGAGAAGGGGCGGGCGTTTCCTACATTCCCATGATCCATCACTTCCGTTGCTTCAGATGCCGTTCTCAGTTCTCAGTGTCTTTTCTGGGCTCCAGAAGCAGGAGGCAGCGCATCCATTCTTACCATCTTCCCACAGAAGCCCCCCCCCTTTCTTTAAGCTGCTGGTAAGTGCTAACTAATTGTACCATCCACTTCACATTAACTTCTAAAGCACCAGCGTGAATATTGTTGGATTTGTCTGCACAGTTAGGATTTTAGAACCCTGTCAGTCATATTTGGTGGGGAAGTTTGTGAGCCAAGACACGACTTCTAAAATTTATGTGGAAACACATCTACAGATTGATGGTTGGCTATAAACCATCTTCTCCCTAGAATTTATAGCTCACATGAGATCCTAAGGTTAAGACCACCTACTTATTTCCTGGAATGGCAGTTTATTGCCTTGACAGATATTTTAACAACTATTTTGCACCATAAATCTTTTGATAAAAAAGATCCTGCATGTTTTAGTACCTGAAAATGATTCACAAATTGCAGAGTATAAAAACATAGTATTCTTCAGGATTCCAATGTCCCATTTTCAACCCCCTAAGTATTTATTGATAATACATTTTGTGGAAAATAGCAGATTGGGAAATTTGGAAAAATAAAATTCATCCTCATTTGGAGGAGCCGTGGTATGGTAATGAAATGCAAAATCATGGTCTACAATTAGCATTAATAATAATAATAATAATAATAATAATAATAATAATAATAATAATAACTATTAACCTGTGTATTAAGAATGGGCTATTCTACTACTTTATTTTACTGCCAAATTTAATCTTTAAACCACACTGTGAGGTGCATAATTAAAAGAGGCATGTCAGCTGTAGAACCTAAGATATAGAATTTGAAATATATTTGAGGGCTGGGTAGCAAGTGGAAACAACAATGCAAGTAGGAAGCAGTTGAGTGCAGGGATGCCACAAGACATCTCATAGCTAGAAACTAGGTGATCATTAGTTGGGGTGTGTGGCAAAGCTACAGAGCATTTGTAAAGCATAATCAAGAGAATATATGAATTTAATTAGACAGTTAATAAAATGTACCCATGTGATTATGTTGGCTGGACACCTAATTCTCAGATTTGAAAGAGTGAAAATTGGATTTTTGAGATATTCTATTTCTACTTTTAATCTTTTAAATAGCCTACTCAGTACTGGAGTTGCCTTTCAAATGCAGGTCATGTAAAAAATTGTCATATTGTATACTCTCCATTGGAGCCAAGGTGGATACCCAAAATATTGTGGTAAGGATCAGGAATTTTTGAGGAATATTATTTGAAATACCTCCATATCTTTGGAATCAGGATTTATAGTTTGAACATAGATCTCAAGATTGGAGTTATAACAGGAGCTTGATATGTTATATTCCTGCCTCTATAGCAGTACTTCGTGGTAGAACATACGTGTTTATGGGTCTGCATTAGTTACTTTTCTCCTTTCTGTGACAAAGTGCCTAAGAGAGCAAATACAGGGAGGGATTATTTATTTAGTCTTAGGGTATCTGTGACTCCAGTCCCTGGATTTCTGTTCTGTTTTTCTGGGACCATTGTGAAACAGAACTGTGTAATGGTTGACCTGTGTAAGGAGGAGCTTGCCAATGGCAGCCAGGAAGCAAGAAGAAAGCATGTAGGAAGAAGCTAAGGCAGGATATTGTCCCCTGAGACACAACCTATGTGAATTACTCCCTTCAACCAGGCTCCAAGTCTTCCCTTTCAACACTTCTTGATGATGCTATTGTATGAATGAGTTTACCAGGAGATTAACCCATTCACTACTCAGGACCGCCATGATCTGATTATGCCTGCTCTCACAGACAGACTCTGAAGGGTGACTCACAGACTTCCTAGGTGACTCATGATCCCGCCAGACAGCACAAATCAGCCAGAACAAGGACATCGCGCGATCACCCTGCAAAGGAAAGACTGCATGGAACCTTGAATACTTTGTTTTGTTATTCATTTTGAACTATTAGTTTTCCAAAACGGCCCTTAAAAAGCCATGTCATGCCAACTCCTTCACACGAGGCACAGGGAGCCTTGTGGAAGAGTGAGTGGAAAGATTGTGAATTGCTAGAAGACCAGAAATCTGCTGTGTTTTCTAGAAAGAACAAGAAGTATATGAAATGGCATGATACTTCAACACTAGCTGCCTGAAAAGATCTAAATAATGACAGTACCATGCTAATACAGAATCTTACAGGGCCCCACCTCTAGGCAAAGGCTATAAGCAGCCAAGAAATGTTGAGAGTAGGGGACGTAGTCTTCCTGAGGTATGAACCCCTTATTGATTATCAAATACTGTGGCCTACGCTGACATTTCACACATACAAGTAACACTAAATAGATTGAACAGGTGGTTTTCATATATTTATGAATACACACACACACACACACACACACACACACACACACACGAAACTCACGCTCATGTGTTAGTAGTTACTGTGTTTGTCTCTCAGTGTAGTAGCTAGGACTACAGATCATAGTGCCCAGTTGTATCTAAATTTTAGCTGATCTACTCATTCAATTTTGGAAAGCCACAGGCTTTCCTCTCCCTGATAGTTGCTTTTCTTACCTGAACAATTGTGAAATGACTGTATCTCAAATATAGGGGCTTTGTGATAAAATGAACTACACAGTAGTTTTCCATCTGCTGGCATGGATATATTTAAGACTGAATCACTTTCTAGATGAACAGTGACATATTGTACTGTCATCTTACAGACTTCTAATGATACTATCATTTTCCCATCAATAGCTACGTAGAATTAAAATGCCACTGTAATTTCACATGTTAATTAATTTTTCTTTCATTCTACTTTTGCTATCCAAATTTAGTCTCCTTTAACTGTTATTATTTATAAAAAAATACTTTTTAGTTTTTGACACAGGGTCTTGGTGGATAGCCTAGACTTCATTCAAACTCATGATCTTTTTGCCTCTGCCTCTTTTGTGCTGGGATTACAGGTGTTCATCTTGCCCACAAAAAGCCATCAACATGCAATAATACATCACATTAAGTTAGAGCAAGGAAATGGTTTATATTACTATGATTTTGATGAGCTATCAAGATATGGCATCATTATTATTTGCAACCAGCCACAGATTATTTTATTTTAGGATTATATTTGTCTTTGTATTTTGAAATCATAGCATGTAGTACTAAGATACTTAGAAAAAAAATATATGGTGCTATTTGCTAGACTGGGATTTCTAGATGACTATTGGGTGATAATTTCCATGGAGAGAATAGTCAGATTCATTTTAACTGAAGGATAATTTGACTGTCCTAAGTCACCATTCTGTTTTTCATCTGTCTCTACTTATTTTCACTGGGGACTCAAATGAGTTAATTGAAAGGAGACAACCTTCAGAGTTACGGTCATTAATGTGCTATTTAAATTTCTATTCTAAGAAATTTGAATCTTTTTTTTCTCCTTTATTAATTTATTCTTGTTACATCTCAATGGTTATCCCATCCCTTGTATCCTCCCATTCCTCCCTCCCTCCCAGTTTCCCCTTATTCCCCTCCCCTATGACTGTTCCTGAGGGGGATTACCTCCCCCTGTATATGTTCATAGGGCATCAAGTCTCTTCTTGGTAACCTGCTGTCCTTCCTCTGAGTGCCACCAGGTCTCCCCCTCCAGGGGACATGGTCAAAGGTGAGGCACCAGAGTATGTGAGAAAGTAATATCCCACTCTCCACTCTACTGTGGAGAATGTCCTGTCCATTGGCTAGATCTGGGTAGGGGTTTAAGGTTTACAGCCTGTATTGTCCTTGGCTGGTGCCTTAGTTTGAGCGGGACCCCTGAGTCCAAATCTGCCTATCATAATGTTCTACTTGTAGGTTTCTAGGACCCTCTGGATCCTTCTACTTTGCCATTCTCCCATGCTTCTCTCATCTAGAGTCCCAATAGAATGTCCTCCCCTCTGTCTCAGTTTCCACAATCTGAGAAATTTGAATCTTAAATTTTTGGGGGGTTGGTCAGCCACCATGATGTTAGGGGGAACTTGATGGCATTCTCTTTGTTCTGTATGACAAGTATGGTAGAGCACAGTGCTCTTGACTGATTTTCTTGTTTACAGTGGTAAGATGCATCTTTGGATCCTTTCTTGAATCATGTGTTTGATAACCTCGATATTGTTGTCATATGATTTTTAACCCATTCTTAATTTCATCTTCATCAGCATAATATAGGCCGGGTGTTGTTATGGTTGGGATGTGTAATGCCCCTCACAGGTTCATGGTCAAGAGGTGGTAGTATTGTTCTGGGACGTTGAGGAGCCTTTGTGAGGCAAATCACAGCTTGAGAATATGAGTCAGTGTGGCATGAGCTGTCAGGTTTGTATCTCAGCCCTGGTCCAGAGCACATCTCTCTGCTTTCTATTCTGCCAAGATGTGAGGTGGCAACGACCTTTGGCTTCCCACCAGCGAAGACCCTCCTGCTGCCACACCTTCCCCATCTTCCTGGATTGCATCTCTTCAAACCTCATGAAGTAAATAAATCCTTGCTCATTAAGGCGCTTCTTGTCAGTCATCTGGCCACTGCAGTGAGTAAAGTCACTCACACAGGACATTTACAAAGACCACTGAGTGTTTTAGCGTCCCACAGTCTTTTAGTTTCCCATATGAAGCATCTCGAGTTTTTAAATACGAAGTCCAATTCTCGCTCTTTAATAATATGCATAGTGATCACTTGTCCTTTCTGGCATATCTCTTCAGTTTTGAAGCTACACTCTTCAAGTGACAGTTCACAAAACCTGTAGCTAAGGCTGAAGCATATTTCTGCATGGATTAGCACGTCCGAGTCTCCAAAGCTGCTCTAGTTTCCCTGGTTAAATTCACATCCGTGTTGTAGCTGTGAGCAGGCTGTGGCAGATGGAGCCTGAGCTATGGCCGAAGCTTGGGCAGACTGTGCCTGTACCCACCTGGAGACTGTCATCTTGGGGTTCCCAGTGTTGCATCCTTTGCTGTGGCAGGTCTATTCCTCACATCCTGCTTTAGTAAGGATAGCATGCCTGCCTCCTGGTCCTTCCACTGTTCCACTCAGCATAGTCCTAGGCTTCTTAGGAGGAGGTAATGAACTCATACAATATATCTGTCTGTCGGAACCTTTTTTGAGGTCTGTGGACCAGGAGAAAGGTCTCTGCAGGGAGTCTACCTCTTTCTCCTTCAACGTAGACATTTTTTCTCTAATCTGTACTTCTTGAATGCTTACCCAGTAATGTCAATCTCCACTCTTCAGAATATTCTTTCCTAACTCTTTCTCATGTTTTTGTTGCTCGCATTTATTTATTTATTTATTTATTTATTTATATAAGAATGCCATTGCTTTTCATCTCAAAGTAGCATGCACTGAGAAGTTTAAGAACCAGAAATTCACTTTCACACAATTTATAAGCTTCAAGTTCAAGAGAAAGGAGTTAGTGTTGTTAATTCATGGCAAAGGCTCTCTTCATTTCTTTCTGTGTCCTCACCCGAGGAGGGCAGAGCCAATGGTGCAGTACAAGGGCCGCATTTTCATGATGTCCTCTGAGTTAGGCGATCTCGGAAAGGCTTTATCTTATAACACAATCACACAGGGGTCGTATACACCATTTGCAATTTGGTGCGACTTAAACATGCAGTTCACAGTGCTCTCTCACCTATGGAAAGGAAGTATGAAGGAACACTCTTCATTGGAGGAGAGAACAGAGCTGCCTGCTCCCACAGCTGGGCTGGAACATGCCTCTGTGTTATGATATGGTCACTGTTCAAGGCATTTGATTTCTCTTCTCTGTTTTTTTTTTCTGTACTGGAAAGTCTTAGGGCATAGAGTTAGCCTTATTTTTAATTTCTGTCACAATGATGATGGTGTTTCCTAAAGGCTGGTCACATCTTGTTTTTCAAGACAGAATTTCTCTGTGTAGCCTTGACTGTCCTGGACTCGCCTTGTAGACCAGGCTGAGCTTGAACTCACAGTGATCTACCTGCCTCTGCCTCCCAGAATTCTAGGATTACAGGTGAGAACTACCATGCCTGCCTGGCTGGTCTCATCTTAAAACAATCATTAGATGTTGCCACCACAGTCTGGTAAGTGCATTTCCTTGGTGTGTGATACATAGTACCTGTTGGGTGTTTCTTCTGCTTTGTCATGTTGCTGGCCAGATTTCCCACACTTTACACGGGTGAGAGGGGGAAGGGCAATGGTTAGCTCTAGCCTTCTCTGGAAGTGGTGGTGTATTGACGGTTTCAGATTCTTAATATTTCTTCACCCTCTGCATTTCCTTTACTGTTTTCTGCTTTTGTTTGCAAATAAGTCTATCACAGGAAGTGTGGAGGGAAGGTCTGGCTCATTTTGCCCTGCTTGGTTATATCCTTTCAGATATAAGGAAAACAAGCCATCCACGTCAGGAATAACAAGACCTGATTGATAATCAGAGTTTTGTTTTGTTTTTTTTTTTTTTAGTATTTTGTTCCTCTGCTTTATCTCCTTAAAGAATAATTACACAAAATGTACTTCACAAAAAATCCACACAGATTACAAAAAAGTACCCACCAAAATTAAAATTGAACAATGTTGAAACACAAGATAACACACAAACACTTCTGAACACACACACACTTCTGAACACACACACACGCACACACAATGCTTAAATAAAGTTGGTATTAATTTTAGGCTTTGATATGGTGAGCATTTTCATGGTCTGTAAGATTTTTAAGGTTAAAGGGAGATAAATTCTCGTCTTTGCATCAAGGACCAGAGGAAATAAAATATAATGCAAAGTGACGAATTATGCTAAGAATGAAAAGGCTGTGAATCCACACACCAAGCATGGCCAAGTGTTAGCGATTTTATTTCCTTGAGTGTTGCGGATGCATGAAGCATCTCCGATTCCTCAAGGTTCAAAATGAAAAGCCAGTCGAGTGGCCGGAGGTCTATTTCTTTGAGGGGAAATCAGGCGAGATGGAGAGTGCAGCAGAGAAGACTTTGCATATTTTGAGGTAACACAGGAAAGGGCACGTTGCTCATTAATATTAGTTAGGAACAGCTCAACCAGCTTAAACCATGACAGAAGATGGGGTGCCGGGACGGATTTAACACTTTAGCCTGACAGCATCTTGAATGTGAAGACGCGAAGGAGGTTTTGAAGGCTCACACCTACTGTCTCTGCAGCCTGTTTTCTTTCCTGGCCCAGCACTTTTTGCTCTCATGTGAATAAAGGCACATCTTCCTGCCCTTAAAGTGCCACTGTATCTATGGCTTCTTCCCTGATGGACACCTGACTTTCCAGTCTTTCTTTTGACTTATCTGAGGCACAATTCAAAAATTCCCATCAACGACAGCTCCAGCCAACTCCTTGTTTCCGGTCCTGTTTTGTGAAGCACACTAGATTTTTTTTTTCAACAGATTTAAAACATGATAAAAAGTTTGGAGGACAGTGATAATCTATGGACTCAGGCAGCAGGCCTGTGAGTTCGAGGCCAGCCTGGACTACAAAGCAAGTCTAGGACGGCCAAGACTACACAGAGAAACCCTGTCTCAAAAAACAAAACAAAACAAAACAACAACAAACAAACAAACAAACAAACAAAAAGAAGTAGAGAGGAAGCAGTTGCTCCTGTGTTGAGAGTGATGACATGGGCCCCATCCTCCAGTCTATGAGCAGTGCCCGATGGCAACTCGACACTGATAAGGCTTCAGCTATGTACGTGGCTTTGTTTATGTTGAGCCACTTTAAAAGCTGGTCATTTGTAGCCGAATTTCAATAGCAGCAGCACTAAAAAAAATGTGCTAGTTACTATTTAGCTTGGCAGACTCATGGGTACTCCTGGTATGACCTTGCAGGCCACACCTTCAGCATCATATAGAACTAATTGCAGACTAGGTGGTACTTGGAATTCTTACAGGAACAAACATGAGATGCCCAGAGGTTCTAATTTCAAAATTACCAGCAGGGGGCATAATTAATTGTCAATTTATAGCATCCTGTGCCCTGATTTTCTTTCTCCTTTTCTAGTTTTAGGGAAGATGTTTTAAAGAGAAGCCTTTGTTTGCTGCTGACACCATACACTTCTGTATGCCTAGAAGCACAAAAATGTACTCCAGGGAGAGGTTGGGGGGTTATCTTAAAGATGGATTTCTGTGTGCATAAACACAAGACATGCGCAGTTAAAGGTGCAGTGTGGAGAAATCCACACTGACGATGAATGCAGACAACTAGGAAATATACGTAAAGAATACATGATACAGAAGGGTATCCACCCAAGCGAGGAAGAAAAGGATGCTTTCAGAGCGGGAGTGGCATCTGTCACAGAGCTTCAAAAATACATGTGTGCTTGCCAGATTGACAGGATTCTCAGTCTGTTACCATGTGCAAGCCAGATACACTGCTGGGAAAGTGTAACGGAGGCTGTGACTTGGAGGGTGGAAGCAGCTCAAGACTCAAATTCCATTTGTTGTGAGTCTTCAGTTGTGTTTGATGGTTACAGACAGATACTACATACAGAAGACACACTTTCAAACAGAAAACCCATTAAACGTTTCTGCATGAGACATTAGCAAAACGTTATTTGTCAAGAATACAAGTGGAGGGCTGAGTCACCTTGCAAGGATGAGGTCCTGACTTTGATTTCTCAGGGCCCATGTTAAAACAGTCCAACAAAAACAAATAAGTAAAACAACAATTACCAAAACCAGGAAACAGCAGAATTTGATGGCATATACTTGAAATATGAGCCCTAGGCAAGTAGAGAGATGAGGACCTCTAGGGGTTGCTGGCCCAACTTACCTTGGCAAGTCCCAAGCCAATGGGTGATCTATAATGACCTCTAAGTGTTCAAATAACTTAGAGAATAGCACACATGTCACTTTAAAGCTTGGCATGACGTAGTAAGGAAGATGAACTAAAAGCAGAGGTAAGCTAAAAGCTAGGTTCCTGCAAGAATCATATCTAAACTGGTCCAGCTCACACACAGACAAATCTTTCTTCCAGAAAGTGAGACAGAGGAGATGGGAAAATAAAGCAGCCTCACGGCTGATATGAATGACTCAGTGGTCATTGTCCCCCAACTCCTCCCAGACTCTCCCAGGCTCCTCATCCTTTCCCTCTCTCATTAGATAGAAAACAGACAGGCAACTGAAAAACAAAACAAAACAAACAGAAAACCAAACCACACAAATGAACCAGAATAGTATAAAACAAAGAGACAAACAAACAGAAAAAGAGAGACAAAGGAAAAGTACAAGAAATGCATACAGGTGTGTGTGTGTGTGTGTGTGTGTGTGTGTGTGTGTGTGTGTGTGTGATACACAGTATGTGGAGGTCAGAGCACAGCTTGTGGGCATTGTCTTTGTCCTCGTTGCTACTTCACTGCGTTGTGACTCTGCCCATATGCCATATGAAGCTATGAGGGCAATACTGTTATATGGGAATTCCCAATGGGGCATCGTTCTTTTATGACTTTGGTTTTGTGGAAAACTTGTTTTTCCTAGGTGTCCTGTGTAGGCATTAATCAGGGTAGCATACCTCTTAGGAAACACAAGGGGAGCTTCAAATCGACAGTGCATTTAGAAGCTTATGTAGAATTTAGGGGTGGGGCAATGGCAATAATCTGCAGCTTGCATATGGCGTACCTCCTCACCATGGTTTTATTTATAGCTGATGCTGCCATTAGTAATCAAAGAAGTAGTGTGTGTGTGTGTGTGTGTGTGTGTGTGTGTGTGTGTGTGTGCGCGTGCTTGCACGTATATGCACATTTCTTTTTTCTTTTTAAAAATATTTTTAATTTAATTTTAATTTATGTGCATTGGTGTGAGGGTGTCAGATCTTGGAGCTACAAACAGTTGTAAGCTGCCATGTGAGTGCTGGGAATTGAACCCGGATCCTTTGGAAGAGCAGGCAGTGCTCTTAACCACTGAGTCATCTCTCCAGCCCCTCTTTTGTTTTTTTGAGACAGGATTTCTCTGTGTAGCCTTGGCTGTCCTGGACTCACTTTGAGAACCAGGCTGGCCTCGAACTCACAGAGATCCACCTGCCTCTGCCTTCCCTCAGGGCTGGGATTATAGCTCTGACCCACATAGCCCAGCTAGTAATTTTTCTTAAACACATTTTAAATCTTATAATGTTAGAAGGCGTTCTTGACACCTTAAAGGTTTTTTTTCCCCCTAGTGATTTGTAAATGGCATGTTTATACATTAAGTTTTGACTCATTGGACACAAGAGTAATTGATAATTTTTATTTAAAGATGTATTTATTTTTAAATGTCTGTGCAAATGTGTGTGGGTGTCTGCTGAAGGCAGAAGAAGACATTACACCCTGTTTTGCATGCCTAGAGTTAAGAGTTGGCAGGGTTGCTTGCTGCGGGGGTCCTGGGAACCAAACTGGGCCCTCTGCAAGAGCAGTATGCCCTCTTAACATCTGAGCCATCTCTTCAGCCACAGTAGTTGATAATATCTACGCTTCTTGTTATAAGTATTCACCTGACAAAAAATGTATGCTAGGTATGATAAAAGCCCTTTTATGTTTTATATGTTTCATAAGGCCATTCTTTACAAATAAACATTATTATTACATGCATTTTATATAGCATGTAGTGATATCTATCAATCTGTCTGTTTATCTATCTATCTATCTATCTATCTATCTATCTATCTATCTTTGTGAAACAGACTGATATAATTACCATGTTTTTCATTCTGTATAAAATTATTTTTGGGCATGGGGTGAGGGAATCTATAATCTGCTCTCTGAATTTTCATGTATATAGTACATTGTTTTTAACAATAGACATATTGAATAGAGCTGACAAACATTTATCTGTCTAACTGAAACTTTGTATCCATATCTTTATTTTTTATTTTTTATTTTTCCTCCTTTATTAATTTATTCTTGTTACATCTCAATGGTTATCCCATCCCTTGTATCCTCCCATTCTTCCCTCCCTCCCAATTTCCCCTTATTCCCCTCCCCTATGACTGTTCCTGAGGGGGATTACCTCCCCCTCTATATGCTCATAGGGTATCAAGTCTCTTCTTGGTAACTTGCTGTCCTTCCTCTGATTGCCACCAGGTCTCCCCGTCCAGGGGACATGGTCAAAGGTGAGGCACCAGAGTATGTGAGAAAGTCATATCCCACTCTCCACTCTACTGTGGGGAGTGTTCTGTCCATTGGCTACTGTGGGGAGTGTTCTGTCCATTGGCTAGATCTGGGTAGGGGCTTAAGGTTTACCGCCTGTATTGTCCTTGGCTGGCGCCTTAGTTTGAGTGGGACCCCTGGGCCCAAATCTGCCTATCATAATGTTCTACTTGTAGGCTTCTAGGACCCTCTGGGTCCTTCTACTTTGCCTTTCTCCCATGATTCTCTCATCTAGAGTCCCACTAGAATGTCCTCCCCTCTGTCTCAGTTTCCTGGTAAGTGAAGGCTTTCATGGGACATGCCCCTTGGGCTAATAGGCAGATATAAGTGAGTATATACCATTTGAGTCTTTCTGCTTCTGGGTTAACTCACTCATTATGATCATTTCTAGCTCAATCCATTTATCCACAAATTTTGGGAATTCCTTGTTTTTAATAGCTGAATAGTATTCCATAGTGTATATGTACCACAGTTTCTTTATCCATTCTTCTATTGAGGGACACTTAGGCTGTTTCCATGTTCTGGCTATTATGAATAAGGCTGCTATGAACATGGTTGAGCAAATTTTCTTGCTGTGTGGTGGAGCATCTTTGTATCCATATCTTTTGTCGCCATTCTCCACTCCAGCCCCATCTCATAGCACCCCTGGTACCCATCACCCTCCTATTCTATGCCATGAAGTCAGTTTTTTAGTCTAAATTGTACTGAAATTATGCTTATTTTAATAAACATAGTGTTCTTTTCTCTCTCTCTTTATGTACCCCAGGTTGGTCTCAAACTCACAATCTTTCTGCCCCGGCCTCCTGAGGTCTGGGTTTGTAGGTATGCATAATTATTGTTAAATATACTTTTATCAGCACATAGCTATGGCAGTTTGTCTGTGACAGTTTTCAAACTCCAGTGACAATTTAGTCCTTGTGACCACATCTTCCAGAAAGCCAAAAATAGTTACCACTGGGATTCAAAAGAACAAATTTACTGACCCCTATTGGCAGCACACTGACGTTTGAGTCTACTGGGACTCGTTGTAACAAGTAATCCCCCGGTAGAGTATTTCAAGGTGAACGCTGCTTTAATAATACCGCCTTGAGAGCCATATCTAAAGATAGCTTAAGGTCTTCTCGGGGAGGAGATTAAGAATAGGACATTCAGGCTATTGATTTCTCTTTGCAAGGAATTTTCTTTCGTGCCCTTGCAGATCCTCATTTCCCCTTTCTCATTTGGCTGCAGCTTTCAATCCGTACCTTCTCGGGGATGCACTCTGTAGGCTGCACCACGTCAGCTTAGTCCATTGGTTTGTATAAACACACCTGGACACTCCACATTCCTCACTTCCTGTGCCTCCATGGAAGCAAGCCCTAAGATGCCAGGCTTCCTCTGTATTCATCCCCTTACATGCTTCTTTGGCCAGCTTCCCTAACCTAGACTCTCACCGCCATCATCAGAAACTTCCAGAAAACAAAGGCATTGCAGTGGATATGGTTGAAACGTGCAATAAACCTAAGTCTTGACTCCTTGACACTTGGACACCAGGCAATTGCCATGGCACTGAGAAAATACTTAGCTCTGTGAACTCCTTCAGATGTCTGTCTACTCCCCCAAATGAGAGTAATGACCATTACCCAGATTCTTCGGTCAAACTAAGCAGGCTTTATTTTCTGTCAGATAGAGCTATTTCCCTAAAGCAGGGTTTGCAAAAATAACATAGAATATAGGAGAGGTAGAGTTTATATAGGCCCCAAAATTGCAAGTCCAAGGGCTGGGGGATTTCCCAGAGCTCTTTTCACTTTGTAAGAGCTTGATAGAACATTTCAAAATGATTTGGCAGAACAGCTCATCTGGGAACATTCAAGGTATGAGTCAAACTCCACAGGGTGGGGAGCATGTCAAACCCAGAAACAGGTTAAAGCACAGTCACCTTGGATTTTGCAGCAAACAGAAATGAACTCACTTTGACCTTATAACAAAATGGCTTCCATGCTTAAGATGGAGTCAGGCTGGTCCATCGTTGCCTTCATAGCAGAAAACAAAAGAAAATTAGTGTTGAATGCATACATTTGGAAGACACTTTCTGGTGATTTTCTGAAAGAAACCGGCTTTTAAACACTCTGCTTATTCAGGTCTTATTTTTTATACCTTTTTAATTGAGAATATATTTTTTATACAATATATTTTATTCACACTTTCTCTTTCCTTATATCCTCCCAAGTCATCCCTCTTCTCCACTTTCCAATTCTATACCTTCTTTCATTAGGAAACAAACAGGAAAATTAAAAAGAAAATAAGAATAAAAGTTCTCAAAACATACACATGTAGTCAGACAGACAGACAGACTGACACATGCGCTCTCTCTCTCTCTCTCTCTCTCTCTCTCTCTCTCTCTTTCTCTCCAAAAACAAAGCCCATAAAAGCACAAAATGAGAAACCATAATATACAAGCAAACGGCTAGTAAGGCTAAAAAAAATGCTGAAACAACTGAAAGTCACTTCTTCATAAAGCCACCTGAAGGGCCTTTCACAAACCTTTTACAAAGTTGGGGAAATTTGTTGTCTGTCAGTATGAAAACAAGAACAACACAGGCAGTTTCAGAACCTGTTTTAAGAAGAAACCAGGAGTTAATAAACAATCTAGAGAACTGACTAGGTCTGACTCTTCTGTCTTGATTACAACTTTGCAAGTAGGAAGTGGAACAGCCTACATTACTGGCACGGCTATTTTCATGGAGAGCCATAAAATAAATTTAACAGCCAGCAGACTGCTATCACAGCAGCCAGTATCATCTGTCCCTAGAAATGTAAGCAGTTTCGTGGGAAAACCGATTAAGACTAGCCCCATACCACATTTACACATTTCTTGTTTAAAATGCATTTCTTTGTGTTGTCTGTAAAAGACATAGCAAAAAGGAAAGCTGTGACGATGCTTAGCCTGGTCGGTTTTCAGTGCCTCTGGTCTTCTCTAGAGGGCAGCCAAACACAGGGATTCAACATGTGTTCTTGGCTGTGACACTGAGCAAGCTCCAGTGTTTCCACAGAGGTTATTTGCTTGTCACTGTCTTCAAAGAATGGTGACGGGAATATCAAACTCAGGAAAGTGACGTAGCTGTGATACAGTGGAAAGGACGACAGCAAAGGATGCTCGTCGTACGGCTGTGCATTAGGACAAGAGGGGAAAGGACATGCCGAGCCCATGGGCCCACGGAGGGTGACAAAAAAAAATTAGATTCAAAGACAAAAATCTGATCTCATTTGACGTCGGCCACTAATCACAATTTTGTTTCTCCTGCCCAGACTTAGAAACCTGGGCCAGTTGTCCGTTTGTGGAAAGGAATGGCTATTTGGAAGGATGCGAGCACGGATCTGGTACCATTAAAAAAATGCAAGCACTGGTGTTCTTTAGTAAAAGGATCTGACTTATTCTAAGATGTTATTAAGAGTAAAATGTCACTAATGCACCAATTTCAGAAAAACCCTATTGCAATGCATTGATTGTGCCCAAATTACATGAAGTCTGGTAATCCTGCTCTTCCATAAAAAAATGATCATGTTTTAGGATAAGGACACTTAAGTGTCAGATTGAAAATGAAGTTTTGTTTGTTAATCTTAAGGAAAGTTGATGCAATATCATTATCATATATACGTATATATATACATACATATATATATGTATATATATATGTATGTATGTATGTATGTATGTATGTATGTATGTATATATAGACTTGGGTCTCATCATGAAGCTCAGGCAAACTTGAGCTTGTAACTCTCTTGTCTTTGTGGACTGCTGTGATGACAAGAGTACAAGGCCTATCCTAACTTTTGTTTGGTTTGTTTTAAGCCAGGATCACACTATGTAGATTAGGCTGGCCTGAAACTTGCTATGTAGGCTAGGGTAGCCTTAAATTTGCTGTGTCTTTTTTCCCTCTGACTCCAGAATGCTGTGAATATGCTTGTGTAGCAGCAGAGAAAAATTTGCTTTTATTTTTATGTGTATGAGTATTTTACTTACAGGTATGTATGTGCACCACCACGGCCCAGCCAAGCTCACAATCATAGCAAGAAAGACTTTGAAGGTCAGAATGTTTTTAATCCACTACTCAGTACACAGTATTTATATTTCACCAAAATAGTGAAATTCCTATCTTTTTAGATTAAAGGGTGAGATATAAAGAAACTCAAACCCTGACCATTTGGAAAAGATAGCTCTATCATATTGAGGACGTTTTTATTTTATTTTCTGAAAAAGAACAATAGGAAGTTGGAAGAAGAAATTAAATAACAATGAATGTTTTTCTTTGGGGGAATGTTATAGGCTTGGGCAGAAAGTGCTCTGAAAAATGAAAAAGGCAAACCAGAAATTCCACCCTGCTAATATAGGTGTCATGCTTGAGGCGATGAAAATAAATCACCACCTCTGATATTGAGGAGAAAAACACCAAATAGCTACAAGTGATCATAATATTTGTTTTATTTTTTACAATTTGAAAAACAAAGTTTGAGAAAGGAAGGAGGACTATTGTTTTTGCTGCCCATCTCCCTTAGGAGCCATTAACAGGAAATAAAAAGACAGATGTTTGCCCAAGATTTTTCTCTACAGATAGTATTGCAGATAGTTTGCTTCTCTACAGATAGTTTGTTTAAGACTATGGTTGTGGAAACGGTGAGATTCAGCAGAGATTTTTTTCATTGTAATTGTATCTTTATGCTAAAACAAGGTGATTAAAACAGAGTTAAAAGATTAAGGCTTGAAAAATATGAGGACGTGTGCATGTGTGTGTGTGTGCATGTGTGTGTGTGTGCATATGTCTGAGCGTGGTGGCCAGACATCAGTGCTGGAAAAGGTCCACTTTGCTATTTTAAACAGGGGCTCTTACTGGGAGGTAGGGGCTCACAGATTTGTCTAGGCTGATTGCCCAGCAAGTCCCAGAGAAACAGCTATATGTCCAACTCTGGAATTACAAGCATGGATCACGGCTAGCTTTTCACATGGGTGTGAGGTATGGCTTACAGACTGAGACTTGACCAACTGAGCCATTGTCCCAGCCAGCCACCAAGGAACCAGTTAAAAATGACATAGACTCTGTCGGCTACCCACACCACTTAACCCAAATGAGAAAGTGTCACTCGGTACCTTAGATAATAGCGGTTAAGCGTTATCTGCAGGAAAAAGAATTGAGAGGGGCAAATGGTGCTGAGGATAATAAGAAATGTGGGTAACTGGGCATGTGAGCACAGCTGACATATATGTGTTAGAGTGCTGTGTTGCTTCTAAAGTGGGATCTAAGTCAGGGTGGCTGGGTGAAGGGAGAGGTTACACTGCAGGGAGGAGGAGGTGCCAGGGCAACTTGAAGCAAAAAAATCTCAGTCTTACTGTATCTCTCTCTGTGCCGCTGCCTCATGTGGAGGAGAGGAGCGATGCCCAGCTGTCTGTCCAAGAGCTTATTTAGTGGGATGCCTGGAGTGAGCTCTAGCCAGAAACGGGAAATGATTGCAAGGATAAATAGGACGTTTTGGTTGCATGGAGTTAGATATCATTTTAAAAAGAAAAAGTTAAAATCACTCATAAGCCTTGCACCTAACTTGAAGTTGGAGTAAGGTTATGAAACTCCATTCTTCCTTGTGAGGTGAGCTGAAGGGTGGAACAGTCTAGGAAAACATATCCACTTTAATTAGATTGAAACTTATATACTTAATGTCATCTATAGCAAAGTCATTGGAAAGAAAGATAGGGCATGAAGTCACCTGGAAGTATAGATCTAAATATAAATTATAAAAATAAGTTTTTTTTTTTATGTACTGACAAATTACTAAGACCAATATTCAGAAAAAACACAGAAATTATCTGAGAAGTAACAAAACAACTACTGGTTATTTAAGAAAGGTGCTACATTGGTGAGTCTTTTAAAAACCGAATTATTTTACCAGCACATGAACTAACTAATTTCATAAGAAAACAAAGTCAATGAAAAATGGCAGCAAAGAGCTGAAGAGATGGTTCAGCGGTTAAGAGCACTGTCTGTTCTTCCAGAGGTTCTGAGTTCAATTCCTAGCAACTACATGGTGGCTCACAGCCATCTACACTGGGAGCTGATGCCCTATTCTGGCATGCAGGTATACATGCAGATAGAGCACTCATAAATAAATAAATAAATAAATAAATAAATAAAAATATTAAAAAAGAAAAGAAAAGAAAAATGGCAGCAAGTACTGCATCTAAAGGACTTAGAAGACATGAAAGAAATTAGGCATGAAATAAGCCAAGAATCTTGAAAAGTATCATTTTTTGAAAGACAAATTGTTCAAAAATATAAGGTTTGACTTTCATGTTTATTTTTAGCTTGGACAAATTATTTTTATTTTATAAAAAAATTTTATTATTTAGAAATACAACGGGAAGAAATTAAATTGGATTGTATTATAAAAAGTTCATCTCAGTATGATCTATTAATATATAATTTTACAAATTGTCCAAAAGTTTTGAGTTATGTAAAACTGTTTAAAAATATTTTAAAAACCATAGTATATTTTGATGTCTCTCCCACTAGAACAACTTTGTGACTTAACACAGGTTACTT
Source organism: Acomys minous (assembly GCF_964271855.1). NCBI lineage: Eukaryota > Metazoa > Chordata > Mammalia > Rodentia > Muridae > Acomys > Acomys minous. The sequence goes on along the minus strand of NC_140497.1, from coordinate 46,661,175 downwards.
TGACCATGATTTTGGCACCAGAGTCTTAGGACAAAAAAAATTACACCTGGGGCATATCACCAAAGTCCAGGCTTGGCCACCCCACCTCCCAAAGACAGAGAAGTTGGAAATAAGAAAAGAACATTTAATTTCAGAATAGCCACACACTGGAGGACAAGTGTAAGTGTTATTGCTGGGGTTTTTGAGTTTATAGAGGAGGAGAACAGCAAAGGCAGAGGCTGGGAGATTTCCATAGAGCACACAGGGTCGTACTGGTCCAGAGAAGCTGCTGTGCCTCTGGGGAAGGGTCCATCCACAGATGCTCATCCATCAGGGCCATGATGCTGGAATTGCAGGGTCATCTCCATTAGTTTTGCAGGATGCTTTTCACCTCTCAGATCTGTGTTCTGGGAATTTCATGGAAACCCAGGGGAAGGGCTACTCAGAAAAGCACAGGTCAGAGCGAGACAGGCTAGGATAAGAAATGCATTTCCCTTTAGTGTTTGGGTGAGAAAGAGCCAAGCATCGTGTCTACCTCTGTTTGAGTCGGCAGTGGTGGACTTTAGTATAAAGCTGGAATCAGAATTCATTATTCCTTATTATTCCCATCAGCCAAAAATGTTACCAAATATGCTAGACTCAGTAGAGAGGAACTAGGTCCCCTGTCTCCATGGAGGGAAGGTTTAGAGCTTTCTTTAGTCATAGTGGATCTTAACCTTCTAAGTTTATAGAGACTCCTTAGAATCTGATGGGAAAACTCGCTCTCAATGCATTTTGTATGCAGTTTTGATTAGAATAATTATCCTAAAGACCTAAATGTCTAAAACAGAGTTGTTTGACAAAGAGAATTCTAGAAATAGTATCATCATCTGTTGTGAGCATGCTACGCCAGAAGCATAGACAAACATGTTTGTATGTTTTCACTATGCCACAATTCATTGAATAGCAATAAATTCACAAACTACATTCCTTCCATTGGCTGTTTTTACCAAGAAGCCCTGGTTCCCCCTCATAGCTAGCCACTGGCAACTATAAGTTCTTTTAGTCCAGTTTTAGCTGCTTATATTCACTCTTATATCACGTACCACCTCTCTCTGTGTCGCTTTCTCTTTCTCTCTCTGTGTCTGCCTGTCTGTCTGCCTATCTGCCTGTCTGCCTGCCTGCCTGCCTGTCTGTCTGTCTGCTCTCTCATCTAATTTGCTTTTCTGTTACCATGACTGGTACCATAACAAAAAGTAAGTTGTGGAAGAAAAGTTTTATTTCCTCATACAGGTCGCAGTCTGTCATTGAGGGATCTCATAGTAGGAGCTTGCAACCGAAACCGTGGAAGGATGCTGCTGATTAGACTGCAGCTAGGATCATATTCAGCCTCTTTCCTTATACGTTCCAGGTCTACATGCCCGGGGATAGCACTAATACCCACAATGAGGTGGGCTGCCCTATCTCCTTAGCGATCAAGAAACTATTCTGTGTACATGCATGTCAGTTAGTATGATGGAGGGACTTCTTCCACTGAGGTTTCCTCTTCTAAGGTCTGTCGGTTGGCAACCAATATTAGCCATATATATGTACGCATACATTATTCTATACGCTCATATGTATATTATTGTATATATATATTCATGTGCACACATGTGTGTGCATACACATACACACATACACGTGCGCGCGCACACACACACAGACATTTATAAACAAGTTAATGTGACTATGGATCTTAAAGCACCTTTACTGGAGACAGAGACAGAGAGCTGTTACAGATTTAAAAAAAAAAATCATCACTTTAGCTGTCTAGATATTCACTCAGCTGGAGAGTTACTAGAAAGGGCAGAACTCTGCCAGAGGGTCCAAGGCCCAGCCAAGCCACAGCATGGGACCTAGTCACACAGATGGTAGGACCCTTGAGATACACGAGGCACATGGACAGATTCACTTGCTGTGCCTATTTTGCCCTTTTGTCTCTTGGTGCACATACTGAGTGGTCAAATGACAGGTTGGTAGAGGTGACATTTTTGTCCTCTCAAATGTTAAGTGTCTTCTTTTTGGGGCTAAGGTGAGGGTGTTTGTGGGTGTGTTTTGTGGTCTGCGTGTTCAAAGGTCTATTTTTTTTTTTCTGGTATGGTTTTTAACACAGCCACGCACCCGTATGCTTACAATCTATCTTGATTATTTTATAGGTTGTCATTTATTACTCGAAGGAATCAGTTACTAATCAACCCATGCTTCCCTGCTAGAGCTGGAATGGTGACGGTACCCACAGCTACAGTGAGGAGCATTCCCACTCATAATGGAGCTGCGTGCTGCTCTGTTAAAGTGGACTCACCCAGGGCAAGGCACAACCCCAAAGCCACCATTCTACCTAGTATGGAGCGACTTAGAGCAATGCGTGACCCGATCACCATATCATCATTACCTAGATGTCAGACCCACCGGGCTGTTCACTAAATACACCCCTGTTTCCTTGCCCTCCTCCTTCCTCTCAATGCACTCTGGATTCGCCCCTCCCCCACCATAACCTTCTCTCCCTTCTCCTTGAGGTCTGTCTTTGAAAGGATCTTGGTTGTACCTCAGCAGTTATAATTTCACAAGGTTCATTTCTCTCAGGGTAGTAATAAACCTATGAAGTATGACTGGGTCAATATTTCTCCAAATGAGTTCTTTTGTCCATAATTTATACCCAGCAGCAGACATTCTGTGAACAGAGAGAAAGGAAATAATCTCTTGGGACAATATTTTAATGGCCAGATGTCACTGCCACTGACCAACTTCTTAGGACAAAGATAACCTTGCCAACTGACTTCTGAGGCTTGCCCAAACTATCAGCTTGGATATATATATGTATTTTTTTTTAAAATCACCTACTGAAAGTACACAGGTTGTTTCTCCATGTGGCTCTGTAAACATATGATTGTCGCGTGCTACCGGAACTGGAATTAGGCATCCCAGCCTTGGGAATCCTTTTCTTTTTCCCAGCAGAAATAAAAGGCTTCTTTAACTTTGTCTTTTTATGAGGATGCTCTGCATCCTGCTCACATGCCTTGTAATGTAATCTCAAGACACAGCTGTTGTTTCAGAGAGTTCATTCATGTCAGCAGCAATTAAAAAGTCCTTTGTTTTCCAAACATGCTTCCCCAGCTTGCCTTGAAGCACTCTACAAACAATAATCCCTGTAGCTTGAGGAAAAGAATCTTCATTGTGTGTGACAGACAGCCTGTGCTGTGTTAGCTTCCATTCGTGGTTCGTGGTGTACAGCAGGTCCACCTGGGCATCTCCTGGATAAGGAAACTTTTTATTGATAAAAATCTTCATTCATTACTTTGACACATGACCTCTTTGACCAATGAGTTAGGGCATGATCACTAGACTAGATTAAAATAAAATCACTGTGTTATCTTCGGTTTGTCTCATCAAAATGTATCAACATGCTTGCACTTTTAGGACTTGAGCATCAAATAATTGATTGATCTTTTCTCTCTGTCCTGTGATGCGTGGTCTATAGGTCAGCATCTTATACTTTGTGCATCCAAACGGCAGGGTCATTCTCTAGTGGCCTCCTTATCTTCCGCTAGGAATGAAAGAGTTTATTCCTTCTGCAGGATTAGAGGAAATAAACATTGCATTAGCATATCTTAATTTTTCACCTGTGGTGTGGCATCTCATATGATTGGGATAAATGACTGCTATGCATAGTTCAGATTGTTAGTGTCATGAATCAATTAATACATCACTCAGAATGCCCCAATAAATTTTCCCATTTTAATTATGTACATGCATACACATATGTATGTGAGTGCACATGCACAATATATGGATATATATATATATATATATATCCATATATATATATATTGCATATATATATATGCAAGTTTATTGAGATATATTTTACACTCTATTAAAAATAAGTACATATTTATACTGTAAGGTCAATGATTTTTAAGACACAGTTAGCAGCCACAGAGATATGCATTTGGGGACAAATCTGTCTTTACTCACTTTCAAAACTGTCTTTTCTCTTGGCTGCAAATACCATTTGGGGGAAGGCTCTTTTGAGTGCACAGCACCCCAGGAGGTTGAGAGTAGGCAAGTCAAGCCTGGGAGAGTGAAAGCCCAGCCCAGCCTTAGAGGGGCACATGGCCTGCTTTGGTACCTAGGAAGCTCCAAATGTCATGGAAAAACAATGGTGGGGGAGGGGTAGGTGTTTGGATGTAGGAACCTATGCCAAATTCTGTCATGTCAGAAATCCTGTGCTTAGGCTGTATGCTGTGACCTTCGAGTTGCTGACCTTTGCCTCATGAGGTCTTGTGTTCCAGGCTATCCTTGGACTATTTACCTTTGAAAGAAGTAGGTAAGCCCCAACTTGGAACCACCCAGAGGATCTAGGAAGTTCTTACAAGGAACTACTCAGAGAACTAGGAAGTTCTACAGGGAGCAATTTAGGCTATTGCATTCTTGCCCAGGGGCTAGGGTGAGTGAGATAAGAATAGATCCTATTGACCTTGCCCTATATATGTTCCTGCTAGTCGGCAATAAAGTGAATCTTGATCAGAAATTTCCTGATTTGATTCATTATTTCTTGCGTCTCTGTATCCTACTTTCAATCCCCACTCCCTCTTTCAGGTGAACCCTGGTTCGATTTTTCCAGTGGGTCGGGACCCGACATTTGGAGAGAAGAAGTTGGTTTATGGGATCCTCTGGGCAGAAAGGGCACAGGTTTATGATGGTTAATTTCCTCTGAACCTTTACAATCTCTTAGGACAATTCAGCTTTCTCTGAGTAGTAGTCTTTGCATTTTAGCTGTAGGCTGCCATATTTCTCAGGGACCCAGGACAACAGTAAATGCAGATGACATTTTCCTGTGGGGTATCTGTGATATTCACTGGAGAAAATTCCACACCTCTGCTTTTGCACCATTGATTGGATATACTGAGGGAAGGGGCTTCCTGTCAGCCATGTTTCGTTCTTGAAGCATGATCTTCACTGAAGATGTTCAGTGGAGGCATCTTTGGTTGCACACACTAGGAGATATGCCCTCTCTCATGTGCTTTCGCTATATAAATATGTGTAGGCATCCCAGAGGAACACCTGCCTTTTTGCTCTGGTTGGGCGCTGTTTTGAGGATGGTACGAATATTCTGTGGTCTCCTGTGTGCGGGTGGCAAAACTCCTTCTTCGCTATTTTACAAGCTGGCCATGGTTTTCTGGCTGTCCACTCGCCAAAATATGATCTAATTGCATTCAGTTACATATTCATGGAGGTGCACCATCTTTATCTCATATCAAAATATGTCAACAATCCAAAAAGAAAGCCAGTGTCCACTAGTCATCACTTCCTGCTCTTCCTCACTGGCCTATTTCTGTCCTAAGTACCAGCTGAAACTGGTCCATTTACTGCCTATTATAGGCATGCTGTCTCTAAACATATAAAATGTGTGAGTTTGTAACTAAATACTTTCACTTGGGATGCTCGAAGGTCCACATGTACTATTCTATGTCTCAATACATCATTCTTTATATTGCCAAACAATATTCTATTGTATAGCAAGATCAGTTTGTTTCTTTATCCATCAGTTAATGGCCATTCAAGTTGTTTTCAGTGATTAGGGAGAGTTTGGAATGATGTTTCTATAAGCATTGTGTCCCAGGAAGTTTTTGTGTGCACACATTTTAATTTCTCATGGGTATATTTCTCAAAATGAAATTGTTGATTCATATGCTAACTATATGTTTAGTGATTTGAAAAACAGTAGGTTGTTTCCTTCTACCTCACTTTTAAAACAAAATCAACATGTGCTAACTACTCCCATGAACCAGGGAAACATGAAACTTGCTTTTAAAACTTTGAAACTACACATATACACAAGATTATTAATTTGCAGTTGAAACTATGGATTAATTTATCATATTTAAAAGTAGGACCACTAGAAACAAAAATCCTATTCCCTCCCTGTGAATAGCTTGCATGTCTTCATTTGAACATCAACGCATATCAAGCTTTGCAGTGACGGTGCTGTAAACTTGCCCAATTTAATATTAATAGACAAATTTATTCTACATTCCTAGATATAGACAATAGAAGCAGCATTTTCATAATAGGATAGAGCTATTAAAAAAAACCAAACAGGCAAGCAAGCAAACAATAAAGCAGCCAGAGAGAATGGTGCCATTGAAGTAGGGCACTCGTATTCTTGCTCCAGTCTTCTGAATGCCAACTGAAGCAGGAGGTCACCATCAGTTCTCTTTATATTCTGAGGAAGCATCTGTTGCCCACAGCACTGCTCAGACCCATGTGTCAGCAAATCAGTGTGAAGCCCTAAGACTTTTCAGCTCTGTTTCTAGTAAGATGTTTTGCCAGCTATTTTTTCCTATAATTATACCATGTGAGATCATTAGAATGCCTAACTTTAGGTTCAAGACTGTGTCTTGCTATGGGTGCCACAAAGTCACGGGATATTCATTTGTTTTTGGAACTGCACTTTCACCCACAGGATGGTAATCAGTTACCTACCAACCTCAAGGAGAAGGGGTGACATGGGACCAGATAGGATAGTACAGCAAGTAGCACTTTGTGAACCACCAATATCTAACAGGTGAGGTATTTATTGTTTAAAATCTTCTTCTTCTTCTTCTTCTTCTTCTTCTTCTTCTTCTTCTTCTTCTTCTTCTTCTTCTTCTTCTTCTTCTTCTTCTCTTCTCCTTCTCCTCCTCCTCCTCCTCCTCCTTCTTCTTCTTCTCTCCCTCCTCCTCATTGCTGCCACCGCTGCTGCTGCCATCATCATTGTCATCATCATTTGTGTGTATTTGTTCTACATGACTGTGTGAGTGTAGGTAGACCCAGGGAGGTAAGAGGAAAGCTTGGTGGGGAAGGGGCATTCTTTTCTTTTACTTTTACCCAGGTCCTGGGAATAGAACTCAGGTTGCCAGACTTGCTTAGCAAGTGCCTTTGTCCCATAAGCCATTTCAGCAGCTCTAAAAAGTGAGGCATTGTTGATAGTCTAAGAACTGTGCTCATAGTAGATACTCAAGGGGGTAATTTTAAATATGCATATCAGTGATATTAACAGTTAACTTTTGTTTCCACAGTTGTGCACTATTAACTAGCATCCCTGAGTAAAGCATTTAATAACACACTTACAAACTAATAACAACAAATACAAAAAAATGGACAGAACTGACAAATGTCTCTAGTTATTATATTAAGCATACAAAGAATATCAGCCGAAAAGCTTTCCTTGGAGTATAATAGAAAATGCACGAAACAGAGGAACAAAATGTTAATTTATTTTTTACATCATTTCATATTGCATGCTTCTTAGCTCTTTATTTTCCCGGAAACACCAGAAGCACATCGTGCACTGAGCTCTGCTCTGTGGAGCTATTTGAGAATTGTAGCAGTCAAAAGCAGAGGTGAAGGCATTGGAACGAGGCACTCTTTTACATAAAACTACAGAATACTTTTGTTTCTTGTGCCACCAAAACATTGCTTTTGGTTGTTGTCCTTCAAGTAATTTTTAGAGCTGGAGACATGGACCAGCAGTTAAGTGTTCATTTTGCCCTTTCAGAAGATCTGACTTTAGTCTCCAACTCTGACACTGGCCCAAACATAAGTCAAATTCCAGAGTATCTGGCATCGTCTGCTGGTCTTGACTAGTCTCTGCACATATGGGACACACACACACACACACACACACACACACACACACACACACGAGCACACACACACACACACACCCATTTAAATAAAAACAAAAAATAAATTTATTTTTAAAATATAGTTTCTTCATGTTCCATTTTAAGTGAAAGGAAAAATGAGACAGAGCACTATCACTTAGCCAGTTAATAATGTCCCTGGAAACACAGACCCATAGTGTTTCTGCTCTTTTTCTCCTCGCAAGTTATCAGTATAACTTCATTGAGTGAATTTTGAATCAAAACTACTTTTGAATATTTATTTACCCCAATATACACATTCAACACTCAGACGAATCTAAATTTTTCCTAGATGAAACATTGCACATAAGGTGAGGCCCAGCCCAGGAGATTTGACTAAGATTTCCTCAGCTGAAGACACAAGGAGAACCATGTTACAACCGTTACATTTTGTTACTGTTTAACTGTGTGGGAGTAGCAGCCGCTTTAACCACCTACCACTTAATGCCTGAGGATCAATACCATAAAGCAACACAAAGCCTGCTCTTGCTATTTTTCCCCTTACCTAAGACAGACAGACATGACATTCAGTGGGTGCTGTTCTAGAGAAAAATGACTTACATTATAAAGATCTTCAATTATTTATCTTGCTTCATACACCCTCTTCTTTTCTTCCCTCCAAGGTCTCGTTATTTGGAAATCGTTTACCACTAAATTATAGAAAAAAAAATTTCTCTTAAAGCTGAAGTGGAGTGAAGCTGGGCATGAGTCAATAAATAATTATGAGGCTCTGAAGTCTTCAAAAAGAGGCCTCTTATGACATATGACCTGTGCTGGTCTCCAGGCCCTCTTATGACATATGACCCTTGCTGGTCTCTAGGCAGACGGCTCTAGTTTATGAGGACACTGAGAGGGGTAGTATTTTCTCTGCTCTACAACTGATGGTCCCTGTCATCTCTACTCCAGGGAGAGTTTTTCTTTGAACCAAAGCATATCTGGTCTTTGAAGATATACAAGGGATACATATAGGCATATTTTCTCAAGAAAACTCCAGACCCTAATCATACATAGCAAATAGAGCCTGACATCAGTGGCCATCAAGACTCATTGAGTTGTCTATTGCTTTCTTTTTGGTGGCATGAATCAGCTTTTATATGGCTCAGACAGAGAGAGGCTATGGGGTCAGGTAACCCTCTGTTCAGATAGGGTTTTTTTTTTTTTTTGTGAGCAGGGTAACCTTGGCCAATTAATGTGGTGGTGGTGGTGGTGGTTCACTAAATTACTTCAGATTTCAGTTTTTTTTTCACTTATGAGCTATGAACGTGTGCAGCATGAATTTTTAATATTTAGGAATACTTATAAAATATTGGGCACATGTTATGTAGTCTTTGTTGGGTTACTGTAGTGGATGTAAACATATTTTTGTTTTGGTCCCAAGTGTGGGATATGAACCAGATGTTTGTCTGCTGGAAACAGACTTGTTTGTCCGCTAGAAGAGGAGCTGCCTCTTGTGCGATCATGGTCTTTGCCAGCTGATTAACATCCTAGTATAGACTCTGAGATGAGGGATATATGAGCCCCAAACCAGAAGCTTAATTTTTGTTTTTTTTTGTATCACTTCACATCACTGATCACCACTTTGAGACACTGCTAGAGAGAAACGCTTCAGAGGATGCTTTGAGGTTCTGGCTCCAGCTGCTGTTCCAGGTTCTGGCGGCTGCTGTTGTGGTCACTTCTGCTGACTTACGGCTTTGCTGTTTCACAGGTCTGCTGGAATCCTGATGAGGAAAAGTAGAATCCACTCAAGGAACTGAGTCTAAAAAGTCTGATTTTCCTGTCCACATTAACCTCTTTTTTTTTTTTTCCTATCTAGAGTAGGCGGGTTGGAAGGGAGGTCTAGGCATTAAACAACCCAAATAAAATTGGGTATGTAAAACGTCAAAGCCTGCAGGTTACTCTTTCATAGAGTCTTGAGGCTGTTGGAGTCAGACTGTGTACAGGCCCAGGAGGTGTCAGTCATGACTGTTATGGGGAAACATGCAATTCATCTTCCACTGCTATGAATGACCCAAGGACATAAATCCTGCTTTGATCAGCATGTTCAGGAAAACATTGGGACCTTCTAGAGGCCATCCAGTCTACCAAGGCTGAGCAGTGGGAGGGAGAGTTGTCTTTGGAATTAGACTTCATTATATGAAGTTGTGAGGCCTGGTACTGCGTCTTCAGCTTAGCTATGGTAAAATTTGATCTGTAAAGCCACATCTGAGGGTGTAAGTGCTTTGCTTGAGTGTGGGTCTTGATGTCACAGGGCTGCTTTGTTCAGACACCCTTCGATCACTGGCAATCAAAAGCATCTTTCTATGTAGTGTTTGTTTTTCTCATCACTGTGATAATAAACCTGACGAAAGCAACTTATAAGGGATTGGGTTTTGCTCACGGCTGGAGGATTTGGTACATCAAGGCAGGGACGTCATGGCAGCAGGGGCCGTGCTGTGGCAGCAGCATGTGGCAGCAGAGGATAGTGACCACATCCAGGAAACAGAGTGGTGGATACGCTTCTCAACTTTCCCCTTTTTGCAGTCCAGGACCCAAGCCCATGGGTCTTCCTTCCTCAGTTTATCAGGACAACCCCTCACAGCTGCTCCCAGAGGCTTCTTTCTTGATTGAGTTCAGATCCCGTAAACCTGACAATGGAAATTAGCCATTATAGTCACAGATGTGGATTGTTAGGGATATACATTAATTAGTGTAGGGTAAAAGGGTTAGATAGGTATTTGATAAAAACCATATTATCAAATTCATAAAAAACATTTCCAGAGAAGTTCCTTTTGTAGTATTATAACATTTTAAAAATAGATTGTATGTTTCAAGGGAAGATCTAAAAAAATTTAGTTGATAGTAATAACTTATTGATGGCAGAGCACAATTATAAAGCAGAATGCCATCGAATTACACATTGAAAGGGAAGTTAAAAATTATTTCAGAAACTGAAATTTAATTATATCCCTGTTTCTAATTAAAAGGCACTTAATATCATTCTAATAGATAGAAATGAGTTTTTAGATTTAAAAAAATAATCACTGAAACAGCAAAGTCTCTAGAAAATTCTAAATTTGGTTTAAGTAGTACATTAAAAGTCAGGCTCAATAATTGTGTGTGTAGACAGATAAATTCACTCTGGGTCATCATGGAAAACAGCTGATCATTTATATTCACAATTTACATGAAAAGGTAATTAGATTCCTGCCTTTAAAATGCAAGAACCAGCCGTTGCACAAGAGAATCCTCATTTCTATTATATTTTTATTTCTTAAGGGCATCTTTCTCTCTTTTCTCTTCTGGTTATAGCTGACAGAGCATAACACTGAAGGAAATTTAATATTGCTGGGCATGCCAATCCTAGTACTCAGAGTTTTTGTAGATTTTATTAGCCCCTGTGGTGTCAACCAGAAATACAAGCCTTCTTTCATCTGAAAAGCTACAGACAGAAGCTCTAGAACATTTTTGAGTCGGTTCAATAGAGGGCAAAAGTTGTCATACATTACATTGAAAGATACAAATCTACGATATAAAAAAAATCTCTACTCATCATTCAAAAACTATTGTTTTAGCCTTCTCTGTTCGAAGCTTCAAACTCTGGGAGGTGCAGAGACCTTGGGGTGCTGCTCCTGCTGTTTCTTTGACCACACATGCTACTGCTATCCTACACCGTGTTGTTATGAGCACGTGTGTGTTTGTACATGGGCGGAAACAAGCAGGAGAGCAATGGGCAGGTACAGACCAGGGTGCTTCTTTTCCTAACACCATGGTCGGTGTGATGGTTTGAATAGGTATGGCTCCATTGACTCATGTGTTTGAATGCTTGGCCCAGAGGGAGTGGCACTATTAGGAAGTATGGCTTTGTTTGAGGAACTGTGTCACTGTTGGGGTGGGCATTGAGGTCTCATATGCTCAAGCTATGTCCAGTGTGGCAGCCACTTCCTGCTGCCTGAAGATCCAGGTGTAGAAGAACTCTCAGCTCCTTCTCCAGCACCATGTCTGCCTGCATGCTGCCATGCTTCTTGTCACGAAGATAATGCACTCCTCCTCCGAAACTATAAGCCAGCCCCAATTGAATGCTTTCCTTTATGAGATTTGCCGCTTTCATGGTGTCTGTTCACAGCAATGGAAACCCTAAGACAGTAGGTATGTGCGACTTGGGAGTATAAAATGCTGTCAAGGGGCTGATTGATCCGACGTGTTTGGCAGGCATCAGCTCACTTTATAGCCTCCTTGAAATGGTCAATATTGTCAACATTTGGATTAATTCTTTACTCATTTAAGGCCTCTGACCAATAATGCCACTTTGGGCAAGATAATTTGGTATCAAATTCAGAGCTAAATGTCAGTAATATAAACTAGATTTTCAAGGGTACTAAAAAGAAATCATTATGAGATGACTATGCCTTTGTGCCCAGACCAGGGAGAGGCCTGTGCTGTGAACTATATTCCAGCATAATTGTTTCTCCCCCTGTAACATATGCTTTTTGGTGGGCTCATGATTTCTACATGCTTAAAAATAATGGAAGAAAATAAATGGCATTCCTTTGGGTTTAGTGTGAGTCAGTCAGTTTTGTGGCTCTCCAGCCCATGGGCATGAGGAAAAGGCTAGTTAGACATTCTGCACAGTCATGGATGGGTTGTTCAGGATGAAGGGGTAGGCACACAACTGCATGGGTTTGTGGCAAACCTTCTTAGTGTTTGTAGCTGTTTGCCAGCCTTGTTAACACAGCAACGAGAAAAGTGACCAATACTAAAAGCCTCGGCTGAAAAGTGGAGCCATTTCTGTGATAAAGGTGACCTTGTTGTTTGTGAGCTACTGGAGCCGGCTTGCAGGAGGAATTTGGAAGGTTTGGACATGCAGACTAAGGAAGCCCTACCACAGGCCTGCATTCTCCTCTCTGTTTCCTGACTATAGACATGATGCTACTAGCTTCCTCACACCCCTGCTTCTGTGCATCCCACTGTGAAAGGACGTCACCTTTTAAAGCATGTGCTCAGTTACCTCCTTATTCCTTAAGTTGCTCTTGTCAGGTATACCAATAAGCAAAGAACTTACTGCACTTATAAATGAAAAGTTACATTTATTCTGAGAATATGATTTATGTTGACTTACCTTGTTATAGTGACTCACTGCCCACAATATAAAACCTTCAGTTACTCTATATAAGCATTGTAAGAGGACTCTCATGACTAATTTTGAAATAGCAGAACTTTAAATAAATAATTCGAACGGTTTAATAAGTATGACATAAAATATCATGGTATCCGAGTCTTCATTTCATTGCTAGAGCTTAGAGATATAAGTAAACTACTTGAAATGCCACATGTTTCGAAAGTCACATTTTTTATGAGGCTTACTGCACATTGAATCCAGAGACTAACAAAATTAGCCTCCCCATAAAGGGCTGTTCGTTTGTGTGAGATTGTGTAGAGTGAGTGAAGTAAAACAGTATAGACGGCTCCACTCCGGTTCCTGGCCCCAGGCAACACTGATGATTAATGAGCTACATTGGTAATTGGCTTTTGGTTACAGTTGCCATAGACCTTCAGGAACGAGAGTATAATGAATGGACATGTCTCAGGGCTTCGAGTAGAGCTGACCCACTGATGGACTGAGGTGCCCTGACACACGAAGATGAGCCTGGTTATATAAAATTGCATATGCTGTTTTCAGCTTTTTCTTGCACACAATCCATTTTTTCCTTACATCTTTTTAAAAAAATTTTATTTTATTCATTTATTCATATTACATCTCAATGGTTATCCCCTCCCTTGTATCCTCCCATTCCTTCCTCCCTCCCTCCCTCCCTCCTATTTTCCCCTTACTCCCCTCCCCTATGACTGTGACTGAGCGGGACTTCTTCCCCCTGTATATGCTCATAGGGTATCAAGTCTCTTCTTGGTACCCTGCTATCCTTCCTCTGAGTGCCACCAGGTCTCCCCATTCAGGGGACGTGGTCAAATATGAGGCACCAGAGTACGTGTGAAAGTCAGACCCCACTCTCCTCTCAACTGTGGAGAATGTCCTGACCATTCGCTAGATCTGGATAGGGGTTTGAAGTTTACAGCCTGTATTGTCCTTGGCTGGTGTCATAGTTTGAGAGGGACCCCTGGGCCCAAATCTGCCTATCATAATGTTCTACTTGTAGGTTTCTAGGATCCTCTGGATCCTTCTACTTTGCTATTCTCCCATGCTTCTCTCATCTAGAGTCCCAATAGGATGTCCTACCCTCTGTCCCAGTTTGCTGGTTAGTGAAGACTTTCATGGGACATGCCCCTTGGGCTAGTTACATCTTAGAGTTAGGTAAATCTATGAAAAAAAAAATGAGAACATCATGAAACAAATGCAGCCCAAGCCAGCTGAAACCAGTTTGCTAATCTAGTAGTTCACTATTTCCTAGTCCAGGTTGAGATGTAGTGTCATATACTATGTAAGCAGGTGGAATTCTCTTACGATCACGTGTTATGAATGGGCTGTGTGGATTGCTGTGCTATGTCAGACTCTAACCTTGCGGAGGTCCATGCTAATCAATAAATCATCGGGCATAAGGTGCTATGTCCTCCAAAGAAGCATTAAGGTAAGAATCATTGTGCATAATCATTTTATAGAATTGATATAGGGTGCATGTATTTTTCCTGATAAAATTTCACAAGCTCTGTACTTGGACCTGCACCTTCAGATTTCAAAGCCTCTACACACTCACCCAAATTTCTTTTTTTTTCTTTTTTTTTATAATAACACATTTTTATTGAAAATTAAAAATAATTCCTATTACATCTCATTTCCTATCCCATCCCATGCATCCTCCCAACCCTCCCACTTTCACCCCAATCCCCCTTCCCTATGACGGTGGCTGTGGGGGACTCCCTCCCCCTGAATATGGTGCTAAGGTATCAAGTCTTTTTTTGGTAGACCACTATCCTTCCTCCGAGTGCCATTGGGCCTCCCCAACAAAGGGACATGGCCAAATATGGGGCACCAGAGATCCTGTGAAAGTCAGTCCCCAGTCTCCACTTAGCTGTGGAGAATGTTCTGTCCCTTGGCTAGATCTGGGTAGGGGTTTAATGATGACTGCCCGTTTTGTCCATGGATGGTGCCTTAGATCAAGCAGAATCCCTGGGCTCAGATCTAGCCATCATAATGTTCTTCTTGTAGGTTTCTAGGACCCTCTGGGTCCCCCTACTTGCCTATCCTCTATATTTTCCTCATCTAGAGTCTCAATAGGATGTCCTCACCTCTATCCCCATTTCCTAGTAGGTGCAGACTTTCATGGGACCTGTCCCTTGGGCTAGTGTCCGGTAATAAGTGAGTATATACCATTTGACTCATTCTGCTTCTGGGTTAGCTCACTCATTATGTTCATTTCTAGTTCAATCCATTTGTCCACAAATTTTGGAAAATCCTTGTTTTTAATAGCTGAGTAGTATTCCATAGTGTATATGTACCACAGTTTCTTTATCCATTCTTCTACTGAGGGGCACTTAGGCTGTTTCCATGTTCTGGCGATTATGAATAAGGCTGCTATGAACATGGTTGAGCAAATTTTCTTGTTGTGTGCTGGAGCATCTTCTGGGTATACTCCTAGGAGTGGAATAGCTGGGTCTTGAGGAAGCCCTATTCCCATTTTTCTGAGATAGCACCAGATAGATTTCCTAAGTGGCTGTACTAGTTTGCATTCCCACCAGCAATGAAGGAATGTTCCTCTCTCCCCACATCCTCGCCAGCATGTGTTGTCACTTGAATGTTTGATTTTAGCCATCCTGATGGGTGTAAGATGGAATCTCAGAGTTGTTTTGGTTTGCATTTCTCTGATGACTAGAGATGTTGAGCATTTCTTTAAGTGTGTCTCAGCCATTTGATATTCCTCTGTTGAGAATTCTCTGTTTAATTCTGAGCCCCATTTCTCAATTGGGTTATTTGGTTTGGTGGCATTTAATTTCTTGAGTTCTTTATAAAGTTTGGATATTAGACCTTTGTCAGATGCAGGGTTGGTGAAGATCTTTTCCCAGTTTGTGGGCTGTCGCTTTGTTCTTTTGACAGTGTCTCCTGCCTTACAGAAGCTTCTCAGCCTCATGAGGTCCCATTTATTAATTGTTGATGTTAAGGCCTGGGCTGTTGATGTTCTGTTCAGGAAGTTGTCTCCTGTGCCGATGTGTTCCAGGCTCTTCCCCACTTTTTCTTCTAACTGATTTAGTGTCTCTGGTTTTATATTGAGGTCTTTAATCCATTTGGACTTGAGTTTTGTGCATGGTGACAAGTATGGGTCCAATTGCATTTTTCTACATGTAGAAATCCAGTTAGACCAGCACCATTTGTTGAAGATGCTATCCTTTTTCCATTGAATAGATGTGGCTTCTTTGTCAAAAATCAGGTGACTATATGTGTGTGGATTCATATCTGGGTCTTCAATTCGATTCCATTGATCAACCAGCCTATTGCTGTGCCAGTACCATGCTGTTTTAAGTACTATTGCTCTATAGTACAGCTTGAGATCAGGTATGGAGATTCCTCCTGAGGATCTTTTATTGTATAAGATTGTTTTAGCTATTCTGGGTTTTTTGTTTTTCCATATAAAGTTGAGAATTGACCTTTCATTGTCTTTAAAAAATTGTGTAGATATTTTGATAGGGATTGCATTGAATCTGTAAATTGCTTTTGGTAAAATGGCCATTTTTACTATGTTGATTCTCCCGATCCACGAACAGGGGAGATCCCTCCATCTTCTCAAGTCACCTTCAATCTCTTTCTTTAGGGACTTAAAGTTTTTTTCAAACAAGTCTTTCACTTGTTTGGTTGGAGTTACTCCTAGGTATTTTAACTTGCTTGTGGCTAATGTGAAGGGTGTAGATTTCCTAATTTCTTCCTCTGTATGATTGTCATTTGTATATAGGAAGGCTACTGATTTTTTTGAGTTAATTTTGTACCCAGCCAGTTTGCTGAACGTGCTTATCAACTGAAGGAGTTCTCTGGTGGAATTTTGGGGGTCACTTATGTACACTATCATATCATCTGCAAATAGGGATAGTTTGACTTCTTCCTTTCCCATTTTGATGCCCTTGATCTCCTTGTGTTGTCTTATTGCTCTGGCTAGGACTTCAAGGACTATATTGAAGAGATATGGAGAGAGTGGGCAGCCTTGTCTGGTCCCTGATTTTAGAGGAATTTTCTTGAGCATCTCTCCATTTAATTTGATTCTGGCTATTGGCTTGCTGGATATAGCCTTTATTATGTTTAGGAATGTACCTTGTATCCCCCATCTCTCCAATACTTTAAACATGAATGGGTGTTGGATTTTGTCAAATGCTTTTTCTGCATCTAAGGAGATGATCATGTGGTTTTTTTTCCTTAGTTTGTTTATATGGTGGATTACATTGATGGATTTCCGTATATTAAACCATCCCTGCATTCCTGGAATGAAGCCTACCTGGTCATGATGAATGATATCTTTGATATGATCTTGTATTCGTTTTGCGAGTATTTTATTGAGTATCTTTGCGTCTATGTTCATTAGAGAAATTGGTCTGAAGTTCTCCTTTTTTGTTGGATCTTTGTGAGGTTTAGGTATCAACGTGACTGTGGCCCAAATTTCTAATGAACCAAACAACCAAGCAACCAACCCACCAACCAACCAACCAACCAACCAACCAACCAACCAACCAACCAATAATTCTCTGAAACCACATTCACTGGACATCTCAGGCTAGTGCTTGCCTTGAACTCTCAATTTTTCTCTTTTCAGCCCACCCTCAATGCTGTGATTGTCGATATAACCAAAATCAGATTTGTAATTTAGTCCTTATCTTTGCCAGTACCTAATCACAGTATGGCCACTCTCCTGATTTTGCCTCGGATACCAGTGTTTCACGACTCCCTATCCTCCTGCTTCACAGTTGGAGAATTCAGATATGTGAAGCCTTACTGAATTCTCAGGGTGAGGACCCGTGAGCAAAAATGCATAGAAACATGAATATCTAATTTGTACTTGGAAGACCTGCATTTAGTTCACCATGATTTGGGATATGACACATATAGCACAGTAGGCCCCGAATGTTAATTTAAACTAAGCTAAAATGTTACTCATACTAGATTAACAGTATTCTATATCTTTGAGGGTTTGAGCAAGGTGGTGAGAGAGCAAGGTTCTGTTTGAGGAAGATAGGCCTTATGTTAGCAGCACTGATTGTGGAGGAAGTGGAGAACTGGGAAACACACAGTAAGGAAAGATTATGAGGACTCAAATTAGGTGAAGAACAGTGAGATGGACAAAAAAAAAATGAACATAAAGTTATTTTTGCAGTAACGGTGTTAAGAGAGAAAAACATGAAAAGCTGAAGTGAACATTGTCTTCTGGTCTGTGGGACCAGCAGTGATGACTGCTCTATGAGCTATCTTGAAGGGGACCAATTTGGTTTAGATTGGAAAGATACTGAGGTTTGAAGGACAGTGGTGACATTTCCTGTTAATTAATGTCTTCCTAGCTGGCAGAATTTAGATGTGGTGATAGAATGAAAAGCAGAATTATCATTCATCTCCTTTATAGAAAATGTTTTCTCAGTGTCAGAGTCAGGAAGGCCGTGCTTGGTCCGTTCTTGTGATCTCTAGCACAGTGACTGGTATAGACGAGATGAATAAATGTTTGCTAAAACAGATACTATTTTAACCTATTCTTTCTTATGTGTTTTTGCTAAATTTATCTCAGTTACTTCTCTATTTGGAAGGTGGAGGTAGGACTGTTTTTGGGAGTGAACCAATGCCTTGTACATGCTAGGAAAGTACCCTACCACCAAGCAACATCCTACCTGTATCCTGCACCAGTTACTTCTAACAAAAAATATTAATGTTAAATACTTGTGTCATCATTTTTAGTCTGGTTTGAAAAATAAATTTATATCCCAGAAGAGTTGGTTGAGTACCCTGCATCTCCACACTTAGTGCAACATTGCATACTTAGTGTAAGTTAGTATTGCTTCCTTTATACTTCAATTAACCATTTATGGAGAGGCTCAAACTTTATCTCATGCCCTTGTGCTCAAATTAATATGATTGTTTTGTTGACTGCCATAGCAACATAAGGGAAAAAAATAAGAATATTCAGCTTTGTGTCAGGAAAGTTTTGTATTTTGGCAAACAGACATTCGGATTAAACTAATAATGCTTTTAGGAATGGAGAGATGGCTCAACGGTTCACAGCACTGTTTTCCGTCACCCACATGGTGGCTCACAGCTGCCTGTCACCCAGTTCCAGGCCTTCTGACATGCTCCTCTGCATCTGTAGATATGCACACAGGCAAAACACTCATATAAATAAGATAAAATGCCATTATGGTATTACGAATTGAATCAGAGTTTTAAATTTGTCTGTGTGTATGTGCATGTGTGTGTGTGTGTGTGTGTGTGTGTGTGTGTGTGTGTGTGCACACATGTGCCTGTATATAGAATGTGTATGTTTGAGTGCAGTTGCGCATGGAGTCCAAAAGATGGGGTCAGATGCATTGAAGATAGAGTTACAGTTAGTTGTGAGCAGCCCAGTGTGGTTGCTGGAATCTAAACCACATTGCTGGGTCCTCTGCAGGACAGAGCTCTCAACCAATGAGTCATCTCTATAGCTGTTGAAGCAGATTTTTATTAATAAAATCATATTTTTGGAGACGTTTTTTATACTTATATTAACCATAGTGATCAGGCCGAAAAGTTTGGTTTCATCAAAGTTTTTGGTTTTACCATTTCGTGGCTCAAAATAAGCACTTACAGAAGGTGAAGGGACAAGGAAGCCTTAAGAACTTACTGAATTTCTTTCTTTGCAACTTATGCTACTTGCATGTCATTACTGTAATTTTAGAAATTAACAATTGTTTCTCTTTTAAAAACAACTTCTGACCGGGCATGGTAGCACACGCCTTTAATCCCAGCACTCAGGAGGCAGAGGCACATGGATCACTGTGAGTTCAAGGTCAGCCTGGTCTACAAAGCATGTCCAGGACAGCAAAGGCTACACAGAGAAGCACTGTCTTGAACCCCCCCCCAAAAAAAAACAAAGAAAAGAAAAGAAAACCAATTTCTATGTCTAAAATTTAGCCTTTAAGGAATCTGACTGAAAAATAACTCTGGAAATAATATCGAACAGAGAACTGATAAATTATAAAAAGAAATTTACAATAAAAAAAAACCCCACCAATCACTTGTGAGGTTTTGAGGAAAATAACAGCATCTGCACTGACATTTACATGTCTGCATGTGTTGCAGGGTCTGTATCCCACAGAGACAATGTATGGATTCTATATGATGGGTGTGGAATGAGAAGATGGCTGGTCACTGATAGTGATTGTATAGGACACATTATCAGAGACAGAAGCTCAGTCAGTGAGTCTTGGTCTTGGAAACATCATTATATGATCATATAGTTATTGGACCAGTGACTTTCATGCTCGTTCCGAAGCACGGCATTGTTAAAATTCATTTCCTGTCATCCCAGTCGGTGAGTAGCATGCCAGTGTAGCCCAACTGGCAGACAGAGGGGGAGAAGGCCTATTGAACTGTCCTTTGTGGAGAGTCAAACATTCAGGAAACTCGCAATGACATTTCCCTTTGCGTTTTCTTTTCTGTTCCAAATCAAATGTCACGTAACAGAGTGGAGGGTGTGTGTGTTGGGGGGTGAGGTGGGGTGGGGTGGGCAGATCTAAGCACTGGCAGTCTCTCTCATTGAATAAAAGCCATATTCAGTTCTTTTTTTTTTTTTCCTGGAATGCTAGTCAAGGCTGTCACTTTCTCTTCAGCAGTGGACCACCTCAGGACAGTACCTTAGTGATGTGCTGCTGGAGGCATGCTCAGTGAAGCCCAGTGCCTGAATTCTAAGCATGGCAGAGCACTGGGGTAGCAGATGCCAGCAGAATGTTGTCCCCCATTGGTCTTTATCATCCCTTACGCTTCATGTCTATGGCTGCCTTGCAAAAAGGCATAAAACCTCCCAGACTGTGTCTAATTGCATAATCCCAGGTGGACCAAAACTGCTCCCTCTCTCCAGCTAATGATCATTTTATGATCTAAGGAAGGAGAACGGATAGTTCTGAATGTTTCTATCCGTACTGGTGCCAGCACAGATGCTGTTTTCATGCTGGGAATTGTCTGGAGAGGTCTCTCCCTCTGGCTCACTGGATTGCTTTCACAATACCAATGTGGGGATTTTTTCCCCCCACACCTTCAGTACACGATTTTAAAGTACTGAAAGGTCAATAGCCAAGGACTTCTCTTTACTTCGAAGCAGGATTTTTCCTACATGCCCATCCTACCTTGTGAATAAAGCTGGTGAGGTCCTAGGGCGTGGGAGTCTTTGCTTTCTTATCTAAGCCTTAGCTTCTAAGGTGATGAAGTCTCTGATCAAGACCCGGCACATCCGTCTCACTCTGAAGATGAAAAGGGATGTGGGGAAATAATTCCATGAAAAGCCCTGTTAGATGTTTCCCGGTAGGGCCTTCTTCTCCCTTGCAAAGTATAGCTCTGGACTTGCCATCCCACACTGGCCACACAGAGACCCTACTGTGATCTCAGTGTTTACAGCCCCACTGTGATGACTTCAAGTGGCTGGGCCTTTGACAGCGGCTAGGATTAGTATTTTTCTAGAAGAGGCCCCAAAGACTGCCTTGCCCTCTGAGCACCAGAAAGAAGGCCCCATAAAGGCAAGAGAATGTAGTTCTCTCTACTCATGGGCACCTCTATCTTAGGGTTCCTAGGCTGCAGAGCTATGAGCCATCCAGCCTATGGGTCCATAGTTTTAAAAATTATTACATGAAAAAAATTATCACATGCTTTTTACATATACATTTATATTCTTATACATATATACAATAAACTACTTACAGCAAGAAGAACCATGAAACAATTAGGAATTATATAAATTTTACATTCTTAGTGTTTTGGCTATTTGTATTTGGCAGCCTTGAATAAACATCTTTGCAATCTTGGTGCATCTAAAATTCTGAATGTAAATATCTATCATATCTTCTCATTATCAACTTAAAACTTCTATCTAGACCTAAAAACATCTTAACCCCTATACAACTAAGCTTAATTGTAAAACTAAACTATCTGGTCTTCAACCCCATCAGAGACTTGAAAAGGGATAAATTAATTACTTGAGTATACAGGGGGTGTAGGTTAGCAGCTTCCCACAGGAGAAGATAACAGACACAGTTTGTTACCAGTTTGGCTGTTGACTCTGCCTGCAATCCAAGCTTGCTTCTTTTAAGGCAGAATTCTGTCTGTGGTAGAAATGAGGACATTTTGCCCAGTGGCTTGTTTGCCACATTGAAGCCATCTCCATAAGGAGGTTCTTTGATGCTCATCATCCTCTTTGACATAGGCTGGGCGTTTCCATGAGTTAACCTATCTCATTGTCAGTGAATCTTTAAAATAATAAAAAAAACATTTTAAAATTCCATATTCTGTATGTCTCTGATGTTTTTGAAGCCCTTATCTAACTACTTTACCTTATCTTTCTATAGAATAATATATATCTGTTGCACCTAGAATGTATATTCTTGTGATAAAAATAGACTAGTAATTGATATGACCATGGTTTGATCAACTAACAATAAAATTGTACAACTTATTTATCCTAAGCAGTGTACAGTAGCACTTTCAAAGTATTGGAAGTAAACTTTGTATTATAATTGAGTTACATGAGTACAATACCACATATTAGAGTAGAAATATATATAATGTGTGAAGAACAATCTTAAATTTGAATTCTATTCCACTGTATCTAAAATTAAACTTATTTTGTGTCTATTTATCTAGGCATAGACAATGCTTCTTGTTGGCTACAGAATTCCTATGTATTATTATTAGATGTTACTCTTCATATGGCATGAATGAAGATTTATAGATGTCTTTTTTCTGCTCATACAAAGAGCAGAGAAACAGCTTTAATTGTTCTGTGCATCCCACACACCTTATACATTTATAATTTTAGGACTGTATAGTGCTTGTGAGAAATTATATGTTCTCAGAACAAAAGAATCAGATACTGACATTGGATCAGACATGACAGGATGCCTTCTCTTGGCATAGTGGATGCTGACATCTGCATCCTTCGTGCTCCAGCACCAAGTGCTTCAGTTGCTGTTCCTCATCAGAATAAGACAGCTCCCAGGATGTCTTCAAAGAAAGCTTCCAATCTCAAGTGGTCCAACATTTCAGACTGTCCCAAACAGGACTCTAATTAAGTCTGGAATTTCTTAACATTTAAAAACTGGACCACAAATGCTATTCCTAGCTTGTTTAACCATTTCCACAGTTTTATTTGGACACCTACAAAGGTATCATTTGTCCTAAATCAGCTAGAAAAAAACCTTAAGAGAATGACCTCCCATTTCCTTTTGGGGGGGGGGTGGCGTCAGGTAGGTTTTTGGTTCCTTTCTTGGGCTACAGAGGGTTCTTTTCAATGGGAGTTGTTTACAAGTTATTATTGGTATTATTTAGAAAGAACACAAGGTTAGACTCAGGGATCTATCTCTTTTCCTTTATCTTCCATTCTTAGGTTTGGAGATAGGGGTTGAAAAGAAAGAAGGGGATATAGGTATATGTCGGGAAGACAGAACAAAAGGTAGATTAGTGAATCTACTCCTTAAGTTAATGCCTTAATTGTCACTCCCAAGGTTATTTTTTAATTCCCTAGTATAGAATTCTGTATATGAGTCCATATTCTGATTTAGTAGCTTAACAGACCAAACAGACCAGTTACAGGGGGTGGGCGGGGTTGAAGTCACTTTCAAGGTTAAAGGCCTAAAGAGACCAAAAGATGATGGATTTAGCATTTTCTTTGATTTTAATTTTAACTTGAAGACAGTCTGTCCCCTCCAGTGATTTTTTTTTAAATTTCCTTGGTCTCCCCCTACTGTGGCTTTGCTTCCCGCTTGTCTTTAAGAGAGGGTGCCCCTCCAGCCTCCCAGTGTCTAGGCTGCCATGTCGTCAGGTGCTGGGATCTCAGGCCTTTGGTTTCCAGCATGAGTCCTGTGTCTCAGAATCTCCTGAGAGCAACAGACGGGCTCCACAGCACACTTGTCTTTGCTCCTAGGTTTTGTCCTCTCTTGTGATCCAGCCTTAACTCAGGTGGGAATTCAACAACACTGGTTCCCCACAACTCTGTCTCCCTACAAACAGCCCGAATTCTTTAGGAATCCAGGGTATATGTGCTATTTTCTTGCTTCTGTGTCCTCATTCTTCAACAGTTCTTTAGTGTAATCCTTTGTCATTTTTCAAATCCAATTCATATTTCAAGGACATTGTCTCAGATGAAAACTTAGAGATTAACTTTTTGTGTCCTTATACCAATGCAGTCTCCTTATGTATTTAGTGAAGAACACACTGACCAGTGTTAGATATACAGTGACTTATCCTTCGAAGCTGCTTTGCCTGCAACCAGAATGTCCCGAGGGCCCAGCTGTGTCTTGAGGATCTGATTAAGTGCAATCAAACATTATTTGCCAGCTAGCAACAACTCTCCGGGCAATTACAGGATGTCTGGAGTCACATCCTTGCAGTGATGAAACACCACAGCTGCTGCCTCTCACTCTAGATGAGCAGAAGTGGATGAGTGGTGATGACAGACAGACAGACAGACAGACCAGCCAGTTCTGGTCTATGGACTGTGATTTACAGCCTGGAAACGCAGGTCAGATTTTTATACCTTTACACATTTGTGAAGAGCTAAAGCAGAGCAGCATTTTGTGAAGAATGAAAATCAAATGTAACTCCAGTGTCAATGTCTCAACCTAAAGGTCTTCTTCTCTTCTCTTCTCTTCTCTTCTCTTCTCTTCTCTTCTCTTCTCTTCTCTTCTCTTCTCTCCTCCCACTTTCTTTCTTCTTTCCCCCCATCCCCCCTCCTTTCCTTTCCTTTTTTTTTTTTTAAAGACAAGGACTGGCATGGCATTCCTTGACAGAATGTGCATAAGGCCTTGAGCTGACTCTCAGCCACTTAAAGCACAAACCAAATGAAAACAACAACAAAAACAAAACAAACACTACCCCTTAATAATCCAACCCAAACCAAACAAATCCCTAAAGAAAGACAGGATATGTCTCATGTAGGGCTTATGGCTTGGCACAATAGTATGGGGTGAAGAGTTGTGACAGTGATTGCATTAGCTATAAGGCAAAAACATTTTATATTTTGCTGTTTTAGAAAAGAGCTTCCCGATTTTTTGGTCTTACTGATCCCACCAGAGTTTAAATCCCCCTGGATCCTTTAAAAAACTAATTAATTTAATTTAATTTACTTCCCAATTGTAGCCCCTTCCTTCCTCTCCTCCCAGTCCTACCCTTCCTCCCTTTCCCCCAACCCCCATCTCCTACTGCTCAGAGAAGGGAACCCCCTTATCAACCCACCCCAGCACATAAAGTCACATCAGGACTGAACACATCCTTTTCCCTGTGGCCTGGTGAGTCAGTCCCACCAGGGGGGAAGTGATGAAAAAAAAGCATATCTTAACAATTTGAGGAATTAGACATAAATGCAAAAAGATTACTCTGGAATCATGCCTGAATTTCTTTCATGGTCACCAATTCTCTCTCTCTCTCTCTCTCTCTCTCTCTCTCTCTCTCTCTCTCTCTCTCTCTCTCTCTCTCCAATGGTGTATCTATCACAGCCCAGTTATAATTTAAACATTATCTTAAAGTCTGACCATGTGAGGAAATCTGAAGAGAGCTGTTAATGTAACTTCAGTTCTATCTACTGTATAGAATATTATCACATCAGTGGCTCTTCGCTCTATTTTTTAAGCTTTATAAGAACCATTATGGCCAATAACAAGGCAAAACATAAAGTTGAGAGGGTGATGAAATGACCTAGTGAGTAAGGGAAACTAGTACCAAGTTTGTCCTGGTCCAACCCATGGGCCCTGGATGGCAGAAGGAGAGAACCAACTCCTACAAGTTGTCCTTTGACTTCCACATGCACACTGTGCACACACATATACCCAGAAAAAAATAAGTGATAAAAATTTAAAAAATACAATATTATCTCCAAGAATGACAGAGTAGATTAAAGGTTACCTAATGACGTCACTCCAGAAGGAAACTGAAGTGCTCGAGGCCCCACAGATGAAGGAGGGGCCAGGTTTCCTGATTCTAATTACGAAGCATTAGCAACCCCACTTCTTTAAACTTTTCTATTGATAAAAGTAATAAAGGATGCTAATGTCACATGTCTAACTGTGGACCAAAGTTATCCTGTTTGATTGCCATGCAGGTGATGCTCACTGGAGAAAGTGACTGAGGGGAAAAATTACATGAGATTCTGTAGCACTTGTGTGCCCGGAGACAGGCAGGCAGAGGGATGCTTCCAGGCTTCCTTTGTTAGAAAGAACAGCACCAAAGACAATTAGCTGTGCAGAACTGCAAAAGCAATAATTATTTTATCTCCTAGAATACTCCACTTTCCCTATTTTCCCACCTCACTACTAATTTAAGATAACTTGATGGCATTTAAGTAGGAGAAAAGAATTTGTATGTAAATGAGAATGAGGAAAAAAAAATTGGCTATTAAAGTCCACTGGATTCAAGGAAGCTTCACATTTGATTTAAAAACCACAGTTCTGCATAAGTGTTTAAAACTATATGGAGAGGTTTTTTTTTCCTATTAAATAATTTTATTTTTTGAGAATAAGAATGTGACTTTTATTTTAGGGTGAAATGAATTCTGCAAAGCTTTGTAATAAGAAAAGAACAAGGTGAAAAGTATTTGAAAACTTTTCCTGTATTATCCATAGCACTGCAACCATGTATGTTATGGAATAGACAGAAATGCAAATTCATTCATCCTGTCTTTATAAGATGTAACACTTTGATACAGTGAATTTATATTGGTGGGTATATACAGGGATGCATATTCAGCAGTATCATTTTTACTATTGTAAAGGAGTAAAATTATGATCATCACTTTTTTCATTTTTTATTATGTTTCTTTTAAAATATATACATTTATATTATCACACATGAATAAAATAAACTACATTCTTTGGCAAGACAAGGTAACTCCTGGCAACAGGAGGAAGAACCATGAGACAATCAGGAATTATATAAATGTTACATCCATAGGGATTTGGCTATTTGTATTTGGCAAACTTGAAGTAAATATCTTTCCTATTTTATTGGGTCTAAATTTCTGAATTAAAATCAGTATCTATTATATCTTGTCTCTATTAACTGAAACCATCTATCTTGATCTAAAACCATCTAAACCCCTAACCAACTAAGCTTAATTATAAGACTAAACTATATGGTCTTCAACCTCATCAGGGTCTTGAGAAGGAATAAACCTTAAATACCTGAGTGAACCAGAAGTGAGGGCTAGCATCTTCCAAAATGAAAAAATGACTGAGACAGTTTACTGCCTGAACAGTCACCCAATGCTTTCTATAACATTGGAGCATCATCTTCAGCCTTCTGGCCCAATATATCTGACAGACATATTTGTGAGGCAGGACCTGTTGAGGACTTGCTGACCCTATCTTGGCAGAGTTCAATCGTAGACTCTGCCTGCATCTAAGCTTGTCCAATTTTAGGCAGGATTCTGTCTGTGGTAGAAATGAGGACATTTTGCCCAGTGGCTTATTTGCCACATTTGAAGCCATCTCCATAAAGAGGTTTTTTGATGCTCATCATCTTCTTTGAGATAGGCTGGGTGTTGCCAGGAGTTACCTTGTCTTGCCAAAGAATCTTTAAAGATTCCAGTTATAAAGGATTCTTAAGTCATGAATACAAGTTAGATGTTCAGAATATTATGAGTTTATTTCTTTTCTTTTTTAATTTTCTTTAAGTAATTTATTCAGATACATCTCAATTGTTATCCCCTCACTTGTATCTTCCCGTTCCCCCTCCCTCCCTCCCTCTTTCATCCTATTCCCATTACCTAGGTCTGTGACAAAGAGGACCTCATCCGCCATTATAAGACTATAGCCTATCAGGTCTCTTCCTGGTAGCCTGTTTATTCTTCCTCTGAGTGTCACCAGCTCTCCCCACCAAAAGGAAGTGGTCAAATGGGGGCACCAGAGTTCATGTCCAAGTCAGTCCCTGCTCTCCACACAATTGTGGAGAATGTGGTGTCCATTGGCTAGATCAGAGGAGGGGTTCTAGGTTTACTGTATGCATTGTCCTTTGTTGATACGGTAGTTTGTGTGGACCTCCTGGGTCCAGATCCACCAGACTTGATGGTCTTCTTATAGATTTCTAGGACACTCTGATTCCTTCTATTTCCCCATTCTTCCTTACTTCTCTCACCTAGGATCCCAGTAGGAAGTCCCAGTATCTATCCCGATCTCTGGCTAAGTGGAGACGTTCATGGGACATCTCTGTTGGGCTAGTGTCCAATGATAAGTAAGTATATGCCATGTGTATCTTTCTGTGTTTGGATTAACTCATTCAGGATGATCACTGCTAGTTCCATCCATTTGCCCGCAAATTTCAGGATGCACAAAACTCAAGTCTAAGTGGATTAAAGACCTCAACATAAAACCAGAGACACTAAATCGGTTAGAAGAAAAAGCGGGGAAGAGCCTGGACCTCATTGGCACAGGAGACAACTTCCTGAACTGAACTCTAACAGCCCAGGCTCTAAGGTCAACAATTAGTATAAGGGACCTCATGAGGCTGAGGAGCTTCTGTAAGGCAAGAGACACTGTCAACAGAACACAGCGACAGCCTACAGACTGGGAAAAGATCTTTACCGTGAGTTTATATGGCAGCTGTGGCTGCTGATCTCCCAGTGGGCAAGGTAGCTTACAGTGTGAAACACTGTGTAGAATCTACTATTTATGAAGAAACAACAGCGTGACTATCAGTTCAGTGCTGGGGAAAGAAGGGAGACCCATTTCATGCTGTTAAAACAGGCAGGTTCTTGGGTGAGCCCTGACATGCTCAGTTCTTTTCTTTGGGGTAAAGGGGGATAGAAATGTGATAAGAAGCTGAGAAACAGCTTTGGGTGCTCAGCTACACACACTTCTCACTGCAGCTGTGCATTTTGTTCAAGGTTCCCAAACACCTCTGAATAGTAGCAGAACCAGAGGCCCAAGAAACTCAATGTGAGGGAAGGGCCATTACACATGCTGTCTCACAGAGCATGGCCAGGTGAGAAACGTGAGAGTAAAACGCACCTCTCCTGATCAGTTTCTGTGATGCTTCCTTTGCCTGTTAGCACTGGCTTTGATTCTAGGACTGATTCACTATTTTTCCTTCTGGGACAAAAAGATAAGCTTTGCACATTTGTTCTCTGAAGTTCTGAAGATAGGCTGATATCTCAGAGGAATGTAAGATGATTATTTTCCTTGGGGTCACTTTAATAGATTAAATGCATGGTACCAGTTTTGTATAAACTTGAGACCTTTCAACTTCTTGGGCCTGCACAGTAATAATTTTCCATTGAGTTTTCTGGCTTATGCCTCAGATTTGATGATAACAATGCAATCCCACTACAAGAGAACATGGCACAGAGCACGAGAATTTCATGAGTAGTGATTTGCTAAGTGAGATTGTTTCAAGAAAATAAAAGAGCATGGCATATTATTTGCAGTTATGCGAGATGTTGCTGGTAACTTTCTAATGCCAGGACGGGCAGTGGGAATTGCACAGGGTTCTTACTTTAGGCATGTGAGCATGCTTAGGCACGTGTGCAGTGAACACAGGCCGCCCCTTAGAGATGTTCTGAACGTTGTAACATATGAATGTTACTTTACATGCACAGGAAGCTTTGTGGCTATGATTAAGCTGTGCTGTTGTTGTTGCTACCTAGGAGGGCTAATATAATTATTATAAGTTCCCTTGTAATTGAAATTGAGAGGTTGGAATGTGGGAGGAGAGAAAATGATAGAAGCATAGAACAGATTGCTGAAAGGAGGCATGAGCCAGAAAATGTCATCGTTCAGAAGCTGGAAGACTCATGAAATCAAATCTGCCTTTGGCATCTAGGAGCGTAGCCATTCTTATACCTTGATTAGCCACATGATACCCATTTCACACTTCTGATCTCCAAATCTGCAAGCTTATGAACTTGTGTTATTTCAAGCCCCCAAGTTTGTTACACTCACAAACTCATACAGACTTCCTTGGACAGTCTAATGAGACTCAGAAATGTCTTCTAAGGATAATATATTAAAATGCATAAAAACCTGGATCCATGGTTGAAAAAGACATTAAATATATCAAAATACTTTTGACACAATTAAAATGTCTAAGCTGA
This sequence comes from Acomys minous, assembly GCF_964271855.1. NCBI lineage: Eukaryota > Metazoa > Chordata > Mammalia > Rodentia > Muridae > Acomys > Acomys minous. The sequence continues at coordinate 46,631,276 of NC_140497.1, read as the reverse complement.
GCAGTGATGGCACATGCCTATAATCCTAGCACATTGTGAGTTTGAGGCCAGCCTGGTCTACAAAGTGAGTACAGGACAGCGAAGGCTACACAGGGAAACTCTGTGTGGAAAAACCTAAAACAAACAAACAAAACAAAACAAACTAAAAACCAAAATAAAATGTCTGTAATGCAACAATGTGATTTGAACATACTTAAAACTTTCTGACCAAAACTAACTTGAGAAAATTGTTTATCTATTTATCTGTCTTTCTGTCTATCAAATATCAATCATTTATAATATTATCTATCTATCATCTATCTATCTATTATATAATATCATCTATCTATATATCATATCATCTATCTATCTGTCTATCAATCAATCACCTATCTATCATATCATCTGTATATCTATCTATCTATCTACCTATCATCTATCTATTTATCTATCTATCTATCTATCTATCTATCTATCTATCTACTTTATAGCTTATGCTTCTAGGACACATATCATTGTGAGAGAAGCCAGCATAGGAATTCAAGGCAGAACTTCTGGTTGCTTGCACCCAAGATAAGTCTTATCTCTATTTTGTGCATCATCACCACCTGTCTGAGAAATGTTTTATGCTACAATAAAGATGGTTCACCTATATCAATTAACAATCGGGATAATTCCTTACTGACATCCCCACAGAGCAACGTGATCTAGGCAGTTCCTCAGCTGAGACTCAGAGGAGACTGTACACTGACTCATGGTCAACCAGGACAGAACATGCACCAGTTAAGTGAAATTCTGTCTTTAAAGTATTTTATTAGGTGGGATCTGGACAGTTGGTTCAGTGAGTAAAGTGCCTATTATACAAGTAAGCAGATCTAAGTTTAGATTTCCAGCAAACCATGTAAAAAGCTGGGCACAGTGGCACTTATCTGCACCCCTAGTGCTGGGGGCCTGCTGACTCAGGTAGATTGTGGGGAGTTTGATGTCGAGTTACATTGGACTAAACTGCTAGCTACTGGTTTTACTCTCAAAATAAATAAACTTACTGCAACTTCTGGCCTCTGGACACTCCTCATGGGCAAGCACAGTCACACACAGACATAGACACACACACACACACACACACACACACACACACACACAAACACACACGTGAACTCACAGTCACATGCATGCCTAAACACACACTTGCCAGTGTTAAGGCTAAGTACTTGTTTGCTGTGCTCTATGCCCTATTTAAGTTTACTAAATTATGAATTATTAATCTTAGGATTTGGAATTAAAACTCAAGCTGCTCAGATTTGCAAAACTTTAGCATATGAGTTTTCATCTTCATCCAAGTTGGTCAACAAAAACTGTAGCGGGAAAAAAACAAAGTAGAGTCATTATCTAAGTGACCAGGATGACAAGATGTGATGTCTCTAGTCACCTGCACAGCTAGGAGCTGAGGAATTATCAAGTTGCTAACTGGCTATGCTGCCCAAGTTTCTTTACACAGAAAAATAGGAGATAATTTATAAATAAGATTAATAACTAGCATTACTTCAAAATAAAGATAAGCATAAGCAATATTTTTAGACATTTGTGACAACCATAAGTGGTATGAAAATATCTGTGCTCTTTGTGACAAAATGACAGATATCACTAATACCATTTCTAAATTTACCATTGAATATAGTATTAAATTTCACTAGAGGTTAAAAATACTTTTAAATATTTATTTTTTGATCCTTGCTTACAGATTTCTAAATTCTATCCAAGGTTTAGAATTTAGAAACAGAAATAGAAACAGAACAATGTATGACTTTGTGACTGAGTTATTCATCTTCCTTACTTTACTCTTATTTTAGGTGAAGGATATTTTATGACACTAGTCACACTGAGAAACAAAAACCACAAGATGAGTTCTCTTGCCAGCTCCCCAAAGTGGAGCTTTGAGTGAATGTGATGACAAGATCAGAATTTTTTTTTCTCTTCCTTTGACTTCTTTTCTCCTTTAATTTCTTCACCTTTATGATCTCTTTTTTTTCCCTCAGTTCCTAAACTATATCTTTACTTTAGTGGGTAGATAATCATAGAAAGCAACAACTTGTCACAACACAGAGAACACACTGGCTGAAGGGTGCCCAGTCCTTGAGGATAAATGCAGTATCACAATTTTACACATAAGGCTCATGAAATGCCACAAAAGGATGGGCTGAAAGTTTATAAGAGACACAGGACCAGGAAAGCTTCTGTAAGATTGTCTTCTTGATATGATGTGGAAGCCATACCCGTGAAACCTCAACAACATGACTGCCTAAACAAGACCTGGATAATTTCAACAGTAGTTGGCATCCTGCCGTGAGTGGAGGACTGACATCTCATGGGTTGCCACTCCTAGATGAAAAGCAACATGCAATGGATGACTATTGGGAGAGGGAGAATTAGTCTTCTCCAAGGATGAGCCCTCTGATTGTTTATGCAATACCAAGCGGTCCGCCCTAAAACATATACATGTAAATATCACTAAGCATACTCAACAGACTATGTGTATGTGATGATAACAGAGAACAAAAGGCCATGAGATTGAGAGGGATTAGGAGCGGGGAGCAATGCCAGCAAGAGAGAGGTTGGATTAGGGGAAAAGTAGGGGGAATAATGTAATCTTTTAATTAAAAGCAGATTTAAAATATAAAATAGAATGGAGGCTATTTAAATATTTACAGAGATCATTTGAGAGATCACACACACACACACACACACACACACACACACACACACACACACTTTTTCAAGACTGGGTTTCTCTGGGTAGTGTAGCCCTGGCTGTCCTGGACTCACTTTGTAGACCAGACAGGCCTACAAAGAACTCACAGAGATCCACCTACCTCTGCTTCCTCGAGGGCTTCTGAGATTACTGGTGTGTGCTACTGCTTCTGGCTAAAATGATTTTTTAAAAGCATGCTGTATGAACTGAGTGTGTGAACGTCCCCACTGATATGCTGAAATCCTACCTCCAAGGTGATATTACTAGGTGGTTGGTCCTTCAGGTAGTGATTAGACCATGAAGGCAGAGACCTCACTGTGGCATTAATGTCCTCATTAAAGGGATCTCTGAGAGGTCCTTTATTCTTCCATCAGGTGAGGAATGCACCAAGAAGATGGCCACCTATGAGGTAGGAGGTAAGTTCCCAGAGATTCTGAGTCTGCTGATACCTTGACCTTGGATTTTTCCAGTTGTCACAAATGATAAAAGTAAGTAAAAAATTTTTATATCCATCCAGTTTGTGTCATTAATACATATAATATAGTTATCAAGGGATATGTTATAGGATTTATCTCATTCTTTTCTAAAGGAAGTTATAGAATATATCTGAGCATAAACACTAATATTATGAAAAAATTCAACATCTCTTAAGGAAATCTTGGCCTGTCAGGAAGTATATTATAATGTTCTATAGCTGTACACAATATAAATTATGTAATTTATTTTGGAGAGGAGAGTATCTAAATATGTGTCCATTAGAATAAAGAATGAAAGTGTCCAATGCTTAAAATGAACTAATGTCCTATAATTCTTTGTAGATTTAAAACTGCTCATTTCCACTAAATATTCTTCTTTGTGGTATAAAGCTGTGGTCTTCCCTAACTTGCTGTCATGAAGACAAATTAAGCCTGTGGACTTGGTGGTAAAATAGATCTCTGTTCAAATGGAGTCAGTAAAAAGTCCAGCTAAGTTGGCGTTTTTCAGCACTTGCATTAAAGTGAGAGAAATGATAACTTTCTGTAGAGCAAACCAGGAAATCAGACATCCAAGAGAAAGCCGAAGTCTGGAAATGAGGTCTGAGCTTGCTTTAAAGTGACAAGCGAAATTGTGCCTGGCTTCTCCTGTGATTGTGGGTTTGGCTCTTTTGCTTAATCACGTGGGACCAAAGTATGTCTTCCAAGGTTTTTAGCAAGAACTCAAAGTTTATCAAGGCAAAAGAGAGTATGTAATAAATCAACAGCGAGATGCTGCTGGCTATAATGAAAGTTCGTGATCCATAGTAGAAACTTTGGATTAATTTTTCAGTGTGTAAAAATTCATCAGAAACAGCTGACTAAAACTTTTAGAAGATGGAGGCGAGGAATGTCTCATTTGATTAAAAAACTGAAGGGCACAAATAATCTTCATTATGCTGAACATATCCCACTCAAAGTAACCAATTCTCATTCATGTACTCTTGGACCTCATATTTTTAAATATCCTTTCTCCCTCTGTGACCACCTACACTCATTGCTGCTGTGTGTACATAGTCCTGTGTTTGTGATACAGTGTGTGTAAAACTGTGAATTTATATAAATTCAAACTAATGAGGGTTACACGATTGATTCATTCATAAGCATAGGACTTTTGTAGTTTCCTGTTAGTCTGAAATGGAGTCTTTTGAGATATATATATATATCTCCCAGGACAACTTCTCATTCAGACATGCAGAACTCAAGATCCAAATTTCAATTGTTCGCAAACACTACTTATGGCCATGATCATAGGGATTTAATAGCTACAGGCATTCTTGGGAACCCACCCACTGTATTCAAGGGCCCTGGCTACTTCATATTTAGTGTGGCAAGATGTCCTGTTATGTGCTGGTCTTAGACATTCTGTCAGTAGATCCAGGTTAGGGCTTAGGAAGTAAAATGCATATGATTTTGTATCAGGAAAAAAATAGAAGAAACAAGCTTGGAACTCTGTCTCTCTGTCTCTGTGTCTCTGTCTCTCTCTGTGTCTCTGTCTCTGTCTATCTGTCTGTCTCTCTCTCTCTGTGTGTGTGTGTGTGTTGCATACAGCTTGATTAAAGGCAAAAAAACCTCACCCAAAACAATGTACTGACTTTTAGCATGACATGGTTCTTTGACTGTGTAGAATCACCAGAAAGGCACAAAAGTGATTGTACCAAAAGTCTATCTTGGTCCCTTCTGTTGTTTCTTAGTCATTATTTTGGTCTTTTGGATGAGGAATTGAGTTTTTAATGAGATCTTTAATGTTATTGCTTAAAATCTAATGACCAGCAGATAAAGGGTAAACATGCACGCTCTTCTAAGCCATGCAGAGAGTGGGTTGGAGTCAACATTTTCTGCTTCAAGGAGTCTAATGTGAAATTGAGAATGCTGATAGACAGTTTCTCCTTGCTTAACATGAGACTGGTTCCAGGCCTTGGATTTTCATTGTATCACGTTTAATCCTTTAAAGAATCCAATAATGTGTCTAGTTCCTATAGTATATCTGCTAGTGGTCCCTGCTCTGAGTAGATTTTTATTTGGAATTAAGGTTGAATCTTACTCCACTGCTTTCTAAGTGAGTCTTAGTGAATCTATTCAGTCTCTCTGAATACCAGTCACTCCAATAGATTAATCATTATTGCTAATGCCGTGAATGCATTTTAAAGGTAAAGAACACAGGAAAACTACATCATAGTTAGCCGTTGTAGGGGGAAGTAAAGCAAGCAAGCAGTTTAACAGAAGCCAAAACCATATGATTAGCTGAAGTGTTTTGAACATGAGTTTCTAGAACATGGTTGGGTACTTTCCCATGGGACTTTTCATAGTGGGTAGGAAAGGGGGTCAGTCTCAGGTTCAACCAGAGATAATTCTAATTGAGGTAAGACAGAGGAATATTTGCCCTGTCACATTCCCCACTGGCCCTAGTGAATGAGTCAAATCGCGAATTCATCATGCTCTAAAGAGATGTAGTTGGTCCTAAAAACCATTAATTTGATTGAATTAATCTTTTGCCTTACACAATTAGCCATACAGTTTAGGATACAGAGCCCTATTGTTCATACAATCAGAATGAGAATTAAAGGCCCAGCCAGTGCTGATAGCAGAATAGTTATCCAAGATGACTAAGAGACCAGAGAATGGCACCAATTGTGTGATTCATGTCTTCTCTCTTTTTGAAAATTTCCTCAGACATGGCAAGATTTTCTCTAATTGCTCCTGGTGGATTAGCAAAGAAACAATACATTTCCCCCAACATATAGTTTCTTCTTGCTTAATAAAAAGTAAATATAAGCTTCTCAGATTTCGTAGGACCACTTTTGCAAGCGAACCCAACTGTGGTTCTAATTCAAAAAAATGAAAGCTTTTAATACCTCGAGGTCCTGATCAGCTTGTCGGCTTAGTTCCTTCGAGCTTTTATCTCCCATGATAAAAGCTGATGTATCTATGGCTGTTGAGCCACCTCTGCTGGCTTCAACCAGGATTAGGCTGAATCAGCTGCAGCCCCTTTTATCCTTCGTAGTTTTGGGTCCATATTAAAATGTATTCTCCCTTTCCCCCTATTACATAGAAATACTTTGAGCAAAATGTGCACTGAGATGCATAAAGGGGTTTCTCAATTTGGAAAGCATCAGAAGAGGCACATTTAGTCAAATCATTAGTACATGCTTACCAAGTAGTCTCCGGGACCCAGTAATATTGCCATTGTCCACATGAATTAACCCACAAGGCAGGATAGCAGGCATCAGAATATGGAGGCATGTAGGTTAAAGGGTTTGGATATTAGATTAGATCCAGGCCCCCTGCAAGTCCTCTAACGTTAATTTGGGGTGTGTTGCAGTGAGTTTTGTCAGTCAAGAGGCTGACGGTCTGATTAGATCTTGTCCCTATGTAGTAGAGGGGCCTGGGCTTAATCATAACCAGCAATCCTGGATGCTTCCTGGATGGGAATGATTAAGTAAGCAGTGGATCTTTTCAATATTGGAAAATAAGATGGGGATCCTTCAGCTTTCTAGACAGTGAGAAGCAGGACTCTAGCACAGGGTGTGTTAAGTGCTCTAGAGGAAAAAGTTGGTCGGCATGTGTAGGAGATCTTGGGTAGGAGCCAATGGTCTGGAGGCTTGGGCGTGGGATATTTTCTCAGTAGTTAATCTGTCCCCAGGATCCCTTTCTTGTGGCATAGAATATGGCTCCCCAGGTTATTTGTTATTCATAGGACATAATCTTTCTTAAGGAATCTTCATACGTTTAATTTTTTTTCTGAGACAGGGTCTCTCTGTGTATCCCTGGCTGTCCTGGACTCACTTTGTAGACCAGGCTGGCCTCAAACTCACAGCGATCCACCTGCCTCTGCCTCCCTAGTGCTGGGATTAAAGGTGTGCGCCACTACTGCCCGGCCACCATACCTTTAATTTTATGGACATTAGATTACACTTTCCTTGTGCATCCCTTGGGAGCTCTCTCTCTCTCTCCTTCCATATATGTATGTATGTATGTATGTATGTATATATGTATTATATATATGCATATATGTGTATATATGTATATGTATACATGTCTATATCTAGCTATCTATATATGTATATGTGTGTATATATGTATATATATACCTATCATCTATCTATCTATCTATCTATCTATCTATCTATCTATCTATCTATGTATCTATCATCTATCTATGTATCTATCTATCATCTATCTATGTATCTATCTATGTATCTATATATGATGTATTTATGCATCTATCTATCTATCTATCTATCTATCTATCTATCTATTTATCTATCTATGTGTGTTTGTGTGTTTTTCCAGGATGCTATTCCTGGAACCCATTCATTGCAATAGAAATGCTCTTATTCTTGGTAACTAGGGACTCATACACAGAGCATGCACAGAATTGTAAACTCTGAGCTCCTATCTCTGAAGGAGATCATCCCTTTCTCCTGATGCAACCAGAGTCTTAAAGTAGACATCAGTGAGCTAAGGTCAAGGTGGAATATGGCTTGCTGGTCTGTTGTCATGATAGCTAATACTTCTTTTGCTGTCTTTCTCAGTTCCTATGACCAGGCCAAAGGCTTCAACAAGGAGAAATTGGTGGTGGAATCAGAGGTCAGCTGGGTCTCTTGGGTAGGCTGATGAATAGCTTATATGAGGAATTGGAGGCCCTATAGTGACTTGAGAAAGCAATGGTTAGAGAGTTCCACCAACATCTTGTCACTGAGCCAGGGAAGGGGGAATTTCCAAACATAACCTCATTAAAGATAAATTCCTCTTATATGGGTATAGCCTGTCTGAAGCAAAGCCAAGGGAAGGAGGTCTATTCATCTTTCACTGAACTCTAGTAAGAGTTTTGTTAGAGTTTTTCTCAACGTCTTGTTTAGTTTTTCTAATTGCCCAGAGCTCTAAAGTCTATATGCACAAACAGTTTCTAATCTATGCCTAAAGCTTTAGCTATTAATCCAGAAGTTTTGGCTATGAAGGTGGGGTCACTGTCAGAATTCATTGCTAGGTGAAGGCCAAATTGGGGGGATCAGTTCCTGCAGGAGCTTTTTAAAAAAGACGCTTTATTTTACCCCAGTGTTTGAAGGGGTACAGTCTATGATGGCTAAGAAAGCATGGCAGATGGGCGCAAGGTGGTGGCTAGCCACCCTATAACACAGTCATAAGTTGGTACTCAGCTTGTTTCCTCTATTATTATTATTATTATTATTATTATTATTATTATTATTATTATTATTATTATTATACAATTTTGAACCCTGGCCCAGGGGCTAGTGCCTTCATTCAAGGTCAATCCTCTCTCAGTTAAATCTATCTGGAAACTCTCTCCACAACCTCAGTCCAGGTGGGAAACGTTTATATCTACCTGGAGGAAGTTTTTCATTTTGTTTATTTTTTTTAAAATAAAAACTAGCAAATACTTATATTCTCCCCTGGACAGATGGATCTTGGTGAAGTCTGTTTCCCACACAGAGTTTGAAGGGGTTGTAGGCCTCTCATTTGGATACTTTCTTGGTGTAGGTATTGTCATTAAAAACAAATGGAATGATGCTACAGATCTGATATGGAGAGATTTATTGTAGAAGCAGGGGGAGAGAGAAAAGTGGGGGAGAGGTGCCCCAAGGTGACAGACAGGTAGAGAGAGAGGGGGGGGGGCGGGAGAGGAGAGAGAGAGCAGTGTGACCGGTTGATCCTTCATATTTGTGGCACAGCTGAAGTGCACACATCTGGCAGCAGCAGGGATGACTTCAGAGGTTGCTAAGCAACGTAGAGGCATGGCACCTACATGCTAAGAGTAGGGCTCTCTGTTTTGGATTTCCTCGAGCACAAACCCAGCATCCCGCACCAGGCTGTCTGTCCAGTCTAGACATAATATACTTTGGTCTGAGCAACTCACAGTGTTTTGTGGAGCCCAGATGAGTTGCTGGGGAAGAACAGTTACCAAAATCCTGCTAATTGTTTCTGGATTAATGATTGCTCTCTCCAGGGTCCTGCACTGTGGTAATTTGAACAGGAATGGCCCCCATTGACTCATGTGTTTATGCACTTGGCCCATAGAGCAGCACAATTAGGGGGTGTGACCTTACTGGAGTAGGTGTGGTCTTGTTGGAGGAAGTGTGTCACTGTGGAGGTGAATTTTAAGGTCTTCTATGCTCAAGCTACACTCACCCAGCGTGGCACACAGTCTTCTGCTGCCTGTGGACCAAGATGTAGAACTCTCAGCTCCTTCTCTAGCACCGTATCTGTCTGCATGTCACTCTGTTTCCCGCCATGATGATAATGGACTAAACCTCTGAATCTTAAGCCAGCTCCAGTTGAGTGTTTTCTTTTATAATAGTTGCCATAGTCCTAGTGTTTCTTTACAGCAATGGAGCTCTTAATTAAGACATCCACCAACCTGTGGGTTTGAGATGTCCCTTTCTTCTTTTTGCATCCTCTATTTCCTCTTGGTTGTACTGTGGAGTGTCAGGGAACACAGAGTTCTGGCATGTCACCAGAAAATTAATAGGCCATACTCATTTTAAGGCAGCTTATTTTGCAGTCATGTCAGTGACCCACTTACTTCTTGCCACCAGGTAGTCATGTTTTTGGTGCCCACAGCATTGGAGGATACCAACGCATAGGGTAAAGCCAAATCAATAGCCTCTGGGAGGGCCAATATTTTCTTTGTTTTTAATATGCCCCTCCCATCCCCACAGTGAGAAGTCCTCTTTGTCTATAGATCACACTGTGATCATGTGTGGTAGTGAAAGCATACTGACTGTCAATGTATATGGTAATAGATTTTCCTTTTCACAGTCTGAGAGCCTGAGCTGGAACAATCAGCTCTGTTCTCTGTTCTCTGGCCCTAAGGCCAGTTAAAAGTAACTACTGCAATCTCCACATACCTGGTTCCATCTTTAATGAAGCTGCTCCCATTAGTGTAGACGACCGCAGTGGGATCTTTCTGGTTAGATACCCTCTACCACCATTGTCACCTTGAGATAGTCATGGATAAGAACCTGACGGTTGTCATCAGGCAAGAGGGTAGCAAGATTGATGGTAGTGGGTCTCTCAGACCGGATTTGAAAATGGTCCAAGGATAGGGATTGGTGTTTGGTCATGTGGGCGTTAGACAGCCAGTGTTCTAGGGTTCCTTGGAAGAAGGTCTCAGCCATGGTGCTGTGAGTATAAGGTCTTGACCCAGAGTCAGCCTGCCTGTTTGTTTCTTTCACTAGACTAGAGATAACCATCACAGCTCTTAGCAAAGTGGGCCATCCTGAGCCTTACAGGGTCCAGTTGTTTTGGAGAGGTATGCCACAATGTGTTTTTATGGCTCCAAAATTTGGGTTAAAAGTCATTTTGCAATGCTGCCCCTACCCCCGCCCTCCTTTAGACAAATCAATAAAGAGATTCTGAGATATCTTAAAGTGCTAGGACTGGAGCCAAAGTCAAGCTGTTTTTAAAGCCTCAAAGGCCTTTTGTCCAGATTAGGGGCTCAGTGCCCCTCCCCATTTGTGCTGGTGTATAGAGGCTTTGCTAACTCCAAACCCTTGGTCTCCAGAGGTAGCACTACCCAACAGTACCTAGGAACTCTCAAAGCTGATGCTTAGTCTTTGGAGTTGGGATCTGAAGGGTGGCGGCGATTCTACACTGAGATAGGCTCCTTTTCCCTCTCCTCAGCTGGTAGCTGAAATAGGCAGCCTCTGATCTATAAAGTTGGGATTTCTTAGTGACACTCTGTAACCCAGTGTCTGTAACTCCTGCAGCAGTCTCCAATGGCTCTTTTACAATCTAGTTCAGGTTCAGAGGCTAGGAGCATAAAATTATGGTCCCAGTAAACTTCTACTGGATGGGTAGGAGATTAGCATGTAGTGCCTCATCAAACAGGGTTGGAGGTTTATTTATTATCTATCTGTCTGTCTGTCTATCTATCTATCTATCTATCTATCTATCTATCTATCTATCTATCTAGTATTTTTTAAGACAGAGTTTCACTGTGTATAGTTTTGGCTGTCCTGGAACTCTTTGTAGACCAGGCTGGCCTTGAACTTACAGAGATCTGCCTGCCCCTGACTCCTGAGTTCTGAGATTAAAGGCATGCACCACCATGACTGGCTAGGATTGGAGAGTTTTTAAATACTTAGGGCAACCTGGTCCAGGTAAACTGCCTACTGTAATCTCTTTCTGGGTATGTCCACTTAAAAACAAAGATAGGTTGACTCACCTCTGACAATGGGAGGCGAAAGAATACATTTTTCAAGTTCAAGGCATCGTACATTTATTGCTCTGAAGGAATCAGACTCACGAGAGTATGTAAATTTTGGATCTTGGGGTAGAAGATCTCCACACTCTTATTCGCTTTCCTTAGATCTTGGATGGTCTATAATTGGAAGTCCAGGTTTCTTCATAGGTAGGAGAGGTGTGTTCCAGGATGATTGGCAGGGCACCTGGATGCCTTTCTCTCTAAGCTTGGCAATATGGACTGCAATTCCATTTTTTGTTTCCAGGATTATTGGGTATTATTCAATCTGGATGGGGTAGCTGAACTGGTTAGTTGAACAATTATAGGAACTTATTGTTGGGCCAGTCCTGGGGACTCGGTTAAATTGGCAAGGCCTTCAAAATGACTTTAGTGGTACCTCCAAATGTTGTGGGGGTAGAGGAGACTCAAAGACCAGCAGCAGGACCAAAACCAGAATTGAGAATTTGCATTAAGCTGGCTGGTGGCTGGTGACTGCCTGGAGAGAAACACTTCCCGCAGAGAAATCTTGAATTTTACAGGGAGCTTGTGAAGGCAAAGAACACAGAAAAACTGCATCCTGGCTGGCAGTTGCAAGGGGAAATAAAGCAATCAAGCAGTTCAACAGAAGCCAAAACCATGCGGTTAGCTGGGGCAGTTCAAGCCCAAGTTTCTAGAACAGAGTTGGATACTTTCCCAAAGAACTTTTCAGTGCAGTGATAGAAAAGCAGGACAGGTGTGTGTGTGTGTGTGTGTGTGTGTGTGTGTGTGTGTGTGTGTGTGTGTGTGTGTGTGTTGTGTTTCAGGTTTAACCAAAGATGGTTCCAGCCGACAAGAGATACCTTTGCCCTATCATACCTCTCTTACATTTTCCCCACTTTACATAAAAATCAGAGCAATCATTGGTCCTTCACACACTGCTAATAAGAGATACAGCTCCCATAACAGGTATTGTTGCCAACATGGGAAGAAATCCAATGCACGTCCATGATCAATCATTCGTCTTCCCTTCCGCTGTCAGTGCTGGCTCCAGGGACACATGACTCCGGTTACATTGGGCATGAAATGATTTAACTGCGATGTTCTCTACCACTGTTAGCAAAGGATGCTTAATGGTCTGAATGGGCTGTGACATGGCTCTGTAACTACATTCTTCCAAAAAAACTAAACTTTTTTCCTCTTTTCTTTTTTGACAGGAGAAAATGCCTGTTTCACTGATGGTACAGCTAGTGATAGGAACCCAGAAAAAAGACATTTCAAATCATTCCACTCCTAAAGGGATACTAATGTTTCAGGATGTTAAGAGGTGGCTCCCTACCAGCCTGGAACCAATCCATAAAACCTGAGGCAGGAAAAATAGAAGGCAACAGTAGGTTTAGAATGTATTAAGAAAATCATATCATAGACTGAGTTCACGTAGCATGGACACTCAAAGATTTACTTTTGTCCACTACTTTTAGACTTTTGAGATGCTCAGTGGGCTTAAATAATCAAATGATCATTTCATTAACTATTTCAATAGCTACAAATGGCAAAATTTGACTCTATGCTTAAAATAGGGGAATGGGAAAATAACTTTTTAAATCTTTTTTAAAAAGTTGTTTTACTACCCACATTCTATGCATATTTTCTCTCATTTTTGGGTCCTAGATGTTATAGCTACATTTAATATGTATTTACTAGAGATGTAAAAGTAGATGCAAATGAATTTGGAGAACAAACTAGAATAACGTGGAGTGGAGTAAAGGGAGGGCTGAGGGTGATGGTGGGAATATACTCAACTGCATTGTAGTCTTTTGTGAAAATGGCAGCATATCACTCTGCATATTAATAATAGGAAAAAAGCTGAGTAGTATTCCATAGTGCAAATGTACCACAGTTTCTTTTTCCGTTCTTCAACTAGGGGCATTTAGGCTGTTTCCAGGTTCTGGCTATTATGAATAAGGCTGCTATCAACATGGTTGAGCATATGTCCTTGTTGGGTGGTGGAGCATCTTCTGGGTACATTCCAAGGAGTGGAATAGCTGGGTCTTGAGGAAGTCCTATTCTCAGATTTCTGAGAAAGCCCCAGATACATTTCCAAAGTGGTTATACAAGTTAGCATTCCCATCACCAACGAAGGAGTGTTCCCCTTTCTCCACATCCTTAAATTTTTGGTCTTAGCCATTCTGATGGGTGTAAGATGGAATATCAGAGTTGTTTTGATTTGCATTTCCCTGATGACTAAAAACATTTGAACATTTCTTTAAGTGTTTCTCAGCCATTCGATATTCCTCTGAAGAAAATTCTGTTTAGTTCTGAGCCCTATTTCTTAAATGAGTTATTTGGTTTGGTGGTGTTTAATTTCTTGAGTTCGTTATATATTTTGGATATTAGCCCTTTGCCAGATGTAAGGTTGGTGAAGATCTTTTCCCAGTCTGTAGGCTGTTGACTTGTTCTCTTGACAGTGTCTCCTGCCTTACAGAAGCTTCTGAGCCTCATGAGATCCCATTTGTTAATTGTTGACCTTAAGGCCTGGGCTGTTGGAGTTCTGTTCAGGAAGTTGTCTCCTGTGCCAATGTGTCCCAGGCTCTTTCCCACTTTTTCCTCTAACCAATTTAGTGTCTCTGTTTTTTATGTTGAGGTCTTTGATCCACCTGGACTTGAGTTTTGTGCCTGATGACAAATATGGGTCTGAATGCATTTTTCTCTGTGTAGACATCCAGTTAGACCAGCACCGTTTGTTGAAGATTCTGTTCTTTTTCCGTTGAATAGATTCTGCTTCTTTGTCAAAAATCAAGTGACCATATGTGTGTGGATTCATTTCTGGATTTCGATTCTATTCCATTGATCAACCAGCTGATTGCTGTGCCAGTACCATGCTGTTTTAATTATTGTTGCTCTATAGTACAGCTTGAGATCGGGTATGTAAATTCCTCTGGAGGGTCTTTTATTCTGTAGGATTGTTTTTAGCTATTCTGGGTTTTTTGTTTTTCCAAATGAAATTGAGAATTGACCTTTCAATGTCTTTTAAAAATTGTGTAGGTATTTTGATAGGGATTGCATTGAATCTGTAAACTGCTTTTGGTAAGATGGCCATTTTTACTATGTTAATTCTTCCAATCCACAAACAAGGAGATCCTTCCATCTTCTGATGTCATGTTCAATCTCTTTCTTGAGAGATTTGAAGTTTTTTCAAACAAGTTCTTCACTTGCTTGGTTAGAGTAACTCCTAAATATTTTATATTGCTTGTGGCTAATATCAAGGGTGTAGTTTTCCTAATTTCTTCCTCTGCATGATTGTCATTTGTATATAGAAAGGCTACTGACTTTTTTGGGTTAATTTTGTATCCAGCCAATTTGCTGAAGGTGTTTATCAGATGTAGGAGTTCTCTGGTGGAATTTTGGGGGTCACTTATGTGTACAATCATATCATCTGCAAATAGGGATAATTTGACTTCTTCATTTCCCATTTGAATCCCCTTGATCTCCTTTTGTTGTCTTATTGCTCTGGCTAGAATTTCAAGAATTATATTGAAGAGATATGGAGAAAGTGGGCAGTCTCTTCTGGTACCTGATTTTAGAAGAATTTATTTGTGTTTTTCTCCACTTAATTTGATGTTGGCTATTGGCTTACTGTATACAGCCTTTATTATGTTTAGATATGTGCCTTGTGTCCCTGATCTTTTCAAAACTTTAAACATGAATGGGTATTAGATTTTTTCAAATGCTTTTTCTGTATCTAAGGAGATAATCATGTGTTTTTTTTCTTTCAGTTTGTTTATATGGTGGATTACATTGATGGATTTCTGTATATTAAACCATCCCTCATGCCTGGAATGAAGCCTACCTGGTCATGGTGAATGATATCTTTGATATGTTGTTGTATCCATTTCGCAAGTATTTTATTGAGTATTTTTATGTCTATGTTCATAAGAGAAATTGGTCTGAAAAATTCTTTTTCTGGGTCTTTGTGGGGTTTAGGTATCAATGTGACTGTGGCCTCAGATCCCATTGTTTTCTTAATTTCCCCCTCTGAACACACAATCAGAAAACAATATTTCAGCACCTGATAATTTTAGGGACAGTGTTTATCCAAATCATAATGACCTTAGAGGATTAATTTCATTGCAAACACACTACCTTAGAAAGCTGCTCATGAATCTTTGCAGAGAATACTGAATTGATACCTTTGGAAGACCTTGTATCTGATAGGTTTGTTACATTCTGCAAAGGAAATTGAGAGTATTGTTTCTCAGGCAAAAGAGACATGGAGATAGTACAAAGCATTTCACTGTACATTTCGAAGACAATGGGAGTACATTGGACCCTGTTGATTTCTTTTAGTATAGTCTTGAGATGTCCACCTGTTATGGCTAATAGTCAACTTGATAGGGGTTAGGGCTACCTAGAAGACAATCTTCTGTGTGTATCTATGAGAGTGTTTCCTGCGAGATTAAACTGAGGTAGAAAGAAGGATCCTAAATGTGGGTGGCATCATTTTACTGTGGGGTAAGCGTGGTTCTTGACTAAATAAAAAGGAGAAGGTGAGTGGAGCACCAGCATTTATATCCTGCTCTGTGATGTGAAATATGACCAGGCAATTTACACACCTGCCATTGTGCCTCTCCTGACTTTATGGAAGACACCATTACTTTTCACAGGTATGTTGTCATAGAAAAATAACTGATATACTACCCATCTCTGTTATTGGATGGATAAGAGACTTACAGGGGTTGGGTACAGTAGTGTCCATCTGTATCACAGCACACAGAAGGACGAAGTAGGATGATGAGTGTGACGTAATCCTGAGTTATATATCAACTCCACCTGGCCAACACACACACACACACACACACACACACACACACACACACACACACACACTACAGCCACAATAAAACAAATAAGGGAGACTTAGTCTGGAAAACACTGAGGCTAAGTGCAGGGCCAAACTATAACCTTTTTCTGTTTGTCTGCTTCTACAGTGGAATGTGTCTGGGACACTTCCCCCAGGAAAGCCAGAACCCTTTGGAGAGCTTACTCTGCATCTGAGGTCTTACACAACTATAGATTATGAAGTAGCCAAGGCCCAACGGGGTGGGGGTGGGGGGGGAGGCTGGAGCTTTGAAGAAGGAGCTCTAACCAGGTTTTAGGAGTCACCGATATAGGTGGGTTACCTGTTTCCAGAGAAATTGGAAGGGCCATGTTCCAGGAGGCTTAGACTCTGACGAGCAGATGATGCTCATTGGATGCCAGTGGGTGGGGGCAAACATGCATACTGAGAGTTTTTGGGGCCACGTATTTACCCCTTGTAGGATTCTTCTGTAGCCATGGAACATCTTGTCCAGGAGAACCCCACGTCGGTCCTGGAAGAATCATCCTGTCTCTTGAGATCTAGTCAGTCCTTAGACTTAGCTGGGAACCCATACAAGTATCTAAGGAAGGAATCCAGATTTGATTCTTTGCTTCAAAAAGAAGTGGCTAGACATGAGCAGGAGCCCGGAGGAACTAGTGCACACTGCCTCATCTGCCGTTTTCTTCCTTCCTCTGCTTCTCACCCTCAGGGACACAAGTAAGAGTTAGAAAATCAGGTGACAGAAGAGGCAGCAAGGTGGGGAAATAGAGAAGAACTAGAATATATTCCCACTGCAGCTTTCTGAACTTAAATAACCTAGGAGAGGAAAGAGAGGCTTTAACTTCAAATAAAATCCAGGCTTTGAATTCACTGTACTGTGCCCGGTGCATTTACTACTGTCCTTGTGGTCGAAAGTGATTGAAGATTATCCACATTCTCTAAGAACGACTGAGGAAATTATGTATCTTATCAGATTTCACACAAGAGTAGGAGAAGGACTGGATTCCCAAAGTAAGGGTAGTGGACAAATAGGACAAAAATAAAGTTGATTTTACTTGCCATTTGCTTGCCTTGGCCAAACAACCAAGCAAGTCACAGAAGTTAAACCAGTATATTGGGGCCTTAGCTAACTTGCTGATAAGAACATACAAGAAAGAACTTTCAGAACATGCAGGGATTTTGCTGCTGTAATTACATGCAATTTAACGTAACTTTGAAAGTCTCAGACAGTACAAAATTGAGCCTTATTGAGGAAGAGAAACTTAATCATTGGTTCGGCCTGCGTGGCAGCATTTCTGATGTCTCTATGGTGTTTAGATATAGTGCCTTTTGCCTCCAAGGGTTTGGCTTAGGCAGTGGCTAAGCCTGTGGCTCCCCTTGCACAGCTTGGGGAGTTTCATGGCATCTACTCAGTGGAGGTCTTCATCCTAACTCAGCCTATAAAATGTGTTAAAATGGCTGATTTCCATTCAAGGTTGTAGAAAATGAAATAACTGGGAAATGGTAATGTCATAACTCTAAATTATTTAAATTCCAATCTCCTTTGGCCTGGATTTATGAAGTTCCATATGCCTGTGAAAACTTTAATGTAGAGCTGGAATTGATATGTCTTATTCAAAATAGGAGAGAGACCTTAGATTAAAAATTAGAAGTAAGAATAAGTCATATGACTATAAAGTAACCCTTACCTGTATTTTGCATAGGAGCTTGATCTTAACGCTTTTTCCAGTCCATAATCCTTTGAATAGTATTTAGTAAAAGTGTGATCCTTAGTGTGTTATTTTAAATGCTTTTTGCTATATGTCTTTGAGTAGAAAGACATTATGAAAACAAGGCACTTGTTTGAACTGAAATTATATTATTAGCCCTTGTGGGCACTGGCTTCTATTTGTATATTATGTATCATCTGTTAGAGAGTAAGCAAAAACTGCCATTCAAAGAAAATTCTGTCTTTTCTCCTGGTCTAACTTTGTTCAATATTATCTACAGGGAGCCATGGCCACTTTAAAGGTGAAAAAGCTCTTTAACTTTCCTTTATTATATATAGCATGCAGGTCTTCACTTAGGCCCAGTGAAGACATTTACGAGGATGCTATCCAAGAATATGAACTCAAATTACCCTATTCCAGACCATCTTAAAGGCACATTTGAAAGCCACAGCCATTAGAAAAGACCATCGCAGGGAATTCATTAATGTCTCCTCTTCTGCCTGCTTTCAGTTTTCCTGGAGTCAGCTCCACGGTGGAAAAGCGATGCGTTTGGTTATTAGCACTGCCCTTTGAAGCTACCTTCCCTGTGCAGCAGTATAAAGGGATAATCTTGGTTTTTATGGAGATCACTATATGGATGAGGCATATGAAATCTACACCTTCTTTTACCCTGACACCATGCTTTAGATTTAGGTTCCTAAAATCAAAATAAGTGATGTCCATTCTGAGAAACTCATCACCGAGGGTCTTTATTTCTGGTTATAGGGACTGATCGTGTTTCCCTGCTTGCGTTTTACCTCCGTGGTTCTGGAGTAGGATCTCAGTCTACTAATCTTTTGCATGCTGTTCCAAATTATTTGTGCTAGCTGCTAGTCGATTATTACAACTGCTAGTCAATTATTATAGCTGCTAGTCAAATTAAGCAAAAAACCTCCTGTGATTTCTTTTAAAGGCAGTCTGAGCAACCTAAAATATACTTAGATTTCCAAGTTACTTTTTTAAAAAGCATCAAAATATTTTAGCATGGAAATAGCTATTTTGTGGTGATCACAAGAAAATGGATGGTAGACCAGTTAGCCATTATCAGGTTTTGGTGAAATATCATCTAATTGAACTGTTGTTAAAGTGATTTAAGTAACAATATGATTGTGAAATGTCAGAGTGAACCTTTACATGAACTTGTCTTTTATAAAGATAGTAATTTATTATTTTTTTTAATAAAACATATAATTTCTGGAAAAATTACTTGTGAGAAAAGTACATTTTTTTAGTGTGTGTGTTTGTGTGTGTGTGTGTGTGTGTGTGTGTGTGAAGGAAAATTCTAAATCATGGTTTAATAGTTACCTCACCAGTGTGCCTAGATTGATTTTCTTGTTCATTTTTAAGCTGATAGTTCTCTGTGTTAAAATCTATAGCTCTTTCGTGGATTTTATAGAAGTTTGGTTATCACATGTCACAGATGTAACACATGGTTGTCGTCATTTCTCCTGTATTTAATACCTGTCGACAGAGCTTATGTTGCTGGATAGGGTCTATTAATAAACACAATCAGGAGCCAAAACAATGATGGAGAACAGAGAAAACCGTTCCTGCCTGGTTTTCAACCTTTGTTCCCTCCTTCCTTATAAAGTGCAAACTTCAGTGTTCTTTCAGCCTCCATTTCCAATTAGAGTACTGTTAAGCTTTTTTTTTTTTAACTTTTTAAAATTCTCATGGGATAGTGTGCGTCTGCATTTGTACAAACAACACAGAATGAAGCAATTTATTTCTGCCAATTAGTCATTAAGCTTTATTGATCTTCTCTTATCCCTCTACCATGGCCAAGTTCGAGCTTATATGCTGGATTCCTAAAATAATTAATAATCCAGAAGAGGCTCGGTTTCTTTGTTGTTTACTTTTAAGACGCTAACAGAGGCAAACTGGAATAAACTATCTTGCAACTTAGATAACACACAGCGGAGGGAAATTTACAGAGCTGGGCCTTATTAGAAAGCTTAGCAACAGGGATGGTGAAGGAATTTGCACCTTGAGTTCTACTGGAGACGAAATTTGGTAAAGAGACATGCTGCTGGAATTTATAGCACAGATTATTCAGTAAGCCAACCTTTGGGATTTTTTTTCCTAAGAATTGTTACAGATTCTGATCATCAGACTATTTTAATATGATACAAGATATATATTTAATTTATCTCACTTCTATGAATTAGGGTGGGAGAATGTTACTATTTTTTGTATTTCTTTATGTTCAATGCTGATTTTTTCACAGAATACATATCTTTATAACTTAAAAAGAAGTTTGTTATATTTATATTATTCTACTCTATGGAGATAAAAATCAAGTATGAGCTGGGCATTGGAAAATACTTATTTAGGCTTTCTAGAACTTTTTAAACTGTGGCAACTGAGAAGTCGTATTGTATTACTACCATTTGTTTAAAAAAATTAATCCTAAGCCACTCTGAAACTAAGCAAGGAACTCAGCTATGAGAGTGCTTTTCTATCCTAGAGTTAGTTTATCTGCCGTGTCCCTCCAAACCGGGCATACTTTAATTCATATTTCCATAAGTTCCTCTCCTTTACACTTGTCTCATTTTCCTCAAAATGATCAAATTTAAGAAAGATTAAGACATTTATTTTTAGCACAGCTATTGTCAAGTTCTTTGTATGATAATTAGCAGGCAAAGAAAGTGAAGTATGCAAAAAACATCAATAAAAATACATTATAGAAAAAGAGAACGAAACATAATTTGTTTTGTTTTTGTTTTTTCCTTTGGGGGCTGGGTATTAAACCTAGAATCTTGTGTCTGGTTGGCAGGTCCTGGGTCACTGAACTAATCTTCAGCCACAAATATGCTTAAATGTAATTTAAAGAATTTGCAAAAAAAATTTGCTGAGTGGTAAAGATTAATGGGCTGTTGAATGGACATGTTGAGAGGCCATCTGTATGAGCTACTGAAATGTCCTGACATAAGGGAAAAATGACTGAACCTAATAAAAACTGAGGCCAACCTGGGAATACTCAGGCAGCAGTAATGATTTTTAAGTTCAGGGGAGAGGGCTCAGCAGGCCAGGGGAATCTCCACCTGAGTGTAACAACTGTTCAAGTTTCTGAAACCTGGCGTGGGAAGCAGACATGGGTAGCAAGAAGACTGAGTTGTCGGTCCATGTGGCCAGAGTCCCTAGTGACAATATAGTCCTACAGTTTTGTCAAGTGCTTTTTTTTTAAAGATTTATTTATTTATCATTATATATATAGCGCTCTGCTTGCATGTACTCCTGCAAGCCAGAAGAGGGCACCATATCACATTACAGATGGTTATGAGCCACCATGTGGTTGCTGGGAATTGAACTCAGGACCTTTGGAAGAGCAGGCAGCGCTCTTAACCACTGAGCCATCTCTCCAGCCCAGGTGCTTTAACTTCAATTTTCTGGGGAAAAACATTTTGAATTCATAGTGGATATTTATTCACTCACTTATTTTTGAGAGACAAACTCTCACTTTGTACACAGAGTGGACTGGAACTCAAAGCAATACTCTTGCGTCAACCTCCTCAGTTTTAGGATTTAATTACTCACTGTCACACCTGGTTTGAAATGTATTTTTTGATAGTAGAATTTATTTTTTTTTTCAAATTAAGAATACAATTTATTGAAAAATTTGGCAGAAATTTCTTCCTTTCTTCCTTCCCTCCCTCCATGCTTTTTCTTTCTTTTTTTCTTATGTGCTTGTGTATTTAGTCTCTGTGTATTTAGGGACCATGTATGCTTCCTGAGTATGATATGACAAGCATAAGCAAACTTCAAAGACTTCTAAATTGATAAAGGTCTTGGTGTGCCTTTGGTTGTTCTTGTCTCGTTTCCTCATATTAAAAAAAAAAATTCTCATTAGTTTAAAGGGATAGTGCCATCCAGGCTGATAAGGCATAGCCCATGAATCTAAGGAAATGTTCAATATTTTATAGCCAGGAAAAATAGATTTTGTAGCTTGACCTTTAAGTTAAGCTTTTCTTTTCGGAAGTATATTACCTTGCAAAGCACACAGGGAACCAAAGCCAGCTGGTGACCTTTTGTTAACATGTAGTTTTGAGAAACGGGAAAAAAGCCATTGCATAGATCAGGAATTTTATTATCAGAAAGGACTGGGAGTCAGTTGCCGGTTATACTTTTGAAGGAACGCAGCTAGCCTTGTAACCTTGGGGCAGACGGTCTTTTCTGTAGGATGCTGCAGCTCCCACAGTGCCATCTGCAGGCTGCTATAGGAAGTGAGATGCAAATAGTTTGGAGGGCGAAGCTGAACAGGAGGTGGAGAAATATTTGACATGTTGCTACCAGGAGCATCCCTGTTGCTTAAGACATAGCAGACTATAATTAGAGTTAATTAAACATCACCCTAATGAATTAAGAGTTGATCTGTGATTAGATAAGAAGGTGAAGTAGAGGGGGCAGTGTCCATTTCCATGGCCATAAAATCACGACACCAAAATGGCTTGTATCTGATGGCATCCATATCTTGTGGCTGTTACCGTCACACACTCCCCAAATCTGGCATATCCTACCTGATTCCCTCTTGTCACTATCAACACTTGGGTGCTTTGTTATTAGAGAACCCAGAAGTGGGTTTTCTAATACTGTATTTATTCCAATACTCCTTATTCTCTCCCTCTTTTTTAAAGGTTTTCTTCTAACCTTTGTTAGTCTTCAATTGTGTGTGTCTGTTTGTATACACATGTATGTAGGTCCTCAGCTGGAGTAGCAAGGGCTCTTAGCATGTGAGCCATCTCTCCAGCCCAAACACATGAGCGTGGGTACATTTCACGTTCAATCCATAGCAGTCAGGATGCCTATTTAATTACGATCCGTGTATGTTTCTGTGTGAGTATCTAGTACGTGTGTGCGGGTGCCTGTGGTAGCTAGGAGGCTTCAAATTCTTTGTACTGGAGTTTTAGCATCTGGTGTAGATGTTGGAAGCAGAACTCAGATCCTCTGCAAAAGTAGGAAATATTCTTAACTGGACTCCTCCCCTGTAGCCCCTCCTTCCTCTTTGTACAGAAATGAGAGGAAATATGGGGCTGTTAAGTAGAGAGGTATTGTTTCTGTGCTCAAAACCCTGCCATGCTTCCCGTCCATCTGAAGGAAAGCCACAGTGCTCAGTGTCTCCCTTTGGGTTTGGTTTGAGCTGGCTCTCAGATCTCACAGCTGCTATTCCCCCCTAGCACGTTATGCTCCAGCCATACTGGCCTCTGTGCTAGCCTTTGGTCACACTAACTTACTCAAGATCCTCTGTCTTGATTTCTTCCTGGGTCAGCTGCTGTGTGTTCCTACATTCTCTCCACAGTCAGGCCTATCTTAACTACACTAGGTAAAAGGTCAGCCCTTTCACCTCCTCATTTGCCCATCCCTTTTCAGTTTGTGCTTTCATTTGTAATCTTTCTCCCACAACAAGCATCATCATCTGATGCCCCATGTATTTACTTGCTCACTGGTACATTTTTACTTTTTCACTGCATGGTTTATAGATGTGTCCCTCAGGACCTTGCTTAAAGGTAGGCACTCAGTAAATATCTGTGAAAATAAAGGAGCAGTGACGTTTTTGAAAATGAATGGCACAGAATTTCATTTAAACAAATGCTTGTGAGGAATTATGATTGTTTAATTATCGTCTGTTAAGTACATACCATAAGCCTAAAATTCTTCTACCTTAGCCTAGTAGCCTACTCTACTGTAGGCCATGACATAGCTGCGCAGCACAGTGTAAAAGCTTGGCTGTGTACATGGCTTGCGTGGCTGACCATGAGTTGAAGCTCTCGGCATAAGCATTCCACTGCACATTGCTAGCCAGGTAAAGATCAAA
This sequence comes from Acomys minous, assembly GCF_964271855.1. NCBI lineage: Eukaryota > Metazoa > Chordata > Mammalia > Rodentia > Muridae > Acomys > Acomys minous. The sequence goes on along the minus strand of NC_140497.1, from coordinate 46,607,436 downwards.
ACTCAAAGACAAGAATATGACTACTGTATGTATAGATTTCTATGGTACAGTCTTAAAATCGAAAAGTTACAACTCAGATTATCATACTTCGGGGATACAGAATGCTTCAGGATTTCATAGCTAAGCAGAGGTGGCCATGGCTCAAAGACAGTCACGTGAACAGCCATTCCTGGCTGTTGGCACGCTTGCTATGGTCTGTGTGGAAGAAGATGAAGGCTTTCAAGAAATGGTCTGTGCCTTCTGCCTTGCGAGCCAAGCTGTTTAAGTAACGGCTGAAAGTTTGCATAAAGAAGCATCCCTTGATAATGATGATCTGTTCTTTTCTTATGTTTTTCTCTGCCATCTATCCTTTTGTCTGTCAGCTATGTTTTAGAAGCTGTCCCATGCTAGTGATCAGAGAAGTAGAGATGAGTAGGGCAGTGGGTGCTAGAAGAATTATGCCTTAGATGATGTCTTGGTTTGGTAGGGACCTCCAACCTCTAGCCTACTTAACAGACATGACGTGACTGATCTTGTTCAGCTGAGGTGCTCCTTGTGGAGATGCATGCCGCTGGCCAACCTTACCCACACTGAAGCCATACACAGAGGGGAGGCTGACTTCCTGCAGGAAATCCACATAGTTCTTGGCCTGGATGAGGTGTGTGTTACCTTGGGAGGCATGGTTTGCTTTGAGGACAGCTTCTGCACTCAGCCTTTTGTTCCTTGCCTAATGACAAAAGCATGCTTTTAGACACCCAGGGCAGCTATGGAGGTGTCCCTCCATTGTCTTTCCTTGGAGATAGACTCGTGTGGACCTTGCTTTAACTCCCATTAGCCTGCATCATAACCATCCTTCACTCCCTTCACTTGTAGGGAACCAGAATGTACAGCCGCAACCCCCAAGTCAGTGACCTTGTAGAGGGAGTTGGGGGAAGGGGTACATGCAGGCGTGACTGGAGAGTGTCTTGGGCCTTGAGCAAAACTGACACATTCTGGTCCACAACCAAGCCAGAACTGGGACCAAATTATTGTGCCACATTATGTTTTCTTGTCATCACTCTACTCTGTTCTACTACGTTCTCCTAGCTTCCTGTCTGTTAATTGCTCTGCTTTCTGTCCACTACATCATTGATTTTCTATTTCCTCTGTTCCTCTTAATGCACCACTGTCTCACACCAAAGCAAACAGCTGCCTCTTAAAGGCAGTCATGAAGTCCTGGAGGAGAATAAGAGCAAAACTTACTGCAAGCAACAACTACAATTGCAACATCGGATATCAGAATCTGGAGATGACATTTCTTCTTGAGGCGTTCTTGGGAACATGTTTTCTACTCCCCCAAAGCTTTCTGGGCAGGACTATTTTCTCTGGAGTGGCAATTTTGAAATTCTATGTGCTCTTCGACAGTGTACCCAAGCAATGAACAAAATTGTTTTCGCCATGAGAAGTGAGGATGGAAATAAAAAGCTAAGAAAGCTACCCAATGTGTTGGAACAGTGAATGTGGCAGAGCAGGATGTTTACAAGTCAGCCATCTTTCCATCTTCCTGGGCTCATCTGCACTTTTTCCTGTTAACATTGTCTGCCAGGACACCTTCCATCACTCTGCAGCTCATGCAGAAACGTCACTTTTCCGGTACTGGTTGCTAGGCGCAGGGATGCTGTACTACCATCATCTTTCAAAATGCCGCTTTTTATACAATGCTCTTCATTACGCATGGAGCTCTTATCCCAAAAGCCTGTAAGTTGCATCTCACAGTAAACTTGTTCCACCAAAGCTTTCGTGCCAACTCAGACTTATTAAGGGGTCCTCTCCTAGCACTTTGCACTAATGATACCTGTTCCTGCCAGGAACCTTACGTGTGGGTTAGACTGGTAGAGAGTTGAAAGTAGAAGGCACAATGGCCCCACTCTTCTCCCATTTGCTGCATTAAAATGCAAAGAGAGCAAGTCCAGAAGCATCAAGGCCTGTGCTGTGCAGTTGTCTAATCAATGTAACTCTTCAGCCCTGAATGAATTAACGCGAAGCGGTGTCAGCTCACTGAATCCCAGGAAATCACATCTTGTGGAAGAGTAATTAATTTACTGAGACTGGGTGAGTGAGAGATGCCAGGGTTTTTTTTTTTAGGAATGTTTTCAACCCTAGCAGAGACCACACTAGGAGTGAGGAGTATGCATGCTGACAGAAGCGTGGTTCGAAAAAACGAGACGGAGCCAGTAGACTGATCCCAAGACTGTTGGAGAGTTGGTTGCAGTATGTCAGAGGGAAAGGCATTGAAAATCCTCCAGATGATTTTCTCAGAAAGGAAGACGTGTCCCCCGAGTCAGCGTGTCTGGTTTGTAGGCTGTCTCTGAGCGGTCATGTATGCTTTGAATTCTCATCACCTGAGCTTGTTGGCTTAGTAATTTTATCTGTGGATGTCACTTGATGGTTATGAAGGCTGCAACGAAGATATACTCAATTTTTTTTGTATCCTGAGCAGCTAATGTACTGCCTTGCATATTGGGGGTGCATAGCATGCGTTTGATGAGGAAAGAGATCCATGCCCTTGCTGCTGATCAGGGAACTGGAGCCCCCTGCTCAGGAGAGCAGAACGCAGATAACTACATTTATGGGAAATGAGGACCGGGTAACACAGTCAGGGTACCACACTGAGTGCTCCGGGTCACTCGCCTCCATTGCTGTGTATCCCCTCTTGCCATACTCAAATGAGCCGGTCGCCTTTGAAGTCAGTGTTTCTCTTACACCAGGGTCCCAGAGCATGCTCTTCCTTCTTACTGAGACTTTGTTTATCTTGCTTGTCCATGTCATGTGTAGATATATATGTATATATATATACACATATATACATGTACATGCATATATGGATTTCTTGATTTAATAATCTATATAATATGACATTGTTCTCCCAAACATTATTGTGACACTCAATAAAACACAACTATTAATTTACTTGTTTATTTTTAAAATATTTTTTAGCTCTTGATGCAGTTTGTTTCTTTATTTACAACATCAGTGAGCCAACACAATATGAGAAAACAGGAGAGAGGCTCTCTTCTCGTGCCCTCCTTTAATTGTGCCACTTTAGAGATATGGTCCCTTCCTATAATCAGGACATCAAATCACTTAGCTTTGTGTCACTTTGATGATAAGTAACTTAATTGATTTATTTCTTGTCTCTAGACCTGAGGAGCTAGGAATTAAATGGTTTTTTAAAAAAATCACTCTTCTTTCTTATTAGAGTGTAGCTCTAAAAGGGAAAATGTTCTTTTCTACGTATTCTTTCTCTCATTGCCGCTGGAGTGTTTAGCTGGGGGTTGTCTCTCAGCATGAATTTTTTTTAAAAAAGCAGATAATTAGCGAACATTCTAACAACACTATCACACATTTTGAGGCATATGATAGAAAAACAGCTTTCCAGCATAGGAAGACTTGAAGTTGTTAGAAGTGTGATATCACATTTGATTTTCAGAGACAGGTTTAATTCTCCCAAGTTAAAATGCAAGTAAATAACATTTCACTGTGATGAAACATACGTGCCTCTGTATGTCTCCCAGCCTAACCTTGCACTTCTATGCTTAACTGATACTTCTCTCCAGCCTCTGGAGTCAATATGACTACAATAAATTTAAATTTTTATTGTTAGAGTGAGTGAGTGTGTGTGCATGTGTGTGTGTGTTTGTATTATGTGTTGTTTTGAGACAAGATCTCACAATAGCTCAAGCTGTTCTTGAACTTGCCATCCACCTGAGCATTAGGATTATATGTGTTCATTATCAGCTCAGAGGAATTTTCTACAAGTTATCTATGAAAGATATTTTTTATAGGTGCAGCTCAGTTTTGCGTCTACTAATGAGCTGTAGAAAATTTGTTTGAAAATTCACTAATAACCTTAAACCCCTACCCAGATCTAGCCAATGGACAGAACACTCTCCAGAGTAGAGTGGAGTGTGGGATATGACTTTCTCATGTACTCTGGTGCCTCATATTTGACCATGTCCCCTGGAGGGGGAGACCTGGTGGCACTCAGAGGAAGGACAGCAGATTACCAAGAAGAGACTTGATGCCCTATGAGCATATACAGGGGGAGGTAATCCCCCTCAGGAACAGTCATAGGGGAGGGGAATAAGGGGAAAATGGGAGGGAGGGAAGAATGGGAGGATACAAGGGATGGGATAACCATTGAGATGTAACAAGAATAAATTAATAAAGGAGAAAGAAAAACCAAAAAAACTCCCAACAACAACAAAAAAAGAAAATTCACTAATAATATTGTAGATTTTAGTGTGGTTGTGGGACAGCAGTGTATAAACTCACTGCTGTGTAGTGATCATGCTTCAAGCTAGATGTCTGGACCATGGGTTTAGTGTAAGACAGGAAGCACTGAATTTATAACTCTGCAGACACCATGGTTTCTAGGGACTGGGTGCATAGTGGGTATTTGCCTAGTCACTAAACTCGGAGTCTGTTCGACTCTTATTTGCAGAGTGATTTTTGAGCAAGGCACTGAACTTTGCTCTACTTATAAAACTGATTACATAAATTATTGACTCAATGAGCATCAATGAAAAATAGTAAAAGCAGGTATTGACACATATCAATAACTACGTATTAATGTGCTGTTCTCCACAGGTACTATCACTCTCGGTACAGTTTTGCTTCACATAAGCAATCAGAAATGCAGACTATCTTTCATGCAAACACAGGAGACGTTTACTTTATGTTAAAATTGCGCAATTAGTAATTTCACCTTTCTTAATGAACCAACTGTATTTTTGAGTGATCTAAAATATTGCATCACTTAGATGTATTATACATTACATAAACTTGACTTCAGATAAGAACAAGATTTGTAATGTGCATAGTTAGCTGTGTAGAAATGATCATAGTTTAGGAAATTTTTGTACTAATGGCTTGATGAGGGAGGATAGTGAGACAATGGATGATCTATTTAGATTTCTTGTGACCACATACATGACACAATCAACATCCAGGGAGCAAGGATTTATTTTGGGGTCATAGTTTTTAGAGAATATTGGCTTATTATGGCAGGGAAAGAGGGGGAAACAGTTTAATCTCTGGCTGTGGGAATCAAAGTCCAAAATCTCTTCTTGTCATAGCACTCTCTCAACTGTAATCTCCAATAAAGTCAAAATAAAAAAGCAGATCACAATCTTCCAACATATGTATATATATATATATATATATATATATATATATATATATATATATATATATATACACACACATATATATCAACATTCCAAAAGGGGGGAACTGAACCAAATGAGGGAATACTGGACTAAAGCCAGATCAAAAACCAGCTGGGCAAACTCTGAAACCTGATTCTCTATGCCTGATGTCAAAGGGCTCTTCAGATCGCCAACTTCTTTCAGCTTTGTGGACTACAACACACTTCTCTGTCTTGGGCTGGTTCCATTCCTTGTTAGTAGCTCTCCTTTGCAGGTATCCCATGACTCTCGCATCTTCAATATCTTGGGGTCTCTAAGGTAATCCAGGCTTCAACTCCACAGTTTTATGCAGTGTCCTTCCTAGGCCTCCATTCAAGGACACCCCTGACTCACTCTCCTCTTCCGTGGCTTTTCTTAGTTGCAGAGGGAGATTCCATACCCCCTGTTTTCTATCCTTGACTCTAAAGCCAGAACCACATAGCCAAAGTTGTACTGGTTGCTGGGTCTGGGACATAGCCCCCTTCTTCAGATACATTTTCTCCAGCTTTCTGCTTTCAATGGTTTCCTTCACTCTCTAAGATTGGATGTCCTGTAATTTGCTCTGTAAACCAGGCTGGCCCTGCTGCCTGCTCCTGTCTTCTGAGTGCTGGGACTAAAGGTATGTGCCACACCCAGCCCTAAGATTTTCTTTAATTCCTTTTTACAGGTTGGATGCTTAGCTGGGTGGGGGGTCTTGCTCAGAAATTATCTTACACTTTTTTTTCAATTTAGCCTCAGGCTTTTCTTTAATTTACTTACATTTCATGGTGTCCTCTTTCTCCTCTAACTGTGCATTGTATTTTTTCCTTGCTTAGATTGTTTCTTTTCTGCATGACCATGTCCACTAATAACCAAGCAACCTAGTCAATACTAGTCTGTCTGGAAATCTCCTCTGCCAAAGGTATTAGGCCATAGCTCTTCAATTTAACCTCAAGCATATTTTTAGACAAAGGCAGAAAGCAGCCACACTTTCCACCAAAATATCACAAGAATGATCTCTATGCCACACATTAATCATCTTCTGTTAGAGGACCCTGCTATTAAGATTTCAGTCTACCATGACTGCATGTATAGCGCTCTGAGCTTGGAACAAAATGGAGGACCCCATTTTTAGTGGGGCCTTCTCTTCTCTTTCTGACTTTATCTGGAGACTGTCTCTAGGCACAGACGCCTGACCTCACTTGGAGGATGATCATGCACAGAGCCTCCTACAAGTGCTATGTGACTTAGCACAGAAGTCCCCCTGCTCCCCCTGTTCATATGATAAAAATTAGGTGCTATACTATGACCAATCAGCCTTTCCAGCCCATATGATAATTAGGTACTGTGTTATCACCAATCAGTCCTTCCTGCCCATACGCTAAGAACCTTTATATACCTTATGCCTGACACAATAAAGTAAGCTATCTTTCTAAAGCCTGACTCCAAGAAAATTCTCTGCCTTACTCATGCATGTCTGAGCCCCATTTCTGCTACCTTGGGGGGCCAATGGTCAGTGACACCCAGGGAAAGGTAGAACCAGTCCTCTCTGAAATCTCTTGAGCCAGACCCTCGCAGTTCAAGTCACCTGCAGCACCACTGCCTTCCTTGTTCCTACTAAAATGCCCATTAAACCCAGCTTAAAGAAAGTGTCCATTCACTGTTCTAGCCCAAAGTCCCAAAGTTTTCCATATTCTTCCAAACAGAAAACATGTTCTGGCCAGTCACAATACTCCAGTCCCCGGGACCAGCTTATGTATTATTTAGGGTTTTCTTACAATGAAGATACACAATAACCACAGCAATTCTTGAAAAGAAAAGAGCATTTAATTGGGGCTGGCTACAGGTACAGAGGTTTAGTCCATTATCATCATGGTAGGAAGTACGGCAGAACCCAGACAGACATGGTGCTGGCAAAGAGAACTAGAGTTCTACATCTGGATCGGCAGACAGCAGAAGGGAGAGTGAGCAATGTTGTAACCTGTGTAATCTGCTTAAACTCTATAGCACCTCCATTAAGATCTATTTTAGCTCCTAGCATGGCTGTAGTGCCTCTGTTAACACCAGTTTTTAGCATATCAGAAACCAATTTGACTCCAAGTCTCCATTTTGATTATAAGGTAAAATTAAGTTCAAGGTCTCAGGCCTTACCTATGTGCCTAAAACCAGGAAGGTTCAATGCTTGCTGCTTGAAATGAAACAATAGATGAGAAATCCATCTTCTACTTGGGTTAAAGATAAATGATTTTCTATTAGAGTTTAGATTGCAACATCCTCCTGTATTCCAGAGAGCTGGAAAGCCCCCCAAAGAACTCTCCTATCCTAAATCCTAACCAATTAGTTTAAAATGTTTTGTCTAGCTATATGGACATTGTGCTCAAAACAAAATAAATTCTTCTTGTGTTTAACTGATGAAAATGATGTAATGCTGCCCTCCCTCCCCCTTGCTTCCCATCTGGCTATCTGTTTTTGCCTGGTTATGTTTTGTTTGTTTGTTTGTTTTTGTTTTTGTTTTTATAAAAAGCCTGCCTTAGAAGCAGACTGACGTCACAGTTAGGCTCCCGAGTTCCTTCTGTGTCCCTGGTCATGGTCAGTCTTGGGGGTATGGCATTCTAATAAACCATCAATATCTCACTGAATTCGTGCTGGAGTGGGTTGTATAGCAATTCTTCTATTATAACAAGCAACTGGGCCTGGCTTCAGCTTCTGAAGCCTCAAAGCCTACCCCAGTGACACACACTTCCTCCAACAGGCCCTACCTACTCCAACATGGCCATAACTCCAAAATGTCCCATTCCCTATGAGTCTGTGCGGCTATTTTCATTCAAACCACCACAAGTGTGTAGCATAGGATGTTCACATGGTGCTGGTTCAGGAAGAAAACGTTCTTTAGAACAAGAGGCCGGGCTATAACTTCCAAAAACTCTCCTTGCGTAACCTGTTTGTGTCATCTAGGCCCATTTCCTAAAAGTTTCATTGTCTCTCAAACGAGTAATGCCAGGCCTAAAGCATACACTCAAAACTTGGGACTATCAGGAGCAAATTTAGACTCAAAGCATAAAAGAAACTCCTTTCATAGGTGGTCAGATAAACTTATTTTTCATGCAATGTATTTTGATTGTATTTATTACCTCCCCCAAATCATCTCAGATTCTTCCTACCTCCCTACCCACTAGACTCTAGACTCTTTCTCTCTCTTACAAAAAACCCACAAGACAAACAATATAAAACAAGCAAATAAACCATAACAATAAATGTTTCCATTCAAAACAATTTAAGAACAAGATGATGATGACAATGAAGAAAGAAGAAGAACAACAACAAAAAGAATAAGAACAAGAAGAACAAGAACAAGAGCAAGAGCAAGAGGAAGAGGAAAGCCAATAAGAAACAAAACAAAACAAAATGAAACAAAATGAGCACACACTAAAAACCATGAAGTCTGTTTTATGTTACCCACCTCCTGCACAAAGGACTAACCTACATTGTAGTTGATATAGTCAGTGACACTCCATTGGAGAAAACAGTCTTTTCCAATCAGGTATCAATTGTGAACTGCTTCTTGAGGACAGTTATTGTTAATGAGAAATGCAAAGGTGCATGCTATGCTGTAAAGTATTTTTCAAAGTCATGAAAACAGGAAACTGTGACACACAGACTGTGTATCTCTGTGTATCAGTTGTGTATCGAGGAGCTTTGAGAAAATAACCAGGACAAAGGAAGAAGAACTCATAGTTCAGAGTTGATTTGGTCAACAGAAGACAGAGAAAAGGAATCAAGTGAGGAACCTTTCTTTCCAACCACAATTCACATACAGAGAGATGCAATACTTACATGGACTATTAGAGACATTGTAGATAATCTAATTGTAGGCTACATTTAATGACAAGTGAAGATGCTTCTCCTACCATCCATGCGTTTGGTCCCTACTCCGGCAGAGTTTCTTTCTCATTCTGTCCTCTTCAATTCTTCCTCCTAAAAGAATAGGGAACACATTACTTTTTGACCCAAGTGCTGTTTTCTAGAAAGCATAGAAAATCTCTCCATGGATGAGTTATATAATTGGTGAGATTCAGTGCAATGAGAAAGGTGGGGACCTAGTTTAAGAAAACATTAAGAGTTTCAAAGTAATTGATGGAGAACACAAAAGTTAGTAGCATCTTCAAATCTCTGGACTTCGTTTGACTTGACAGGTCATGTGTCCACCAAACTGTCTTAGACTTCTTCCATTCATACCTTGATCTCACTCCTCCAATTCCATACATTTTCCTTTTTAGGTCTTATACTGTCATCCATTTTTTGTGTATACTTACAGAAATCTATAGATTTTATCCATACTATAGAAATTTATTCATGTATCTATTTGCTATCACTATGCATAGATAGATATTATTTCTAATAGGACCATAACAGTCTGGTCAAAAGTTATTGAGAGCTAGGCATGGTGACACATATCTGCAGATCCAGCATGGGAGGTGAGGCAAGAGAATCAGGAGTTCAAGTCTAGCTTGAACTATCACGGCAGTTCCAGGCAATCCAGGGCTGTCTTCAAAGTGAGTGTTTAATAGTGGCTCAGGAGAGGAAGGGAGGGACATTCAGTTTAAGGATTAAAAAAAAAAAGATTTATTTATTTATTTATTTATTTATTTATTTATTTATTTATTTATTTATTATATATAGTATTCTGTCTGCACATATACCTGCACAACAGAAGAGGCCATCAGATCTCATTATAGATGGTTGTGAGCCACCATGTGGCTGCTGGCAATTGAACTCAGGACCTCTGGAAGAGCAGACAGTGTTCTTTACCACTGAGCCATCTCTCCAGCCTAGTTTGAAGATTTTTTTTTTCAGACAGCATGGGGAAGGAGATTTTCCTTCTGGAATGTTAGCTGAGGAGGAAGGTCAGCTGAGTGCGTTCTTTGCCTCTCTGAGCCAGCAGGCTTTCACCTTAGCAACTGGCTCCCAAGTCTTTATTGGTGAAATTGAACATTTGAGATTTTGCTAAAAATGCCAGTGATAGTTTAACTTAATTACTTAATTTAGCCAAATACAGTTCACCCAAGCATCTCTTTATTCTTTTAGAATAATGTGTTCACGCATTTATTAAGTGATGAGCAAATACATTTGAGAACACAGACTATTCATGCAGTTCTTCGGAATTCTATCTTTGAGGTTTATTCTTGGCTCAGAAAGCTATTTAATAGAATGACATATCATTCCTCTTTAGCTACCATGATCTGGAGCTTTTTCTATCTTCTCTTCTTGCTGTGTCTTTCTCCTACAGTTGCCAGATCAAGCAAATAAAAATGCAGACTGTCGAGCCGACTTTGAGTTTCAGATAAAGAGTGTAGAGTTTTTATTTAAGGATATTTCATTCAAATATTTGAATCTCATATGTACGTTGAAATATTTCAAATATACTTAAAATAATGTAATAATATTTAAAACAACAATTATTTATTATTATTACTAATGAAATGTAAACATATTAGGTTCTATATATTTTATCTGGAAATTACATCTTCCATTTTAGATTAATGTTTTTTTTCCTTGTTTGTTTGTTTTGGCTTCAGAAAAAGGATCAGACCTTGAATCCAAGGTTGGATTCAAATTCCTGATTTTCTGGCCTCTCAGCCGCTTGAGTGTCAGTGTTATCACATTTAGGCTCAAAGTTTCTGTCCCCAAAAGTCAGGTCCAGCCACCTTTCTCAGATAAGACAACTATAATGACCAAATTCATAGCAAAAAGCAGGAAAAGGAGATTTATTTAATGTGGCTGCATCAAGAAAACGTATTTTTTTTTAAAAGAAGAAAGAAATAGAGAACACAAACTCCTTTTATCTTCCACCTCCAGTTCCCCTTCAGGATAAAGAGGTGTAGTTGTGATTTAAGTAGAAACCAGGGTTACATATCTTTTTTTTCTCCTTTATTAATTTATTCTTGTTACATCTCAATGGTTATCCCATCCCTTGTATCCTCCCATTCTTCCCTCCCTCCCATTTTCCCCTTATTCCCCTCCCCTACGACTGTTCCTGAGGGGGACTTCCTCCCCCTGTATATGCTCATAGGGTATCAAGTCTCTTCCTGAGATCTTGTGAGAAGGCGTATGATGTCTTTCTGGGATCAGACACATAAGAGGGCACGTGATGTTTGGAAAGGAATAACTAGCACCCTATAGAGAGTTGGAGAAGGCTTTTGACTTGCTACCTTACCATGCAGCACTTCACTGGCTGTCTTCACTGGTGTCTGCTTCGCAGAGAGATGTTCTTGTGGTACTCTGCCTGATTCTGGCCACTTCTACTGTTTCATGCTGATTTGGCAGAACCTTGTGGTTTCTTCTGGATTGTGCCACTGCTACGGACTTGTGTGACTGTTTGGCATTGGCTATTGGACTGGATTGCTTGTATCTTGACAACAAAGGGTGGTATTGGGCCAAGGCACTATGTCTAAACAGGTCCACAACCCTCTTTTCCTATTAACATTCTTTCTCCCTTTTCTCCAGCTGGTGGGTTAGAAGTGAGGTTGGAGCATTTAAAGAACCTTAGGTAAAGTAGGTTGTGAACAATCTAAGCCTACACCTACTGCAAGAAAAGTTCCCATTCTTTCTGGCCCTGGCTTTCTCTTCTCTGAGCATGAGCTTCCTTGGGAGGTAGGTTCTTAGTGTCAGCCTAAACAAGAGGCACAATTGTGCCTAGAGTATCACCGTCCTTGCCAGGCTTGCTCCAGGAGGGATACAGGATGACGCCAGGCTTAGAGGATGAGAGTTTTGAATGTGAGGTTAATGTATGTCACCTCTGTATCTTGTACTGTGGTGCAGCTGGTAGTAGATTTAGAATAGGATGTATAGGTTGACGGAAAGCACCTCCCTCCAAATCATCACGTCCTAATCTAATTCCCGTGGGACTGCCTGAAGCTAGAGTCTTTCCATTTTTTTTTTTGTTGTTGTTGTTAATGAGCACTGCCTGTAAGTGTTTGAGAAGCTGGCACCTTCCTGGTAGCCCTGCAGAAGCCTAGTCTGGGAAGAGTGCCCCACATGCTCTCAGTGTGTATGTCACAATCATCTGTGTCACTCTAGACTCCTTTGGCTTCATACAGAGATTTAAATGTAATATATCTCTCTTTGCCTTTTCTCTTTCATTCATTGTCACTTCTCATATGAGGCTTTGATGAAGAAGAGCGACCGACAGCTGCTGCCATGGAATGAAAGCCAGGCCTCCTTCAGACGGCACTGGCAAGGCCACTGCTTTATTATAGACATAGTTCAATTTAGTTAATTTAGGGAACTCATGTTATCTTTTTTTTTTCTTTTTTTTCTGTTTTTCGAGACAGGATCTGTCTGTGTAGCCTTGACTGTCCTGGACTCACTTTTGTAGACCAGGCTGGCCTCGAACTCATTGAGATCTGCCTGCCTATGCCTCCCAAGTGCTGAGATTAAAGGCGTGTGCCATCACCTCCTGGCTCATATTTTCTAATTAAAATATGAATAAAAAACAATGATCTTACATGATTCACTGACTCTGACAGAAAATGGTCTCCCAAATCCTTAAATGACACCCCTGCTTTGGGACACCTGAATAAGACCTACTACTGTGTGTAAGTCAGTCTAAATGACCTCCAGTTGGCCCAGATTCTGTGCCTGTAGTTGATTTCATGTCATTGCTACGTTCTTCTCTCTTTCCACAGGAAGGTAAGTTATCTGACTCGAGTTCTAACTTTTGTACTTTCCTATCTGATCTCACTGTTAGCATGCAACTGCCTTCTTGGGAGAATTCAGTGCTTTGAGTGTAAATTTGAAGTTTTTGTTTTGTTTTGCTTTGTTTTTGTTTCTCCCGTAGCCAGATTTCTGCTTTTCTCTGTGCCTTCTTCCTGGCTCCCTCACACAGCTTTGAAACCAGTGGAAGTTCATCTTAAAGGGACATACCCTGCTGTGGCCCGTGGGTAGGGAAAATATAAGAGGGCAGCTTCCAGCTTTTGCTGTATTTGTTACTATCTTGAAGAATAACCTGGTGAGCATTAAAGAACACTAGATAGGATTAAAATAAAGTTTAAAGAAAGTTTAGTTTTTAAATAATTTTAAGTAAATTTCTCAATTAGGAAAGTGGGCATTTCTGCCACAAAAACAACTCCTTGAAGCGAGTAAACCACGCGCTGCTCATTGTTCATGCTGTTAACCCATGACCAGCACAGACTTCTATGTCAAAAATCTCCATAGGCGGCCAGCTATCTTGAGATTTGTCTTCTGTAATGCCAGCACTGTGAGGTGAGGCAGGAAAGACAGTGAGTCCCAGGATAGTGAGTTAAAGGCTAACCTGAATTATCCTGTGATATCCTGCTTCAAAAGCAACAAACAAATTACGAAAGCTTTATATGGAATAAGTATGATTCACACATGGAAATAATCTTCAGAATGTGCAGGTGTTTCTTAAGAGGCATTGAAGACCTCCACTCTTCCGAGAGCGTACTCAGTGGAGAATGATATAGGCCAGGATGACCTTCAGAATAGAAGTCAATAAGTAAGTAAGTAAGAATCAGTAAGTAAGCTTGATGTGTGCGCACATATGTAAAACGCCAGTTTAGAAGTAGTTTTATTTTGGGAGAAGTCTCTTCAGGACTCACTTAGTGGATTAAATGTCTTCCTTCTCCTTTTAAAGCTTCATTGCTGTGTATGTGACCCTTGGTGTTGCTCTAATTCTTACAGAGGAGGCATAACTTTCTTTCCTTGAAGATTCAAAAAAATTCCCCACATTTGAAAGACCTGTACCATCTCTTAACTAGCCTTTCTTCTGAACACAAAATAATAATTCTTAGATGACATTTTAATTCCTAGTTTCAGTACAGAGACAGATTGTCAGGGCAATAAATTAAAGGAAACTCAATGCAGCTCTTTTGGTCAGTGTTCTACCACAGGCCCATATTAATATTTTATTCCCTTTAATATTATTACATGATGCAGGCTTTATTTAAATGAATTTGACGGCCTCTTGGTTGTCTTGACAACTAGAGGGAAAAATTAATGCTCTGCATTTAATCTCAGCTCAAGGCGCTAAATTATTTTGGAGGTCAAAACCGTCATGCATATCATGCTAAATTATTGAATGTAATAACTATTAGGTAGCTGTCTATGGGCTTTTTAAATTGTTTACTTCGTGCATCTAATTTTTTAGAGTAAGTCCTCCTTTCAGTTTTTATCCTTCCCTTTTGTGTCCCACTGTTGTCCTAGCTGGGTAATTGTCTTCATCTATCTATTAGAAGATGCCGGCTGTCTTTCTCATGAATGATGTCTGGCTGGCTGTTTGTAAACGGCTGCGAGTTCTTCCTTTCATTGGCTCCATCTTTACCCGAAGTTTTCAGTGTGCTGAGAGACTCTGTAATAATGGAAGCTATTATCTCATTTAAGATAAAAGTCATAGAATGTGCCACATAAAAGAAATATTGATTGCTAAAAGAACATAGTTCCTGGGAGAGACTAGTGAACTGTATTCTAATGCTCCCAAGGGTAATTGAAACAGGATTGAAAAAGGGATTGGTGTATAAAATGATGTGAATTTTTACTTTTTATTCTTTTTTTTGTGTGTGAAATAGTTTAATGGGATGGATACTAAATGAGATATAAAATGTAAAAAGGTATGCTTACTGTTTACAGTGGAAATAAATCTCATATGTTTGTTGTTGGCATATTTTTCAACAGGTGACTTCAGAGGAAAAGAATTACACCGTATTTAGAGGGCATGGAGGTGTCATTTTTAACTTCTGAGCATTTTCACAGTGACTTGTAAAAACTATACCTTGAGAATGGTATCATTCATCCTTAGATTAAAAAAAAAAGTGGTCAGAGGGAAGCTTGAAGACACTTGTTGCAGACTGGGCATCTTGCCTTCTGTAGACTTTATCTTAACTAAAGCAAGTTCTTTCTATCAATGAGACTTTCAGAGGTTAAGGAGTTTTAACTGCTTTACTTAAAGCAACATCAGTCAATGAGGAAGAGAGAGAGAGAGAGAGAGAGAGAGAGAGAGAGAGAGAGAGAGAGAGAGAGTGCTTAGAACAAGAAAGTGATTTTTCTTCCTGGTAACCAGTGGCAATGGACCAAAAAGACTCCCAGTCCTTTCCAGTGCAGGGTAACAGCTTATCTGGGAGAGCATTGGGCACTTGACAGGGCTGGCTGTTAGTGTGCAAAGCAGACCACACCAGAAGGGCTGAAGCAGCACTCTTTCTGCCATCCCTCTTTCTGCCATTCCTATCTTGCGCGGTAAATTACTTCATTCATCAAAATGAGAGCTTTTCGGAAAGCTTTAGGTTGGAAGTGGCAGGTCTGTCCCATAAACCGGGTCAGCCTCTTGGGTGGCCTATTGTCATGCAGAGGAGCATCCAGGGAGGGGTAAAAGCAGTTCAGTCTCCGTGGCTTTCAGCAGCAAGCCCGTCTTCTTCTTCTTCTTCTTCTTCTTCTTCTTCTTCTTCTTCTTCTTCTTCTTCTTCTTCTTCTTCCTCCTCCTCCTCCTCCTCCTCCTCCTCCTCCTCCTCCTCCTCCTCTTCCTCTTCCTCCTCCTCCCCCTTCTTCCTCTTCTTTGTTTTTTCAAGGCAGGGTCTCCCTGTGTAGCTTTGGCTATCCCGGACTTGCTTTGTAGACCAGGCTGGTCCTGAACTCACAGCGATCCACCTAGCCCATCTTCTAAACCAGTAAGCACCCTGTACCAGACTCGGGATGATCCAGGGAAGGGTTTGACTTTAACACTCCCCCACTCCCCCCACCCCAGACGTCTAGCCATCTGACCTAAACATCGGTGCTGCGATGAGTTGTAAATGGGTGAAGGTAAATGTTCCCCCTTATTGTCATCCAGTATCTCAATTAAAACAAAAACAAAGTCACAGGGAACAAGGAACAAAATTATTTTAATTAGTCATGCTGAGACAATGGGATACAAGACAACTTGACTCCTCCTCCAACTGTAGTTAAAATTTATTGTCATGCTTTGACCTTCTTCTAAGACTGGGTTTGGGAAGAAAGTATGACAGGACTAGGGGAAGCCCCAAGCATCTAATACAGAAGGCAAACAGGATTTACAAGTGGGAAGAAGGAAGAGGCAGGAGGATATACATAGGAGGCAAGGCTCAGAGTGTGTGGGGTTTCTCTATGAGGACTGAAGGGGCTGCAGATCCATGATGGACGTTTAATCATTCATTATGCTTTTGGGGCTACTGAGCTTTTGAGACCTAAATGTTTTTCTGGGTGACAACTTCTTATTACGTTTACTTATTTACACAAGTATGCCATAGCAAGTGTGTGGATGTCATCGGGTGGCTCTCAGGTGTCAAATCTTTCTTTCTACTATGTGGGTCCTGTGGATCAGAGTCTGGTCATCAGTCTTGGTGGTGAGAGCCTTCACCTGGTAAGGTATCTTTCTGGCCTCATGGATGATGCTTTCAGATGTGATGATTTAGGGTTTTAAAAGACTTTGATGAAAACAATAAAATTACTTTTTTTCTTTTTCTTGATTCTGTTTCTCTCTCTCTCTCTCTCTCTCTCTTTTTTTTTTTTTTTTTTTGACCTCCCAGGACACAGTTAGGAAGATCATGCATGAAATGCTAAAGACAGCAAATGGAAACATGCTTGAGCATGCCAAGTTGTGTCATAAAGTTAGGAAAGCATACGGAGTACATGGGGGCATACGTAAACTTCCCCTGCAGTTTGGTCAGGAGATACCAGATCAGAAGGCAGCTCCATGATGCCAGGAGACTAAAGCACAAAGGGCAAACAGATGTCAGAAGTGATTCAGGCAGTTGAATGTGGTGGCACATGTGTGCAGTTGTAGCACTTTGGAGATGAGGAGTTTAAGCCCAGCCTCTGCTACAGAGTTGTCTTATTTACTCTTCTAGTGCTGTGAAGAGATAGTCCGACAAAGGCAACTTTTGTAAAAAAAAAAAAAAGCACTGAATGGGGCTTGCATATCGTTTTAGAGGGTTAGTTCATTATTATCATGGTGGGGAGTGAGGCAACACATGGGCAGGTGGCACTGGAGAAATATCTGAGTTTTACACCCTGATCATTGGGCAGAAGAGGTAGGGGACAGGTGAGAGGGAGGGAGGGAAAGAGAGGAAGGGGGACCTAGCATGGCCTTTCAAAACCTCAAAACCTACTTCCAGTGACATATGGCCTCAAACAAGGCTACACCTACTACCAAAACCACACCAATTCAAGGCCACACCCACTCCAAGGCCACACCTTCTAATCTTTCCAAGCAGTTCCACTCCCTGGTGGTCAAGCATTCAAATATATGTGCCTATGAGGGCCATTTTCATTCAGGCTGCTATAATAGTGAATTTGAAGCTAACTTGGCTTGCATGATGGAGATTATTGGTATCTGGACACAGTCCTAGCTCTTCCCCTCCCCCAGCCCTTTCAATCTCCTCTCCATCTATAAATCACCAAAAAGATCCTACTCAAATACTCCTGCTCTAGGAACATCGCTCCTTTGCTCTGAGTCTTTCCATTGCTTCCCCATACTCTAGAGAAAGTCAAATAATCTCAGTGGTAAGAAGGGGAAATAGATTAGACATTGGGGGTGGATGAAGGGAGGGGACTGTATGGAGGGGGGAGATAGGAACAGGAGGGATGAGTTGGAGGGGGAAGGAAGGAGCGAGTATTGGAAGAGACAAATAGAGTAGGGGGCATCTCTGGCATGACCTAGAAACCTAGGATAATGGAAATTCCCAGGATTCTATGGGGGTGGTCCTAACTAAGACTCTTAGCAATGGGGCATATGGAGCCTGAACTGGCTGTAACCAGGCAAGACTTCCAATGGAGGAATCAGGACACCAAGAATTGGGACACCAACCCAGCCAGCCACAAAACCTTAGATTCACAATCTGTTCTGCCTACAAGATGCACAGGGGTAAAAGCTGGTGCAGAAATTGAGGGAATGGCCAGCCAGTGATTGACCAAGCAGTGATCAGCGAGATCCACGCAATGATAGAGAGCCCACCCTTGACAATATTAATGATATTCTGCTTTACTTGCATACAGGTGCATAACTGTCATCAGAGAGGCATCACTCAGCAATGGATGGAAGCTGATGCAGAGACTCACAGCCAAATGTGGAGTGTGGGGAATCAATCCTTGGTGGGGGCAGGATTGAAGGAGCCAGAGGGGTCAAAGACACCTCAAGGAAACCTACAGAATCAACTAACTTGGCCCAGAGTGGCTTATAGAGACTGAACTTCCAACCAGAGAGCATGCATGGGAGGGACCTAGGCCGTCTGCACATATGTAACCATTGTATGGTCTTCATATGGGACTCCTGAAGCAGGATCTGGGGCTGTCTCTGACTGCATTGCCTGTCTTTGGATCCCTGTCCCCTAACTGGACTGCCTAGGTTAGCCTCAATAGAAGATGTGCCTACCATACTACAACTTGATACATCAAGGCTGGTTGATATCCATGGGAGGCCTCCTATTTTCCCAAGAGAAAGAAAGGAGGGATGGATGGGGGTCAGAGAGGTAAGGTGAGAGGGAGGGACTGGTAAGAAAGGAGAGAGGAAAAGTTGTGGTCAAGATGGAAATAACCCAATAAAAAATGTCAGTGGTAGGTTTCTAGGACCCTATGGATCCTTCTACTTTGCCATTCTCCCATGCTTCTCTCATCTAGAGTCCCAATAGGATGTCCTCCCCTCTGTCCCAGTTTCCTGGTAAGTGAAGACTTTTATGGGACATGCCCCTTGGGCTAGTATACTGATATAAGTGAGTATATACCATTTGACTCTTTCTGCTTCTGGGTTAACTCACTCATTATGATCATTTTTAATTCAATCCACTTGTCCACAAATTTCGGGAAATCCTTGTTTTTAATAGCTGAATAGTATTCCATAGTGTAAATGTACCACAGTTTCTTTATCCATTCTTCTACTGAGGGACACTTAGGCTGTTTCCATGATCTGGCTATTATGAATAAGGCTGCTATGAACATGGTTGAGCAAATTTTCTTGTTGTGTGCTGGAGCATCTTCTGGGTATATTCCAAGGAGTGGAATAGCTGGGTCTTGAGGAAGCCCTATTCCCAGTTTTGTGAGAAAGCACCAGATAGATTTCCAAAGTGGCTGTACTAGTTTGCATTCCCACCAGCAATGAAGGAGTGTTCCTCTCTCTCTCTACATCCTCGCCAGCATGTGGTGTCGCTTGAATTTTTGATCTTAGCCATTCTGATGGGTGTAACATTATGATAGGCAGATTTGGACCTAGGGGTCCTGCTCAAACTATGGCACCAGCCAAGGACAATACAGGCCATAAACTTCAAACCCCTACCCAGATCTAGCCAATGGATAGGACATTCTTCACAGTTGAGTGGAGAGTGGGGTATGACTTTCACTCGTACTCTGGTGCCTCATATTTGACCATGACCCCTGGATGGAGAGACTTGGTGGCCCTCAGAGAAAGGATAGCAGGCTACCAAGAAGAGACTTGATACCCTATGAGCATATAAAAGGGGAGGAGATCCCCCTCAGTCAAAGTCATAGGGGAGGAGAGTAAGGGGAAAATGGGAGGGAGGGAGGAATGGGAGGATGCAAGGGATGGGATAACCATTGAGATGTAATATGAATAAATTAATAAAAAATTTCAAAAAAAAATGTCAGTGGTTCTAGACGTCTGGTTTGCGTTTTCATTCATCTCATTTCTTGTCCCTATTCCTCTCCATGCCCCCCTCACCAGCCTTCCCAATAATTATTAAGCTCTTCAATCCTGAGCCAGGCTCAGGCCTGTGTACCTGATGTTTACTGTTTCTAGAATGTCCTTTTTGTCTCCATCATTTCTTTCACAGCTATAATCCTGTCAGCTGTTCAAGGAGGCCCCTTAGATACCGTATTTTTGGGGCTATGGGATGCACCCCTCTTTTGGGATAAGTGAACTCTTTGTTGATACCTGATGGATAGTAATAAGACCATAAGGCACTGTAATTTCCCCCTCCCTTTTTTTTGTTGTTCATCGTGCATCAACAAAGAGGTCACTTACCACAAAAGTGGTGAGGGGAAGTGCGTCTTATGGTCCAAAAAATACGGTATTCTAAATTGTTACTACTCCTAGCCCTTTCTCATGTTTCTTTCAGACTATATTTTACTCGGGTACTATTATTATCTAAACTACATACATTTAATCAATCTGTTTGTCTTTTGGCTTCCTCTCTGTAATTTAAACTCCACAAGACAGGACTCTGCCAGTTTCACTTGCAGTGCCTTTCTCCATGCCTGGGTCAGGTTTTTGGAATAAGAGTTAAATAAATGGTAATTGCACTTGTGTATGTGCAGGCACATGCACATGTGTGCATGCCTACACACACACACACACACACACACACACACACACACACACACTAACCAAAGCAAACTAAACCTGGAAGCATCTTATGCTTAGAAGGGCTTTTAGACTCTCTAAATTAGGTTGGTGCTCAAGGAAAAGGAAGCAGGGAATGACCGTAAAGTGTTTCATTCTCCCTACCCAGTCGCAGTTGTACACCTTTCAGAGGAAGGATAATGTCATGGAACCTTAGTAGGGAATAAGCACACAAGTGGAGGAAGACACGTCCAGTTACTTACTAGGGGTAATTTGTAAGAAGTCATGTAACTTAGAAACAACATTTGCTTCTTTCTCTCTTGCTCTAAATTGCTTTAAAAAGTAGCCCTCTGTCCCTCTGTAATTAAGAATCATGTCACGACAATCCTTGTCAGAGCTTTATAAAGACAAAAAGCCTTACAAAAATAAAGATGAATAAAAGAAGACTACTGAAGTTGGCAAGTTGTGGCGCTTGATACTGTTCTCACACCAAGGTCTCTGGATGTCAACAGATGAAGAAGTGAAAAGACAGATGATGGGGCACTCTGCTATTCATGAAGATTTATGAATAGTTACACTATTAATTAATTTTTGAGTGACAGTCTTCGGTTAGAAAAAGAAAACAACCTTCGTGGCAGAGGAGTCTACATTTCTGGAGCAGTTTCAAAACAGGGACTGGTGTATTAAGTAACTGGTGTCCACAAAAGACTGTGAAGAGCTAACTAGTGCCACTGAAGAACAATAGAAGATGGTACTTTAAATGGGATAAATCGTAGTCACAGCTGGATAAACTAGTTAATGTTAGCTGGAAGAAGACACTTCGGGTCTCACATATTGGTCATTTATATTCTTTGCCTATTGGTACTGGACAATGAGGTTTGTTGGATATC
Source organism: Acomys minous (assembly GCF_964271855.1). Taxonomy (NCBI): domain Eukaryota; kingdom Metazoa; phylum Chordata; class Mammalia; order Rodentia; family Muridae; genus Acomys; species Acomys minous. The sequence continues at coordinate 46,586,044 of NC_140497.1, read as the reverse complement.
CTGAGTTTGGCAAAGTATGGCTGACAATCAGAATGCTTTTTGGCTGTGACTCCTCTTGTGAGTAACCCATTGCTACCTTTAGGTGATTTCTTGCATGAGACTCATAGCTTTTTAAACTCCTTTACAAGTTTTAAAATGCCTAGTTCAGCCTAAATAAAACCCTGGATTGGGCATCCAATTGAAAAATTCTTTATCCCTCAACTAGGGGAAGTAAGGTTTAGTCTGTTTTTGCAAACCTGGGTTCAGTCCCCCACTGTTCTGTCCTTTGCTTTTGGTTTTTTCAAGCTAGATTAGAAAAGGGAAGGTGGGAGGTGGTGTGGCAACACGTGGTTTGCTTATTAATTAGGTGTTTGGTTGTATCTGCTGGCATCCTCTATCCCCTCAGCCCCTGCTCCCTTCATGTATCTGACATCTTAGAAACAAACAAAAAATTGCTATGATTAAATTATTTTTGTTATTTACTATAACAAGATGGTAGATTAAGATGTTTTGAGTTTTGACTACAGGAAAACATAGCAAATCAATCCCTTTATGGGTACGATAAACAAGGAATGGGGCTAAGCCCATTGGGAAGACAAGTCTCATGCGTATGGAGTTTTTATGGGGTTCTTTGCCTAATGTGTCTCCTACATGGATATAATTCCATTGCCTTCTTTTTATAGTGCTCTCTTGATTCTCAGAGGAACTTACTCATGGCAAACCTTATCTCATGGGCTGGAATATTGATTCCTTTTTTTTCCCTTCAGGGTAGAGAAGTTAGTCACATCCTTTTTAGGCTCCTCACTGTACAAATGAAGGCAGTGATTAAATGGCTCTGACAAAAAGATTGAACACACAATATGTTAAATCTCACATCTTCAAAATGAAAATGAAAATGGGGTCTTGAGGAATAGGGTATGAAAAGTGTCTTAGCTGTGTCAATGGTTTGTGGCCCTCCCAAATCTCAATTTCTATCTCTACCATTTCATTTCTTTCTTTAGTAAGAAATGAAAGTAAAATTAATACTAATTAATCAAATATATTTTAAATATTTCTTTGTTTAAAGTGGGGTGGGGGTGTCACCTTGAATGCCAGGACACATGCTTTTGGAGATTTATTCTCTTATTGAACACTCTACTCCTAACTCATGAGATATTTAGGGACTCTGCTTTGTTGCATCTTATTTCTTGAATATTCACTAGGGTGTTTTTCTGGCTGTAAGCTCTTAGGGACATGTTTGGTTTTCAAATGGACAGAGGAGAAAAGAGGCAAATCCAGGGAGAAAAAAAATTTCATCTCAGCAAGCGAATCAGCAGTGGTGTTTTTGTCTTCCAGTGTCTATGCTTTAATGGTAACTTAGTCATGTGACTACTGGTATTGGAAGAAGCCTGGGACAGTAGTCTGTCAGTATTCATGTGCCCCACAAGAAGGGAGAGAAATCTCCTAGGTCGGATGTAACAACACAGATACTTCACACTGTGGATAGTTTTCTCTTCTCTTTGCTTATCAGGAGTACACTATCCTCTACACTCAGTTTCTGCATTGGTTTCTTATCTTATAATCTACTGTTTCTGTAATATCCTTCCAAGATCTTGCTGGATAATATGTGAGATGTCTATGTGGCCAAAGAATTCCTACAATCTTACTCCATTACACAGCTGTCTTAGGTAGAGTTTCTATTGTAACAAAACACCATAACCCAAAAGCAAGTTGGAGAAGAAATGGTTTATTTGTCTTTTCTTCTCACAGCCCAGTTCATCATTGAAAGAAATCAGGACAGGGATTCAAACAGGGCACGATCCTGGAGGCAAGAGCTGATGCAGAGGCCATGGAGGGGTGCTGCTTATGGACTTGCTCACATGGCTTGCTTAGCCTGCTTCCTTATAGAACCCAGGACCACTAGGCCAGCAATGACATCAACCACCCTAGACTGGGTACCTCCCCCATGATCTCTAATTAAGTAAATGCCTTATAATTAGGTCTTGTGGAGGCATTTTCTGAATTGAGACCCCTTCCTCAGATGATTCTAGCCTGAGTTAAGTTGACACCAAGCCAGCAAATACAATAGTAGAGTACTCTCTTTCCTGTAGCATAGTCTCTTTTTTGTTCTGTACTTATAGACTACTCCAGCTAGCCTGCTGACTTCAGAATTCCATGCAAGAGGATGGTAAGAAAAAGATTCCCAGGATAAGAAACTCTTTGGTCCTTTTGTTCCATCAGCAACAGCTGCTAGGTATTTCTTTCTAGTGGGAAGAAAGATTTTGGTGAGGTTTAGCGCTCTGCTCTTCCAAGCATGCCCTATGCACTTAGGAGAGCTTTTACTTTTCCTTGCAGGTTTGAGATGGTTTGAGTAAGAACAGTGACTAAGCATTCTAATATATGTTGGAGTAGGTGTGACCTTGTTGGAGGAACTACATGACTGGGGTGGTCTTTGAGGCACAGTCTCTGTTTCTTCCTGCTGCCTGCACATCAGGATGTAGAACTCTCAGCTACATCTTCAGCACCGGGTCTGCTTGTGTGCCACCATGCACCCTGCCTTGATGATCACAGCCTAGCTTTTGATTTGTTTGTTTTTTGTTTTTCAAGACAGGGTTTCTCTGTGTAGCCTCGGTTGTCCTGGGCTCACTTTGTAGACCAGGCTGGCCTCGAACTCACAGCGATCCACCTGCCTCTGCCTCCCAAGTGCTGGGATTAAAGGCGTGCGCCACCAACGCCCAGCTTAGCTTTTGAAACTTTAAGCAAGCCCTGATTCAGTGCTTTCTTTTGTAAGCGTTGCTTTGTTCATGGGGTCTCATCATAGCAATAGAACACTGATGAGGGCAGAAGTTGGTACCAGGAAGTAGGGTACTACAGTGACAGGCCTGTCAATGATGCTTGCTAATAGGGTTATGAAACACTTTGGGACCTTGGACTGAAACATCCAAGTGGTTGGATGCTTTAATCAAGGCTTAATGGGCCCTCCCTGTAGGAGCATGGAAGACAGTGCTTAGGGCGACTTGAATTGTGAGTGCCCAGCTCAAGAAGTTACAGAGGAGAAGAATATTAGTATGTGTCCCAGAGACCATTCTTGTGATACTTTGGGGGAAAATGTGGCTGGGTGTTTTTTTACCCTAGTCCTAAAAATCTGCTGGAGGCTTAATTGAAGAGTTTTGGATTAATGGAATAGCTAGAGAAGATTTCAAGACTGCCTAGTGTTGACTGCCATATGGTTATTATTAGGCAGACCTATAATGAAAAGGAGCAAGCTGGGGAAAGAGAGATACACAAGGTACAGTTTGGGGAGAAAAGGAGCACTGGGGAGTGTCATGGAGCTAAATCCAGTGTTCAAGGAGATAAAAAGCCTTTAAAAAGCCTGACCCCAAATGGATGGAAGGGAATGGTGACCTCAGGGTGAGAACCCACACAGCTAAGCTTCCAACTTGCTAAGCTTTAGCAGTGAAGAAAGAACCCATCACCTCCAGAAAGCATGCGAGAATGTATTTGAAGGAGATCCTGCTCCATTGCAGCAGAACTTGGCAGCTTCAGCCATGTGGTTCTGGTTTTAGAGAAAGAGAATGTGGAGAATTCTCATTATGTGGAATCTCCCTCCGTGGCTAAGGAAAGCCACCAAGGCTTGGCATGTGTAAGGGGTATCCTTATATGCAAGCTCAGAGAAGCCATTGCATGAAGCTGTGGAGGTGAAGCCAGGATTGTTTTTTAGAGACCCCAAGATGTTGGAAATGCCAGAGCCATGGGACACCTGCCAAGTAAAGATGCAGCCCGAGTGTGGAACCAGTGGAGGAGAGAGAAATTTGTCACAATCAACAAAGCTAAAGGGCTCTGAAGAGCCCTTTGGCATCAGACTTGGAGATGCAGAATTTGGAGTTTGTCAGTCTTGGGTTGGTCCAGTATTTCCTCATTATGTTCCCTTTCCATCCAACGAAGTATATGATTGGATATTTTCTTTTGATTTTACAGATATTAGAGTTAAGAAATTGCCATAAGTTTCAGAAGAGACTTTATACTTTTAAACAGTGTTCAGACTATGATGGACTATGAGGACTTTTAAAGTTGGACTGAATATGTTTTTAAATTATGATAGGGCTATAAGCCTATGGGGTCCAAGGAGTTGAATGTGGTGATTTAAGTAAGAATAGCTACTATAGGCTCATATATTAGGATGCTTAGTTATTTGGGAGTGGCATTATTTTAAAAAATTAGAGGAATTGGGAGCTGTGGCCTTGTTGGATTAGGTGTAGTCTCACTGGAGGAACTGTCTGTCTGTCTGTCTGTCTCCTCTCTCCCCCCCCTCCTCTCTCTTACCAGTGCCTCCTTCCATGCCTTCCATCATGTTTCCTGCCATGATCCATGATGATGGATAATGGACTAAATCCCTGAAATAGTAAGGAGGCTCCAAATTATATCCTTTCGCTCATAAGAGTCATTTTGGTCATGGTGTCTTTCCACAGAGATAGAACAGTGATTAAGACAAGTGTGAAAAGTATTCCCCTACCTTTCCTTGTGGAAGTAATAAAGGAAATATTAGAAAACTTCAAATCACTACGCTTTAAAAGGGATTATTCTTTTTTAATCAATTTCTTTAGATTTTTAAATTCTCTCAAAAGGAAGGATAGAAATGTGTGTGTGTGTGTGTGTGTGTGTGTGTGTGTGTGTGTGTGTGTGTGATGGGGTTCAAAGAATGTAGTAAATGCCTTTTCCAATTTAGTTCAGGCTGTTAGGGTGGAATATAATAGACTGGATGATTATAAGCACCTGAGATTTGCTTGTCACAGTTCTGTGGTCTGGAAAGTCTTTGATCAGGGTTCCAGCATGCTCAGATTCTACTTGAGGACCTTCTTCTGCACTAGAATTGCCTGGTTTATTGCATTTCTAGATTAGGAAGGAGGGTGTGTGCTAATGCCGTTGATGGGGCTCAGTCTCCACAAAATAGTGGCTTTTCCAACAGCCTCACTGCTTACCGCCATTGAACTGAGAGTTGGTGCTTCAGTCTGTGAAGATGGCAGGGGGAGCAGGGCATTGCGTGTTTGCATTTTGGCTGGCCTGTGTTGGATTCCTTCAGTTGATATTCTATTTCATAAACAGCTTGTGAGGGTAGAATTACATATTTATCATGATCTCACAATTTCTATTTTTGTCAGGACCTTGTCTATAGCAATGTGAGTCCCACTCACATTGGGTGACCCACTCATAGGTTTACTCAAGTGCAGTTGACAGATAACGTTATCAACTTTAGCCAAGGGACAAGTCAGCCAGTGACTAAGGCAGATTCCTTCTTTTAGATGGACCACCTGAGAAGGTATTCTGTGTTCTTTAGTGGTTTCTGTAGAGTGAAGTGCATGTTGTCCATGACAGCTGCACCGTCAAAGCATGTCACCTTTCTGCCTTTCTTCCCTCTCTCTTCCTCCCTGCTCTTTGGGACATACTACTAAATGAACCCAGTGAATGTAAAGTGTTTCTTCTTGGGGATAACCCATTTGTTATGAGAGGTTATACAAACAAAAGTTTGGCATTTTTGAAATACAGAAACACATATTATTGGGAGCTTGGCAGACATCTTTGTCAACCAGAATTCAACCCAGAATCCATGTTAAAGCCAGGCATGGTGGTTCTTTACTGAGGGTTTTTTTTCCTAGTCAACCTGGCCTTTATGATGACTTTCAGGCCATGGAAAGGTACTTTCCCAAAAGAGCACAAACAATAAAGCCACCATCATCACCAACAATAAAATGTCCACCATTATGAGTTGTAGTGTCTTCAACTTCAACTCTGGACAAACATATTTTCATATTTAACTTTTTCTCCCACAGTGGAATATCTTCTTAAATTCACTTAGCTTCATATTTAAGTAGTGCTTAAACTCTCTTGGTTTTTTTTATAAGGTAGTTTTCAGTGAACAAAATACTAGTGACATGTGATTGAATTATTAGAGGAATACTTGCCTAATTAGCTAGTGTCCAAAAATATCAGATGGTCTTTCTTGGTAGCTTCACTATAGGAAGAAGACCTAGGAGTAATTAGGTAGGAATTGACACCCACATCTCAAAATCCTTATGCTTTGAATTCAAAGACATTTTGTCCTATCATTTTTTCAAGTTATATCCTTTATTCTGATTACAGAAATTGTAATCAGAATTTTGAATATCAGTGATGAATATTTGAAGAGGAAAATTAAGAGGTTATTAAATGTGTATTGAGATGATCATGAATATAATAGGTTTGTGGTATGCATGCTGTTCTTCATAATTAGTGTCGGATTTCTTTCTTAGTGATTATTATTTTAGTGAAGCTAGTGGAAGGAAAACATGTTCATTGGGGAAGTGTGTTTTCTCTTTGCCTTTTTGTAATTAGAAATAATTGGCCCTTGACATGGAATAGAAAACACAGAACCATGTCCTGAAGCATACAGGGTTCTTTTCTTCATCTGAACAATTTTGTGGAGGGTCAGGCTGTATCCTGCAATTTACTAAAAATGCTATTATTATTGTGTCATAGCAATATTTCTTCTGAAGCTGAAATGATGGCTGGCTTTAATATAGAAACCTTGATAAAACCATTATAAATCACTAGTGGGGGCTGAAGAAAAAGACCAGATTCTGATTACTTGTGATTTCTGCAGTTTCTCAGCGAATTGCCTGGGACTTTTGTGTCCCTTTCTGTCACTATCTCCAGTGATTTAAATTTGTTGGATTTGACAGAAATTGGTAAGGACACTTGAAGATTATTCAGAAAGTTTGTTCCTAATCCTCTTAGAAGAAATAAGTTCAGAGTTGACCAGGAAGTAAACTTACTCAGCATATCTTTTAAACAAGCTTCACTATCTGCTGGGTCAATTCTTAGACACACACACACACACACACACACACACACACACACACACACACACACACACAGGCACTCTGTGTCTGATTTTCACAACCACACAAAGAAAGTGTTTTTTAAAGTGTTGTTTATGACCTAGTTTTAACGTTTTGAAGTTTTCTTTCACTCCCTTTTCTAGTGCAGAGAATGGTGTGAGTCATCACTAATTTATTTGCTATCTTGCAGTCTAAGTATATTTGGGGATCTTTGGGGGGGTCTCTAAAAGGTGTCTGAAGCATAACCGTGCTGTTAATCAGTCCACCTTAAAGGTAAATGCACACAAGTCATATTATGAAGAGGAGAAAAATTTCTGTTATTAAAATGCTTTACTGAGGTGTGATCTAATACGCAAGTTAGAATATTTTGGTTACCGTTAGCAGAAGTCTGTATTCTGACTTCAAATGCCCCCGTCCTTAAAGTTTGGTATATTTCCAGCATTCAGATCAGCAAAAACACTTGGTGCATGGGTGACATTTTTAAGTTTGCCCAGCTGTAAGACACACCACACTTCATTTTCATTGTACGGATCTATCACAGTCTTTTTTATCTACTCCTCTGTGGTGGGAATTCAAATAGTCCCCAGACTCTGTGACTTTGAGATTCTATAAGAAATCATTTGGGATTTTTTTGCATGAAAATTTTATGTAGATATGTAGGCATGGAATCTGAGTCAGATGGCAATTTTATGTTCAATTCATTAAGAAATTATCAGACTGTTCAAGTGACACCTCATGCTGGTGAGGATGTGGAGAAAGAGCAGCACTCCTTCATTGATGGTGGGAATGCACACTAGTACAGCCACTTTGGAAATTTATCTGGCACTTTCTCAGAAAACTGGGAATTGGGCTCCCTCAAGACCCAGGCATTCCACTCATTGGAATATACCCAGAAAATGTTCCACAACACAAGGACATATGCTCAACTATGTTCATAGCAGCCTTACTCATAATAGTCAGAACCTGGAAACAGCCTAAATGTCCCACAGTTGAAGAATGGATAAAGAAACTGTGGTACATTTACACTATGTAATACTACTCAGCTATTAAAAATAAGGAAATCTTGAAATTTGTGGACAAATGGATGGGACTAGAAATGATCATAATGAGTGAGCTAACCCAGAAGCAGAAAGTCTCACATGGTATATACTTACTTATAATTGGGCACTAGCCCAAGGGGCATGTCCCACGAAAGTCTTCACTTACCAGGAAAGTGGGTCAGAGGTGAGGACATCCTACTGGGACTCTAGGTAAGAGAAATATAAGAGACAGGGAAATAGAAGGATTCAGAGGATGTGAGAAATCTACAAGAAGAACATCATGACCATTGCATCGGGGTCCAGGGGGTTCTGTTCAAACTATTGCACTAACCATGGACAATACAATAGTAAACATCAAACCCTTATTCTGATCTACCCAATGGACAGGACATTCTCCACAGTTATGTGGAGAGCTGGGACTGGCTTTGACAGGTGGTACTCCATATTTGACCACCTCCCTTTGGTGAGGAGGCCTGGTGGCACTCAAAGAAAGAATAAACAGGATACCAAGATGAGGCTTGATAGCCTATGACCATATAGTGGGGGAGGAGGTCCCCATTGGTCATAGGCCTAAGGGAGGGGGATAGAGTGAAAGCGGGAGGGAGCGAGGAATGGGGGATACAAATGATGGGATAACAATTGAGTTGTAATCTGAATAAATTAATAAAATTAAAAAAAGAAATTATCAGACTGCTTTCCATATTAGCTTTACCATGTATATTTTACCCAGTATAAGAATTTCTTTCATCAAAGCTCCCACTGTTACTTTCTTTCAGGAATACCACTCTTATGATTATATGAGAAATAATTGGGAGCAAGTTTCCATTTTAATTCAGAAGAAATATAGCCATATTCAGCAATAGGTAGCATTGTTAGTAAAGCACAGATTATAGTTCTTTGTAGACCGTATCTCATCTTTTCTTGAGCTACTTTTGTGATTCAGTTCTGTTCACCATTGCATTATCCATCTCACTTTAGTTGTCTTCCTTGGGCCTTGGTTACTCACTGCTATATTTGGTTGGTTGTAAAAGCTTGTTCACGTATTCCGGTAAGTGTGCAAACCTGGAAGTACGAGACACTTGATACCTTTATGTAATCTTGGCTCCAACCAGATGAATATGGTTGGATAAATGCTTAATTCTTCAGGAATGGAGTGAAGTATGCTGTTACCTTTTCCTCGAGTGCCCAGAAGGCTCCCAGTTCATTCTTTTAATTCATTTGTTGGCCTTTGCAAAGCCCAAGCAGACATGCAGATGGCAATAAGTGACAGTAAATGTAACTCATTAGCATGCTCCATCCCTAAGGTTGCCTCAGTGTTTTTACTGTAACAAATCAACACTGAAGAAAACATTTCTTTTCAGTCTTCATAATTCAGAGGTCCAAATGTACTTAGTGAAACATTAAGAAGAGCATCAGTATACTTTTTATGTCTTGGTCCCCAGATTCCATCCCTGCATCATTCTTAGGGAGTCTTATCATCTGAAAATTCTATATAATATCCTATGATTGTAATAATTGACAATATGAAATAAATTGTACTGAAAAATACCATGTCTACATTAGCATGAACCACTACTTTCCATTTTTATTTTGTTTTATTGGATAAGTCAGAATACAGTAAATTTTGAGTGTGTTTCAGGACAGAAGAGATTCTTGTGCAAGTCCAGACTGTGGTGAAAGCGGATCATAATCTGGGGAGTAAGTAATCTATTACTTAACAGAACTGATGTTTCTACAGGCGGTCAGAGTTCATAAACAAGATGTGTGATGGCTCACACCACAGTCTCCAAAATTTCTGTAGCAAGACCATACTTTATGCTGTGGAGAACACTTGATATTTAAAAGACAGCCTTTGACATCTGGCTAGACCCTAGAAGACTGACTACCTGAGTGTGGTGAGTCAAATGAATATGAGATTAGGGTTGCTCATATTTCCTGGATAGTTTCAAATCTACTGCCTCATAAGATTGAACAAATATAATAGTTGTACTTGTTCAATACAATAGTTTCTTCAGAAGTTACACAAACATGTACAGGGTGTGGGATGTTGCATTATAGGTGACTTAGACCCTAAGTCACACATCTTTGTAGCATCAATGACTCTTTGGTAATGGTCACTGGGACTCATATAATCATGATCAATTAATAGAAGTAGCAAGTATCAGGTTTGATTGGCAATTTATTTGTACAAAATGTTCTGAGTAGATAAAATATCCTACTGTTGATTTGTGTACAACATGTATGTGACATGTATGTGAGTGACTTCAAAGGATAGTAGCTAAGGTAAATCTACTCATGGAACTGCCTTTAAGTAGTTCACTTTTTTTTCTCTTGTAATGAAGAACAAGTGGCTGAAAATGCAGATGTCACAGATACTAAAACATTAGCAAAGAGCCTGGTTACTTGGTTAGTTAGTACTCTTGAAATAACTAAACAAAGAAGACCAATGATAAGTTTGGGGTAGACTGGAGGAGGGTTCCTGTATGCAGGGGAGGAACAGCGGAGAGGACATAGATCTTTGTGTAACACATACAATGTCTACTAGAGAATGTTAATTACAGAGAAGTCTTTTTCAGAACCAGATGGATAGGATAATAGAAACTCATCTGAGTGTTAGTCAGCCTTTCGTGTCTGCTGTCTGTCATTCTCATGTGTCAGCCATGTTCCTGTGAATGGAGTGGTGACCATGATGGGAGCCAGGATGATTGGTATGTCTGTGTCCAAACTATACCATTACTGAAATGCAGCCTGAATTCCTCTGTCTCTCCTCTCCTTGAAGTTGACCATTTAGTCACTGGAAAAGTCCACACGTCACTGGAATTTATACTGATTTTAAAAAAAATATAAAATTCTAAAGTGCCTCTGCAAATATCACCCTCCAATAATCCACCCTTAGCAATGTCTGGTGATTGCTATGGAGTCCTACATAAAATTGCTTTAGAGCTCTTCTGTGCTGAAAGAGGTGCAACTCTAGGTAAATCATAGGATTCAGTCATCCAATCATAGGGCACCACACAGAAGTAGCTGTTCCACTGAAATGATACAATAGTCCATTAAATGTTTAATTAATGTTCCAGGTAAAAAAATAACACCATATGCTGGAAATACAGTACTTTCTTGTGTTTGGTGCCCTCTCCATACTCTAAGGAAGTGTAGTAACTTTGGCATTTCTGTCCTCTTTTCCAGTGATTCACTTTATACTTTTAGCTTTGGTATTCCTTTAATCTTAAACTGTACTAGGTTGACGATTCTGATTTCTGGTGGATGACACACATTCACTGAACATGCTGATGCAATTATATTTTAGAGTAGCCATTATTATTCTACTACTATGCCCAGATTTATACTGGATGAGCTTTTTTAAATGAGTGTTTTTTAGTAGCTAATGACAAAAGAAGTTGATCCCGACTAACAGACTATGGTGGATTGACTATTACAACTTGGGAGTAAAAGGATTTTTCTTTAGTAACTAGAAGATTCATACACTCCCTTTGAATGTTTCTGGGAACCAGTAATAGTTTAACAATGAAATGGCAGCTACTGAAGTCAAGAGCAAAGAAATTACAGTCTTGGCCCTCTTACAGCTTGTTGGTTGTGTTGTTGGCTAATGGTGGCATGTGAAAATGTGCTATGCTGAAGCATCAATGAATGAGCCACTGAACACGATCAATTTAAAGATACATTCATATCTTTCTATCTTTGGGAGAGACTACGAACATACTAATTCATAGGCTATAAGCAAATTCAGACAGTGCAGTGCAAGGGGCCAACCATGTTGTCCACTTTTTAAATGCATAGTGTAAATGATATCTGCTCTGTTGTTTCTCCTTTCATTGCCAAAGCAACTGGCTACATGCAATAGCCAGCACAGTAGCTTTTCATCTTGCCTACACCACCTTGCTTTTGTCTTCTACCTCAGGGCCCCTTTGCTGTTTGGAATTCATTCAAGAGTGAAGTCAACCAGTGCTGGCTCACGAACCAATTTGGAGGTACAATGAGATTACTTTGAGGTGCACTCTAGATTCCTGGTCTCTTAAAAAACATTTAGTAAGATGGGCTCTCAGGGAAACACTGTACTTTGATTCACTGCTACACTTTTTGCTTGATGTTTTCTTGGCCCTTGACTTCTGTTCCTTGGGATTACTTCAAGTAAACTCTATCCTAAATCCTTGGTCTGTGAATTAATTTCTACAGGCAATAAAAGCTCAGATATGGTTTACCTAACTTTCAATTTTCTTCATTCATAAATCTTTTCTCAGTGGCCAGATTTTCCTAAAACACACAGCAGATCAGCTGACACCAATATTCATCACTGCCTATTGAGCTAAAATGAGTTCATATCTATTTATGGCTCACATGACCCTCTCTGTTCACTGCTTAGAGAGTTTATGGAGAACAAGTACACAAAGACCTTTAAACAACAAGAAAAGCACTGGGAGTGTGGCCAGATTAGAGTCCAAGCTGGGAAAGCTATTTTGTGAAGATAAAAAGGAGTCATGTAAGAAGACAAAGAACGATGATGTTTGATTCTGATTTTAAACATTTTTTATGATGTATATTAATTATATCAGAGATTCCCAGTCAGTTGCATTCACTTTATTTATTCAAGCATTCAGCAAGCTTATATTGAGGAGAGAACTTACTAATTATTCTTCTTATCTCATGATATCCTATATTTAGGCAGCTTTTTTGTTGTCCAGAGGAGGATGGATTTAGTTAATTTTAGCTACTTCAAACTGGAGCTTATTAAGAATCATACACCAGTGCTAGCAACCAGATGGAAGATAAGAAAAAGCAGCCAGAATTTTTTTCCCCTGGGAACTTCTAAAATATTAGTGTATGCTCTTCATCATTTAATAAGTGCCATTGTGAGGTAAAAAATTTACAAACAACACACCCGAGTTTTAATTATTCTTTGGTGCTCCTTTGCAGTTATATAAACTTGGACAATTTTTCTCTGTCTCTCTAAATCTTATTCTACTGACCTGTATTGTGAAGATGAAGAGATCCCTCCTTTATAGAATTAAGGGATGAATAAGACAATTTGATTTAAAAAAAAATAATGTTTCTGGTCCCTGGAAAGTTTATCGTCTTTACAAGATTCTTATTTTTTTTTAATTTTATAAAATAAGAAAAGCAGTACTGTTTTGTTGAATTAACCAATTGTTGCGTGGTTTATAGCTCTTGAATTTTCTAAGTGGAGATCTTGAAAGGATTTATAGGCTGTAAGGTCTATGTTCGAATTTCAACCTTCCCAGGGAGGGGTTTGGTAAACATAGAAGGCAAACACCAGAGAGAAGTGGGAGGCAAATGCTAGGAATCCACGTATTATAAGGTCCTTTAATGATAAATAATTCAAAAATTCTCCACAATCACAGAGTTTGAAGGTCTAGTGAAGAGCAAAATGTGTTTTCCTTATATGTGATAGGATGTGCCGAGGATGGAATCCACTTTTCTTTTCTCTTTTTATCTGGCAGAAGCAAGGTTGGGTTGGGCAGCGGTGGTGCATGCCTTCAGTTTGGCATTCAGGAGGCAGAGGCAGGGGAATTTCTGTGAGTTTGAGGCCAGCCTGGTCTCCAGAGTGAGTTCTAGGATAGCCAAGGCAACGTAGAGAAACCCACGTCTCAGAAGGAAATATAAAAAATGGAAAAAAAGAAAGAAAGGGAGGAAGGAAGGAAGGAAGAAAGAATGAAAGAAAGAAAGAAAGAAAAAGAAGAGAGAAAGAAAGCTGAAAGCCATGGGTGAGGTACTGTTGAGCACCATGTAGAACATTGGATGAAAATGTCCCTCTTTCTTCTTCTTCCCTGATTTCACTGCCTCTTCACCAGGAGGGGCAATGCTGTGGAGGAGTTTCAGGTAGAGATTAGGGTGCAGAGAACGGGAAGGCTCCCGAGGTCTTAAAGTAGATCCTATCAGAGTAGAAGAGGCAAGTTCTGGCTTGTCGTGGAATGAAGGGACAAATGACAAGTAGGTTTTTAATTTTTATTTTTATTTTCACTTTTTTCAAAGAGGGTTATTGACTCACCTGAGTTTTTCACAGAAGTGCATACACAACTGAGGTAAGTTACCAGTCTGAGAGTCATCCATGTGATGGTATGTATGATTGACGTCCTCATACCCCAGTTTGGGGAATGGTTAATAAATGTGGCAAGAGGGGCTGAAAACTTCTTATTTGTAAGTTTATAGCTGCCAAATAGTGTGGAGGTTGGTTTAGGGCAATGACATTAGAAAGAGACATTCTTCAGCGTTAGCAAGCCAGGATTGCGCATGATTAGCCTTTTCTGTCAAACTTTTCATTTTGTTGGCTGGTGGAATCAGAAAAGGAGAAGTCACAGGGGCGAGGCTCAGGTTAGTTTTCTGGAAGTGAGGAGCCTTCTGAAGACGCAACACCATCAGCGGATAGAAGGACCACTGGACAAAGGCAACAATTTGCTTTTATGAAAGTGTTTTAAAAGATGAGGGACAGGCACGCCATGATTGCTCAGTTAGTGATTCTGAATATGATCTTAATGGTTTGGACAAGAAATTAGGCTAAAAACAGGCACAAGCCATTAAATGGTGAGAGATGAGGCTGATGAGCTCATTTCATATTCAGTAGCTGAACAATGACAAACTAAAAAGCTGTAAAAAGACTTTTCACTGAGAGTGAAACAATGGCTTATAATGATGCCTACAGATTTCTTGAAAGGTATTCATTTTAATTTAAAGTTATCTCTGAACTGAACTCTTGGTCTAGCATTTTTATATTTATATGGAAATGATTAAAATATTCATAGAGTGCATTTCAAATAATTTTTGGCTTGACATTCCAGGAATTATGTTCTTAAAGAAAACAGACTCAAATTTATAGTTTAGGACTAGGAGAAACTTCTCAACTCATTTAAATTTCTCTTTTTGAAGAAGAAAAAAGGTGGTATTCTGAGATATGTGAAACCATATGGCTGTTAAAGTACATATTGTTTAAATAAACTTGGGATTTGCTTTTATTCATATAATAAAGTAATGATTTACCTGGTGGCACTCAGAGGAAGGACAGCAGGTCACCAAGAAGAGACTTGATACCCTATGAGCATATACAGGGGGAGGAAATCTCCCTCAGGAACTGTCAGGGGAGGGGAATAAGGGGAAAATGGGAGGGAGGGAAGAATGGGAGGAGACAAGGGATGGGATAACCACTGAGATGTAACAAGAACAAATTAATAAAGTAATATATGTCTTGGAAAAAAAATAAAAAAAAACAAAACAGAAAAATAAAATAATGATTTAATTTAAAATCATTAAGAAAAAAATCTCATAAAGAAATGCTAAATACTAAGGCACCAGCCAAGGACAATACAGGTGGTAAACTTTAAACTCCTACCCAGATCTAGCCAATGGACAGAACATTCTCCACAGTTGAGTAGAGAGTGGGGTATGACTTTCACACGAATTTGACCATGTCCCCTGGAATGGGAGACCTGGTGGCATTCAGAGGAAGGATAGCAGGTTACCAAGAAGAGACTTGATACCCTATGAGCATATACAGGGGGAGGTAATCCCCCTCAGGAACAGTCATAGGGGAGGGGAATAAGGGGAAAATGGGAGGGAGGGAAGACTGGGAGGATACAAGGGATGGGATAACCATTGAGATGTAACAAGAATAAATTAATAAAAAAATTTTAAAAAGTTATTTTTCAAACTTAAAAAAAATGCTAAATACTAGTTGGTTTGCATCTTGCATTTTCACTGGCATTCTGTGATTAAATAGATATTTCTTATCACTGGGTTAGACCCAAGAAACTCATTGAAGTTAGTAATCTATTAATTGAAAATGCATTTCGCACATGTAAAATCACCCAACATCTTAGAGAATGCTTTACCTCTGGTTGTTTAAGCATTCAAAGGCTGCTTTCCAACAAGACAGTATGAGAAAGAGTACAGAAATATTAATATATTGGACTAGTGGGAGATGCTTAAGTTAAGTGCAGCATGTCTTTAAAAGGAATTGTGGGATTTTTAGTCTCTATAACTGCTATGAGCTATGACCTTTTGTTAAAAATAAGATGAATACACGAGGAGGATCTCAAGGAGTCTGCTGGTGCTGGTGCCAGACCTCTGAACCTCTTAAACCACGAACTAAGTAAACCACTCTACTTCATAAAGTTAGGCTGCCTCAGATACTTCAATTAAGAAAAAAGATTAACGAAGAAATCCAACACACTATGGAATATACTATTTATTTATTCTTATGGTTATGTTACTGCCGCAAACTGTGGTTCAGTGCTACTCCCCAGCAGTGCAAGAAAGTATTCTCATCCATACAGCTTGCTCAGGAGAAGTTAAGTATAATTTCTACTGAATCCACATGGATTTTGCACCACTTTTTAAGCCAAAAATATCTTAAGATGAGCTATCATAATTTGTGGACTGTCTATATTAAGGTGCTAGGCAGAGACAAATGAAACTGTCAAATCTCATCTGAATTTCTGCAAAGGCTATGGACTAGATTTCATGCTTTGATTTTTGCATTATATGTCTGTAGCAGACCTAAGGACTCCCTTATAACATGTAAACCAGAGCATAGGACTTCCCAACTCTTACAAGACACATTCCTTGTAGTGTGGCACAATTTAACAATGCATCACACTTCCATAAAAAGAATTATATCCATTCCTATTGCATTTGTAGGCTGTTGTTCTAGACCCTAATATCTTGGAGTGTTACTGGATTTGAAGAGGATAGATAGTCTTCAAAATGAAATTAAGACAAAATGAGGTATTTCAGGTGGAGCCTAATTCAACATGACTTCTAAGAAGAGGAAACTAAAACAGATACTCATGGTCCTGGAGTCAACGTTAGTGACTTTCATGCTAGCCTGTTCATTCTACCATCCTTTCAGTTGGGAATTTTGTGCTTTATTAATATATTGATTCATGGGTGGTATGTCTCTTTCTGTTGCCCTTATCAGACTAGAATGTCAACTCCAAGAATGTGAAGCCTTGACTGACCTCTAGCTCTGTTTCTATTTATAGCACAAATAATCGTGGCGACAAGGGCAGTTGTGTTGAAGGCAGTAGTATTGGTAGCACAGAATGTAATGCTTAGAGAATCTGAGGTAAGCTTGAATAACACAAGATTATTATTTGTTTGGGGCACAGACTTATAAAGGAAGAACAAAGATAAAAATGGTACTATAGGTGGAAGACACCCAAGAGGCCCCCACCACCACGAAGTGTAGGTAGTGCAGGTACCACTACCTTGAGCAACTATGTGGTGGAGATGCAGGTGAGAATGAGAAAAAGAATTGTTGTGCACTATGAGAGGAGGAGGCCTAGAGATGCAAGCGTGGTGAGAAAGCCTAATGTGAGTAGCCTAAGCTACGACTGAGGCGTTGGTGATGTCCCAGCTGGTGCAACTGTCTGTGGCCCCCATGGTTCCACCAAAAGCCATGTGGTCATGCCCAGTCTGGGCGGCTGCCTGGGTCCATGTTGATGTGCAGAGTTGGCTCATCCCCTCACTGGCTGCAGCCCTCAGGAGAGGGGCCTCACACCAGATCAATGACTTATTGCAATGAACCTTTGCAAGTAAAGCTGTTTGGGATAAAGCATATACTGTTTGACACACCACAGTTTTCATAGCAAACTGATTTTTATTTATTCATTTATTTGTATTTATTTTTATTTTTTGAGTTTTTTTTTCTTTTGGGGAGAGGTTGTAGGGGTGGATGGCAGAGATGGAGGGAGGCAGAGATTAGTGGGATTGGGGTGCATGATGTGAAATTCACAAAGAATCAATTAAAAAGTTTTTAAAAATTCACTGTAGAACTTGGATTATGCTAAAAATTCTACAGACAAGACAGATCATTGAAGAATACTGAAGAATAATGTGACTTGATGAATGCAGTTTTTTTAAAATATGCTTTTAGTTGAAATAGGATTATATTACTTTATACCCTCCCTTCATTTGCTCTAGGCCCATCTAGATTATCCCCTCAATTCTTCAAACTCTCAAGTTGATAGACTATTTTTCTCTGATCATTACCGTTATGTAGATATGCACAAATACACACCTCTCTCTCTCCCTCTCCCTCTCCCTCTCCCTCCCTCCCTCTCTCTCTCTCTCTCTCTCTCTCTCTCTCTCTCTCTCTCTCTTACACACACAGACACACACGCACACACACAAGATAGACTGTGAATATAGAGCTTGCCCCTCAGGGCTTCTGGGTGGGCTCTTATTGTTAAAGACACCACACACATCAGATACAAGATTCAGATGGTTTGAGCTGAGTCTGACTTGAAAGATTCTTCCTTGTAGTCTTAGCTTCCATACTTGTAGGAAATGCCATTCAAGCTGCCAAGGGAAGGAAGCAATTAAATAGTCTCACCCAGCCACAGCACTTAAGAAACACAACATTTACTGTAAAAGAACAGTAAAAGGCACTTACATGTTAGTGATATAATCGGACTTGCGGTCTACTCTTCAGGAGGGAGACCATGCCTGGTACTGAAACCATAACCAGCTTTCCAGAGTGAGTGACGCCATGGGCATTTGATCTGCTACCACCTCTTTGCTAGACAAGCATAATGATTTACTACATTCTAAACTGTATCCTTCACCCACAGGTAAGTGCAGCTTCTTCCACCATTTCAAAGGAGATTCTCTTCGCAGCAAAGAGAAACTATCACAGAAAACTACAAGTGTAGAGGTTAGCAATTGGATCATGGGAAGCCCAGCCCCCTGTGGATGAATCTATATCATGGCTTCAGCATCTACGGAACATCATGCAAATGGGAGCAGAAAGGTTGTAAGAGTCAAAATACCAGGAAATCTGCAGTGGAACCAAACAGTCTTTCCTAGAAATGTTCACATAATGTTTGGAACAACAGCAGTATCAATGGACAGATTAATGTGGAAAAGGGAAATTCTTTGTGGACGTACCCCTAAGCAGAGGACTAATGTCTTCTGGGTCGAGAAGTAGCTTCTCCTGGGCATGAGCCCCCTCATTGGCTTATCCAATACAGCGTGGTCAGCAGCGAAACTACTGTTTCACAACAAAATAATGTTTGTGAATGTTTAAAGTGACAGCAATGTATAGGAGGAATTAGATGAGGATATTTGAGTTTGGCAAACCATTGGAAAGCCAGTTATAATGGTTTAGGTATTAGGAGGAAATTATCTATTCTGGTGGTGATAAGAATTATCAGTTGGGGGCAGATCAATGAATGCATAGAAAGGCAGAAATGATAAGAGTAAGAAATTGACAAATGAGACTTTGGTGGTAAAATGGATGAGATATCTTATATAACCTTTTGCTATCTATCTTCTGAATTATTATAGCAATAGTGGCATCAATAAAGAGAGGGAAATCAGAAGGACCTTATCAGTGGAATATATCGAGTGGTAAATCCTGCTGAAACATCCAGTTATAGGTATTCAATATTGAGTTTGAAATATACATTGGGCTTCAGAGGAAGGTTAGTGCGAGGAAAAATAGATTTTCACATCAAATATATAAAATTGGCTTTGAAAGTTACGGAAAGGAAAACATAGATGAAATTTCCAGAGACAATATGTAGAGTAGGAAGTAGAGAATAAAGACTCCCCAACTTAGGGTACTGGGAGGAAAATGGAAACCAGAAAAGGGATGATATAGGTTCCAGGAAAGATTGATGGAGAGAATTTAGCATCTAGTCTGCATAGCATCACACATATAACATAATGTAAGAAGAGAAGTCTACACCAATAGCAATGAGTTATTGAGATAATTGTATATCTTATGGTTTATTTACTTGAAACTAATATGTCTTTGTCTATTGTGATTATCAGTAATAGCAGGGCCCTTTACCAAAGTTTTACTTTTGCAAAATAGAAGTGATAACAGTTCCCACTGCAGAGGTTTTCTGGAGGATTGTCACCTGCACATCAAGAGGGAGTTTCCATTTCCTCCTTTTGAATCTAGCCATCCCATTTTCTACGCTGTGTGCTTTCTCTCCAGGAACTTCAAAGAACTCCATCCATTAGCTCCTCTTGTCTCATAGATGTGCCTCAACTTATGGTGGACTTGGAGTAGTACCATAAACACAATGTAATTTGTAAATATAAGTTGTGACCGGGCACTTAAAGTATTTAACTGAGTAGATATTGTAGATTAATATCACATATGTGGTAAAATATGTGTTGTCCACTCACGAGATTGATCATATGATGAGTGGGAAATTCTCACTCATGGCGAATGCCAAGTATCACAGGAGTCGGTTGGGGAAAGGTTGTTATTCAAAATTAAAAGTGAAATTTCTATTAAACATGTATCAGTTTTATACTATCCCAAAGTCCCAGGCCCCCCAAACGTAGACCATACCATCATAAATATGTGACTCTATTTTGAATATTACCTTACAAGTTCTTGCTACGTTTTTTTTCTCTTTCTAAAGGGCTAGACTTGAATCCAAAAGGACAAACTGAAAGCTAATTATGTTGGTTTCTTTTTATAACATTGTTTTTGCCAATCAAGTTTATTTTCTTTACCTACAACATTGAAATGTAAACATTTGCCTCTGTAGGTTGTCTGTGAATTGACTATTGTAACATATTGTTGCCTATAAAAAATACAATAACTCAACAGCTATTAGCTGACCTTATTATTGTTATTGAACCTTAAGCCACAAAATAAACATTTGTAGAATTCTGCTCTTCAAAATATGTGGTCTGACCACAGATATATGAGCATCCATCTGTATTTTCTCCGTCGCTGTTGCTGGTGTTACTCTTGTATATTTCCAGTCTCTGTATACACTGATTTAAAACTCTTTAGTCAAATCCCTTCTTCTCAGCATTGTTTATTGCTTTGTTTGAAAATAAAAAGGAATTGCAACAGTTGGACAAAGTCCACCCACTCTTCCTAAGGGAAGTAGTTATAATTATGCAGAACAGGAGGTGAGAATTATAATTTGTAGGATATTTTATGATGCTGTACCGAATATTCATCACCGTATTAGTAAAAAAGAGCTGTAAGCTTTAGGGGACCAGGAAAATGTAGCAATGAGCGAACTGCTAGTGAGGACGCAGAGTCATTATAATGCAGGAAAATGCCTGTGTTTCATTAAATCCACAGGGGACTAGCACTGGGTTAGACTTGTGGGAATCAATAGATCATGTTCTTCATCTTACAAGAACAGTGATACCAAAACGGCTCAGATTTATATACATCATAAACAGCAGTATTGGACTTTGGCTGCTCCCCCCCGCCCTTTCTCTTGTTTCCTCCTGGAGTTAAACTTCTTATGTTGGAATTTATGAGACAGTAAAAAGTTAGTGAAGGGGAATCAACTGAGGCCAACTGCTGGGTGGGGAAAAAGCAAGTTCTCCTGTTTAGACTTCCCAACCTCAGATTGTTTAATAAATATTAGGGGGTGATATTAGCAAGTGTTTACAGTGGCAGTTCATTTTCATGGCTGTGGCTCATTGACTGAAGCAAAGAAATTAATAGCTTTATTTCATTTTATAGTATAAGCAGTGCATTGTGTATAATATCCAAGCTGCTTAGATGATGGATGTGTTCATGGTGTCTTATGGCTTTTGATAACAAGTACATATATCACACAACAAGAAGCAAAGCAGATCCGTCCTGTGCTGTGCTCCTCTCACTCTATTTTCATTATGGTGTTTTTTTATTTTTTTTTTATCCGTACACACTGCACAAGATGTACACACTTGACTGCTTGCCTACAATCTTACATATTTCAAACTCACATAGTGCTGTTTTGAAAGTCTGCTGGGATGGGCTTTCTACTTCATACTCTTTGAAATTGATCTGATAGGAATGGCCTAATATTTCAAACCACCTCATTTCCATCTAGGCATTAGAAGCGTACTAAAAAGCCTTTTTAATGTTGGTGACATCTTAGTTATACAGACTTACTCAATAACAGTAGTAGCCTTGGCATGTTTCAGAGCCCTGGTGATCACACATTATTATTATTATTATTATTATTATTATTATTATTATTATTATTATTATTATTATTTGCAGCTGGAATTCTCTTTAAGTTTGTGAGTATGGTGAACTTCAGAGATGATACCATCACATATGTTTTGTTTATATCTTGCCAAGATTCTTCCATTTCCATTTTTGATAAGAAGAAAGCACTTTTTTTTTTTAAAGTCAAGATGCATGGACAGAGAGGTCCTGCATCTGTTTCCATAGGAGGGCAGTATAGTATTAAAAAGAAAACACAAGAACCTGGACGTACCTTCCTGAGCTCTAACCTTATAATTAAACCACTTCCTGCAAGCGGAGTGGATGGTATTTCAAACCACACTAATAAATCCTTGGGTTAATAACGTGTGAGTCGGAACAGCGTGCACCATAATCACCGTTGCTGATCCATTTGTCTCTCTTCGCACAGAATATTGATCTCCCCACCCCCCCCACCCCGGCCGAAGAATGTAAGACAGATAGGACTTTCTAAAATTCCCTCCCCTAAACCCTGTTTGCTAATATATGCCTGTTGCCACTCATCTCTTAGTAATTTCCTGGCAGATAACTGTTGCTTTTATAATTTAAAATAGTCTTGAAAAGTAGTTGCTATGTTCTGGCAAAACTCGTTATTACTGGTAATTGCCTGCATAATGAATTACAAGTGCTAGAAGGTTCCAGCTGAGATCAAGCATGGTCATTAACTCACCTATCAGCAGAACAAGAATTTCTGGGCCTGCTGTCTTAAGGCGAACTCTCTTCTTTCCCACTTTTTAAAAGGCTCTTCTTTCTTCTGTCAGCTTCCCAGGTACCAGCTTTCACACATTTAATGCTTATCTTGTCTGTGGGACATTTGAGGGCTTTGAAAACCCTGTCTTTATTAATTCAGAAGGCAAGGAGCAGAGGGGATTGTTTGTGTATCTGGCTTTAAAAACAAACTAAGAAAGCAGTTGAGTGGCATAAGGAACATTTTGGAGTGACAACTTCTCATTCAGATTGACTGTAGGATAATTTCATATGCTGACACAGGATCTACTGAGTTGCTATTTTTTCCCCCCACACAACTTTCTCCTCACTTGAAAAATGAAGATTATAAGTTAGTACTTTTAACAGCTAATAAATTTTCTCTGTGTTCATCCTGGTGCAGGTATATTTTTTTTCTTTTCATAAAGAGATGTGTTAGGTGTGGTAGCTAATGATTTGATCGGAGCATTCAAGGAACTGAGGCAGGAGGATCACTTCAAGTTCAGAGCCACTGAGGGCTACATAGTAAGGTCCAGCCCCTAGTGTGACATCTTGTCTCAAAAGCCCTCATGTCTCCCAAACAAGATGGAGATTTAATCTGAAAAGTGACGGGGTGTTGAGAAAAGCCTTCTTGGGGAGTACATCTTATAGAAAAGAACTTTTGAAAAATATGACAGTGCAGAGTAGCTCAAAGACAAGAGTAGAAAGTTATAGGTTTTTCTCTTTGACCAAACCTGTTACCGAGCTTCTCTGGATCCTAACCATACACCTACTTCAAGCTTTTGTGTGGATCTCTTCGTTACCCAATTTGAGCAAGAATCCTACTGAAGACTTTAGCCAATATCATCTACCTACAATATTTGATTGGTCTTCTCATGTGAAGTGATGCCTGGTATCTCTGGCTCCATGGAGTAGGGAAGGCTCTCAGCAGACCTTACTTCTTGCTGAGGGTTTGGGAAATTGATGGCTTGTGGTGTGGGGAGTGTCAGGATGTGGCCCCTGGTAGGTTGATCATATTCCAGTGGATGAACCCACAATTGTGAGTTTATAGGAAGCAAAAATTGGACTTAGTGAGTAATTTAAAAACAAACAAACAAACAAGCAAACAAACAAAAACAAACCAATAGCTCAGCAAACACAACAAGGAGAACATAAACTTGGGAGGTCTTGGGGTGGCAAGAGGAGAGGTTAGGAGGAGAAGTGGGTGATGAATATGATCAAAAGACATTAATTAATTATAAAATTAATTTTATAAATAAAATTAATAATATATATGAAAGAAAACTTATAAAATAAATTAATAAATAAAATAATAAAATAATAGATACAGATATATGAATTCTGCTAGGTTGGGTGAGTCACTACCCTTCTTTTTAACTGATACTTCCTCTTGTCAACTCTCTGGCCTGCATGTTGCTTTTTGCCTGTAACACAGGGCTCTGCTACAATGGTTAGGAAGTGCTTTCTTGAGTAAAGTCTTCCTGAAGATCATTAAGATCTTTAAGTAATGAAGTAATATTTTTCATTGTTCTTTTTTTGTTCTTCTCCCATATATTACATCCCTACTGATTCCCCTCCCTCCTCTCCTCCTTGTCACTCTTGCCGCCTCTTCTCTCCCCTGGGTCCACAACTGCTCTGTTCCCCTTCAGAAGAGGGCAGGCCTCCCAGGAATATCAACTGAAAACAGTATAACAAGTTTCAGTAAGATTAGGCACAAACCTTCCTATCCAGACTGGGTGAGGCATCCCAATAGGAGGAAAAGGACTCCAAGAGTAGGCAAAGGAGTCAGAGACGTACCCCACTCACAGTGTTAGGAGTCCGAAGAACACCAGGCTACAGAACCATAACATTTTTTATCTTTTGAAAACTACGGTACTAAAACTTTGATGGGGAGGGATATTATTTGACCTCAGACTCCAAGATTGCTCACTCATGACTTCAAGTGGTCCCCTGTAAAGGCTGTCTTCACTCTTTCCTGGTGAATGACAGACCAACAGAGTCAAACTCTTGGATCATTGCTCTGAACAAATAATGTGCTGGTTCAGACAGAGCTCGATTCTGACAGCTATTTCCTGGGCTGTATTTCAGTCATAGGAATTTCAATGATCTTAACTAGACTATTTCCCAGCGGCTTTTAAACATAGGAATCTGAATTATCACTAGGACTGTTTAGACAGTCCTTTGTTACAGAGATCTATTACAATTGTTTCTGGTTGTGTGATTTTATACTGAGTTATCTGTGAACACAAACCCTATCTGGATTAATAATTTATCTATTTTACCTGATACTCTTTCAAATGAAAACTATATATATATATATATATATATATATATATATATATATAGAGAGAGAGAGAGAGAGAGAGAGAGAGAGAGAGGAGAGAGTCTCCATATATGTATAGTCTCCATTTATTTATGGAAACATGCAGCAGACTTCAGTTTGAGTCTTAGGAGGCATCAGAAACAGTTTCAAATCCACAATAACATCTCCATGCTGGAAATATATGCCTGCTCTACTTCACATGCCCTCTTACTGAAAGTAGTTTCATTTCTGTGTTTTAGCCATAATTTTATCATTTCTTTACACGATCCTTTTCAATAGTAGGTATGTTGCTACATATGTTATTATTTGAATACTATTAGATTGTCTTGGTGGAAATAACAGCACAATTTATCTATGTGAGGAAATTTGCTCATCTCTGTTTTGTAGCCATAATTTGCCATGTGAATATATTGAATGAGTTCTCAACAATTAACTTAAACAATATTTAAGACAAATTTAGGGGGATATTAAGTATAGAAATTCTCAGGTATTAGTGACTACCTGAAATTTTAGTCTCGTAATGGAAACATACGAAAGACTTAATTTCTAGGGTTGGGGTGGTGGCTCAGCAGTTAAGACTTAAGAGTACCTGCTTTGGAAGAGGATCCAGGTTCAGTTCCCAAACTCCGCGTGGCAGTGCCTCATAACTGTCTGTAGCTCCTGTTCCAAGGTATCTGACACCCTCTTCTGGCTTCAGTGAACCTTAGGCAGTTATGTGGTACATGGGCATATACATAAAATTAAAAAAAAATAAAATTAGAAAAGAGAAACAGTTTCATAACTCAATGGATTTCCCCACATCTTGAGTACTGTTTTCCATTTTTCATATTCTATAAACACAATCCAGATTCTTTCTAGTGAACCTTGACTTGCTAGTCTTTCCATAAGAATTCCTTGTTTTTTATGATAGGCAGATTTGGGCCCAGAGGTCCCGCTCAAACTATGGCACCAGCCAAGGACAATACAGGCCATAAACTTCAAACCCCTACCCAGATCTAGCCAATGGACAGGACATTCTCCACAGTTGAGTGGAGAGTGGGGTATGACTTTCACACATACTTTGGTGCCTCATATTTGACCACGTCCTCTGGATGGGGAGGCCTGGTGGCACTCAGAGGAAGGATAGCAGGTTACCAAGAAGAGACTTGATACCCTATGAGCAATACAGGGGAAGAGGTCCCCCTCAGGCACAGTCATAGGGGAGGGGAGTAAGGGGAAAATGGGAGGGAGGGAGGAATGGGAGGATACAAGGGATGGGATAACCATTGAGATGTAATATGAATAAATTAAGAAAAAAAGATAAAAATCAACAACATGTGAAAAACAAAAAGCAAAAAACAAAAGAATTTCTTGTTTTATTTTCTTTATATTATAGAAAATATCAATGAAAACACAAAAGGTATAGTTGTAAATAAAAGCCATACTCAATGAAAACCGATTCCTATAAGATAATGTGTGAAACATATTGTTTTCAGTACATATATGAATATCAGTGTAAACTTTGAACTGGATTTATTTGAAAATATATAGGAATATGAAAATGTATTGTGTATATAGATTACCAAAATTTGTAGCTTATACATTACCCAAGAAAAATGCTTCCCCCCCCCCCCAGATATTTATTCTTTGTTACTAACGTGCTAACATAAAAGACATGGCAGTTTTATGACTGGAAGTATAAATTAGGTAATCTACATAAGAAGTTCTCATTGATTTATAGATGAGGAACAACTTCCATAAATTATGTAGACACTTCCCCTCCTTTGTTTAGGATTGTTCTAAACAGATTTAGACAGATAAATTCTATATAAGTCCACAGAGAAAGGAAACTACACTCTAATTGAGTGATTACTCCCAGTGGCTTGTGCTAGGCAAGTTAATGAGTTGTGATGATTTGGCGGAGGCTCCGTTTTAGCTCCTCACTTGTGTTCTGCCTCTGGAATGCGTCCTTCTTGCCCTTCAGTTTCCTGGATCTGGAGAAGAGTCAGAGCAGCACCTAGAAGAAGCCTAGCCAGTCCAGAATAAAGCCACGACTTTTCTTTTGCCATGGCATGTGAGCTCTCTGCAGCTGCCTGCCTCCCCACTTCCCCCCATTCAATCGTGTTGTATTAATAGTAATCAATAAAGCAATAATGCTTTCTCTGTGCCTTTGATTTTGCCGATAATTGCATATATAGGATTTTCCCCCTTGCATGCAGTATAAAGAAAAGGCTAACTTCATAATATGTTCTTTTAACCTCCCTCACACTCCTCTCAAAAACCTGTGGAAACTGAAAACTTTACTGAGATAACCCCATGAAAATATGATACATCTTAATTATTTTCATGTATTCGAAGATGACTGTAGAAATTAATTAGCATTTAATAATAAATGTGTATCTTCAGGCTGAAGATCTTTGCCAAGCTCCATATTCATATAGCCATATTCTCAATGTGTCTGGCTGATGTCTTTATTTGAATATGAGACAATTTCTTCAGACTTGCCATGGAGAATTGGGTTAATTATCTCCCCTTTACTCCAAAACTGGGCTCATAAGCAGCCACTTCCCGTCTCATTTTACAGCAACTCTCTACCTGAAGTCACCGTCCCCAAAGCTTATAGTACCTTCTTGACACTTCTTTCTCTCCAGTCCTACTTGCAATTATAGACAATCATATCATCAGAAACTTCAAAACACAACTGGAGTCTGACCTTGTAATACTGCTTCCTCCAACAAACCTCTTGGCAAGTTTTGAGTCATTTTTATCATGGATCCTTTGGCAATTTCACATAATATATTTAGATCATATCCACTTCACATTCTCCTCTCCGATTCCTCCTCTCAACTTCACATCTTTTCTTAAAAAAAAGATTAAAAACACACAGAGTACAATTAGTGTTGCCCATATTTGCTTGAGTCATTGAACATCCATTTGAGTATGGAAAACACTTCAGAAAAAAACAAAATCAAAAGTAAAACCAAAGACCAACTGACTTTTTTTCCCTCAGCAGCCAGAAGCTGCCTAAAACACCTCAGTTAGAAGTGGATTCTCATGGGCTCCTTCCTTACCCGTATTAGTACGTTGACTGGCTTAATTTTGTTCAGGCAACCACAGTTTCTGTGAATTCTTGAGGGCACCCATCTTGACGTGCATGCAGCAGTCCTACATGAATCTCAGCTCTTACAATATTTCTGGTCCCTCTTCTAATATAGTCCGTGAGTCTTGTTTGGGGATTATGGTGGATGTGAATCAGAGACAAATTAAAGCTGAGAACGCCACAGTCACTAACTTATTTTATGCACTTTGGCCAGTTGTGCATCTCTCTGTTAACCACCACCCACTACGTAAAGATATTTCTCTGATAAAGAATGAGAGATGCATTGATTTATGGGTACAGGATAAGTATTTGAAAGGCAGTTCAATAGTATGTTCCTTTAACAAAATGATAGTACTAGCTTTTCCCGTAGGCCCTATAACCTTCATAACCACTGGTTCTTGGCCAAGTCTATAGTATGAGCCATGGGTTCCCTTTGCTGTAATAATTTTAATTATAAAGCTATTGGTTACCCTCATACACCCATGCCACTATTGTATAAATAGACACACCTTACCAGGACAGCTTGCAGAATGCATAGCTGGGTAAGACTGCTGATGCTCTTTTTTCTACCAACAAGTCTTCCAAGTACCATCTGGCTCTATGAAATCTATCCAGGAGGGAAAAAGCATTCTGGTTAGTACTAGCTTGGCATTACCATGTCCTGTGGCCAAAATGTCTTCAGCAATAGGTCGTACAATATCAAATTCTGGCAGATTTAGTCTTTTTGCCTGGGTCATTGGAAGAACTGGTCAGTGTCCTAATTAGAACTTTGGCTTTAACTTTCTTTAGTGCATGACTATTCTGAACTCAGAAGTTAGAAGATGTTTTTGTTTGGTACTGAAGATGTACTTTTTTTCCCCCCTAATGACACAAAGCCCTCGGTTTGACACTCAGTATGCATAAACCAGGCATGGTGACACTCTGTAATCTTAGATTGGGTAAGTAGAGTCATGAGGGTCAGATGATCAATATCATCTTTGGTTGTACAGCAGCTTTTAAGGTAAGCCTAAGATATACGAGACAGTATCTAAAAACTGTTGTTCAACTCCTCATTTTATCCTTGGTCCCATCACTATGCACTACATGACTATATGTATTCTGGATATTTGCCCTTTTTTGTCATGTGATCTCATCATCCTGAGCTTCTCTCTCTCTCTTCATACTTTCCATCAGATTGTCCATTTTTTTTTTCTTTTTAGATTCCCTCTGTCTTCAAGTTCTCTTCTTTGATTGGATCACTAGTCTGGAGCTGCTGCCACCACTGCCCTCTTTCCCAAACTCCATTCTTTGTTCAAATCTCATCTTTTAATGGCACGTTTTTTGATAAATGTTTACAACTGTGATTTGTCTCGCATCTTGCTACTCTTCCACTCCAAATCCGTCATATTCTGTTTTCTGCTTGTTCTCAAAATACCTATCATGTCAAACTTTACAGAATTCATTTCCTTATTATTTACTATAGTTTTCTCATTTTTCTCTCTATTGGAAAAGTATTGTATAACATATTCTGAGTACATAGAGTAGTATTTAGCATGTGATAAATACTCAAAAACATTGTTGAGTGATTGACTAATGCTTTGTGTTTTCCACATCTATTTATATGCATAAAAGGATGCATTTTCATCCTCAAGAAATAATCCTCAATAACAACATTTCATGTAGTGTGGGCAGAGTTCTGAGAGGTACCTTGAAGCCTCACCAAGCTGAAAAATTTGCATTTAAAATATTTTAGAATTAAAATCTGGATCAATATAGATATTAACTGAGCTATTAATATTTTAGACACATGAATGTGCATATTATGTCCTAATATAAGTGCACATGCAATGAGGTATTAGAACACATGCTTATTAGTAAACATGTCCCCAAATTATTCTAACATGGCTAAAATTAGAATGTGTGTAGTCTTGGATCATTCTTGGTTACTTATGAGTTAAATTTGAACCAAGGTATTGGGCCTTTACCTGCCTTAGTTAAAACACTGTAGTGTTGCCACAGTTTTCTACATAACTGCAATCAGCTTATTATAATGGTCAGAAAACACACACTGGACCATGTACTTACTATATACAAAATAGTTATATATAAATTCACATGTTGAGCTTTTTCATTTTGGTATATCTGTTCTTGTACAAGATGGTGAAATATTTAGCCAATGGAGTATTAGTGATTCTGATTGATGGGTTATTGATTTAAATGAAACTGTATATGATGATATCCTATAAATACTTTGAATTATGTGTACATTTCAGAATGGATAAATCAAGTAAGAAACATGCATGACATCATTTTTAATATAGTAAGAATCTTTTGGAATGCTCCCAGGTATTTTCAAGAATGTAATCCATTTTAATTAGCTGATATTTTTGTGCTGTACACAAGTATGCATTGTAATTGTTATTGCTGTGTAACTGAATTTTTGCATCATTTTGTCTGCATGTCTATAGTTACTCCAACCCACAGTCCTGGTAATTACCTTTTCACTCTCCGCTATTGTGCAGTATTTTTTTTCCTGGCTCTGCTTATTTCACTTAGCACAATGTGCATTTGTTAGAATTCCTTTTTTCTAAAGCCTAAATTTCAGTCCATTGAGGATCTATACATTTACTTTGTTGATTCATTTGTTTGTGGAGACTTAGGATAATATTATGAAGTTTTAAAGCATGTGGGAGTGCTACCAGCTATGTTTTTTACATGCAGATTTATGTTTCCTGTGGATAGATACCTAGTAGTGGGATTTCTGTCTCTTACAATTATGATTAATCATGCTTTGGGTATGGTATCACATAAGGTTTTAAGAAAAGTGCCTGGATCTGTGAATGGTACATAGGACATGCTTAGAATTTGTTGACCCAAGCGTAATAGAACAAATGAGAGTCACACAGAGATTAACCTTTTAAATCAAACATACCAGTGTATTGAAAAAAATGCCAATGTAGGGTGTTTTTCTACTGACCAATATTGAAATCTGCATACCTTTTAATCCTTTAACTCTTTAAAGCTGTAACTATTTGACCTACAAAGCAAAAAGAAAATAAAGCAATGTTGGTTGCTCTAGCAGGTGTACAACAGTCATTATTTTCTTTACAACACAAACAACATTTGTTGTTGAAAAGTTATATCAAAATGCATGGTGAAGGCGGAGAGAAAATATCAAGGAATCAAATTATGTTCTTTCCAGAGTGAAGTTGCCCTGTGAAGTACAGCACCCCAGCACCACAGGATATCCAATTAACCTGCTCAATCAAAAGTTTCCGTTGTTAAAGGAACAGAGGATCCCTTTGTCTTCTTTGCTTCAGTTTCACATTCATTTTTATGTTGCTTTGGTTTCTCAACTTTTCTCTGTTTTCTCCCTCCAAGAAGTAAAAATAAATATGAAAAACTGAAGAAAGAAACCCAGTACAACAGTTGAGGTTAAGAAGAAAAAAAAAACTATTCAAAGGAATTAAAGGATTCGGATAGGCTCCTGAGCCATCCCATCAAAGCACTGAAAGCCCTGTGTGAAATCCACCTTCGCATTAAAGCTTCCCTGGGCTTTTGCGAGTGGCCCACTAGGAAATGGGTGAAGAGGAAGGAAGGGAGGAGCCTAGATGGTAAATCCCTCTCTTGATGTTTTCTGAGTAGCTGCTCCCATTGGCTTCTGAGTTGCAGTCAGATCTGTGTGGTTGTTACTTTGTTCACTGGTGACTATTTCATACACCCCATTAAGTTCCATATAAACAATTTACACCTTTTACTTATCTATGGCACATTTTACCCAAACATTTATATAAACATGATAAATGTAAAAACAGCATAAAAACTCTGGAATGACTGAAAGGCTAAATTTTATCCTGCATTTTCATGGCAGCGAGGAGAAAAGGAAACATAATAGTTCATTTTATGTAGCAATATAAAATACTAGTCACATTTGTGGGTGGAGATTTACTGCTCAGGAATATATGTTCTTGTATGAGCTAAGTAGAGGACTGACTAATCAATGTTCAAGTTTTAAAGACCCTTTGTTCAAATTAACATTTCCCTTACTGAGTCTTTCAGTAACGTAACTGCACGGCATTAATTCTCAAACTCATGTGATAGCATGTTGAAGGAAGAAGAAAAATATTGCAGTCTATATCTATTATCTATCTATCTATCTATCTATCTATCTATCTATCTATCTCTACTTATTCACTTCTGTAGATTCATCAAGATAAGTGATTTCTAGGATAAAAAGTAGAGAACACATTCAATATTATCTAGATTTAAAAGATCAGGTATCTTGGAAGTGCCTTGCCAAAGTAGTGAATGTAGTGGCTGATTTCTCTCATCAATGTCAGTCTCCACTATAAAGAGGAACACATGGGTGGGAGCTTCCTGGGTTTATGTATTCACATTTGAAACACAGGAACTACCCATTAGGGGATCTAGCTTACTTACAAGCTGGTACCACCCTTAGGGTCATAGATAACAGATGTAAGATTTTATCCAGCCTGGAACATGACTTTCTTCCCTTGGTTTTTATTTTGTTGGGCGTAAAAAGTTTAATGTAGCCCTACAAACAAACATGTATGCATGTACGCACACCTACACACACAGACATGCACACATACACACATGCATACATACCACAGAATGGCGGGGGCTCTGAGACATAATCAAGCCTCTAGAGTTTATTTTGCTTTTTGGCTCCTCGTCTCCAGCAAATCTTTGAGATTACCTAGTTAATTCTAAGATTCTCTCTCTCTCTCTCTCTCTCTCTCTCTCTCTCTCTATATATATATATATATATATATATATATATATATATATATGTGTGTGTGTGTGTGTGTGTGTGTAACATCTGTTCTTTTCACAGTTTCAAGCATGTACAGTATATATTCTGATCCTTCACCCCTAATATCCTTTCCCATTTCTCTCCTATCTCTACTAGGCCCTCTCTTTTGTATAAATCTGGTCTCCTATTCCCTAGTGTGGGTTTATATACTGTCCCACCGAGTTTAATTAAGGCTGCCTGTGTGATCCTGATTTTTCACAGTAACCACGAAAGCCTGATTGGCTCACTAGTGAGTACTTGTGCTACTCCCAGGAAATTATTGGCCAGTGATAAAATGGGAGGGAAGTGGGGGACCAGATCTGGCATGGTAAACTGAGTTGCTTAGCTAAACTTGACTAAAAACGAGAGCTGAAATAGCGTGATTGTAGGTAATCCTAATGTATGGGTGGGCTGAAGGCAAGACTGAGAAGAAATCCCCCGGGTATTATTTTCTTAATGTGCCTTCCTCTGATGTATGCTTGGTGGCTTTATGGATCATGAAGTCTTTGGAACAGGATCAAGCGACTCAGGTGGCAGCCTCCAGTGGCAATGCCTGTGTCCTGCTGAAATGCCAGATGTTAGCCTGTTGTTTTTGGTATGAGTTCCATGATATTGCAGGGATTGCCAGGGAAATGGAAATTTGATTAGTTGTTTTTCCTTGCCTGGGGAGAATGCCATTTAACAGGAAGGAGAGAAATGATGTATTTTGTCATATCTTGCCATTTTTTTTCTTCATATACTGCTATGCATGTATAAAACAATAATAAAATTTCTTATTTCTAACAGTAATAAATAATGTGATTGTGTAGGTGGCTCATGTGTAGAAATAGATGAATAAAAGTAGATGGAGCCTTCTTTATATTTTATGGCCTGATTGTTCCTTATTCCCTGAATTGGGGATTTACATTTGAATAGGTCAGCTTTGTATATCTGATTGTGAGCACAATACTTTGCCAAACACTTCCCAGGGCTACAAGGAAATCAAACTATTCCAATTACGCAACAACTCATACACATTTTGAAGATAAATTTGATAATAATGTTGTTGTAAAAGTTTTTTAAAAAATTTCATTCATTCAAATGTTAGTCATTCAAATATTTTTTTCATCCCTAAGTAGAATTAATAAAAGAACTCAAATTAATCTTCTGGTGGGCATTAATCAAGTAACAAAATATTTTATTGTCTTACTGCTTGTACTTTAGAGGAGGTATGATCATTAAACTTTCTTTTCTACAGAGATGTAAATTTTAAAAGAGTTTAGCCCTGTTTTTTTCCTGTCAAGGACTTGGGAGGCAACTCTTTGAATTAAAAAAAAAAAACCCATAGCATCCCATTTTCTAGGTTATAGGAGTGGGTATGCACAAATACAGATGCCTGCTCCCAGTGGCCAGGTGCTGCCGTCAGTCCCCCTGTGCTTTCCTCCTAACTCATTCTGACACTCAGCAGATCTCCTACCGTTGATGTTGGCAGAACTGAGTTCAGTCTCCTTGACTTATTGTTACAACGCTGAACACTACAGTGCATTAGTCTTGGAGAAAATCTCCTTTATTTCTCTCTTGGTTGAAGCCGTTCTTTGACATAGGACGGGCTTGGAGTCATGCTGAAAGGAAGCCACAGGGAAGCACAGACATCAGAAGACTCCATAGAAATGGTGACGCGGGACACAGGGGTGCCATATTTTGACACTTCATTTAAGTGTTTAGACGGTGAGCACATTCTCTCTTTGGATTTACAGATGGAATTTAAGAGGCATTCCACTGGCTTCAATGATCATTTAAGAAACTTAGAGAACGAGAGTCATTGGAGTAGAATGATTAGGGTCTGAAAACTGACAGCAACTGTGAGGTTCTGGGTGATGGAGATAACTACCCCATTGTACAGTCAACGGTGCTGACTTATTTTTTTTTTCTAGAGGTAAAAATGCAATGTTAAGTTGCCTGTGCAGCAGATCTCTTTGTTATGGTAGTGAGCTTTCTCTGGACTTTTTTTTTTTTTGTGCCTTCCAAGCAGCAAAGATGATCTGATAAGTTATTTCAACAATTCTTATGCACCACCTTAGCTTACAAAACAAAGTAGGCCGAAAGTGCTAATATAGCATTCTGCTTTAATGCAAAGATGGGAAATAACACAAGCAATTATCTGACAAATGGCAGCTGTTTAAACTGCAGGATACTAAACTAGTATCTTAGCAGGGGTGTGATTATCTCCAGGCCATTAAAAGTTTGTTTCTTTATTATTTCATTTTTATTGTCTTAGGTTTGAGAAAGGGAAAGATAAACTCCCCAGCTGAAGGCTTTATTACTTTTACTACTCGAGAGTCTCTCTGTTTCTAAAAGGTATTTTGTTACTTGATTAAAGTTCTCCAAAGATTCATTTCAATTCTTTGCTTATTCATATTTAGAGATAAAAATATTTGAATGAGTAGCAAATAATAATAAAATTAGAAAAATGTTTATAGCGACATCGTTCTTCAAATTATCTTTGCAATTTATACAGGTTAATGAGTTATGGAAATATTCTTGCGAAAGCTGGGTGTATTTAGGACCTTAGAACAGGGCATGTGTCACGCATAGTATATTACTGTTTTCATTGCTATGATAGAATATCCAACAGAAACAACTTAATGAAAAAAAGATTTGTTTTGGTTCATGTTTTGAGAGTGTGTTTTTGAAGGGAATGTGTGAGGACAGGAAACAGGAAGAGAGAGTTGTGAGGTGATTGTATTGGATCAACAGTCAGGATGTGGGCGGTCTGGGCTGGAACCAGGGATCAAATATAAACATTAGGGCCCCCCCCCCCCCGTGACCCATTTCCTCTAGCTATGTCCCACCTCAGGAACATTGCAAAACTTCTCAAGATTGCACTCTCAGTCCGGGATCAAGCTTCCAAACACATGAGTTTGTGGAGGATAGTTTATACTCAAAGCAGAACACATAAGATTCTGTGCCTCTACCTGAAGTGGATAGGCAGATGGGGCTAATTGTTATGGAGTCAAATGGTAGATGAAGTTACTTTTATTGCTTCTGTTTACTCCTTTATTCCACTTCAAGTACCTCTTTTCCATTTCTTTTCAGGTGTTCAGTATCTTGCTAATTGTAATCCAATCTCCCCCGGAGAGAAGATGGCAATTATTTTCAGATTCATGAATATCAATGGATGCAATTGCCTCATTATTTTTTGACACAACACCCACATTAATAGATCAGAGGCGGGGAGAAACAGGTACGCTTAGCTTCTAGACTTCATCAAGGCACTTTTGCAGATTGCCTCTTGTGCATCTGTGGATTAGACATATAAATATAAACCAGATTGCAATGTCCTTAGGTTGATTTATAATCAACTGTCTGTGTCCACAGAATCTCTATAAATGAGCGATTGTCATCAGAAGAAAACCCTTCCATTCACATAAGGATAGCCATGCCCTTGCTCATTTAATATGCTTTTAAATTAATGCATATTTATATAATCACTCATTTTTTTTTAAATGTGATATGCTGCTTGGAAGAGTGTGAGCCTACCGAGCACAGTAACAGCAGGATCCATTGAAAAAGTTGTCAGTCTGGGAACTGTCAGTCTGCCTAATCATACTACTTTTATGAAAAGCAGGATGAAAGCAGGAGCTCACATTTGTGATCTCAGATCCATGAGGGTGGGAGCAGGCATGGCGCAGAACCTGCAAGGAAGAACTGAGAGTTGAGGTGAAAATACATTTCAGATAAATCGCCTGTCTGATATAGTTGTCATAGAGGCTAGGACAACTTTAGATAAATTAATAGAACTGTGCCTTAGAGAGTGAGAGAGCCATTGTCACTTCTGGGTGTCAGGCAGCACTTTGATGATTACTTTTAGTAATCTTAGTTTAAGAGGAACGTGGACAAACTGAGGACATGTAACTGGAGAGACCAAGAAGAAGACACCACGCCAGCAAATACTACTTAGAAGGACTAAATTTGATGGTGTGTAGGTGTGGAGTTTGGTGAGGGCATGTGATGGCGCTTAACAAAGTGATGATGGAATGGTTTTATTGGAAAAGCCGTGTTTCCGAGGACTACCTGCAGTTAATTTCCATTCAACAAGCAGAATTAGAATCAAAGAGTGTTTTCTAAATGGAGAAGTTAATTTGTCTAATAAGTTTGAAGAAGCACATAAAGATCTGCTGTAGGGCAGAATGCATGTTCCCACACTGGAGTTTTCCACACTTATCTACACTGTCTACATTTCCAAGTGTAGTTGAGATCGCTTGATGCTATTTCCCACTCTCAACCTCTTTTGAACTGTGTCCCTCTGCACCAATTAAACGAGGTCAATGGCAACAGCCTGTTTTAAAAAGTTATTTATTCTATTAATAGTGGTCTTAACAGCATGTTTTATATTAAACTAGCTTAATTCTCGGATTTTTATTAGTAGTTAGTTTGTTACGATTTCTGTCTTTCTTTGTTGACTGTCTTTCTTTAGCCTGTATGGCTGTAGTTGTTATTGGTAACATATGTCTAGGAAGATAATTCCAATTTTATTAAGAAATTTCCAACAAATCAAGAGAGCTAACAAATCCATGAAAGATCTGTGTGACAATGCTTTGCTGTTTTCATCCTGACATGTTTTTATTGGTAGTAAATTTTTTTTCGTAATTTTGTCTGGAATTGAGATAACGTTTCATAGTAGATAATAGCACTGAGAAAGAGGGAAACCACATATGTCCATTCAGATTTTTGCCATGAAAAAATGATTCTTCAATGAAATGAAGATGAAGTAAGTGATAACCTCGTGCTAATGGAGTCTCACAAGGTTTCTTTTGTGACTTACTGCACTAAGTGTAGCATACTCCAGGTCCATCCTTTTCACTCTCAAGAGGCATTGAAAATATCCAAACTCAGAAGTGGAGGCTGAGGGAAGGAGGGAGGTGAGATCTTGCTCAGTGGCTGGCATCATTGTTCTTAATTGTCAGGCTTATTTAATTGAAAAATAGTAGCGGCTTAACAACACATTTTTCTGTGTGTCTGTGAGGACATTTCCAGAGACTGTTAGACAACGGGGCAAAGCTTGACTTGAGGGTGGCAGCCATGCAATAGGTTGGGCAGACTAAATGAGAAAGAAGAAGCTGAAGGAGAGATAAACCTGCTTTTTAGGATTCCAAGTGTGGGATCGGAACGGTCTTGTGAGAGAACAGGTGAGGTTAATTCACTAGAAGAGCAACCACCTCCTGCAGGAGCTTAATTGTTGCCAACTGAAAAGATCCTGTGAACTGACTCTGGGAGGAGCTATATAAATGAGCCCAGAACTGGAGGCGGGGCTTTTAGGAGACTTGGGATAGATTTGGCTGTTCATCACTGCACTTCAAGATGCTCCTAGAGAGAACCACTCCAGGAAAGGCTTCGGGGCTCCGGCTCCTGCTGAGGTTCTGGGTTCTGGTTACCTCAGGTTCCAGCAGAAGAAATCCTACAGCTCACACCCGGAGAATGGTTCCTCGGAACTGATATCCTTAAGGTTTGTTATTGTGTCCATTAATCCTCATTTCTTATTGTTTTGGTTAGTTGGGTTATAAGGGATGTATGCTCGGTCACTAAGTTGTTAATAAAATATATTGGTTAAGAAAATTGAGCCTACAGGAGGCAACCATAGTCTCTTTCTGTTTTTTGGTGGCCTCGAGGAAACAAATTTGCTCACCATATAGTTTTTTGTTTTTCTCCTTTCTTTCAAATCATCATCATCATCGTCATCCCTGGGTATCATGTATCCCTGGCTGCCTTGGCATTTGCTAAGTAGCCAAGAATTACCTTGAACTTCTGATCTTCCCATATCCTTATTCCCCTTAGTGATGGGAGAACAGGTAAGTACCACCATTCTCTGTTTGTGTGGCTCCAGGAATGGCACTCAGGGCTTCATGTTTACCAGACAATTCTTGACTAAGCATCATGCTCACTCCTTGTCACACAGTCTTTAAGAGCTGATGTTCTGCCTTACCACAGGCTTCAGATCACAAACTAAAATCCGTGAAAGCCTGAGTTTCAACAGTTCTTGAAGGTGTTTTCTATTTGTTAGAGAGCAACGAATCCCTGGTTTACACAATGGGCGTAAAGTGTCGGTCCTGTGAGATGAAACAGTGGTGATAATTTGCTATACAGCACACCACCCACAGTTAACAATATGACACCATGCACGCATTTTAAGCATTTTTACCATAAAATCCTCACCAGAAAAAAAGTGAAAATATCTAATGGAATATAAAAGGACATAAAGAAAAATTTGAAGGTGTAACAAAATATGGTGATGGCATTACATTTGGATAGGTTGTTTGTCCAAACTGCATATATATTAAATGTATACTGCTTTCCTCCCTACCAGCTATGCCTTGACAAAGGATCAATATGAACGAAATAGTAACTTAAAAAGGACAATAAAATGTAAGGTTGAAAAAAAAAACTGTGAACACTTTGAAAATGAGTGGGGAAACATCTACTTCTGCCATGTCGTTCTTTTTTTTTTTAATTTTTAATTAATTTATTCTTGTTACATCTCAATGGTTATGCCATCCCTTGTATCCTTCCATTCTTCCCTCCCTCCCATTTTCCCCTTATTTCCTTCCCCTATGACTGTTCCTGAGGGGAATTTCCTCCCCCTGTATAGGCTCATAGGGTATCAAGTCTCTTCTTGGTAACCTGCTATCCTTCCTCTGAGTGCCACCAGGTCTCCCCATCCATGGGATGCCCTGTCGTTCTTTCCTTGTGTATCTCACGATGCCACCATCTACACTTGGGTGAGTGAAATTCACTCTGACGCTGTCTTGCTTCTTAAGCTCCTGTGCTTTTACACTCCAAAGACAGCAGCTGTCTCCTGTTTAAGCTAACACTCATTTGCTCAATTCTCTTAGCTGGTAGCTCACACTCTCAAAGTGTGGTCGGGCTCTAGCGTTCCTTATTAGAAAGTCCCCTACCGCTGGGCCTTCTAGCATGTTCCCCCACTACATACTCGGGAGGCTCCAGAGTCAGGGTTGGGAACTGACTAACTTACGTTCTGTAATAAGACATCTCAAAGGAACATGTAAGGTCCTCCTAGGTTCCAGAGAAGGGAGAAGACCAGTTGTATAGATTGTTCAGTGAGAATCCTCTTATGGCTTTTCTCCCAAAAGGCCCCCAGCTTCCCTACTGCTTCCTGCCGATGTTCTCTTACTTTAGTGTGCTATTGCTGACTTGAAGATAAAGATATGGCTTCCTCATTAAAACTGCTCTGCTGTGTCTCTCTGCTATGGTCCTAAAAGGTTTCCAGATCATTTACAAACCTGCATCCAATTCCTTTTAGCTACAGCCCAAGCATATTATCACATACATCTTAAAACATATTTAAGCATGACATGACTTATAGTTGGAAAAAAAACGAGATGTAAAATAATTTTGGATGAGGGACTTGCAGTCCTGCAGTCATGTAGATTCATTACTTCATTGGTTTGCTGATGGAATATTTTTAAAGCACAGCTTATTAAAGATTGCCTGGTGTTTTCATTTTATTTTTGAAATAGGCACTGAACACTAATTTCTCAGGGAATTCCACACCTATTAAGTTTATAATCTAGTTAGAAAGGCAGGTGATCATTTCAGGGATGCTAAGTCAAGGGATAGAACCATTGGCTTCTGCAAATGTACTTCCTTTGGTCTGACTTGCTGAAGTCTGGACTCTCCGTTTTTAGGAACTGTCTAATTTGTGACCAAGCATTGTTGAATGGTCACTGCCAGTGACCGTTGTCTGGGACATTGTCTCCATCCGTGACTGAGTCTCAATGCTTTTTTTCTGCATCAGCAGTGTCATTTTTTTTTCTTTCAGGGCTGAGATGTTTATCCCCAAGCTTTATTTGTGTCACCTGTGTATATTTTACGTAATTGAATATTGCTAAGGAATGTGACAGAAACTAGTGACACTGAATGGTTATAGAACTGCTTTTATGAATACTAAATTACAGAGTTCAAGAAGGAGTGAAGACAAGGGAGAAATTTTGTTGAGTTATATGATATGTAGGCAAGATGCCACAGAGGATAGGTAGGGCCTTAAATTAAAAACAGGTTTTGCATGTATTTAAATCTACACTAGTTAATGCTTTCGTTATATTTCAGTACAATGCACAGTGGCCTGACTGGTTACTGAAAGAAAGGTGTTTTCAGACTTCAACAGATACACACAAATAAAAAACATTTGCTTTGTATAGATGTACTGGAAAACACACGTTGCTTAGACAAAATAGAGAAATTAAAAATGTATTTTTGGGTGGGTGAAGAGCTGACTCAGCTTTAAGAAATATAGTATTTTCTCAGAGGTTTCAAGTTCAGTTTCTAACACTCATGCTGGGTGGCTCACAACTTCCTGTATTACACACACACGTATATTTATGGAATAGTCATATATGTGTATATATATTATTTCTCTCTCTCTCTCTCTCTCTCTCTCTCTCTCTCTCTCTCTCTCTCTCTCTCTCTCTCTCTCTCCCTCTCTCTCTTTAATTTGGGCACTTGCAACAATGAGACTGAATAGGGAGGATATTATTCTAACTAAGATAAGCCATACACACACAGCACTGCAAGCTGTTTTCATATGTGAAAAGTCTTCAAAAGTCAAATGCATGTTTCAGATAGCAGAAGGGTGGCTGTCAGACCCTGGAGCTGGGCTGGGCACTGTGGAGGTGTTCCCAGAGCACAACATTTCAACGAAGTAGAAGAATAGCATTTGGAGACACATTGCAGGGTGTGGTGACTATAGTTAGTAATAGTGTAATGCATATTTCAAGCTCACTACAATGGTAGGCTTAATTTTTTCTATAATAATTCAATATGTATGTGAAGTGATATATATGTTAATCAGGTTGATTTAGTTTTTGTGTGTTGTAATCTCATATCAAAATAATTTTTCTCATAAATTTATAGAATAATTTTCAACTACAAGTGTCTTCAGAAATGAAAACATCAAATTATGCTGGTGATAAGTTACTGATAAGCCTTTATAGTTTTCTAAATATTTTCATGATCTCAATGATCTCATGTGAAATAGAGGGAATTTAACAGCTTGTGAAACACAAAATGTCTTGGGTCCTTTCAGATTTAAAGTGGTGTCATTTTTGTGGTAGGCAGTTAATTCACCTGAGTTCTTCCTAGAATTTTAGCTCCTCAGTTTTTCTTCCTCCTCCTTCCTTCAGCCTCTTTTAACCTCTTCATCTCTGTAAAGTGATCATATCTCATTTGCTTCATGCTCCCACAGTAACAGGCTGGACCACAGGGCCATGTAGCTATGAAGCCAATCCTCAGACAATTAAAATGAAGAGTTAATAATTCTGTTCTTCTAAGTAGACTTCTTTCAAGTATTTTGCCATAGTGAGAGAAAAGCTAACACGTTGTTAAAATGTGTTAGTCTAGGTAAATTGACTTGACAGACACTCTAGTAAGTCACAGGCCAATTGTGAGACTAACATTTCTTTAGGCGAGGGTTGGTTAGAACAGTCCACAAAGAGGAAGCCTGTTGTTTAATGTTCTAGCATGGGAAAAAAAATGCTGCTTACCGCGGTTGAGTGAGAGCAGCAGCTTTCTGTAGCTCTTCAGGATGGCTGAATGTGAAGAGGATGAAGGCATGTGTGTTAGTAATTAGTTAGTAGTAATTAGTATGCTGATAATTGCTGAAGAAAGTGGAGGTCAGTGTGTTGGCAAAAGACTGTTCATACCACTATAGTGCTTAGCATATCTATTCGACTCATAAAACCAGTTTGTCTTTTTGACCTACAAATTAACTTACTTCTAGGTATTATTTTCTTGATTTTTTTTTAAAATACCAAAACCATTTAATCTCTACCAACATGGGCTTGTATAATATGAAAATTTATCCTTTAGTGGGCATGAATGCTCTATGTAGTGTGGTTATTTCCTCTGGCTTGAAACATTGCCTTCAAGAAGGCACGAGCTCTGTTTTCATGAGCCCTCACCTAATGGTGCTTTTTGGTGACATAGCTGGCCAAGTCACCCATGCTTCCTGAGTAACCTATAGAAACCCACATACCCATCAAGATGAACTTTGGTGCAATCGTTGATTTGTTGCCTTTGGCTACCTATCTTTCCAAAACAGATGTTCAGTCAGTGTTTTCCCAAGTAAGATTCAGGCAACAGACGCTTTGTCATCAAACATATCAGGAACTAGACGGACAGCATTTTCTTCCATTAGCTGCTGTGAACACGTGTATTGCAGGTTCAGACTTTTTAGTTCCCACTGTACGTTTGCTGTGCTCAGAGCTTGGCCCCCCGTGCTGTTTATGAGGAGGTGACATAAAGTCTTTGTTTCAGGGCAGAGGTTCTGTTTTCATTTGACCCTTTTTATGAGGCGCCTGGGATCTGCAGCCAGTTCCTCAGTAGCTTCTACATTATGGTGGATTCCAGTATCACTGGGGCCCAGTATCACAGGGGCCCATCAGGACCACGCTACCTTTCTTTCCTGCTCGGGTGACTTTTGCAAGCTTCAGATATCTGCCAGGTCTCTCCCTCCTGCCTTCTTCCTGTGTCCAGTTGGGTGGGTTGATCGATAGTCCTGATGTTATCTGGATTCTATTGCCCTGAGGGAATTCTTTTATTCCTGTCAGTCACTAGAATATCCAACAACATTTGCCAAGGTTCAATGCCAGGAAGCTTTTCCCTCCCCATGAAAAAAGCTTCCTCTTGACTACATTCTTGGATGTGTTAGCCCAACTCAACTCAAAGACGTGTTTTTGTTGCTGTTGTTGTTGTTTTGGCAGCTGTGAATTTTGGGATTCTTATTTATCAAATTGTTACTGTAGAGGTTGCAGGTGTTTACATTATTCTCATAATAACTACTGGCCTTTGCCTGCACGATATAAAGAAAACACCCAGATTTCCTAGATGTAACTGGATTTTATATTAAAAATTCTTGATTATGTTTTGATCGCTGTTTTGCCTAGTGTAATTTACTTTTTTATTGCACTTCTCAGTTCAAATAACAAAGGGTGAAAATTAAAAGGAAAAAGAATATTAAAAAGGAAATGATAGTGCGCTGGAAGAAATAGTAAAATGTAATCAAAACATTTTAATTAAAAGTGATTTAATAAATCTGATTGTAGTTATTTGACTTATATTGGACAGAGCCACCTTGTAGCCAATATTTTTTGAGGTCAAATAATAGGTGAAGTGTAATAAAAATTTACATGTTTATAGGAATATTTAACACAGAGCTCAAGCTGTTCCCTGTGGTTTCTCACCTCTTAAAAAATAAGGCAGATGTCCCCAGCATCTATTCTTTCTGTGTTATTCCCTGGCTTAGCACAGAAAAATGAGTTGCATTTTTGAAAAACAATAGTGTGAAAAGCCAAGGTTATAAACTGAAAGTTTGTGCTGCTCAAGTTTTTCTTATTAATAGAATCCTATTTTTCTCCTGCTTCTCAGCGTTTATTGTGTTTACAGCTTTGGGGGATTTGAAGGGTCCAGAAGATAATAGACTCACATTTTCTATCATTTTCTTTCTTTGCTTTCTCTTTATCCTGCGACGCTTCTCCAACCCCATGAGTTTACTGTTGTCACTTCTTTTAGGCACTGACTAAGAGCACTGGCTTTTTTTTTTTGAGGTCTCATTGTAAGGACATAATAATTTAACAACTCCTCAAAAATTACTTAAGTCACTTACAAATGTGTTATCATTTTTGTCCCATTGTTTCTGTGTTTTTTTGTTTCACTTTAGGGGCCAAATGTTTTCTTTCATTGATTTCCTTATGGCCAAAACGGCATTGCCATTGTTATTGAAGCATCTCCTGTCTCAATGTTGTGTAAAAATTGTTCTCTATCACCTTTGATTGGTTAAGAAAGAGATGAACAGCCTATAGCTGGGTAGGGATTTGAGGGAAGAAAGACTTCCAATCCCAGGAGGGGGTCCCAGGTGAGGAAAGAGAGAGGAAAAGGTCACTATGAGGACACAGATGGAGCAGGAACAGCCAGGGTGATACTAAGATGTCAGGTAATGAGGTATGTGGCTGGGAAGTAGGCTAGGCTGGCAAAGTCGGGTTAGAATAGATGAGTATCTGCCCAACCATAGTGCCTGAAGCTTATTAATAAATATAATAGGTCTCCATGTGTCATTATTGGGGAGTTAAAGCAGGTATAGAAAAGCCCTAATTTTACACATTTACAATAAGTAAACTTAGTAAGCACCTCATCCCT
This sequence comes from Acomys minous, assembly GCF_964271855.1. Taxonomy (NCBI): domain Eukaryota; kingdom Metazoa; phylum Chordata; class Mammalia; order Rodentia; family Muridae; genus Acomys; species Acomys minous. The sequence continues at coordinate 46,541,090 of NC_140497.1, read as the reverse complement.
TTATTATGTGGTTGAGTGAGAGTATAATTTCTAATGGACTTCTGGCTCCAATTTACAAAGCACTTCTTCTCCATAAGCTATGTCTGTTAAGATCACATAGCTGCCTCTCCAAGTAATTAGGCCACCCCTATGAGGTGGTCTCTCTTTTCTTAGATAGAAAATAGAATTAAAAAATAAATGTGCTGTGCTATGGCCTTGAAGTATCTCTCATCCTTTGTTGTTTGGAGCAAGCTGAAGACATTTTTAAATTGCAAGTTTCTTTTTTATCTGGCGCCATTCTGTCTTGTGACGCCTGACATCAAGGGGAGACCTGGCTATGCCATGTGGGATGTATAGAGTTCCTCTCTCGTTCAAAGAATGTAAGAGTCAGAAGTTGCATTTCCCTATATGCCTGCAGGCTCCCTGTCTTTAAGACCCCATCATGCTGCCTGTAGTATAACTCTGTAACTAACTCTCTTACTATGCTGGGCACAAAGTGGCCATCTCCCTCGTCAAGAGTCTCAGCATGCTGTATGTGATGGCTGTCTCTCCTAACTGAATCCCTTCTGGGACCTGAAGGTTTACTCTCTAACTTCAGGTCATGATGCTGTAACTCTCCCAATAAGCTTCTCTCATGGGTAATTTGTCTCAGTTTTCCTTTTTCTATGGCCACTACCTGGATCTTTATAATAAGTACAGACAGTTTTCCTTTGCTTTGGGTAAGGGCTATGGGTGAACGCAGGTGGGTGAGGAGGAATGCAGCCTCTGTCCTGTGGTAATATTCTGAAAGTCTTTCCCGACCATTTAATTAACATGGTGTGGTATGATTTTGTATTACTACTTGTTTTTAACCCATCTACTAGCTTTCAAACACAGCTTTAATGGATGTGTAACTGTGTCCATCTCCCAGTGGATTTTATCTTTCCAGCTTATGCTGCCATCACCACAGCCCATATTTAGCGCAGTTTTCTTTTCTTTTCTTTTTTTTTTTTTTAATACTTTTATTTTATTACACATGTATAAAACCAACTACATACAGCAGGGAGAACCACGTGACAATCATGAGAATAATGAGTTCTATACATGTTACATTCATAGTGACTTGGCCATCTGCATTCGTCTTGTTTGAAGTAAGTGTTTTTCTTGTCTTGTTGGGTCTACTGCAGTTTTCTAGTCCTGGAAATCCATGCTCTTTGCTCCTTTGCACTCAGCCCATTCTACTTTGCTTTTATCCCTTAGCTTTTATGAATATTTTGGAATTCTTGTCTGTTTGTATTTAAATATCAAAGACTTAATAGTACATATACGGATGAATTATTTTTGTTTATTATTTTTTTTTGAAAGCAGTCTACCCTGAATTGGGCATGAGCAGAGCTCTGTGAGAGATGGGGCTTATTCTCTGGCAAGCTTAGATTTATGTTGAGCAGATGAAGACTGATATGGTGTTGTCAGACTCTACAGCTTTTCTTGGATGTCAAGAAATCCCATGATTTTCTCAGGAAAGTATGTGTGCGTGTGCGTGTGCATGTGCGTGTGTGTGTGTGTGTGCATTTTGTATGTATAAAAGACACAAAGAGTAAGGAGGAGGACTTTTGGAGGAAAAGAAAGAGGTTTAAGCATTGGTACAATTGTTCTGAAGACATAATCTCAATTATTTTGTCTGTTTTTGCCCAAGTCCAAGATCACAGCACATAGGCTGCTCTACCAGAAAATATCATTTTCACCACCACAAAGTACCTTATCACAGGAACTTAAAAGTTAAAATGATTTATTTGTTGTTTATTTTATGTGTAGGTCTACTTTGTCTTCATGTTTGTGCACCATGTGCACACAGTGCATAGTGCCCATGGTTGCCAGTAGAGGGCAACAGATCTCCTGGAACTGGAGTTAACATATGGTTGTGAGCCACCTTTTTTATATTAAGAATTGAACCTGAAACTGTATATGTTTGGTTGATATTCATGGGACCGCTTTGCCTTTTCTCAAAAAAAGCATAAGAGGATTGGATTAGGGGCACTGATAGGAAGAACACAGGGAGGGGAAAAATGTGGTTGGGATGTAATATATGAGAGATGGAAAAAAGATGAACCCGAGTCTGTGTCCTCTGGAAGATTAGCCAGTGCTCTTACCACTGCACAGTCTCTCCAGCCCTTCTCACATACATTTTGATATTAGTTCTTCTGGTAATTTTTGATGTTTGTATTTGTTGGTTTTAGAGGAATACTAAAAATTATATGTATTGTGTTATGTTGAATTATGTGCACAATGTGGACTCACCAAATTTGACCTGCAAACATTTATATTGTTTCATATGCTTAATATTGTTTTGAAGAAAAAGAGTTCTTAGCATCTTTACATGTGGGACAGTGAGACAGCTCAGAGGGTAAATGTGCTTGCTGCCAAGCCAGACAAGCAGAGTTTGATTCCCAGAACCCACATGGTAGAAAGAATCAGCTTCCCCAAGTTTTTATTTGATTACATACATTTGCTATGGCACACATGCATCCCCTCAACACACATGTAAATAAAATAAAAAAATAAACAAATAAACATACAAATAAATATAATAGTTTTTTTTTTCAAAACTAGGTCTTGCTTGTCCTTTGGAAAGGACAATTAGAAATATTCAAGATGATTTATTTTGGATGAAGGCTTGATTATTGACATAGTTCTTATCTGGGGTGTCCAAGGTTCTGTGTTTGATCCTTTGTCCTGAAAAAAAAAATCAAAAGATGTCCGTTTTCCCTAAATCAATAAACATGCTTTCTCTTACTGTATCTTCTAGAAATGTCTCATCCATTCTATTTACCATTGTGGGTTATTTGATTTTTCCTTTACTGTGACTTTAACACTTTCTGCAGAAGGGTAGTCCATGTGCTCTCTGCCACTGTGCTCAGCTTCCTACTACAAAATGAGAGCCGAGTTGGATTGCAGTTACTCTTAACAGCGCAGTCTCTGCTTGGTAACTGAGTGGGAGGGGAACTCACTAGAGTCTGGATAAAATGCCACGGTGTGTTGGTGTGTTCTGAAAAGGTGTCCGGATAAAACAGTTAGAATCCAAGTCTCTTTGAAGATAAAACTCAGGAAGATAAAGGTAGCAACGGGTTTTCTTTTTCTGTTAAGGGCATTCATTTAGCAGAGAATGGCACTAAAACACCATTATCTTCCTAGAAGACGAAGACTAGGCTTTCCACGCATTAGGGAATGTGCTAGGAAAATATCAGAAAGCATCTGTTCTTGTTCTAAGGGGAAAAAGAGGAAAATATCTCCTGGTCCAGGTTCCATTCCCCAGAGGGAGATAGGAATTAGCTTGATGTCTTTAAAGGGAAAAAAGGGTTAGGATATTTTGGATTGTCTGGGAAAACCTCAGGCCATAAATTGTCTCCTTGAGTCTATGATATACTTCCTGTTTCTAGTTAGTAACATTTTCATACCAGCCCATGAGGCCACACATTGAACAAAATACTAGAGTTGACAATTTCTTAGCAGAAGCTTAACCATCTCTTTTGGGATGTATATTTATCCTTGTCTCAGAGAATCCATACAAGTAAACCTTCCAGAATATGAGCAGCTTACTGTTAACAGCTGGTGGCCTTTACGACAATCAGAGCCCATCACGTGTGACAGCCTCTAGTAATAGATCAGTCATATTATGAGGACTGGAAAGGTTGAAGACATCTATGGCCGTGAACAACTGTGGAAATGTCTTTGGGAAACAGGAAATTAAAATCAACATAAAACAAGAGACCAAGCAGAATGGCACATGAACCATATGGGGAATGCTTAGCTGATCAGAGCTTCTCCATTTATACAGGGTAGTGATTTCCATTCTTCCCTCAATGATGGAGCTGTGAGACTGTTATGGTCCTCACTGTATATTTTTACCTTTGTGGGATCACACTACAATACAAGGAGTATATGTTTTTGTTGAGAGAGAGAACTGTTCTCTATTTCATTTAGTTAGTTCCCCCCCCCAAATTTTATTGCATTTTTAAAAAATATTAGAACTAGAGAGCAGTCTTGTGATATGTTGTTCAGAATTTTCTGAGCAGTGTCATTTTCTTTCAGTAAGGGACACATTCTAGGCTAAGCATTGGGTGTCTTATAGCTGTGTTAGATGCTGGGCCCTGAATCCATAGCTCTTTTGCCCACAGCTCAATTGTCTCTTTCTTTTAGAAGCACACATACTTCAGAAGTCTTTTGAGTGATGCTGGTTAACATCATCGGTTAAAGCATAAAACTAAAGAGGCAATTTCATGTGTCTCTTCCTGTGAGTGTCAATTTTCTTTATTTGAAACTGCAGTCCTAGAGGGCTCAGGCTTTTTCACAAAAATGTGAGTTGGTGACATGTTAGCTAATGCCTAGACTCAGTAGCGAGAATGATGGAGGCCACTCATCACACTGTTGGGGTTTTAGTGGCCACGTTTTGTGTATGAACCATAGCGTTAAAAGGAAATTGTCTTGATTTACGTTCATTCTTGACTCCTTTGTACTTCTAAGTAGTATAAAGAATGAGAAAACCCTAAGAATTTTTCTGTTGTCAAGGGCATTTCTACAGGCTATATTCGACAGAAAAATTCCTTTTTGTCTCTTTGAAGTCACACTCCTCTTTGTATCCTTTTTAAAGGTGATGGACATGGGTTGTGTTCATACTTACCCTTGCAGTAAATTTTCCAAAATTGCAGTGTGAAACAATTATATTCTTGTAATTAAAAAAAAAGATGTCTTAGGAATTAATAGTTGAAAGTAACTATCTTTGATGGCTGCCAAAGCTCTATGCCTTTTTATGACAGGAAATAAACTCAAATTGTTTTCGTCTTAATTTGACAATGTTGCCTTGTCAAAGAATTCCTTCTTAGATATTTGACAAGTTATATTACAAATGTAGCAGAATTAAAAACAAATCCCGGGTACTATTTAAAGATTTCGACCTAAAAGCCATGTTACCCACATGAAGGCAACACTAGGCAATTGAGCAACAGTGAAGCTACACTTCATTAGCATCATGCTCTGTGTCTAGTCCAGTCGAGCCACAGGCTGGTCAAGATGTGGCTACAGTCATGAATATTTGTGGAGATGAGCATTGTAAGGTAGAGTTCCTCCACGATGATGCTGTTGTCATTTTAGAGCAGATATTTTAATTTAATTGGGGGCTCATGCACTACAAGATTCTGAAAGCACCCTTCATCTCTACCTGGCAGATCCTGCCCATTGTTTTAGTCAGAAGGCTTTTGGCAATTCCTGGTAGGAGAGGGAACAAAATTGCTTCTGGTTGAGAAACACTGCAACATTGCTGTAATAAATCTGGGCTTATGCAAGGCGGGGAGGAGAGGCACAGACCCCTGGGAATATACTGTCTGTCTGGCTTTAGTGGACAAGACGGAGACAAAGTGACATCTTAAAACATCAGGCTTGTCCTGGGGTGTCGTTTGTGGTAATAAATTTTGTTTCTTCTTTTGTTTTTCTGTATTTTGTGAAAGGAAAGAGAATTTTTTTTTTAAAGCAGAAGGTGATATAACAATGTCTGCTTTCTCCGGAGACTTGTGCCTTATTTGAAGGTCAGAGAAGACGTGAGAGGCCTGTGCTAAGAGCTTGGATTCTGGAGCTAGCCTGGGGGTCTCAGGCTCAGTCCTCTAAGATAAGTCCCATGATCTTTTCAGAGCTTATATTAAAAGATGGAAGATTTTAAAAGAAAAACAGAGACCTAAGTTGGTTAGAAAATGCATAAACCCCGTATTGTAACTAACCTGCATGTACTTAACAGGCACTTGGCAGTGACCAGCTTGGTAGTACTGTCCTATCTTAGGTAAACAACAAATTAAGTTTTCTATACCTTAGGTGAAACCATGACTTTTTAAACATTGAGACTTACTACGGCTTTTTGATTTGACATGTTTGGCCCATGAAATTGCATTTTCACTCACCATGACCACCATCACCTTGATATTTCATCTTTGTGCCAGCTCAGAGATGACAAATATTCAGAGATTCCCTTTCATTTAGTTCATTAGAGCAGTGTGGTCGAGATTTCCAAAGTGCTGGAGTACAAGCAAGCCTTAGCTGAACACCAGAGGGATCAGTTTATGATTGTTGGTGAGCCATAGAACAAGAACACACACAAAGAAATAACTGCCAGTAGCTAAAGTCCTCTGAGCCTACTTAAGTTTTTTTTTTCCTATTCAGAGCTGGAAACACATAGAGAAATTTAGCTATAACCCTGAAGCACTAACTAACTGAAGCAATATAATATTTTTATAGTTTAAATTAAAAAAGAAATGTGTAGGAAACATACTTTTGTTATTTCCTATTACTATCAGAACAGGTACTTAGGATTCACAGAGACTTCTACTAGATCTGCGTTCTTGATATATATGTTCATTTTAAGTCCTATTCTCTATTGTTACAAAGATATTAGTGTTGGGCTGGGAGATGGCTCAGTGGTTAAGAGTACTAGATGCTCCCCAAGATGACTGGGGCTTGGTTCGCAGCACACACATGGTACCTAATGACCTTCCATAACTCCAGTAGTAGGGCATCTGATGTCTTCTTCTGGTCTCATGTCACCATGCACATGAGTGGTGCAAACACATACATGCGGGCAAAACATCCACACACATAAGATAACAAATTAAAAAGAAGTTTGTTATGAAACCCCCAACTTACATCAGGTATATAGCAAAGTTCATGTGGCTGTTATTATTTTTAGAGCCGTAGTTCCAAAAAACTTCCACATTAAGACCCCAATACTAGTATGTGATATAACAAGAGCAAATACATACTGCCTGAAATATTGTGTGCCATGAGAGTATTACTTGAGCAAAGTCATGTGTGTATGACCTGGCCTAAGTTCATATGTAGAACAAAGGCATCACGATCTCTACAAGGACCTATGTTGGGTCCCTCTTCTAGGGACATAGATGCTATACAAGGTTGGGAACACTGGGGTGCACTTCTTAAGGGAACATTACTTGTCTGTTCCACAGGCGTCTACAGAGGGACGGTCTCTTGTTTCTAGTATTCTAAAGCTGTATCAATGTGGTTTTGAAATTACACAAACATGGAAGTAGTTAGTACAGGACTGTTACATTTGCACCAACAGAAAGGTATGAGGGGAATAGTTTAGTTTATTAATCAGCCACACCCATATTTGTTACAAATTGTACCTCAGAAAATGCACCTCTTCACCTACTTATGCATTTATGTTTAGGTTTTTCTAAACTGAAGTAAATATCCAAGTTTCCGTTTCTTATTATCTCCGAGTTAGTGGAAGATTTGCTGAGTCATTTTGAGTGCATTTTCTTTCTTAACTGAGTGGTATAAGAATATAGACGCCTCCTCAGAGGTGGTGGGCTCACTGAGAAAACCGGCCAGTTCTTCTCACTGTTAGCCTAGCCTCGTTACGCTTACATAATCTTGAATGGTAGCTAATTTTCACTGTAGCGGTGCCAGAAAGACATGGGCTTTGCTGAGCCTGGGGACCTGGTGTGTGGGTCTGGCCCCAAACCTGATGTTGCTTACTTCTCTGCGTCCTATATTTCTCTACTAGACAATTTATCACAACAGAGAAGGCTTTGATTCTCTCTTTATTGCAGCACCCTGCTGTTAATTATTATAAAAGCCTTTCTCAACTGCACTTTATAGCTTTAATTCCCCAGGTTCCTAATTTATTACCAGAGGGTTACTCTCCTTCAATACAGGCACAGAGAATGCCATCTCCATTGCCAGTTAACCAGACAGGGCTTGCTTTCTTTTTGACGTTTCTCCTGGCTTTGCGTTCCCCTTGTTTTTGCCTGGCAGTAAGAAGTTGTTATAGATAGATCTGGCTTTTTGGCAGGGAAAGAACAGCTCCCAGGCTAAGTGATACCTGAAAAAAAATTACCCACTGTGCGGAAGTCATTTCTTTCTGATGCTCCTAGTGCCAGGCCATCCGGAATCTTTGTGGCTATAGCGGCCCTGGGTTTAATTGCTTTGTGTGTTCTCTGAATGACATAAAAGGGAGCAGGATAAAGCCAAATGGGGAAAGCCACGGTTTGATCTCCTATTTAGGAAGGAGACTTGAATGACAGTCTAGCTTTCCCCATTCTTGTTCCCTTCGCAGCCATTTTATTTTTGTCCCTACGTGCAATTTCTCTTTTTCATTTTTTTTTCAAGTTTTAAAATCTCTCATCTGTTTCCCGAAGGAGACAACCCGGTCTGTTTCTTTTTACATAAAAGAATACGGAGAACTTGTGCGTGTTTGATCTCTTGAGTGACTGCATTGCCATGGATGCTGAAGCAGACTGGTGTTTTGACGTTAATTCACACCTCTTGCAGAGGACAGGGGATGTTTTACTGAAATAAACTTATGAGATGAGAGTGAATTAATAAGCGTCACGCCAGCACGAGACGCAGCAAAGGGGGCTGCTTAATTTGCAATGTGCTTGCCTTCATAATCGAGAAGCACTAATTCAAACACAAAGAGTTATGTTGATTGGGAAACGCTCAGAAATTAAAGATGTCAATTTGATTTCTACTCGGCTATTTTGCCCACTATTTTATGTTACACTGGCAATAGCTTGATTTCATACTTCTACTGAGGCACGTGTATTTGGGATTTTTGTTTTAGTGTTAAAGGGTAGGAAGACACTGGTGATGCCTGCTTGTGATCTTAGCTCTTGAAACTGAACCAGGAGGATCATGTACAAAAAGCCAGCCAATAGGCTATCTAGAAAGATCCTGTCTCCAAAGTCAACCAATTGACAGACTGACTGGTTGATTACAACCAACCAACCAACCAACCAACCATCCAGCCAAATAAATAAATGCAAAATAAAAGGGAAGCAATGTAACTAGCCATAGACTTCAGAATTGTATATTTAGAAGACAATTTGTTGAACTGAACTTTTCTTTAATGAAGGGTCAATATCTTATTTTGCTCATTGAATTAACGTCTTCAGAGAATAAGAGAACAAAATTTAATTATTCGCTTTCTATTCATGGTAGGTTTTACCACTTGGTCAGAAGGGGAATGAAATACCACTGCCTGAATACGTCTCAAAAACAAAATATATGCTCTCAAAATGATGTAGTTTTCACTTGAATCATTGAGAATCATGCTATTATGTAAGAAAAACAATACTTTAAAATATTTCCAGGGCCGGGTTTGAGATCAGCTGGCAGAGGGCTGATCTCCATAGTGAAGAAAATGGCGTGGTGTACACACGGTCATTCCAGCTCTCCAAAGGTGGGAGTCAGAGGAGCAGAAGGTCTGAGCTGCACAGTGAGTTTGAGGCTAGCCTGGGATAAAGAGGCTCTGTTTTTGTTTTTTTTTTTAAATCTATACTTGGTGGTTCGAAGTGAATTATTTTTATAGAAATGATTAATTTGGACTCATTTAACACAATATTCTTTTAATGACAAATTGTGAACCTGCTCATCTGGACCCATGTGACAGCTGTCTATAAAATCATCTTAAGTGAGGCTCAGACTTGTTTAAAAAGAGAACTAGATGACATTAGACTGCAAACTACTCTTAGCAACATCTGATAAGCGTATACACTTGAATGCCACTTTGAAGACAGATCACTGAAGTTTGACGATAATTAAGTTAATACCTGGAATCCACAGTACAGATTTTAATGTATTTTGAAGTTCCCAAGACATGTTCTTTCTTGGCGGCCAATGGGACCCTGAAATTTGTCACTATAATCTTGATGCATTTGAAGACATTTTGAAGTTTGTTTTTGTGGTACAATTTGATGTTTTAAATATATCTGTGGAATGTTGCAACCATCACCAGAATACAACTTAGAATATTTTCACAATTCTGGAAAGCAATCTCAGACCAATGAGCAGTCATTTACCTATTCATAAGATTTTGGCAATCACTAACCAATTTTCTGTTTCTGTAGACTCAATTCTGTATATTCTGTATAAATGCAACCATTTGTACAATATACTTATAATACATAAAATAGTGTATATTATTGTATATATACAAATATACATACACAATATTGTGTATATACTATATATTATTGTATATATAATGTATATTATTGTAATATATTTACAAGGCTCATCCACACTGTAGAATGTATAGAATGGAGAATTTTCTTCATGTGTGGCAGTCTAATAGTCTCCTATAAGTAATATTCACTTTTTTGTTTACTTCCTGATTGGTAGGGATTTGGCTGTTTCCACCCTCTGCTATTATGGGTTATGCTGTTATGAAAATTGCCAGTTTTTGACTGGGTAATTTTCATTTCTCTTGAATATATGCTTAAGAATGCAGTTCAGATTGTAATACCCTGCTTCATATTCTGGAGGGGTTGCTAAACTAGTTTCTAAAGCGAGTAGATTTAGCTTGTTTCGAATTTTATTGTACCCCTACTTTCAAATGGGATTTGGATCAATTTCATCTGAGTGCTGGAGTTGGCTTTGTGTTTCCTCTGTCTTTAAGATGACCACATTGCTTTGGATCCCTTTTGTGTGCAAACAATTACAGTAACTGGGAAGTTTTTCTTATCTTAGAGTTACAATACAATTAGTAGTGCATGCACGTGTGTGTGTGTGTGTGTGTGTGTGTGCATGCACGTGTGTATGCACTTGCATGCACTGTATGGTATATTGTAAAAGCACATGAGTGTGCACATTATGCCAACATCAGGGTATAACATCAGATATTTTCCTCTATTGCTATTTGTCTTATTGCCTGGTCTGATTCTCTCACTTAACCAGATGCACACTGTGGATGCTAAGCTGGTCAGGTTGGGGAATCTACCTGTCTCCTACCTTCAATACAGTGGTGATATTCAGGGTCAACCATGCCTGACTTTTTACATGGATGTTGGGGATTTGAACTCAGACCTTGATTCTTGCACAGCATGTGGTTTTACCCACTGATCCATCTCTCTGCACACCTGCTTTATTATATGGCTTTTAATGAAAGGTGATACTATAAGTATTGGAAGCTTGTTAGATCTTACTACTCTATGTGCTCAACTACATGCAGGTGGTGAAGCTTAATTTTGTCTCAGCCAGGACTTTAGGCTGCAAAGAGCTCTTGATTGTTCATGTTCCAACATTTGGAGATGTTATCCAGGGATATTTTTAGGTAGGTTATTTGTCTATATGCTACTGTGCCTTATTAGAAGATAAAAATAAAGTTTGAGGATTCTTGGTAAGTGTGTTAAATACTTATCCAGTTAAAGCCAAAGCTAGGTTAACATGCAGAAAACCTTTTTCCGGCCTGAGTAACATCTGTAGTGATGAAGGAAGCTAACAGAGGCAATCATCTATGCTACACACACTCTGGGGTTTTACAGAGAATAGTGGCTTTATACAATCTAAAGAACTTTGAGATACAGGAAATACTTATTCTGGGTATGCCACTATCGTGGTCCCTGTGGCTCCCTACAGAGGGCTTTAGGTACTGACTGTTAATGAAGGCATGAGAGACGTCCCACTTTTCAGTCATGGAGGAGCAGTTCTCTGAACAACATGAGGCTCCAGAGACCCAGGGCCAGCTGTCTTAGACAGCTTGTAAGAGCCACCTGGGGGCTACTGCTGACACCAGGAGCCACTGATGAGAACAGCCAGTGTCTAGGGAGGGCTTTCTCCGAGAACAGTCTGCAAAGCCATTGCCTTTGGCGTCTTCTCCTGGGATGGGACTTTTAAGTAACAATTTAGAGAGCACTTAGTTTCTTGATGATATTGTCCAGACTGTGCCATTTGAGCAAGTCACTTCACGGAAAACGTTGCTACCCATTTCTTGTAATTCCCAAGGTAATACTCGAATTTAATTTTTTTAATAACTTAATTTGTATATAAAAATCAAACAGTTTTAATAATTTATTTAGAAAATATGCATGGATACTGTTCCCCCTCAAGGCTATCATAGAAAAAGCTATGGTTGTCTAAAGTTAGTATACACATGCTTATGTGCTATAACAGTGCAAGCTAAGGATGCTGCTGAATCTTAAGATGCTCAAGGAAGCCCCTCCCCCCTGTCAGTAGACTCATCCAGCCCCTCCTATACCAGCAGTTCTGGAAGAACATGAGAATCTCTAACATGTAAGGAAACAAAACTTCTACAGCAGTTGAGCTCTCAAAATGTATTTTTCTACTTTGAAAGCAATCTGTGGCTAGTGCTATAGGTTGGGAAAAACAAAACAAAGTGAAACTAAACAAATCATGAAGACTCTTCGAGCCATTTCATTTGTGACTTAGTTCTGCTCTCATCTCCAATACTTTTGGTCCACATGACTTGAGGAAGGTGACTGATTCTCTCTGAGCTCTGATCCCTTCAGTATGGGGGGGGGGGTTAGGGGAATACCAGCCAACTTTAAAGATCACTTGAGTTTTCTGTTAGAATTAATAAAGTGGGCAAATGAAACATCACATAGCATCAACTTTTCTCTTTGCTATGATGAAGTCTGAGAGTTAGGATGCTACCCAGGAGTGCTCTGTCTATTAAAGAAGTAGAAGGTAGGAAACATATGTTATTGGAAACTGTGGGGAATCCTGGTGTAACCAGTCTCTGATACTGGGGGACTCAGGATCCTTCTTGGAGTATTTAGTCTCAATAATAAAGAGTAGATTCAGAATGGACTCAAGTGGAAGCTCGAGCTGAATTTAATAGAAAAACCTCAGAGCAGACAAACTCTGTGCCCCACAGATGCCAAACCCCGAGGAAGAGGATAGAGAAAAAGTCGGGGGGGGGGGAGGGAGAAGAGACACAAACCTATGTAATTTAGATAAACAGGTATAAAGGTTAGCCACATGGTGGAGAGGAGGAACTTTACAAAGAGACTAAGAAACCCAAAGTTCTGGGAAATTTAAAAGAACCTAGGCGCTGGCAAACAACAATAGCAACAAAACAAAAGCAACCGTCACAACAATAAAAAACAAAGACAGAGAAAGGGATAAGAGTAGAACTCAGAATAATCTCACGGTGGTTCCTAGGGAACTGTATGAGGGATCCTGGGGAGGAAAAACACACTGTCTCAAAGCCAAGTACACTTTATAGGGGTACTCCTATAGCTGAGGTGGTCCTGAAGATGGGACGGTACTACAACTGGGATGGTCCTGAAGCTGGGATGGTCCTGAGCCTAGGATGGTCCTATAGCTGGGTGGTATTGAACCTGGGATGGTACTGACCTGGGATGTTCATACAGCCTGGGTGGTCCTGAAGCTGGATGGTCCTACAGCTATGGTGGTCCTGAAGCTGGATGGTCCTACAGCTATGGTGGTCCTGAAGCTGGATGGTCCTACAGCTATGGTGGTCCTGAACATGGGGTGGTCCTGAATCTGGGATGGAACTAAAGCTGGAATCGTCCTTCGGCCGGGGTGGTCCTGAAGCTGGGATGGCACTTCAGCTGGGATAGTCCTGTAGCTGGGGGGTCTTGTAGCTGTGTCCTTGACCTGCCCCAGATGGATAAATTCTTAAGGGAGGAGACAAGGGTCTGTCTCCACCAAGAGGCAGATTTGATTATTTATCACACCAGTTATGGCCGGAAGTTATGAGACATTTTCAAATAAGAAATTTCTTAGTCTATGAAGAAAATGAGATGGTGGCGGAGCCAGCTGTGATGATTCTGCATAAGTTCTTCAGTTTCAGTAGTTTTGTGCTTATTTGTTCACATGATACCAAACAAGGGCCAAAGATATTCAGGAAAGAGTAAGCCTACCTCTTCTCAATTTCTTTAGGACTCAATTCTCTTACTGGAGGCATTTCCTTTTATTTATTTATTTATTTATTTATTTATTTATTTATTTATTTATTCTTGTTACATCTCAATGGTTATCCTATCGTTTGTATCCTCCCATTCTTCCCTCCCTCCCATTTTCCCCTTTTTCCCCTCCCCTATGACTGTTCCTGAGGGGGATTACCTCCCCCTGTATATGCTCATAGGGTATCAAGTCTCTTCTTGGTAACCTGCTGTCCTTCCTCTGAGTGCCACCAGGTCTCCCCCTCCAGGGGACATGGTCAAATGTGAGGCACCAGAGTACGTGAGAAAGTCATATCCCACTCTCCACTCAACTGTGGAGAATGTTCTGGCCATTTCCTTTCTAATCTATGTATTTTTTTGTGTGTGTAGGGGAGGTGCAGCAACAGAGAGGGCATGGCTTTATGTTAGTTGCCTATTTTGGCTCATACTCCACCTTATCTTTTGAGGCAAGGCATCTCACTGAACCTAAGGGTCACTGGTTGACTACACAGGCTAGCTAGCAAGCCCTGGGAGTCTGTCTGTCTCTAATGCTTTGTCCTCAAACACTCTGCATTAGGGTTATACACATGCACAACTATGCTTGGCTTTTGAAAATGGGTGTTAACTTTACTTACCAGGAAAGTGGGTCAGAGGAGAGGACATCCTATTGAGACGTTAGGCGAGAGTTGCATGGAAGAATGGGGAACTAGTAGGACCCAGAGGGTCCTGGAAACCTACAAGAAGAACTTTATGACAGGCAGATCTGGCTCCTGGGGTCCTTCTCAAACTAAGGCACCAGCCAAGGAGAAATAGGCAGTAAACTTCAAACCCCTACCAAGACCTAGCTGACGAACATGATATTCTCCACTGTTGAGTGGAGAGTGAGATCTGACTCTCACACGAACTCTGGTGCCCCTTTTCTGACCACGTCCCCTGGATGGGGAGGCCTGATGGCACTCAGAGGAAGGATAGCAAGTTACCAAGAAGAGACTCGATATCCTAAGAGCATATATAGGGGGAGGAGGTCTCCCTCAATCACAGACATAGGGGAGGGGAGAAGGGGGGAAGTGGGAGGGAGGGAAGAATGGGAGGAAACAGGGGAAGGGCTAACAATTGAGATGTAAAAAAAAAAAAGAAAAAAATTTTAAAAAGAAAAAAGAAAAAGAAAAAAAAATGGGTGTTAAGGTCCCGAACTCGGATCCTCATACTCGCACGGCCAGTATTGTACCAACTGAGCCTCAGGCCTCTGATGTGTTATTTTAGATTTAAAAAGAATCCTGCTATTCTGACTGAAAATATTGATGTTAGGAACATAGTTTCCATGAGGCCCTGTGACCAAAAGCAAGCAAAAGTAAGTGAGGGGAAGCACAGTTTTATAGGCCTGTCATCAGGGAGTAAATCTGACAGCTCTTGACAAAACCTGGATGAAGGTGAAAGAGTGGAAGAAAGAACATGGCCAGAAAAGAGAAGCATTTGTATCTACATCCGTGGTGTGTGTGTGTGTGTGTGTGTGTGTGTGTGTGTGTGTGTGTGTGTCTGTGCCTCTGTGTGTGGTGTGTGTGTGTGTGTGTGTATCTATGTGATGTATGTCTCTGTGTGTGTATGTGTGTGTTTGTGTGTGTCTGTGTGTGCTCATGTGTGCGGGTGTGTGTCTGTGTATGTGTGTGTTTATGAATGTGTGTTTACCCTAGAGACAAATGTTTTCAGAAATCAGAGGAGGATTATTTGTGGTCCAGAATAGAAGATAATGTAGTAGCTCAGCTAAAGATGGAACAAACTGGATCAAGAAGGAAAAGGCACTCTCAGGGTCTGAGCTTGAATTGAAATGAGATGGTAGCATGGCTGAAGTAGCGCCTTCTTTTGCCACTGTGACAGAATTCCTGACCAGAGCAACTTAAAGAAAGGAAATTTTAGTTTTGCTTCACAGTTTAAGGATGCTGGAGCCGGGGGCAGCTGTTCACACGGCACATGCTATCTGGAGGCAGTGAGTCAGGAAGGGTCTTGCTCAGCTAGCTTTCTCCTCTTCAGACAGTCCGGGACTATGGTGCAGCCTTTATCCAAGATGGGCGTGCTCACCTCGCTAAATCTCCCTAGGATATGCCTTGTAGACACATCCAGAGGTGTGTCTCCAAGGAGAGTCTATCAAGTCAACAATCAATATTAGACACCACAAATGTAAAGACAATCTCAAGTTCTCCATATATGCCTGAGCTAGCCAAGGAGTACTAGAACATTGTTGATATTTTGCTCAAATGAATAATAATATGCTCCAGACTCTCTTTGGGTTATACCTACATTGTCATTGTGAGAGTGGGGAAAGTGATGGAAATGGAGAAATCTGGGTACAGAAAGGGATGGAGATAGTTTTTTTTTTTATGCCCATAGTTGACAAATTAGAGGACCCTTGACCTGATAGCTCAAAAAAAAACCTATGAGGAGTCAGAGGAATGATTTGTTACTGTATTCTTAAATGGCTGTTGGAATTTGAATGTGAGATGGCATCAAGGCTTGAGCTATGGTGCATTTGGACCCCAGCTATTGCTAGCACTGTCTTGCAAGGTTGTGGAACCTTTAAGAGGAAATCGGTTGGAGGAAGTGAGTCATTGGAGGAGGGCCTTGAGGATTACAGTCTCACCACATTTCCTGTTCTCTCTCTGCTTCCTGGCTGTTAGTGTAGCTGAACACCAATTACCTTACTCTTCTTCTACTTTGCATTTTCCTCAGTGATAGACTTTCTGTATCCCTTTAAAACTTAAACCAGAACGAAGGAGTCTTCTTTAAGGTGTTTCCTGTCGGTTATTTTGTTTCAGCAACAAGGAAAGTAACTGAATACAAACTGTAGCGAAAGGTTAGATTAGTTCACGCCTCCAAAATTTGGGTTTCATCCATAGAACGTTGCCTGCCAGAACACAACAGAACAGCTTGGCACCTTTCATTTTCAAGCCATTTGTGCTTAGTCATACACATAAAATACATCTCAAAGGCCAGGGCCAGGATGAATCACTGCCTGCACCGATGTTGGCGTGGAAAGTGTGCCACAGGAGTCCCCAGTTTGAGCCAACCTGTGAGCAAGTCCCTCCTCCGCCCACACTCAGGCAGAAGCATGGCGGCCCCCAAGGTGGCTTTAAGCAAGTGATCAGATCCAGCTGAGCTGAGAGCAATATTTTTGAAGTATGCATGCATTGAAAAAAAAAAGGTGAATTTTTTTTTTCTGTCTCCTGATGACTTTGTCACTGGTTTCTGAATATTTTGGAGAAAGGCAGCCCAACCCAAAGGCTGTGAAGCTTTTAAACTCTGTGGAGGATCAGACAAAAAAAATGGGTCAATATTCTTTCAAGAATCTGTCCTGTGTTCCCTGGATGCCTTGTTTATGGTGTCCTTCTAACTGTTTGACAAAGCTGGTATATGAAAGCTTACTTTTGAGGACGATAAGCAGGTTTTTGGATAGACTACAATTCATCAACATATTCCTTTTCACCGATTTATGTAACTACATTTTGGAAAAGAAGAAAGGGGGCACTTTATACATTTGGAGTTCACTCAGTTTTGCTAGAAATACAGTTAGGGCATGAGAATCAGGCTTTGTCCAATGAGGTGATGCCAGTACTGGAAAGAGTCACAGCCACTGACTTCATGGCCACCATCTGCCCCCATGCCCCGTCTCCTTTTGTAGAAGAATGTCTGGTGGCACTTCATCCCATCACATCAGTTCCTCTTATTATAATGGATTTAATTTGCTCCTGAACATCATGGAACTCATTAGAAAGTTCTACAGCGCTTGGGTCAGTGGCAGGAAAGATGTTGTGAGGGTGACTAAGGAGGCGTCTGCTCTGGCAGTCCATAACTTTGGTCAGGTGATATGTACCCACAGAAGTTGACATCCTGTAATTTGGATTTATATGAGCTGAGAAGGCAAATAGCTTTAGAAGGTTTGCAGAGTCAGCCCACAGATTTGGTCTGGGTTCTACTGCAGGAGACTTTTTAGCCACTACTGTGTATCCTGTTGATCTTGGAAAGACTGGAATGTAGAATCAATGGTCACCTAGCTCTTTGGTGGAGGAGCACTTGTACAAAGAGAGCTTTGACTGTTTTCAGCACAGGCTCCATTGTGGAGGCTTCTTTGTACTCTACAGAGGTATGCTACCACAGTTACTGGGAGTTGCCCTGAAGAAGGCCGTAAAGCTTACAGCAAATCACTTCATGAGGGATAAATTTATGGCAAAGATATCTCGGCCCCACTTGTGGTAGAGATTTTTGCAAGAGGCTGTGGAGGTGGTTTTCAAAAATTCAACATCTGCTTGCAAGGGTCTGGAGAGATTACCAAAGGTGGCAGAGTCACTGCTGTCCGTGGTGCAAGATCTGGAGTTCCTTGGCATCTACAAGGATGTCCAAGCATGCTTTCTGTGGGACATTTCTTTCTCAGCCATCTACTTCCCACGCTATGTCCATGTGAAGGCTTCCTTTGGAGATGAAGATGGGTAGGTCATCCTGGAAAGCCTGATCCCAGCTGGTGCTGTATCAGCAACTACTGTGACATCTTCAGTGACCTCTGCTGATGTTATGGAGATTACATCATAGATGGCTGCCCAGGCTGGCCAAACCATTGACACTGCTGTGTTGGACTACTTCAGAAAGATACTACTGGAAGCAGGCCCAAAAACTTTGTGGAAAGGGGATGGTGCTCTTGTCTTCCAATTCTTACCCTAGTTTGGTGTCACCTTGCTGATTTATGAACTGCTGCAGTGATGATTTTTGTATTGATTTTGAAAGGAGTAAAGCTGGTGGGATCTGAGCCGGTTCCTACATCCTGAAGTACTCTGCTCCCAGCCCTGACCATGTTTGGAGCTACAAACTGCCAGTTGCAACATTCGCAGGGATTGAAAATAAATTTGAAGTTTACCCTACCTCTTTTCAAGCCCTTTTGCATTTGTCTCATTTAAATTGAAGGCAAGTTTTTTTTTGTTTGTTTGCTTGTTTTTGTTTTTGTTCTTTTTTAGTTTTTGTTTTTTAATAAAATGCAATCATTTGTTTTTGTTTGAAGATCATGTGGAATTATTCCTAATTTATTTTTGACACCTATGTTTGTATGGTTTATATACTGGAATTTGGTCAATGCTAACATGATCTGGAGTAAATCTGAAGGAAACTGAGGGAGGTCTCCTACCTGGACTAAGATGATGTCCCATTGAGGCCACCGACAGTCAGCCATGACTCTTAAAGCAAACTGTGAGTTCTGAGGATGTTTATAGTATTAGAAAGCTGGGTATATATTTATAAAAAGGAAAAGCATGACAAGAAATGATGGAGATGATGATGATGATTATGATGATGATGATGATGACAACAATGATGATGAATTTAAAATGAAATGGCAATTAGCTGATATGATATGAAGAGGTTTATTGTAAAAGTGTGGGAGAGGAGGAAATGGGAAAGAGACACCTGAGGGGGGCAGAGACAGATGGACAGACAGACAGACAGAGCAAGAGAGATCAAGAGAGCAAGTGAGAGACACAAGGTGGATTTTTCTTTTATATCCTGGGCAAGGAAACACAACTGGTGGCCTGTGATGACATCATAGGTTGCTAGGCAGCCTGGAGACAGGCTTGTGGAGCTGCTTATGTGCTAACAGTCAGCTTGAATTTAAGCATGCACAAGCTTGGCCCCATTATGAAGATTATATGTAACCATGTTTATTTTCATAATGAAAACCACATTGAGGATGTTTAGCAATCATGCTATGTTGCTTGTACTAAGTCTACTAGAGAAAAGTTTCAAGTGTTAAGGAAATACTTTTGGCATTTTTATTATAGAGACAAAATAAACTGACACACACTCCTACTGCTGAGCATGCTAGTTTGGGATAAATCCTTTAAGATGAACATGTGCCGACTACTGCCAATTTTAATAAATGTGAGTATAATGTTAATAAACACTCCATTCTTGCTGGTACCCACCAACTCCCATCCCCACAGCTGACACCTATTTTCCTTTAAAATCCACTTTATCTTGAATCATGTCAGACAAACACAGTCTATGTTCTAATTTAGTTTTGGATGCCTTGTATCATGTGTGTTTTGTGAAGGGGGAAATAAACTACTTTGAAAGTTAACTACCCTCCTCCTAAAAAAAACTCATTTCAAAATCAAATTTGCCTAGAAAACTCCCATTCCCAAAACAAAGTACACTTCCATCTCATCACTCATGCCTGAAATCTGTGGTTTCTACCCTTGTTTCTTTATATATATTAAATATATATATTTAATTTATTCATATTACATCTCAATTGTTATCCCATCCCTTGTATCCTCCCCTTCCTCCCTCCCTCCTGCTTTCCCCTACTCCCCTCCCCTATGACTGTGACTGAGGGGGACTTCCTCCCCCTGTATATGCTCATAGGGTTTCAAGTCTCTTCTTGGTAGCCTGCTATCCTTCCTCTGAGTGCCACCAGGCCTCCCCATTCAGGGTATGTGGTCAAATATGGGGCACCAGAGTTCGTGTCAAAGTCAGTCCCCACTCTCCACTCAACTGTGGAGAATGTCCTGTCCATTGGCTAGATCTGGGTAGGGGTTCAAAGTTTACTACCCATGAAAGTCTTTACTTACCCTTGTTTCTTTAGTCCTTTGTTTTCTTTTTCTGTAGCCATGCTTTTCTCTGTCCACCCACCATATTACTCAGTGTGTCCACAGAGACATTATCCATTTTATGCAAAGTGAAATATGTCTTCATGTCTTTACCTCATCTGTCCCATGATGTTCATTCTCTCAGTCTCTGATTTTCTGGGCACCTTGTCTGGTCAGTCCAGGCATAGTCGCAAAGGTGGGGGCAGTGCCTCATACCCCATTACTATAGCATAGTGGGACTCCTGTGCTACTGTGGTAGAATTGACTCACATATATTATACTATGTGAACATGTGTATATAGCCACTATGGTTTCTACACAAAATTAGGATAATTTGTTTTTAAGCTATTTTATTAATTATTTGATAATTTGATAACTTCATACATTGTAGTTTGACCACATTTACCCCCAACTCCTTCCACATCCATACTTCCCCAGATTTACTATGCAGGGATGTTGGCTTTTTTCTCCACTATATAGTTTTGGCTTATTATTATTTTTTGGTCAGAAATCAGATGTTGATAGGTTTCTTCTGAATTTATGTCCAAACCTTTAGCTCTATAGACACTATGATCAAAATGTCTGTTTTTATAGTAGCACTGTTTTTTTTTTTTACCAGTTTAGATAATTTTAATACAATCAAAGCATCCTGCAAAACATTGGGGCCATTTAGACAACTGTACAATAGCACAGTCTTACAGCTGGATTTTTATAAAAATTTTTTTTTATTAATTTATTTTTGATACATCACAGTGGTTATCCCATCCCTTGTATCCTCCCATTCTTCTCTCCCTCCCATTTTCCCTATTCCCCTCCCCTATGACTGTGACTGAGGGGGACTTCCTCCCCCTGTATATGCTCATAGGGTATCAAGTCTCTTCTTGGTAACCTGCTATCCTTCCTCTGAGTGCCACCAGCACCATGTTTTTTTTTTTTAATCGCTATAGGTCTGCAGCATAACTTAAACTCAGAGATGGTGTTACCTTGAGCAGTTCTTTCAATTTTCATCATTGTTTTAGTGATCCTTGTTTCTTTATGTTTGTGTATGAAGTTTGGGATTATTTTTTCAATATCTATGAAGAAATGCTTTGGAGTTTTGATGGGGATTGTGTTAAATTTGTCAATTACTTTAGGCAGGAGGGGAGTTTCAGGATATTTATTCTACCAACTCCTAAGCATGAGAATTCTTTCCGTTTTCTGGCACCATTTTCAACTTACTTCTTCAATATCTTAAAGGATTTATCATACAAGTCTTTAGTGATATTTATTCTAAGATATTTATGTGTCTGTTGTGAAAGAGAGTGTTTCTCTGAATTCTTTCTCAGTATGTTTGTCATTGGCGTATAGGAAAGCTACAGATTTCTGTGTGCTGGTTTTGTCTCCTGCTATTTTGCTGAAAGTGCTTATCAGCTGTAGGGGCTTCTTCAGTGGAGTCTGTAGGGCCTTTTATGCATAGAAACATAGTATCTGCAAACAAGTATACTTTGAGTGCTTCCTTCCATATATGTATTTTCCTGATCTCTGTCAGCTATTATTGCTCTAGTGAAGACTTCAAGTACTATATTGAACAGGCATAGAGAGAGTGAGTGAACATCCTTGTCTTGTTTATGATTTTAGTTGAAATGTTTTGAGTTTTTCTCCATTTAGCACAATGTTGTCTGTGGGCTTGTTGTATAGCCTTTCACTATGTTGAAATGTGTTTATATTCCTCAGCACTTTTATCACGAAGGGATGTCAGATTTTGTCCAAGGCCTTTCTGTATCTAATGAGCTGATTATGTGGTTCCTGTCCTTGAGTGTGTTTATGTAGTGCATTACATTTATGTATACTGAGATTGTTCCTTCATGGCTGAAAAACTCCACTCCTCTATGTATTAAACACATTTTCCTTATCCATCCCTCTGTTGTTGGATACATAGGTTGGTTCCATAATGTACCTATTGTGACAACTACTGCAATACACACTGATGTGCAGTATCCCTGTGATTTGTTGATTTGTGGTCTTTTGGATGAATTACCAAGAATATGAGTAAGTTGGAGGTGAGTAGGAGTAAAAAAGTGGATTAAGTCATTTGTAGGGAACAAACTCAGAATTATTTGTATACTTGGATAAAAATCATTTTATATAACCCTGCAAATTAAAAATAGAAGACCAGTTTCGATCATCGACCTGTAGGTTCCTTGTTGGTTAGAAATTTAATTAGTATTCTGAAAATCTGTAATATCAGAAATGTACACTTCCATGGAGGGGCTTGTGCTTTGTCATTTATAGTTCTTTTTCTCTACTAAGACTATTAGGGACACAGTATAAAAACTGTCAGCTCTGTAGTTCTGTGTGTCCTTTTCAGACTCTGACAAATAAAAGGTACTTAAATGTCTACCTTTAACAAACAAGCAAAAAAAATGTTTGTTTGCATGTTTTATGACTTCATATCTTTTCTTGTCAAAAGATGTTTACCTTTCCTGTTCACTTCTGCATGGTTATGTTTAACTAACTTGGAAAGAGAATTCTACTTATTTTTTACATGAGTGAGAATAAACTTTTAAAAAGTGTGTGTATCTATGTGGTAACCTCATTCACATTTTACTAATTTTTAATTTTCTTCTAATTTGCAGTTGTTTATTATATTTTCTCACATTATAAAGTAGCCTAATGTGCCATGAAATATTATTAGCTACCATAAAAATTAAACTGCTACCCAGCACAATTTATTTATAGTCTTTTGTTATTCAGATTAGAAGTTCTGTGAACTATGAACTTGTTATTCATAGCACTCCAGTTCACTGCGTTAACTTCCCATCTTGGAACCAAACCTTAAAGACAAAAATATGCAATGGCAAAGCCAGCTATTTACGTATCAGGCAGGACTCAGCTCCAGGCAGTTTTACTCAACCAGTGTACCACGTGACACCAGGGACTGAATTGCATCAGTTCCAGAGACAAAATCTTTATGATGTTTAGATGCATATCTGTCATTAAGAGGCATCTGCTTCTACTCTGCTGCTCTGACTTACATATCTCCAGGCATGCCCTGAGAAAAGGACAGTAAAGGCAGAAGAAAGGGAAATACAAACATCCTTTTGTCCTTGAGATTTTTCATTAGCTAATTACTAGCTTAGCATTACAGGGTAAGACATGGGCAATGATAAGGCAAGTTGTTGGCATTAAGAAGAAAGGCTGGCCCAAACTCAGTTTGGGAAACTGTCAAGTGTTGACAAGGTTACATAAATAAGTTGGAAGAGAAGATAAAAAAAATTAAAAGGAAATAAATCTTGGCCAAGGTTTGCAGATGTGCCCAACCTTTTGACATTGAACATAATGCCATTTATAAAACTCATACTTGAGAACTACACAGTTGAGTTAAAAAAGATAAAGCACACATAAATGTCTCATAATGTTTTAAGAAAGTTGACAGTTTGTATTAAACCATGACTGTAGCTATTCTTGACCAACTGTGGATCATGGATCATGGGTTAGACAGGCCTGCATGATGAAAGCCACCACAAAATATAAACTATTTAATCTGCTATTCAAACTCTTGTTTAGAGCATAATAAAAGAGATTTATGGGGCTGAAGAGATGAGTCAGTGGATAATAACACTGGTTGCTCTTCCAAAAGACCCTGGTTCAATTCTCAATACTCTCATGGCAACTCATAACTGTCTGTAACTCCTGTTCTAGGGAATCCAACACCCTTACACAGACATACATGCCATCAAAAGTTCAATGTACATAAAATAAAAATAAATAAATAAAGTGATTTATAGTAAAAAGAAATACATTGTGATTTCTATTAAATAAAAACTTGGTTTCACAATTAAGTTAAAGAAGCAGCATATTTGAGGGAATTACATATACTCAACTGCCAGACTTCTGATAATTGCACTTAAAAAAATGGAATGGAAGAGTTAAAACAGCCAGTGGTGATTAAATAAAGACACCTTTTATAGAACTTTATTTTTTAAAAGCATAACATATGAAAATTATCTGTGTACATGGACACATTAGTGATATAATTAATAACTCCACAACAATGTACTATAGTGTTATAGCATATATAATATGCTATATTATATAATTGTATATATTATCCCATGAGAGAAGAGGGCTATATTGTAGCTAGGCAAAGTCCTTATAATTTCTATATGTAAGAAAATCTTTTGTAAACAATAATACAAAATTCAGCTATAACCTTTAAATAAAGTTAGATGGCTTCAAATAGTTTAGGTTTTGGGTATGTGGAAGATTGACATTAAAAATGATCTTTTCAGGACTTCTGCTCCCGTCAAATTGACAAGTAGAAGAACACAAGTTTACAAAAATGTACTCTTACAGCTTGACCTGTATTCAAAACGTGAAATGACTTGAAGACTAAGCAAATGATTTAAAAAATGCTATTAGTTTAAAAGTATCAAATTTGCATAGTTTTAGAATTTTTATACCCATATAATTTTGCTGTTTTTGGAGATTTTTTAAAGATTTCTTTTGCAAATTTGATCATGCCTATCATATTATTTTTTGGTGACTTGAAGGAAAGGAAGAACATTTTTTTTTTCCCTAATGCATCCTATGATGACAGAGAAGTGATATGTTTGACAGATCCATGTCAACATTGTTCAAGGGGTTCCTTTGTAGCCAAGAACGTAGAAGTTTTGGGAGATATTTAACCATTTAGACCACAAAATATGGCTCCCACATAGCACCAAAGAATTCATTTACCTCCACAAAAGAAGATGTGAGAACTTCAACTACTTTCAAAAGCACTTGTATATATTAAAGATTTCATTAGATACAAAAACATCACATTGGTATGAGTTCTTTTTTTTTTTTTTCTTTCACATCCCTGGACTCCCATGAGAATCTAGCCTGAAAGACAATCTCTGGCAATAGTCATCATGCTGGGATTATGTGCAGAATCTAAGACATTTAGAATTGTTTCCTATAGCTGCTATAATAAGGTATCTCACACAGAGTGACTTAAAAACAACAATGTCTTGTCTCACAATGCTGGAGTGCAGAAGTCGAAGGTGAAGAGACTGCCAGGGCTGACTCATTCTGAGGCTTCCAGGAGTAACTTGTTCCCTGTGTCTCTCCTGACCCCTGGTGATCTGCAAGCAATTTGTGGCATTTCTTGGCCAGCACGCTCACCTTCTCGTTCTCCGCCTGCATATTGTATGCCATCCTTCAAATTGCTCGTCTGTGTCCAATATCTTTTCTGTAGGAACACCACTCATGTAGTATTCAGGCTGCACAGCACTTCCTAATAAAATCTCATATATTCCTAAATATAATCTTTTGACTTACAATGTATATGTATGTACATTTATGCATGCAGTAGCAATTAATGAAATAAAAAGGCTTGAATTTGAGAGAGAGCATGGAGTGGTGTATGGTAGGATTGAGAGGAAGGAAAGAAGGGGGGGGGAATGCAAATAAATTACAATCTAAAAAAAATAAATGAGGACACACAGGTAGTTAGTTCATGCCAATATACCTTTACTGTTCCCTATAAGCCATTGTATGCTATGTCTTGAATTGAATCTGATCAGGAACATAGGAACAAATTTCGGTAAAGGGACAAGTCGCTTTAACTCTTGTGGCAGCCTCCACCAAGAGAGATATGCCAGGTGCTTGGCTTTGGCTGTGGCTCTAAAGCCTAACCTTTGATGCTCTTTAGCTTATAACCGATTCTACTTGTTGACCTTCCATTTTGCCTTGTCTGTTGATTGTACGCTGATTCTTAGTCATGAGTCCTTCTGCCTAATCTAGACATATCCTGCACTGTTCTGAAGCCCTCAGTGAGTCAGCCATACGCTGCACCCATATGACACACACGACTTAATCTTCTGTGCAAGGCTGATGAGTCTACTCCATGCTTTGTCATACTTGGTAAAAGGAAGTGTCATTAATGTAAGACAATGAAAATTGGCTATATTTGAAGTCAATCCTTACTTACTGTTAAAAGCACATCTTTATCTCTGTCCCAGGTCACATTTCGAAGTCTGGTTATTTTGTGGATTTTACCTTTCTTTGCCAATAGTAGGATTAATAAGAAGCATCAATCAATGACAGTTCTTTTTACACCATATTGCACATTGTTTCCTAGGTTGTTGTCACATGATATATTTTCAAACTGATTTCTTCATGTTCTCATTTTTCTTATTCTAATGTAGCAGAAGGGGGAGAAATATGACACATGTGGAATTTATTTCTTTGTGTTTTTATTTGTTTTCGTATTTTCCTAATGCTCCTTTAAGCTCATGATTCAAGTATTGAGGTGTTCTTTGTACACAGAAGAGCATAAAATTGTATATAGGCAGAGGTAAAAATTAGGACTTAAGAGCAAGAAAAAGAAAAGAGAAAAGGAAACCCCCACAAAGCTAAAATCATTACTGTGAGAAGTAAAGATATCAAAGAATTAAGCACTATTGAAAACCACAGTTGAGAGACTGGGAAGATGACTAAGGGGAGAAGAGTATTTGCTATGCAACCATGAGGACCTGCGTTTGAAGCCACAGAATCCATGTGAACATGAGGCATGGTTGTATGTGTCTGCAATCCCGGTGTCAATCCAGAGACTTCATTGGCTAGACAACAAAATGGTGAGCTTCAGGTTTAATGAAAGAACTTGTTTCTTAGAATAAAGTTACAGAGGAGGACATTTGAGGTTAATTAGAAGAGTATGTAGGAGCATATTATCTTCATGGCACCTGAAAGAAAGATTGAGGGATGTTGGGTAGAGAAGATTGTTGTGTGTGAATGGAAGAAATGGTGTATCAGTGTTTGATCTCTTCCGTCATTCAAATTCTGTCCATAATGGCATTTGTCTTGTCTTCATTTGCTCTTCACAGGATTTATTGTAAAATATTGTCATATACTAGTAATTCAGTTGATTAATTATCTAGATATTTAAAAGCTAAATATAGCAGAAATATAATCATGAAATACAGAATAAAAGGGTTTGCTAGACCATGTGGTTTTACAAGTAGTTAGTCAATATGTTAAAATACCACAATTATTAATACTGAATGTAAGTATAAAGCTGTTGGTGTGTGTGCGTGTCTGTGTGTGTTTTTGTGTGTGTGTGTGTGTGTGTGTGTGTGTGTGTGTGTGTGTGTGTGTGTGTTTCTCTAGAAGGGAAATTTTTTTCATTTATTTTAAAATTCATGTTAGAACTCTGAGACAGTGCAGGCTATCACTTGCTCAGTGTGCATGTTCCTGTAGTCAAATGAGATTTTAATGACCTCTCCAGATTTCAGAGAGATTTGGAAGTAGTAGTCCAGTGTAACAAAGGATGAAGCTATGTATATTTTCATAAGTATATTTTGTGTTTCTTGGGCTGACATTCTGTCTTGGAAGCTCACAAAATCGATCCCCTTTCTAGTAAGGAATGTTCTAAGAGTTACATCGTACCCCGGAACACTGCTGTAATGAGGCTGTGGTGGCTCAGGCGGTATTAGGGAAGATTTGGCCAAGCTTATTGAAGGATTTAAAGAATTTAGAAATGTCCAAAAACTCTCTGAAACTTATATCACAGATATTGATATTTGGAGGTGCCTGTGTTGTCAATAGACAGAGGTTGTGTCAAAGGATAGAACCGTGGTAGGTAGAATTTAGCCTGATCTTCTCAGTACTAGATATTTTCTGCATGGACAGAGACAGGGGACTCACTTTTAGCCAGATCATAATGGGTATTGATCTTTTTCTGCTGGGGTCAGGCTGAAATTGTCTCTAAGTCTTTCACGTTGTCTTTCTTAAGATCCTAAATCTCATGATATCTCCTTCCTACTTGTTCCCATTTTCATACCAGTGCTGTCCTCTTAGGGACAGACACTGGTTTCTCTTCTTATCAGAAAAGAAGATGTTGATTACTGTCTTTCCTAAATGGATGATGTAAATCACTGCACTTTTGGTGCAAGGGCAAGATGTCTCTAAGTGAAGGCCAATGACATGATTCTAAACACACTGCTCATCCATGCATCACAGCTACTGAGCTCCTGTGACATGTGGACATTTTCAGGGCTTCACTGAGGCCATGGAGAGGTTATGCATTTTCCTGTTGACTTGTGCAGTGGTGTCAGATTTCACCCAGTGCACCCACTTCACAGGTTATAAAGGAATGGTTGGCATAGAAACATAAATGATGTTGGAATTTAGGGCAGGAAAAGGGACCTCTAGAATTTTCTCTCCAAGCAGACATGGCCCTTTTAAGAAAATACAATGTCAAGTGTGCCACAATGTATTGCCTCATAATATAGTACTTTTTGAAGCTCTGTTTGCTGGATTATACATGAAATGCTGTTATATTTTAAATATTAATTAATATTTGGCTCTCTGTAGGGTATACAGAACCTGATGACAGCAGAAGTATCCTGGGGAGCACAAGTTCCTCCCTCCTTCCTTCTTTGTTTTTCTCAGTCCTTCCTTCCTTTCTTATGTTCCCACTTTTCTTCCCTCTCTATTCTTTTTCCATTCCTTCTCCTCACTTCTTTTCCACTAGTTTTCTTTCTATTGCTGTAGTAAATTACTATGACCAAAAGCCACTGATAGGCCATTGCTAGACTGCCAGTGGCTAGAGTCATGTAGGCTCTATGAGCACTGGCCCACCTCCAGAGGCATCCACCAATCCCAGTTAGAGTCATGTAGCCACAGATATGATTCCTGTAGAAGCCTTTAAAAGAGCATGTGAGCTCCCCATCAGGGTCACTGACATTTTGTATGGATGGTTGACCTCTGCACACAGGCTGTTTCTGCAGAGTAAATGTTCTTTGTTTTTATAGGGGTCATCCTTTGGTGATTTTCAGACCCTTACATCACCTGTAGAGAACAGGGTTTGTTTCATTTTATGGCTTACAATAAATGAAGTTCAGGGCAGGAGCTCAGAGACCATGGATCAAGTCTGGTTACTGACTTGCTCCCCATGGCTTTTGCAGCCTTTTTTCTTTCTTTCTTTCTTTTTGTTTACTTTATTAATTTATTCTTGTTACATCTCAATGGTTATCCCATCCCTTGTATCCTCCCATTCTTCCCTCCCTCCCATTTTCCCCTTATTCCCCTCCCCTATGACTGTTCCTGAGGGGGATTACCTCCCCCTGTATATGCTCATAGGGTATCAAGTCTCTTCTTGGTAACCTGCTGTCCTTCCTCTGAGTGCCACCAGGTCTCCCCCTCCAGGGGACATGGTCAAAGGTGAGGCACCAGAGTATGTGAGAAAGTAATATCCCACTCTCCACACTACTGTGGAGAGTGTTCTGTCCATTGGCTAGATCTGGGAAGGTTTACCTCCTGTATTGTCCTTGGCTGGTGCCTTAGTTTGAGCGGGACCCCTGGGCCCAAATCTACCTATCATAATGTTCTACTTGTAGGCTTCTAGGACCCTCTGGATCCTTCTACTTTGCCATTCTCCCATGCTTCTCTCATCTAGAGTCCCAATAGAATGTCCTCCCCTCTGTCTCAGTTTCCTGGTAAGTGAAGGCTTTCGTGGGACATGCCCCTTGGGCTAATATGCAGATATAAGTGAGTATATACCATTTGAGTCTTTCTGCTTCTGGGTTAACTCACTCATTATGATCATTTCTAGCTCAATCCATTTATCCACAAATTTCAGGAATTCCTTGTTTTTAATAGCTGAATAGTATTCCATAGTGTATATGTACCACAGTTTCTTTATCCATTCTTCTACTGATGGACACTTAGGCTATTTCCATGTTCTGGCTATTATGAATAAGGCTGCTATGAACATGGTTGAGCAAATTTTCTTGTTGTGTGCTGGAGCATCTTCTGGGTATATTCCAAGGAGTGGAATAGCTGGGTCTTGAGGAAGCCCTATTCCCATTTTTCTGAGATAGCACCAGATAGATTTCCAAAGTGGTTGTACTAGTTTGCATTCCCATCAGCAATGAAGGAGTGTTCCTCTCTCCCCACATCCTCGCCAGCATGTGGTGTCGCTTGAATTTTTTATCTTAGCCATTCTGATGGGTGTAAGATGGAATCTCAGCGTTGTTTTGATTTGCATTTCCCTGATGATTAAGGAGGATGAGCATTTCTTTAAGTGTTTCTCAGCCATTTGATATTCCTCTGTTGAGAATTCTCTGTTTAGTTCCAAACCCCATTTCTCAATTGGGTTATTTGGTTTGGTGGTGTTTAATTTCTTGAGCTCTTTATATATTTTGGATATTAGACCTTTGTCAGATGTAGGGTTGGTGAAGATCTTTTCCCAGTCTGTAGGCTGTCGCTTTGTTCTCTTGACAGTGTCTCCTGCCTTACAGAAGCTTCTCAGCCTCATGAGGTCCCATTTATTAATTGTTGACATTAATGTCTGGGCTGTTGGTGTTCTGTTCAGGAAGTTGTCTCCTGTGCCAATATGTTCCAGGCTCTTCCCCACTTTTTCTTCTAAGTGACTTAGTGTCTCTGGTTTTATGTTGAGGTCTTTAATCCACTTGGATTTGAGTTTTGTACAAGGTGACAAATATGAGTCCAGTTGCATTTTTTACACATAGACATCCAGTTAGACCAGCACCATTTGTTGAAGATGCTATCCCTTTTCCATCGAATGGATTTGGCTTCTTTGTCAAAAATCAAGTGACCATATGTGTGTGGATTCATATCTGGGTCTGCAGCTTTTTTTCTTAAACCAACCTGGACCACCTGAAGAGTAGCACTGTCCCCAAGAAGGCTGGGCCCTCCCACACAATTATCAATCATCAATCAAGAAAATGCCTTGCAAACTTGCCTGCCATCCAATGTAATGGAAGAATTATCTCAACTGTAGTCCCTGTTTCCAGTTGACACTAGCTTGAGCCAAGGTGCCAAAACCAAATCAAAATAAAACACCACCACCACCACCAACAAAAACCAAAACCCAAAACAAAACAAAAAACTCCAAACAACAACAACAAACCAAACCAAACACAAAACCTAATACCCATTTTATATTTAATAATATGAAAATGATAAGAAGATATAAGATAATAAGGTACCAGACGGCAGGTATAGAGAAGTTTATTAAATGAGCATGGAGGACAAAAAGAGGGAAGGGGGATGTGTGTGTGTGTGTGTGTGTGTGTGTGTGTGTGTGTGTGTGTGAGAGAGAGAGAGAGAGAGAGAGAGAGAGAGAGAGAGAGAGAGAGAGAGAGAGAGAGAAATAGTAAGAGAGGGGGTCAAGGTAGGTCTACCCTTTTATATGTACCTGGGCAGGGCCATGGCCCCATGGCAGGTAGACAATGATGTCACAGGCAGGCTTTCTGAAGCAGAATCCTAACATTCCTACCTTTTCCTATAATTAAAAGATGAGGAACTTTGGATTGTTATTATGTAAGGTAGGTTGAAATATATACATTTAGGTTCATTGGAAGCACCTTTTGCCTGCCATGTAAAGAGAAGAGAGGAGAGAGAGAGAGAGAGAAAGAGAGAGAGAGAGAGAGAGAGAGAGAGAGAGAGAGAGAGAGAGAGGGAGAAAGCAACAAAACGTACAGATTATATGGTGAAGAGGAAGGAAAAATTCTGCCCTGAAAATTCAAGGTAGAGGGTAGTTTCCTTCGTTTTCAAGTCCCTGTTTGGGTGCCAAATGTCCTGGTCTGTGGGACATATCAAACCAGGGTTCACCTGAAAGAGGGGGTGCAATTTGGTAGAGACAGAGACACTTGGGGTATGAGGCCTAGACAGATTCCGATCAATGTCCCCTTTATTTAAAAGGGAGTACGGTTTATATAGCAAGGATGCCATAAGATCTATTACAATCTCACTTTCCCTAGCCCCCATGCAAGAATACAATCTTCTGAGTATTTCCCTGTAAGAACTTCCCTAATCCTCTGGGTAGTTCCCTGAACGAACTTCCTTATTTCGTTTCAAAAGTAACAAATACAAAGATAGTCTGAACACAAGCAAAGGTCTACAACTCAAAGATCACAACATGCAGCCTAAGCACAGGATTTCTAACATGACTGAAGTTAGCATGGCCCCCCCACATCTTGCCCTTCTTTATAAAATTATGAAGAGTCTGTCTTAGGTCAGGGTGTCAAATACTTACCATTACCCATCATTGGCACATGAATTCCATCATTCATGCCCTATCTTAGGTTGAAGAAGCTTCAGACTCACTCTTACCTGTCTCTGGCTTGCCTTCATATCACACAGGGTTAAGGGAGTGCTTCAGCTCTATACCATACACTTGCGCTTGTATCGGCTGCAATTGTTGAGACACGAGCTGTCTTAGGCAAGGAAGGAAGGCCCAGGCTATAATTTCGAGCCCTGCCATCCCCACCAAGGATAATCTATGCCATAGAATACTGTTAATTCTAAAGAGATGACATTGAATGCAAATCTGGTCACATCATACTCATGAGGAGTCTAGGGAAATCTAGCATGACACTGTAACTTGCTCAGTTGTCTCAACTCTTAGTTAAGGCATAAACAATATTAGTAAAGAAATAGCAAAACAATAGTACATACAAGAATAATAACAGAGATTTTACCATTCAACAGTACATCACAAGTCCCTTTTCAGTTTTCCACGGTACTACAGATAAGACTGACCTTAACAATTAGGGTGGAAAAGTACTTGTAAAGCTTAAATCTGACCTTCTGGAAGGAAAGTATTCTGGAGGAGTCTCTGCAAAGCACCGTCTCCAAAGTTCAGTCAGGTCCGTAAGGAGGATGCCTCATAGGTACTGGAAAACTTGAATTCTCCTTTCCTCCTCATACACAGGGAAATCAAGCAGTTGAGTGTTGTTGATATATGTTATTCCAAGAAACATGTTGAAGAAAAGGAGGATTGCAAATATGTATCCAGTGAAGCTTCACTTCCAACCTAAGGATCATCAGCAGAGTCATCCATGCCAGCATCCACTTGACACACAAGTTTCTCAGGTAGCCAGCATGCAGCATTATGTTCCTGTGAGAAAACACATACAGAGCCTCGACCCCCATATTAGTACAGGGTTGGGTCCATTCCACTGTCCAGTTGAAGGATCCTTCCATGTCAGTCTAGCGAAGGACGACTAACTATTAGTGTTCCAGAATCGATCATCTGCAGAATTTCCTTTGGTAACTAGCAGTAAAAGAACATGACTCAAAGCCTATTTAGGTGATTGGGGGTATAGTCTCCCTTCTTTACTTTTTGTAAATAGGTACCTGTAATATGTTTTATAGAAAAAGAATCACAAAAGTTTTGAAGAGTTTTGTTAACATATCCTGAGCCATTATCTGACTTGATAGCCTTAGGTGCATCAATGTAGGAAAAGGCAGACAAACCATGAGCAATAACATTCCTTGCAGCTTCTCCAGTCTGGATAGAAGCAAGTACACACCCAGATAGGTATCCATGGAAACATGAAAATATTTAACCTTTCAAATCCAGGTGAGCATGCCAGATCTCAGAAGAAAAAGAAACTTACATCTCTGCAAGTAACTTAGCTTATCAGCAGGATATCACATCCTATGGAAACCAGGTTGGAACTCAAGAGTTCTACCTGTGTTAATCCCCAAGTGCCACCAAGCCCTGTGGTTGTTGTTTTTTTTTTTCATTTCAATTCTAGTAAAATCTTTAGAAATCTCAAGCAACAATTAATCAGGGGAACAAGAAAATTTTAAGTTCTAGAAAGTTAACTACATTCTCTAGGCTAGTTTAGAAAACTATCAGCCTCCTAGTTCCACCTCTCCAACCAGCCACATGTCTGTAGTCATATCTGTTCCATAAGAGTCTATCCCACAGGCAGCTAGGAGCAGTGCGTGTAAAAGTATGTAGGCCAAGGATGTTCTAACCCTTGTTTAGCTAGTTTGATCTAAGCTGGAAACTCCCAGCTGAAAATGCCTAGTTCCAAGGACAAAACTACCTTTATGTTTCTTTTTCAACTCTAGTAAAAATCTTTAGAAATCTCTCAAGTAAAAATTAAGCAAAGAAAAAAGAAAATTATCTAATTTTTGGTGGATCTTTTCTAGAAAGCCCAGATAAACACTTTGTAGGTAAGGAGCTTTGAATTAACTCCATTCCCTAGACCAGTTTAGAAAACTGTTAGCCTCTTACAAGCAAAAATTAAGCAAGAAAATTCTAAGTTTTAGACAATAAACTATACTCTCTAGGCCATACTTCTCCAACTAGCCATGTGTTCACATCCATCCCTGTTCTGTAAGAGCTGAGCCCGCAGGCAGCTAAGAGCAGGGCCTGTAAAACATTTTGGCCCATGGACACTCCAGCCCTGGGCTTATTCCCTCTAGGCAGCCACTGTGCCTGGGTCCAGGGTCCATGAAGAGCAGGCCCACTGCTGGCCAGTGCAGCATGGAGGCAGGAGTCTCACCATGTCATGGGCTCTGTGTACCTTGCTGGGCCACACTGTTTGCTTAGAAAATTGGCTATCAAGTAAAGATGGCCCTCTTTCAAAATATAGAAAAATGAAACACTATTTAAACAATTAAATAATTTTACATAGACATAAAATTTGACATGATGATCATAAAGCAAACAAAGAGTCTGTTAGGGAAGACAAAAAGAAGCAATTTCAAAACCTTGACAATAAATGGCATATCTAAGGTCTAAACTGTCTTTAACTAAAGCCAACAAACTAAAAATATGTATACAGGAAACTTTTTAGGTCTAAAAGCATCATATAGTGTTCCTGTAATTTTTTTTTTACCAACTCTATCCCACATTTTTAAATTAACCATTTTCTTCCTCAAGAAACCAAGGACATATTTCATTGACAAAAATCTGAAAACAATATTTTAGTATCAACCCTGAACCCACATGTTTGAAGAGAATTACTCTGTCTGATGCTTCTGTTGCTGTCTTGTCGTCTCTACATGGCGTAACTTTTTACCACTTTACTTCCCAAGAGGGTTCTCAAAGTAACGTTCATCAGCTTGTCCCTGTTCAGGCACCAAGTGTCCCTTGCTTTCAAGTCCCTGTTTGGGCACCAAATGTCCCGGTCTGTGGGACATATCAAACGAGGGGTCACTTGAAAGGGGGGAAGGGTGTGAATTGGAAGAGACAGAGACACGTGAGGTATAAGGCCAAGATGAATTCTTATCAAGGCCCCCTTTATTAAAAAGTAGGTATGGTTTATATAGCAAGGACACCACAAGATCTATTATAATCTTACTCCCCTTTTACCCATGCCAGAATACAATCCTCTGACTATTTCCCTGTAAGAACTTCCTTAATCCTCTGGGTAGATCCCTGTAAGAACTTCCTTATTTCTTTCCAAAGGTAAAGAATCCAAAGGTAACCTGAACACAAGACTCCTTCAGCAAAGTATGCAGTCTGAACACAGGATTTATAACATGGCTGAAGTTAGCATGGCTCCCCACAGGATAGGGTATATTAGCCATGTCCTGCAGCATAGAGGGACTGACGAGTACTGGAAGAACATGGAGCTGTTTGTCTTGTGTCTGTAGCACACCATTTTACCTTTTTGTAAATGGATAAGGGCTAAAGTAATTGTCTTAACTACTTCCTGCAGACAGTAGGGCATTGATAGGTGGTCAAAAATGTTGCCTAGGTTCCAGAAGAATAGGCTGTTGATTTACTGTCCAGATCTGAGAACATATGCAGCTAGGAAGGGCAGTGCAGGTCTAGCTAGGAGGAACAATGCAGGTCCAGCTGTCACTATCTATTAGGTTGGACTGGAGCACTTATTGGTAGCTGCTTTGATGATATCCCAGATGCAGGAAATCTGGCAGAATACTGGAACATATATGTGGGCAGAAGACAAAGTTATTAGCTTAGGGAGGAAATTCCCTTAAGGTGTACATTTGAAACTCTTGGGAGAGCAAAGAGAAAAGGCTTGAAAATAAGGAAAGGGACATTGCTGACAATTCTTGAAAATTTTAGGAGAGTAAAGAAAAATTTGACCATGGGGTACTTCCTTACATTTTACCTGATCGTTGACAATACATAAAATGTTTTAGTTGTGGATCTGTCCAAGTTTGGTTGCAGAAGTGTGTGAGCTTAGACCTTTAATGTGGGCATAGGGATTTGAGATTCTCTAAATGACATCACAAAGGCATGCTAGGAGGATGAGGTGTCTGGACGTTTTTCACAGGAAGTTGGAGTCAGTAACCCATTAGGGCAACCCCCTCCCCCAAATGGATACTAACTCAAAGGACAGGTAAAGACTGCTCAGTAGCTCATAAGCACTGAGCAGTGACCAAGAGTTCAGCTCAATGGTGGATGAACTGGCCTGGAGACATAGTCACCTAGTGCACCAGAGTGTGGACAGCAGCTGCAATGGTGAAGACAGCTGCAGGAAAGGAACTATGTCTGAAAATTCAACCAATGGGAATAGTCCTAATTGTAGATCAGCGAGAAGGACCAGCCACAGTCATATAGACCAGGGTTGGGTACATCTCCTAGTGAACGAGAGAGGTGTCGATGGTCTTAAGACAAAGGGAAGCATTTATGTGACCAGGAAGGGAGAATTCAGCTGATGTTGGGTGCAAAAAGGTGGTAATCAGGTAGTTAGAAAGAGAGGAGTCCCAAAACCAGTGAAAAGGAGAAGGAATCTCACACTCAGAGATAGGCAATAGGTGAGAAAGTTGAACTTTTCATTGACAGTAACTTATCTGGATCCCATTTGACCTGAGAAATGGATTTCCTGTAGCATACAAGAATCCTTTTAAGTTCCTAAGGGGAAGTAAAATTTAGACACATTAGCATCAGCATTGTTTGAAATCTTCAGTGAAATACACATTGTGAGGCATGTACACATTGTAGGAAAAGGCAGTAGACATACAGTATAGCAGAGGCTTGGGAAAAAGAACTTTGAGTCAGAAGCACAAATACTCTGAGGTGAGCTTAGGAAAGGCAGAAGCCTTATGGAGCTATTCTGACACCTGTGAAATGGTAACGTGGGGAAGGCAGAAATTTCCTGTAGAGCAGAAGGGAAAAATCTCATTTTAGCATCAGTACACATCATGAAATATGTCTGTCCAGAAGACTCGATGTACATAATTTTAGTACAACGAGAGACATTTTAAGAAAAAGACAGACAAAAGGAAATGTAAAATTTTGGAACTATGATAGGATTGTATAGTGGAATGTTTTCCATAGTTAGATTAATAAACTAGGACTCCATTGATCAGTGTTAAAACTCTGAACAGTTAATACAACAATAGCAAAGAAAGAGGATAAATAAAGCATCTTCGTAGACATATTTGCCTTCATAACTCACATTTACCAACTTAAAACACGTTCTTAGACATTCTAACTTTCATAAAGTGTCCTGTTGGAAGCTTTAAGGTTTAGGTGGATTTGCTGTAAGCAATCACTGTCCTTTAGCTAAAAGAATGGTAACAAGGTAGGCCGTATCTTGACCTGACAGTTAAAATTTGGTCTCCTGCCTATGAAGAGGGCTGGGAAGGTATCTGAAGTCTACCATGACGGAAGCTAGCAATGTGACTGTATAGGCCGAGTGTGAGGTTAAAACAGATCTGCAGCTTACCCTGGGCTTGGTGAGGATGTTAAATCCGTACTCCACCAGGTCAAGGAGCTTGAAGGGTGGAAATGTTTAGAGCTCTTGTGCTGCTTGAACCTTCAGTGCCTTGTCACAGAGAACAAGCCTGCATGTGAGCATTCTTACATCCAGAGGCCAGTTTTGCCAACAGGCTAGGCTGTGGGACCACTGTCTCATTTTGGGTGTAGCAACTGTGATAGCAGTGTCTCCTTTTTGACTGCATCTGAAACAGGTCCCGAGCAGAGCTGGCTCAGACTGGACCTGACAGGAGGGGGTATCGCAGACCTCTATTTTCTTCCTCAGGACTAGTGGCTAAGGCCTGTAGAACAGTTTTTGCTGTAGCTGAACCTGTCTGGAAGGCTCCTCTCTGGTTTTAAAGATTTTACCAGTTCCTATATGGGGCTTCAGGAAACATCCTCAGCCTTTTAATATTTAAACACTAAGACTTAAGGTTTTATTCTTGTTAATTTGGAGCTTTTAAAACATAAACACTCCATAAAAAGAGAGTAGAACAGTTTTTTTGTATGATCAATAACATCACATTTAGAATTGTAAGCTAAACATATTTTAAGGCAGTGACTTAAATTATAACATGGTAAACAAATGAATGTTAATATAGTAGCACATTATACGATAATTTAAAAACCATATCAAACTAATTAGCCAGGAATGGTTGATTGGTTAGCTAGTAACAGGAGGAACAACATTTGTTTACTTGTCTAAGAATTAGTAAAGATGTAAGTTAGAAACAAAAACATTTTGGATCAGGATGAAAACACACCCAAGAAGAAATCGTACTTTTTTATTTTTTATTTTTTTGTAGAGAAGAAAAAGAAATCAGAGACAATTTTATCTTTTAAGACTTGGACTGGAACCAGTCACTATGTGCAGGGTGTTGATTCGCCCCTGGCCTGGCTGTGGGCAGGAGGGACCTAGAGGGTAGACACTGTGTATGTACATATTTAGTGAATTGTCAGCCAACCTGCAGTGGCAAAGGAGAGGGGCCAGGACAGCACCAGGAAGCAGTGTTGGTCATGTGGTTGCCTATAAAGTTGTGGCTAGCCATGAAATTGACGCCAAGGCTCTACCCCCTCCATCCTGAACCAACATGGTGACTGTAACAGGAGGCAGATTTAAGATGCTGTAGTGACTCAGGGGGGCTGAGCCCAGTGTTTCTGTCCCAGCTCCAGCTAAGCAGGAATAACCCAAACCCAGAGAATTACCAGAGATGCACCCCGGGCTGGGGTGGTGTTGGTTGAGTGGCTTAGTGGTAGCAGCAGAGAGGATACCAATAAATCGGCTCATGGAATGTGGCCAACTCAAAGTCACTCATGTCAGATAGACCTAAAATTAGTTGCACACTTTGGCCTGCATTTGCTTACCAAAATCTGGCTGTATGCTAGTCTGCATAGGGTTCACTGAGAATAGAGCCATTGGGGTGTGCCCAACCATGTGGCAGAGTGAATCACCCAAGCTCCACGCTGGATCAAGGAGAGGGCAAAGCAGCAGAAATTTATCTCGGCTTAGAATCGTGGTTTTAGTGGCAGCTTTGAAAAGCTGTCAGGAAGGCTTCCGCACAGGTGGCTCCAGGAAAGCGCAGGAAGTGGGACAGCAGGCCTTAGAGAAAAGAATTCAGACAACGGAACGGTCCTCTCGGTTTTGTTTCAGAGTTTCATGGCACCAATTTTATAGTTAAAAATAAGATATAAGGTATCAGATGCCAGAATTAGAATATATGAGGTTTATTAAATGATCATGGGTAGAGAAGGAAAGGAGAGAGGGGTACCCCAGAGAGGGAGGAGAGGGAGGAGAGAGAGAGAGAGAGAGAGAGAGAGAGAGAGAGAGAGAGAGAGAGAAGAGAGAAGAGAGAAGAGAGAAGAGAGAAGAGAGAAGAGAGAAGAGAGAAGAGAGAAGAGAGAAGAGAGAAGAGAGAAGAGAGAAGAGAGAGAAAGAGTAAAAGAAGGGGAGTGAGGTAGGTCTACCCTTTTTTATAGGCCAGGGCAGGGCCCCCATGGCAGGTAGGCAGTGATATCACAGGTAGGCAGACTGAAGCAGAATCCAAACACCAATACCTTCCTTCCTCCCTTCTTTTTTCCCCCTTCAGTCATTTTCTTTTTTTCTACTTCCTCTTTCTCTCTGTCTCTGGGTCTCGGTCTCTCTCTCTCTCTCTCTCTCTCTCTCTCTCTCTCTCTCTCTCTCTCTGTAGAACTTTAAGTCAGAGTCTGATAGTCTCAAATATTATAGATGTAATAAGTCATTTTCATTAAAAAAAATCTCTAGAGCAATTTCTAAAGTTTTGTATTTATTTCTACAAAAAAAAAAGTCTATTTCAGGGACTGCAGGCTCTGCTTTTGGCACAAAAATTTTGCTGTGCTTTTCAGTCCAAATCAAGCCTTATTCTTCCTCCTGCTGTCTGTAGCTGAAGCATTTATGAAGCTGCACTGAGTTGGCTCCCCTGCTGACATAACTGCTTGTTTCTAGGGAAGGCCCCAAGGGGAGCCCCCCTCCCCGACATAGTTAGCAATCAGAATATTGTCTTAGAAAGACAAATAATA
The DNA here is from genome assembly GCF_964271855.1 of Acomys minous. NCBI lineage: Eukaryota > Metazoa > Chordata > Mammalia > Rodentia > Muridae > Acomys > Acomys minous. The sequence continues at coordinate 46,500,795 of NC_140497.1, read as the reverse complement.
AAAATTCCAGCCACCTTTTGAACTCACAAAGGTACACATGCTATGTCCCAATCTTCCACTGCCTGGGAAGGAAATAAAGCATGCAAGAGGGATGTAGATGGTGCATGAATTTGTATTAAATTCTGAGGAAGGCAATGGGTATCTCAAGGGGAAATTTTCCTTTTATTTCCAACTTAGAAGAGGTGAAAAAGAAGACTACAGTGTTTATTGTTTCAGGGAAATGAGTTTTGTTCCCAGCATAATAGAACACAATCTATGGGTCCTGTTCTTTTTGCTAGATGAATTTAAGGGTTTGATTGAATTTTTCTGGTGAGAGGTTTTATATAAGAAGAGATAAAAGTAACTCAGTGGTTGTATTCTGCAAACACTGAAGACAGCTCCTTATGTCCTGCCTATAGTGGAGGTTAACCCACAGGCATGCTGTAGGGTGTGCTGGCTCCTGGTTGGCTCTTTTTCCCAACACATTTGTTATGCAATGCATGATGTCTGGACTTGAATGCCTGTGGGAGGTTCTAGGAAACAGAATGCCCTGATGCTATTGACCTTTCATTCAAGGGATGAATGCATATGCCTTTTTCCAGCCTGATAGTTCCACTCCACTGGTTCCTCATCAGTCTGAAGAAGGCTCACATCTCAGGGTATCTGTTCACTATGAGCCACAGGGAAGCACCCACAGTTAAAGTGGAAGAAGAAAGCAGCTCTTGAGGACACTTTGTTTTTTAAATCACCACTGCATGTAGATTCTTTACTCATGGAAGCAACTCTTTCTTGTGTCTCCCCAAGAGTTTTAGGTCATATCACCAAATTCCAAAGTCTGCACCAATTGCTGAGTCTCTTTCAGGTTTTTGGTAGAATAGCCTAACGCAACAAGCGTGTGTCTGTCTTATTGCTAGTTTAAGTACATAAGTGACCTCTTACCCCAGTGAATTTATTGGCCTCTGTACCAACTCTGGTCAGTCTGCTTGCTAAATTCAACCAGGAAAAATGGAATGACATGCTCTGTGCTCGTTACTCACCTGGCTCTCATGGGAGCTTTGATCCCTTGGGCCTATTAGTCTGTTCTCCAGAGGCAGCAGGAAAAAGAAATATCAATGATATTACAGAGCCCATCACTAGCTTAAGATAAGTAAAGACAACTGCTGTGTACATGGTTCCATGGCCTTCATGGTTCATAGTTACTGGGCTACCTCCAGTCTGCACAATAGGGACTAATGGTCTTGCTAGTAGCTTAGGATATTTGGCTTTTAAGTAAGATCGTATAGCTGTGAATCCCTCTCCATTGCTTCTTGGTGGTGTGAACTTAGATAGCTCACTAGTCCTATTGTCTCAGTGTCATATTTCTCCTCTGCCAAGTAGGGACAATAATGATGCTGAATACCAGGACTTTAAGAAGATCACATGATTTCATGGATATAAAATTGTTGGACTGGTGCATGGTGTTGGAAAATCCATGTTCTTCATATGTGTGTGTGTGTGTGTGTGTGTGTGTGTGTGTGTGTGTGTATGTATGTGTGTGTGTGTGTGTGTGTTCTAAGATCTAAAAAGACATATGAACGAATTGAGTCCCACTGAAGGCTAGAATACCTGGCTGATATTTAAATTGTTTTTAAGGAAGATTTTCTTTTCTTTGAAGTGTTAGGAAGGTACATATCATTAAGTATATGAAATAAGTTATAATTTTTATATTTAAATCTAAATAAATTATAAAATAGATACCATAAAATGTGAAAAAATATTTTGTAAATTGAAAAGGGCAATGGTGACAGTTACATTTTGTAACTATTTTCAGCTGTTAATGGTGCAATGACATTATAAAGTGTTAGTTAGCTGAGTGTTTTGGATTCCACCATGCCTTCTCCTCACTCTCTTTTTTACATTAGTTCTTTCTCAAATACACAAATCCTCACAAAGAGTTAATAGAACCTGGCTTTCACTGCCACTGGGGTCACAGGAAGCCCCACAGCAGTGAAAGAAGAAATACCGACCTTTCTGCTTGTAAAGTTCAAGTTCTGGCTTTAAAAATATGCTGGATAAAATACTGTTGAGATAAGAAGGAAATGAGAAAGAGTGCCAGGGTGCATGTAGCCAACAGGGGGCTTTAAAGGACACTCTGCACTTGGGTATTGGATGGAGGTTCATTAGAATCGTCAGATGTGTCAGCAGATGTGTGACCAGAAGGTGTCTCTGCACCATTTATCTTGGATGGGACTCTGCTTCTTTGCGTGTTGGCAGTGAACCGGAGAGGGCCAAGGGCGGGCATCGGGGAAAGAGACGTAGTGAAATGCCTTCCCTGTAATCCTGAGCTGGGAATTGTGCTAGTTTGTTTTCTTTAGCTGCAATGAATACCATGGGCACAAGCAGTTTGGGGAGGAGAGGGTTTATTTCATGTTATAACTTACAGTCCATCAAGAAGGGATATCAAGGGAAGAACCTGCAGGTAAGAACTTAAGCAAAGGCCACCAAAGAACGCTGTTTATTGATTTTCTCTCCCTATGCTCTCACTCATCTTTCTCCTACAGTCTGTCTTCCTGGCCAGGGATGGGGCCATCAACAGTGGGCTGGGCCCTCCACTATCAATCATTAAGAAGATGTGCTCCCCCAGACTTGTTTAAAGACCAATATTATGGAGGCATTTTCTCAATTGAGGCACCCTCTTCCAAGATGACCCTAGCTTGTGTCAAGTTGACAAAAACACAAAAACAACAAACCAAAACAAGACAAAACAAGACTCAACCAACCAACCAAACAAAAACCCAAACTGACGCAATCGTCTACATGTCTCTTGGGGAAAGCATAGAAATTGTGTGACTCAGAGAGAAAGGGGAGAGCAGGAGTGATCACAGACTTGAGGCATGTGGATACTTGAGTGCATCGTGGCAGGTGCCTTCAAAGGGTAGACTATGTGGCCAAATCTCTGAGACAGAGGCTCCATCAGTAGGTTACGGTTGGTCTAGAGGCTAAACGAGTCTGGATGCTTCTCATGATGGAAGGATTGTGATCCACAAGATAAAAGAGAAAGAGTACCCACTCAAAACAGCTAAGGAATGAATTGTGCATAGGTCTGTGTGGAATTAGCTAAAACAGTCTCAACTTGGTGGAATTATTAGTTCTTGGCTAAGGAGGTTTTCTCCAACTGACTATAAGGGAGGTTTGAGTTAGAAGCCACATGTGATTATTATAAAACTATAAAATTAGAGAGTCACGCATCTGAGCTTTTTGACAGAGCACAGCCCAAATCCTTTACTATGTTGCAGCCAACAAGGTGAGAGATGTGGTCATCTGCCAAGCAGGGTCTTTCTCTTAAAGGAAAAGGAGTGCTGCATTGAGGAAAACATGAGGGAGATGAGAACGGAGTAAAAGAAAAGCGAGTGTGGAAAGTTGAACCACTACCGATTAGAAAAGTGTACTGAAGTGTTCCCAATTCCAGCGTACTCAGGATTTATGAAAAGGTCTTCCTCTCCTTGTGACATTGTTGACACAGAGTATGGCCATTACTTTAGTTTCTTACCAATTGTCTGGAGCACAGAACTATCGACACTGCCTTTTAGGCAACTACTTGTTCTTGGGCACTACCGCCTTGCACGTTGTAAGATATTAAATAGCATCCCTGGCTTCTATCCAGTAGCATCCCTGATCTTATTTGTGACAACTACAATTATCCCAAGACATTGACAAATATCCCTTGTGGGGCATAATCACCTCCAATTGAACCACTGTTTGGCAGTATAAATTCTTATATAAATGTGTCCTTGACCGTAATATAGAACACTAAGATACCAGTGCTCTGCATAGAGTGTCAGTAGCCCATGAAAGATAAGATGCAAGAGATGTGCTAAAGTGTGAGGGCAATTTTGAAAATGACAAGTGTGTCAATTTTGTAGGATTAGCTCCTAGAAATACTATGTACACTTTCTTTTTGAATTGCACCTAAGCAAATGTCATTGAAATTCAACCTTGATCCTGAGAATGCTTATTGAGTACATTCTGAGAGCGGCTTCCTGTTTTATCTAAAATATTGTCTTTCATCCCTCTTTGCACATTCTATTTCCCCAGCACTTAATCCCATGCACATCTCACCTTCGGACTGTTTCCAAAGTCTGGGTATGCTGATAAAGGAAAGAACAGGCTGATAAGAGAGAAATGAGAGAGAGAGAGAGAGAGAGAGAGAGAGAGAGAGAGAGAGAGAGAGAGAGATATGCTAAAGTATGGGGTTGCAAGGAGGAAGAGTAAAGTACTGACTTAGGGGACAGTCTGTGTTTCCTATTGAATTATTAAGATGTTGTACCTCAAAAGTTTGTAGATTAAGCAAAAGTAACAACCTAAAAATGTTTGAAAGTTAATGTCAACAAGCAGATCATTAAAGAAAGAAATTGGAGGGTAGGAATCAGAAGATAAGCTCGAGGGGATGACAATTGAGATGTAATGTGAAAACATTATAATAAATAAAAATATAATAAAAAAAAGGGAGAGAAATCGCTTTACAGTCACACTTATTTATTGGCCCAGTTTTCCTCATAAGTGAGGTTTTACTTAGGCTTCAGAGTGAGGATATGATATAAATATTTTGTTCTCAGGGAAACTGAGACTTACAAAAGATATATTAGCTCTAGTTCTTTAAACTGGACTCAGTGATTCTAAGGCTTATTGACAGTTTACTGCAGAAGGATTTATAGCGTCATACCCATGGATTCCCCTGGTGTTTTAATAATTTGTGTGATTTATAGGCTTGGATATGAATAGCTCAGTGTCTTCATCATCTTATCTGATTCCCAAGCTTATCTTCTCCCTTTGAGTGGGGCTTTGTATCTGTGATTAATTCAGCAATTTTGACTGTAAAATATTTGTCCCACAATGAGTTCCCAGGAGGCATGCACACTCTGTCTTTCAGACAAGATGAAAACTGTTCTGTCTCCCCTCAGTAGGGAGCTGGTAGAATAACAGGAGTCACAGCATAGCTGCACGAGGAGAACTGATCCAGTCTCCAAAGAGCAGGCTAAGACGAGGATGCGTTTCTCCTGCTGAGCCGTTGAGCTGAGAAATGGGAAAGAGATTTTGACCATTTTATTAGGCACCATGTGTTATCACCGTCTCACTCCAGAGCAGTTTTCTGGTCTGGGGACTCTACTTGTTTAGCATTTCACACAGCATAACTTATCTATGAATCCGGTTCCTAAAACTTTTGCCACGGTGACCAAACAAGCAAGCGTGAGGTGGGACTACTTCAGCGCTCTTTGCACATTTAACTGTTGAAGCGACTGAGCACCAGGGGTCCTCTTCTTCTTTCATTTCTGATGAACTTCTAGCATGAATGAGCTGAGATCACTCTCCTGCCAGATGTATCCCTAACTATCCATTTGAAGGCATTTGTAAAATTTTTCATAGACAATATTATTGATGTTTGCTGAGGAGGCGTAGGAGTGGTGCTGAGAAAGCATCTGGCTACGTTATCCATTCTGTTTCAAGAGGTTACTAAGGCTCATTAACTCAGCCTTCCCATCAGCCAATAATGAGCACCCTAGTACAACTGCTCAAAGTGTGAACACGGTACTTCCTGCCTTTATGGAGAAATCTTAAAAAAAAAAAAATCAATCCATGCAAGATGGTTTTAAGAGTGTCACTGTTGACTGGCTCCCCCCCCCCCCCCCGCCCCATAACCCACGTTTTTGGCATAAAAACTTTTAGTTCTGAGGAAATAAAGTAGTTTTGTATCCCATACACACATTACCCAACAAAATATGAAAAGCATCTCTGTAAAGCAAAGTGAGTCATTTCGTGGAGGGATAGGCTGGCATTTTAGTGACTTGTCATAAATACTGCCCTGGGACTAAGTAAACTGAGTTTAATGATGAGTTTTACAAGGTAGTTTGTTCCTTCTTCTGGGCTCAATGACCTTTTCCCGAGAGAGGAATTTATGTGAAATCTACATCTCTCTTTTTATATTCTCCCAAACCTTTAGCTCACTAACGAGGAGCAGAAGAGATAAGGGGGGAATAAAACACAAAACTGAAAGGGGAAGGAGGAAAAGGGAGCAGGCTTTTTATCCAGAGAAGCAGTCAAATGGCACACAAGACGCAGCTTTGTCCTCAGGAGGGAGACACAGAATCTTAGGTGGCCGAGGGAATAATTAGCGATCAAAGCATAATACAGCGTAACGGGTAAAGCTAGATTCTCCTGCCACACCCATGGCTTCAGCAAATGGTACCACTGTTCACTCTTTACTTTGGCCAAAATACCCTGATGCTTTTTTTAGCTTCACTTCCTCCCTCACTGGTCATTTCCTTCTGTTGATTTCTAAAATATATGCATGCCCCCATCTTAATGGAATGCTTTGGTCCTAATCACTATCGTCTTTTACTGAGGCCACAAAATATGCTTCTCACTGATTCTACTCTTGCTGTTTACAGCACACACACTACAGTGTAGCTACAAGATCTTTGTAAGTCAAATTCTTACCACATTACTCCCTGGTGTAGAAAAATGTAATGATTTTTACATATCTAGAAGAAATACCTGGCCACCTTTAAGCAACAGAAATCATTATGTCACTTGATTGGGTTATACCACAAACACACACACTCACACACACACACACACACATACCACATGCACATATGCATACATGCACATATGCATACATGCACTCAGTGGAACATGGAGTCGTCCAGGTTTCTTTATTTTCTAAAAATGGGATTTTATCAAAATCCCTTGCTACGCTAGTGAGTAGAAACCTGAACACATTTCTTGCAGTGTAAGATGCATGTTTCTTATTCTAGATTTTAGTGTTGTTGATTCATTCGCTCTTTTGGGTATTCATTTGAATTTGGAGAGGGCTGGCTATATGCCAGGCATTACTCTAGAAGTTGAGACAAAAATGCATAATTCTGGAATACTAGAGGTTTAGTTTCTGATGTGAGCTTAGCTAAAATAGCTAATCCTTGGCTTTTTGGTTTTTTTTTTTAATTTCTTTTTACCTATTATTCTCTAATAAAATCCATCCTGCCGGCAGCCTCCCCTCCCCCCACTCCTCCCAGTCCCTCCCTTTCTCCCAGACCCACTGTTTTTCTATTTCTCTTTAGAAAAGATAGGGTTCCCAGGGATATCAGTCAAACATGGTATAGAAAGATGCAATTGAACTAGGCACAAACCTTCATATCAAGGCTGGATGATGCAGCCACTGGGAGAAAAAGGGTCCCAGGAGCAGGTGGAAGACTATCCTACCCCCACAAAACCCCAAGCCAAACACCTTAGCTTTCTATCCAGTTTCGTCTTTTCTTTTCTTTCTTTTCTTTTCTTTATTTCTTTCTTCCTTTCTTTCTTCCTTTCTTTCTTTCTAACCTCCAATGCTTGCCATGACATAGCAATGAGGATGGTAGAAATATGAGTAACTGTTTCAAGAATAGTTAACAGCTACTTAAAGATTTTCATTGCTGGATATTTGTTAAGATATTTGAATGCACAATCTCATTGTATTTCATAGTCACCTGCAAGATAGGTCCTAATATTATTCCCATTTATGAAAAAGTTGATTCTGAGAAATAACTTAGGCAATGGGGCAACGCTAGACTTTTTATATTTTTTCCCACTTTCTTTCTCTTGCTCTCTTTCCTTTCTTCATTTCATTCTTTCTTAGCACAAGGAAAATTTTATTAAAATCTGAGAGGGAAACAATAGGACAAGCCAAATCAGCTCACTCGGGGCAGCTGCCAGGAGAAGGGACATGAGGAGGAGGAGGAGAGAAAATGACACTTGTTAGAGTTCAAGTCTGAGACAGCAGGCAAGGTCAGCAGTGGAGGTTGGCAAGCAGCCTCATGGCCAACTATAAAGTAGTGCTGGGATAGGGTAGTTATGTAGAACGCGCCATGAAACCCAGTGTCAGGTAATGCCAGTATAGGCCTCTGGCTGGGACTCAAAATAGAAGAGATAGAAAGAAGGAAAAGGAAACGTCACATTGACTCTAGACTGTTGTAAGAGAGAAATAGAATGCAGGGAAAATTTCCCAAGGGTTTGTATCTACGTTTCTCACAATATTGCCATCAAATTTGCTTGCATATGAATGCTGTTAAAAATGGCTCATGTCTTATAAGAATAAAAGACTAAAAGTAAACCCGAATTATTATTTCAAGAAACGTTTCCTTGAGAAAGGTAGACATTTCTTCATGCACATAAGAAAAAAATTTCCCTGGACACCATAAGCAAGACACATGGCACCTGCCAAGTGCAGGCCTTGTTCAGTTTGAGAGCAAGGTGGAAAGGAAATGGCTGTGGTGTGACTTCATGTTGAAGCTCTGGTATTAAGAGGTGAGGTCTGTAAGTGGCGAGTTCAGGCAAAGTCTTCCCAAAAGGCTTATGCTGCAATTCCAGGCTTCCCCCTCTCTTGTTTCTTCTGATCTTCTGTCCTGTAAGGACACAGTGCTCATAATCAGAGGGCACAGCACCATCTTATAAGCGTTCTCATCACACATGGAAGCAGATGCTGAGAGAGCATCTCAGAAAAACCCTCACCACATGCTCCAGCAGATGCTGCCTTCATCTTGGACTTTTCCAGCTTTCATAACTGTGAGAAATTGATTTTTTGTTGTTCATAAAATACCAAGTCAGTGGTATTTTATAACAGGATCAGGGACTGATCAAGAAAGACACCTATGAGTTTTTAATATAACATATGCTTTCGTGGATATCTCTTCAGTGAGCCACAGTGAAAGTAGGTAAATATAAAACTACTTTAAGCTTTTTATAAAGGGAATGCATATTGACTTTAATGTGAGTCACTTTTATGCAAAACTGAACCAAAAAAAAAATCCTTGCTCCAAGTGCATCTTTTTTTATTTGTATGTTGATGAACAAACAACCTCCCAGGGGATGGAAGAACCCATTGTGCTGCTGGCCTCCTGCCTATGGAAAAAGTCCAATAGGATCTTTGAAAACACTGACCTTTTGGATTAGATAATTTTTGCTTCAGGGTGCTCATCAGCATCACTAACCTGGACCAGTCGAGTGTCCCTTCATCCCTATCCCAGACTGAGAACCATGAATACCTTCAGACCTTGAAATTTACTGTTTACTTTGATTTGTGGATTCAAAGGATCCTTGGAGCCTTTCACTGTTCAGAGTTACATGAAAAATGCTTAGGAGCAAAGTGCTCACAAGCAATTTCATTGCAGAAGTGAGGAAATTAATTGGCCTACCACAAAATCTTTGTAATCTGTGAATGATTGGGATGCCTGAAAGGCCCAGCCCTACAGATCCAAAGCGGCAGGATCTCCATGACATAGGCAGCAACAGGATAACTGGGAAGTATCTTGACGAGGATCCAATATATATGATGTCACAGAAGCCAGAGACCTTGAACCAGACCAATGACTCACTGCAAGGAACATTTGCAAGTGAAGATGTGTAGACAGAGGGATATACATCCGACGCACTGTGACATACCACAGCTTTCAGGATGATATGTTTTCTATGCTTTGTATTCATTGTCTGTTTGTTTGTTTCTTGTGCTTTATTTTGAGGGGGAGGTTGTAAGGGCAAAGGACAGAGATGCTGGAACCGACAGGTGAGAGGGAGAGGCACTGGAATATACAATGTGAAACTTACAAAGAATCAAGAAAAAAAATTTTAAAAAGTGAGGAAATGGCATAGGGCTGCACAGAGATTTTTCTTGTGGAATTAAAAATTGAACATGATAAATAGAAACAGCTGCACAATGAATTAGTTCTTTTTACCAGAAACTTAACCCATAAATGCCTAGAATTTAATCAGGGATTTCCTTCAGTGACATAGATATAACTAAAAGACACAATATTGGTGTATATTTTAAAAGAACTTATATGTCAGTTCTCTACAGTTGCATTAATGACATCATTTTATTCAAGATATTATGTAAATCAGAGCAATCATTGTTTTCCAGACGACCAGATGTCTCCTTGTGTTCTTGTGAGGTGAGTGACAAGGGCAGGAGAGATGACTTATCTGGCAAAGGGCTTGCTGAACTACCATGAGGATCTATGTGAGATCCTTACCTCCCTTTAAAAAAGTCTGGTCCAAGAGCATGCTCCTGTAATCCCATTGCTGCACACACAGAACCAAGGGCTCCTTGACCAGAATAGGTGAGAACCAGGCCTAGCTAGAGACCTTATCTCATAAAATAAAGTAAGGAGAAATTGAGAAAGGTACCTGATGTCAATCTCTGGGCTGTACACACACACATGTGTTCAGGGTGCTGCACATCTGTACACACAAACACATGTGATCACACACATACAAAAAGTATTTGAAAATATTAAATAGAAAATCTGTTTTCTCTTGGCCCGGATAAGTTCATGTATCAGCTTCATAGGTTTTTAACATATTTGTCAGGACTTTGTATTTGTTTATTTTGGACTATTAATGTGGTAGTCACTTCAGATCCCACAGAGTTCGAGCATCTGATGAGCATTTGAGATGTCTTGTTCGCTAATTTGCCTCCTGAGAAGCCATTTCGTTTTCTGATGGCCTCGGTGAGGGGGATGGGAGCGGGGAGGCTGACTGCGCTCCCCTGGCAACACTAGAAAGCTTTCTCGCAGCAGGGGAAAAAGGTAACATTGGTTATTTATGATACAGTTCTTTAGTCTTCTCAAGAGCCCCTGTGGGGAGAAAATGAATTTTAGTTCTTTCATTAGAGCGGCAGTTTGAATAGCTTACATAGCTCATCCTGGCTTCTTATCAGTAAAATCTCAAAAGTCTTGCCTGGGATAACCTGCTCTGTATGTTGTCTGTGTTGTAGATGAGGATGGAACAGCAGTCTGTATTTAAAGGCTTATACTGAGCTCATAAATCTATTGCCTTCAGGTAAAACCGACTTTGCTAATCAAGTGACAGTCAATGAAATAGTTTACCCATATTCTGCTCCTGTAGCTTCTTCACACTGCACAATGAAATCCAGCCCTTAAAATGTCTAAATTAGGGGGCTAGACAGATGGCTCAGTGCCTAAGAGCACTGGCTGCTCTTCCAGAAGACCCAGGACTCACATGGCAGCTCACAATGGTCTAACTCCAATCCCAGAAGATGCAGCACCATTCTCGCCTCCACAGGCACAGCACTCAACGTGGTGCACAGACATACATGGAGGCAGAGCACTCCTACATCTAAATAAATGACAAGAAAAACAATTTTCTAAGTGTCTAAATTACACGTGTATGTCAGTAACTTGAATCTTTAAACATATATTTTCAATACAATTTTTAAATTTAAATGAAAGTAAAAGGTAATTTTCTGATTTCCCAGATGCTTACTATTTGGCTTTTAAAAAACAGTAGCGGATAGACCCAGTCTCATTTGCTATAACTAACATTCACTGACATAAAAATAGTGACAATTGATACAGTTATGACTTTTATTTTTTTTCTAGTCTTGAAAAGTAAATTATACCATTCATAAACTTATTGGAAAAAAATTTCATTCAGCCTTTGTTATAGTCTCTGGAAAAAGTATACTGGATCTTAAATTTAAAAATCAAAAGTTTTGTCACTTCACTTTATGTGATCCTTCTTTTAAATATATGTGAATTTTTAAGAATTCAAATGTAAGATTATTCTTCTAAAATATTCTTAAGTCTATTGCAAGGATTTTTGGAATCTCCCTTACTGACATTTGAAATTCTCAGTGAAGTGGTTTCTTCTGTGCTGCAGCTGCTCTTCTGCTGCTAATAGTTTCTTATTGCTAATAGTTTCAGAATGTTTTTTAAATTAAATTTCAGTCTTCAAAATCTAACCCATTATTTCTTTCCCTTCCAAAAGGTTTTCTTTCCCGGCTCCCTTTGTCTGCAACAGAGCTACTCTGAGACCTCTGAAACCTTGGCTCTGCTGAACACCTTGAAGTTTTCTTCCTTCCTTACCTGTACCCAATCTTTCTGAGTACTGCCAGTGTGCAAATTCAAGTGGTTCCCAAATAATTACAAAAACACACTGTTGTTCTTTTTAACAGGCATTGCTCTAATTCAAGTACTCTCTCTGCTATAACATAAATTTCTCTGAATTCTGATGGTCACATGACCGCTACACTCCTAAACTCTTTGATCACTTCCCGTTGCATTCGTTATGAAGCCTTACCCCTGCCAACTAACACTTAAAGCCCAACTTCTAGTCTGCCATTCAGTAACTTTTTATAAACATTCTCAAATTATTGAATGGAATAATATTTATATTTCTGCTAAGGTTTGTGTGTGTCTTCCAAAATACATGGTAAAATTTAACTGGTATTACAGCAGTAGGTAGGGTTGGGGCCTTCAAGAGGTAGTCAGGTCATCTCATGGATGTATCAATGTTGCTATTATGGAGCGGGTTAGGAGACAGTTCCTAATTTAGAGCCAGATTTCAATTCAGGCGTCCTCTCTGCCTCATTCCAGCTCATTTCTACTACATTATGATACAACACAAAGACCTTTCCTAGATCCAGCACATGTTCTTGGATTTGGCAGCCTTTAGAAGTGCTCACCAAACGTATTTATAAATTACTTATTCTGTTTCATTCTAGGAGAAGGAGGAGGAGGAGGAGGAGGAGGAGGAGGAGGAGGAGGAGAAGAAGAAGAAGAAGAAGAAGAAGAAGAAGAAGAAGAAGAAGAAGAAGAAGAAGAAGAAGAAGAAGAAAGAAGAAAAGACAGCAAAGTAAGGCAATGTCTCCAGGTGGAAATGTATTGTCTATAAGAAAGATCATAATATTTTCTTTAAATACAAATTAACCTCCCTTCTTTGATCTAATACATTACCTATTTTTGTCTTTTAAAATTAACAAACATCACATTAATTTCTTAAATATTTCATGTGAATACATCTTCTAATCATACACTGCATGGTGGGGCTATTGAAATTTCAAAGGATTTCAAAGGAATTTATTACTCTGTTTGTTCATGGGCCTTTGTACTGGTTAACTTTTTTTTTTTCCGAGACAGGGCTTCTCTGTGTAGCCTTGGCTGTGCTAGAGACACTTTGTGGACTTAGCTGGCCTTGAACTCACTCACAGCAATCTGCCTACCTCTTCCTCCTGAGCCCTGGGATTAAAGGCATGCTCCACCATGCCTGGCTATTTACTGGTTAACTTTTTATGGCTGTGAAAAAATACACCAGATGAGCAAGTTGAAAGAAAAAAAAAACCCACTAATTTGGTCTTTCAGTTTTAGAGATTTGGGTCCGTGGCCGCTTAGTCTCATTGTTTTGGGTCTGTGGTGGTATAATACACTATGAGGGACATTTATGGTAGAGTTATGTGTGTGTCTTATGATAGTCGGAAAGCAAATGGAAAGAGAGGAGCGAGGGAAAGAGAGAGAGAGAGAGAGAGAGAGAGAGAGAGAGAGAGAGAGAGAGAGAGACTGTATGACCTTGCGACCTTGAACGTAAGCTATTTAAGCTCTGCGATTGTCAACTCATGTCCTGGTCCTCATATAACCTACAAACACTGAGCACGGATGGCAGACCATGATAGGGAGCTGTAAGTTTTGTCTTTGGTTCTAGCTTGGGTCTCTGGGTGTCCAGCCTCTGGTTCCTCGCCCTCCAAGCAGTGTCAGGTGTGGACTTCCTCTGGTGGCCCTTTTCCTCTTCCTGAGTTGCCTCCTCCAGTTTGTGCCTAGCCTTACTGTAACTTGTTAGGCCATGTTGGGTGGATATCCCTGGGAGGCCTGCTCATTTTTTTTTTTTTTAGCAGAAACTGAGGAGGAGTAGATCTGGGGGGTGGGGGGAGAGGAGAAGAGAGGAGATGGCTGGGAGGCAAGGAGGAGGGAGGGGGGACTGTACTCAAGATGTAATACATGAGAGAAGAATAAAAGAAAAAAGAAGAGATTTAAGTGACGTTAAGAGGGTGCAGTGCTGGGTGAGGGATCTGGGGGACTTTAAATCTCAGCAATAAAGAGGAATAGATGGTGAAATAGTTCCATGTCCCCTGCCAGATGTGAGACAGAGGAGTGAGAGGTTTGATCCTGGAGTGTGAGGGAGATAGACAGACACACAGACACACAGACAGGCAGAGATAGACAGAGAAGCAGACAGAGACAGAGAGATAGAGAGACAGAAAGAGGCAGAGATACACAGAGACAGAGACAGACAAAGACAGAGAGATAGAGGTGGACAAAGGACATGTATGGGGGTGGGGTGGGTCTGGAGCCCAGTTTGCTCTCCTCTATAAGTCAGTTCATTTCGGTTGGGCCTCAGCTTCTGACAGTTCCACCATCCCTTGATTGCACCATAAACTACAGGCTGAGTCTTTAACACATGGGTCTTTGCCGGGTGAGGTGGGGTGAGGTGGAGTGCTGTGGGGTGGGATAGCAGATTTCCGGTTTAAGTAATAATAGTTGTTTTTTTTTTTATCATAATTATGGGTTTGCAAGCAACTATAGAATCAAATGGAAAATCAACCCAGTCTTTTAAGTTTTATAGTAGCTGAAAATAGAGGTATATAGTTTATATTTCTTATCACATGAGTACTTTAAAAATAGAGGGTTTTGTTTTTTGTTTCTGTTTTGGACTAGAACAGCATGCTCTCTCTCTCTCTCTCTCTCTCTCTCTCTCTCTCTCTCTCTCTCTCTCTCTCTCTCTCTCTCTCTCTGTATGTCTGTATCTCACAACTGATGCTAGACTAAAAACTTGGGGAAATGTTTAGTGAATGACTTCATATTTTTGGGAAACAGGTAGCTTTTCTTACCGAATAGCACAGGCCAGTTAAAAATCCCCATTTGTCGCTAACAAGACCTTAGAGCAGGGCTAGAAAACACGGGTATCTATGGTGAGTGGGCTATATGAGGGGACTGAGCAAACTGTGGGGGACAGCACAGCTCAGAGGAGCACTGCAGCCTTCCTGTTCCGACCGTTGCTCCTCAGCTCTGGTTGCTATTTCACCTGGGGTCTCAAGTCCACTGTTGCCACACTCCCTGTTTCAGGAGTTGGACACTGGACTTTTTTATTGGGAATGTCCGATATGTTTTAGGGCTTCACAAACCATCCAGGTGGAATTCAAGATTTGTAACCTTGAACTTAGGAGAGGCTTTTGTTGCTGACGATGCAATTCTAGAAGCAGTCACTCAAGCTCATGAAGTAAATGGTAGCAGCTGGTCAATGAAAGTCAGTTAAAAAAATGTCAAATTATAAATAAAAACAATTGGCTGGGTTGCGAATATCTAAGAACAATGCATGGGGCTGTATGTGCCCACAATTTTATGTTAACTTAGACACATTATTTAAGATGTTTTATTAATCTTTATTGTTGTGGTCAGGGCTTTGGCCTGAATCTATGCTCCCTGGTAGAATTTTGTGATCGTCTTTTGTGTATAGGTGCTAGCTACTGTCCTCCGTTCCTGGTCCCTCGTCATTCAGAGTACGGGGAGAAGGATTGCCATATAAGCAGAGTGAAAAAAAGTTTTAAATTTCCAAGACTTTCTTTCCCACTTATAAATTGCCTTATCATTTCCAAATGAGACTCCATTATTTTTTAGTGCCTTGTCTTTAATCAAAGCGCTTAATAAAAAAAAAATTAAATTAAGTTTCTTGGAAACAATTCTCTTCATACTCCTATTTCATCAGCTTATGTAATATTTAATTAATCTAGATAATTACAGTGTAAAATAAAACTAGCAAAACAAGTTTGGGGGAAAAATAATAAGACCAACTCTTGGCAGCCATTCACTCCAACAGATGGAGAAGAGGCGCATAGAAGTATAAAGATTGGCGTCTTGGAATGCAGTGTGCTGTGGTCAGTGCTCAGCGACTTCCCAGGGAGGACTCCAGCTCACAGTTGAACACATTGAAATAATTAAGAGTTCGCCAGTTAGCAACAGGGGATTGTGTCACGGTCCTTGGTGCTGCTCTGTGACTCCCAGAGTTCCTCTGGGGTTGGATAATTCTGGCATGGAGAGACATCATTGATCTTGCGTGTAGAGGGCATTGCTTCTGAATAAAACACCGCCACACAAAGAGGGCTACGGTGGGTGCTTTAGGAAAATTTTGCTTTGTGTAAGTCTACAGAAGCCACACATCAAAAGGACATGTTTTTATGTAAGAGGAGGTAAAGAGAACATTCCAAAGTTCACGTTACTTCTCATGGGAAAAGCAATCTTTATTATTATTATTTTTTTCTACCCACAATTTCCATCCCATTTTGTATTCAGTTCTTCCATAGAGCAATTATTTATCTTCACAAATAATGGCTTGTACTCAGATTAAAATTCAGATTCGCCTTTGTAAACAGCTCAAGATCCTTTTAAGGAATCTAAAAATATTCTTTGCCGCTTTATCCCACCAGGATCATTGTTTTTAATCTATTGTTGGTAATTGTTATGCTTCACTCACAGAGCTCGCTAAGTTAAATCTTATGGGTATTGCTTAGACCCACAGATATCTGCATTTACTTTTAAAATGGCAGATAGGTTTGAATAGCAGAATTACAAAACATGTGATATTTAGCTATCCAGCTAATTGTTTTTAAAACACTTAAACCAATTGACTTTTCACATTACTTAATAATTGAATGCGGCAATAGCAAACAGTTAAAATAGGCATTTTAATACTCATCAGGAAATGCCTATGGAATAACCATTCACTGGCCTAAGACGTTTTGTCAAAATGATCTTTAAATATGTGGAGGTTCATCTTGCAGTCCCTGGGACTCTACCCCTTTATTTATAGAGCTGAATCTTTAAATGGAATGTCTGAGTTCCACATTATTACTAAGGCCAGATAGTGATTTTTATACACAGTGACACTTGTGTTCAGTGGAGAAGGCAGAAAGCATCTCTTCCTACAATGGACCTAACATTGTTAAAATCCGGGGGAAGACAAGGCATCGTTTTCTAGGGCAATCTTCACACAGGGGCTTTGCAGACCTTGCCCATTTGCCTACCGGGACCTTGGAGGTTTGCTCTGCCATGTTATGAAATGACGAATAACTAAAGTGTTAAACCCAGGGTAGAGAGAGAAAGGCTGGCTGCCGTAACGAAGTGTTTCAAAAGGACGTTTAACTCAGTATGTCACCTATGGTTGAGAGAAGTGGACAGGGTAGTCAACCTGGTACATGGAGAGCCAGAACGCACGGATACTGACTTTCTGATTCCCCTTTTGTGAAGCGCAGGGACCAAGACGCCGACTTTTCTTTTAAAAGTCTCATCACAGCCCAGAAATCTGGGAACAAACCCTGCTTCTGAGTGACCAGCACCACAGGCCCCAGGATTACGAGAGGACAAGATGGATGGAGCTCTTATATTTGAGTCTGTAGCTCTGCCTCTACCCCCATACCGGGGACTTCCTGAAATGGAGGTTTACGGGTAGCTCCACCGTAACGAACAGAAAGGCCATTCGCCTAGTGTATTTTGCTTCTAAAGGAGACTCATTATCTCTATCGCATACAAGTGCTGTTCTGAAAATAATTAAAATCTATTAAAACAATCCAGGCCCTTGGTATTTAAGCAGTCAGGCAACTCATTTATTTATTTTCTGTGTGAATATATTAATGTGATTTAATTTATTTATGATATGATTTAATAAAGTTGTAAACATAAATGTATTATTCAATATTTATGTATTTTGTAATTATCATATCATATTAATAATCATATATTTCCAATTATAGAAACATTACATATAATTATATTTAGATAATATAAAGTTATACATAGAAACAATATTTAATATAAACATATACATTTATTAATAAAATAAAATACATTTATAAATAAATAGATATAAAGTAATATATTTAGTAAACAACAGTATAAATTATTATTTTCTTTTCATGTAAATAGAGTGCTAGAATACATAATATTATTACATATATATTTTCATTTTGAGCGAACATATAATTCTCTCATTAGTAAATCACATTTTCCTCCTTTTCTCCTTCTGAAAATACCATGTGTAATATTCTGAAGTTAAAGACCACATGGCTCAGCTGAAAGCTCACACTGTATCTTAGAGGTGAATGGTTATGATGTGAGCTAGTTACTGAGACAGGCTGTACACAGTCATAAATGGGGGAGCACAAGTGTAGGGTGTTCTTTTCCTGAAATTATTTTGTAAAAATTCTTCTGGGAAGAAGAATAAATAATAACAGACTAGATCCTTCAGGCTACTTAAGTGGCCTTGGATTCATATTTCAGTAACTGTGTTCTCACTGGGTGACTACTGTTCATCTATTTGCCCAAATTTTGTGGGACTCCTGAACAGATTTTCATCTCTTTTCTGCCTTCTCGTGTAAATACATAACCATATTGGATCATGTAGCTCCTGATTTTGAGAAGTGACATGTCAGCCTTTTAAGACCAGGTAAACAGAGTTTGCATCATTGTCTCTCTCATCTATTACAATTCTCCAATCTCTCCAATGTCCAGAACTGTTACCCTTCTAAATAATGGCAAAGTTTGTTTGGAAATCTATTCAAGAAACAATTTAGATGTGTCTTAAAAGTAAGAGCCTTTCTTCATTGCCCCATATGTTACATACTATATGTGCAAAAGTGCCCAAGGCATAACATTTAAGATACACTCTCACAATGTTTACTTAAAAAATTGACATTATATGAAGTATTCAGTTTGGCCAAAAAAAAAAAAAAATCTACACAAACCGTTATGGCTCATTTAAAGTTGATTTCTCTCTAGGGTGAGAGATAAAGATCTAGCTTCATTCGTGTTCCTATGGATGCTCAGCAGCCTGCCACAGTTTTGAAGAGTGTTCTTTTGATTTGTATTTGTGTGTGTTTTCCCACCCTAAAGGACTCTGTTCGGTGTCGTTGCTGTTGGTTTTTTTGTTTGTATGGTTTTTGTTGTCGTTGTTTTTGTTTGCTTTGCAGAAGCTTTTGCATTTGAAATAATTCTACTTGTCTAGGTTTTGTTGTTGTTTGTGAAAGAGTTGGGCAGTGAGAACTCATTAGAGAAAGGAGATCAATCAGGGTGGTCTTTCGGGGAGAGTTATCCTTGAACTCTTTTTGTACTTGTCGTCACTTCCTGTCCATTGTGACTTTTAACTGTTGTTGACCACAGGATCTTGTAGCCATCGTTTTTTGTTTTTTGTTTTCTAAGTATTTGGGGCCTAATTATCAAGCAGTGGGCCCCTGCCATTCAAAATAAAATCCTTCTCTCATTGTTCACATCACATATTTGACTACAGTGACAAGAAAAGTAACTAACGGCAGAACTCACAAAGCCAGCAAGCTCTAATGTAAATGAAGGACTACAGTGGATCGTTTCATGATTGGCTTTTTGGCTATGACATATACATCAGATTGATGTTAGACCTTAGTAATAGATTCCTGAGGAACAGAGGCTCTGGATTGAGCCTGGCTGCAAAAATTTCTATAAACCTAAAGTTTACAGAATTACATTTTACAGAAATAAATTAAAAATTAAATAATTGAATTATTAAAAAATACATCATAGACCATTCTTTTAGCTTCATTATTTTCCAACATTAAGTAATGATTTTTCCCCCTCCCAACCATGCTAAAGAAAAGACAGGAGGGCCTTTTCAGGGCTTGGGTAAGTTAGGGGAGTACTACTGGAATTTAGAGTGGCATTTGATCAATGAATAGGATGAGGCTAACACATTGTTATTTCTGACATTGCAAATGCTCTGCTTTGTGATTAGACCATCTGTGTTTGCTAATTGGTGCTCTTGGAAGTTAGACTCTACTCCCACAGTGCCTGGGAGACGACTGGGGAGCTATCTTTCTTGATGATTCAATTTTACAGGAATAGCCCCCAGCTTCTGCAAAAGACACGGCTCAGTTATACATCTGGCAAGAGGCCTTAAAAAAGATTCATATCCCTCCAAAAAGATAAAGAATTAGCAATTACAATTTTCCTTCAAGTAGATGGTGGCAGTAACGAGAGGTCGGAGCCTGGGGTTAGGAAGCAGGCTATCTAAGGTGGAGTCAAGCAGCCTATCTAAGGTCTAGTTAAGCGGAGGGAAATGTGAACATCATCTCCATCACGTTTACTTCTTGCTCCTCCTGACCTAGAAGTGTTAGCTATGGAAGAAAGTGGGTCATTAGGAATCTCAGTCTTCTGTTCCCTATGGTTCTGGTTGGTCCATAGATGCTCTTCTATGATAGGAGGCAGAGGAGGTTTCAACTTTAAGACAAGGGCTACTCTACTGAACGGTAAAAATGCTGGGACTCTATTAAGTCTTACAGAATTCTCTCTTTATCCATCTTTTTATTTGCTTTCTGAGAATTTCAGTACATGTATATAATGTATTTGGTCAGATCCCCCAGTTTCAACTACTCTGGAGCTCTCTAATCCAACACATCCCCCTTTCAATTTCATATTTTTTTCATTAAAAAACAAAAACAACAGCAACAACAAAAAACCAACGAACCAACCAACCAACGAACCAATCAAAACCCACTTGCTTCAATTTAGTGCTGCTCATATGCACTTACTTGTGGGAAAACCTATCAATGGTTACAACCCGCCCAAATGACTCTCCCACCTATATTAATTATCAATCACTCTTTAGCTAAGGGCATGGCTTCCCAAGCCCACTTCCTATTAATTCTGGGACTTTGTAAGTCCTTCAGAGGTTTTTAAAAATTAACTATTATAAACATTATGCTACCTGAGACCCCCTACAGTGTAGCTAAAAAATAAAAATCTATCTTTAATAACGTTTTATTTTAAAAATTCATTTTCAGGCAAGACGTTTAAAGTACACAACATGCATCATAGCAAAATGTTAGCTATGGTTAAATAAATAACATACCTCATCTTTCATAGTTATCTTTGCGTTAGTAGTAATGCAACTTAAATATGTTCCCATAACCAATCCTCAATATGTAATGCAGTAAAGCTAGCAGTTGTTCTCTCCTACATCAAATTTCCGGATCCATTAATTCAACCCAACTGCGAAAGCTTTAAACTGCTCCTTCTTGCCCTACATCTCTAGCCTCCTTCCCCCTGGGAATCATCACTATATATTTCTATATAGTCATCATTGAAAATTTTTCGATTCTTCATATGGCTAATTTTCTTTGCATCAAGCTTATTTCGCATGAAGTGTTGTGTTCTGGATTCATCCATGTTCATGCAAATGGTAATATTTCCCTTTGTCTCTAAGGATTGAGTTTTATGTCTTTATGACTATACTATCAATGGGTCCCAGGTTTGTTGCTAGATCTTGGGTTAGTGAATAAAGCTGTACTTGAATATGGAGTACAGGTAGCTCTACAAAGTACTAATTTAATTTGCTTTGGTTATATACTCATCCAGGAAAATTCCGCATCACATGGTCATTCTAGTTTAATTTTTGGTGAGCGTCTACCATCTGTACTAGTTTATATATCTGGCAATAGTGTTAAAACTTTCCCTTTTTCCCCACTAATGCTAACACTTGTTATTGCTTATTTTTCTAGTAAAGACCAGCCTTACAGGACTGAGGTGAAAGCTCAGCACAGTTTATATTTTCATTTCCCTCTCAATATCAAATATATATCAATATCATATACATATGCATATATATATATCACAAACTTATGTTGATTTCTGTGATGAACTGGCATTGCTTTCTGTTTGGGTAATCTGTACTGAAGAACATTATTTTTCTTATTTCCAGTACAGGGTCATTTCTATTATATTGGCATTTCATCTCTTGTTCAGCAATCATATGCTGACTTTTCCTTTTGATGCAAAACTCGATAAATGAGGAATGAATGCATTTCCTCCCCACTTTCTTGACTGTCATTGGGTTGTGCCCAGAAGAACATTATCATTCAAATGTTCTTTTAATCATGAGGTCCATAACATTACTAGCAATCAGAACAGATTTGTAATTCGTGAGCCATGTGGAAGGAAAAGATATCTTGCTTCACTGAGAAAATAGACAATTTTGTGAAATATTAGCCATTTATCTGTCAACGTGGGCTATTATACATTGAACCACAGCAAGAAGCTATCATCGCCTTCCAATCCTTCTCATTTATGCTTTAACGGAGAGTATTTTTTTATATCTTGTATAAAGCTGATCCAAATTCTATATTTGAAATCACTTTTGACAAAAATAGCAATGAGAAAATATTAATCAAGAGAACACGATTTGAATGGTAAAATTAGAATTAATAGGTTGACTGCAATTATAAAAATGTAAAAATATCAATCGTGAGACAACAATGAGGAAGAAGGGCACAGAGAATAGCATGGTTCATCTTTTCCCCTCCACTGCCTCTTCTCACCACTGCAGGGAGTCTTCTCATGTACCAGATATGAACACTGTTCAATTGTGTGCCTGTACAATCTGTTATCCTTTGTAAAGCTTCAAAATCCTGAAACGTTTTTTAACCTATACAAGAACAAGTATAGAACTGATCATCAGAACATGTGATTATTAATTCTTGCTCTGTAACTCACAGCGTATAAATGATCTAACGTTAGTTGAGCCATTAAGTCTTTCAGAGCTTAGCCTGCCTCATCTGAAAAAGGTAAATAATAAAAGGTATTTCCGTTTTGTGTGTTACAAAGTTGCAATGGGCATCAGATAACCTGATGCACGCTAGTGCATCCTGCAACCAGGAGGCACTGTAAAGAATCACGATTTGCGCTTCAGTGCATGCATTGAACATAGTCTGTATAATCTCTATTTTCAGATGCTAACCCTTCATCATGTTGACATTTGCTAATTTTAAGTCATGCTGCAAATGAATGGCTCAGATTGGAACACCTGCTATCATAATTTTTTAAGAAAATGAGTATCATTTGATTTACTAGAACATTTTATCTTAATAAGATCAGTTCAGCATTTATTAGCATGTATTAGCCTGTAATTCCCTTAACAGACTACCATACTCGAGCCTTCTCTCAGACGCCAGAGTGGCAGTTACGTTACTCTCTAACAAGACACTCCATAGGCACCACTGTACCCAAAAGTTCTCACGTTTTTTCAAAGAATACTTTGAAATGTATAATATTTGAAAGTAAATAAGTGATGGCTTATCTTGCAAGAACACAAACCCCATAGAATCATACTTCTATGTTACATAATGTTTTCCTGTATTTTTAAAACCGGATAACTGTATATTTTAACCAGTAATCTTCTACCAAACCAAATTTCCCTTTGTATATATTTAAAGCGACTACAAAGAAAAAAAATATCACTGGAAGACATCTTAAAATAAATGCGGATGCTAGAACGTGAACACAAAATAATTTGCATTTGTAGGAAAGTTGTAGCTCTGTTTCCCCCAGATTCAATCCCCTAGTCTTGTGCCTAGCACTGTAACAGAACACCAGCTGAAGGCTTTCTTCACCCTTCCTCACATCTCCTGTGGATCCCACAGACCATCCCCTCCCAGCCTCCCTCCCCGCCACTACTCATAGTATCTTAGTTCCTCACTCCAGAAGAAACTATCTTCTAAGCCAAAGCCCATACTCCTTTCTCTCTGTTCTCCCAGATACAACCCTCCAAGTCTTGTCCATAGTATTGTACAAGAACAACAGCTGCAGCCTTTCTTCCACTCTGGCCAGGTGTCCTATTGAACCAATAAACCATCCCCTCCTAATTTCTTGTTGCTTTGTCTCAGACCCCAACCCGAACAGGCAGACCACGCTACCACAAGGGCAGTTCCTCCCAGAACAACAAACAGATTGAAGGTACACTCACACTTCTCCTACTGTTCCTGATCTCCAGTTCCCCCAATATCGTCCCCAGCTCTGTAGCTAAAAACCTGCTGTGGTCTCCCTTTCTTTCTGACCTTATTCTCAAGGGATCACAAAGATCCTCTCCTCCAAACTTCCCTCCTCCAACTAACTCCAGTTACCAAACCTTCAATACCAGCAGACATTGCCTGCGGATACACCAGCTGAATAGGCCAGGAAAACAGGTAAGACACAGCCATCACACTCTCCTAAATTCAGGAGAGGGAACAGTAACCAAGGAATTAAACACCTACCCAACAAAGACAAATCTAAAACCCAGCAACCAGACTCAAACCCAGATCCTGAGAGGCTAGCACAAAACCAGCACCGGCTCCATGTTTCCTTTCGAGCCCAGATATTCTACCACACCAGGCTCTATTATTCTAAAATAGCTGAATCACAAGAAAAAAGATCATAAAATCAACCATATGAAGATGATAGAGGCTCTTAAAGAGGAGATTAATAAGTCCTTTAAAGAAACCCAGGAAAACACAAACCACTGGATGAAATGAATAAATCCCTTAAAAAAAAGAGCCAAGAAAACACAAACAAAACAGTTGAAGAAAACAAGTGAAACTGTCTAAGACCTGAAAGACGGATCTAGGAGCAATTTTTAAAAAACTCACAAATTCTGGAAATGGAAAATTTATGAATTTGAAGAGAAACTACAAAGGGAAAGTTCACTAACAAATACAAGAGGTGGAAGAGAGAATCTCAGACATTGAAGATACAGTAGAAAAAATGGAAACATCAATTGAAGAAAATGTTAAATCTAAACCACTCCTGACAAAACATCCAGGTAATTTAGGACAGTATGAAAAGACCAAACTTAGAATAACAGATATAGAGTCTACATAGGTTCCATCCACAATATGCCTTCTTAAAAAATGTGTGTGTACGCTTGTATATGATGTGTTGGTCCTCACCTTACCCCACTGAAGGCAGGGTCTCCTGCTCACTGCTATGTGTGGCAAGCTAGATGGCCAGTGAATATTTGAAGATACTCCCATCTCTGCTTCCTATCTCATCATAGTGGTTTTTTGGATTGTAGATGTATCCTACAGTTTTCCGGCCTTATGTTGGCTTATGTGCCTCCTCCTCAGATCATTATACTTTGGTGACAAGCACTTTATCTATTGAGCTAACTCTCTAATCTCACAAACAAGACTATTAAAGAACTGGAGGATTTCAGAGATTTTAAAAAAAATTTTGGATGCCGTATTTGCTTCTTCATTTTCCATCAAAGCATGCATATCTTCAGTTAAGTTTCCATGTTTTTCATGTGTTTTTTTCAAACAAAGTACCCTTGTCTCTCCTTGAGTAAATAAATAATTGAAAACTCAGTTTAGCTGAGAATCATGGTCTCATATATTTCCATGTCTGTGCATTGCCATTCAATGACATTGTAAGGCAAGATAATCAAGTATGTTTTAAATTTTTTCTTCATCCTAAAATATTTCATACTGTTAGCTCTCATAACTGTCTCTACTGTAGCCGGATGCCTATGGTCAGTGCTGCCTCTTGAAGTCATGTTAATGTCCCTAGGCACACGAGAGCCGGCTCCTCCACACTCCAGACACTCCATGGCTCTCCTCACCTAATGATCTGACCCAGATGCAGATAGAGACTCAGATTCCTTTGGGGCTGCCCACTATAGTTTGACATTACTCCAGTGAATATATGAACTAAACAAAATGCATGTGATTCTTTTCCTTTCTTTCCTTTCTTTTCTTTTTTCTTTTTCTTTTGGTGAGGAGGAAGGAGGTCACAGGGGAAGGGGTGAAGACTAGGAGGTAAGTGCAATTGGAGTGCATAATGTGAGATTCCCAGTAATTCAGAAAAAAAGTAATTAGAAGGAAAAAAAAGTGTTTTTTAACCCATACGATATAGCCTAATTATAGCTTTTCCTTCCTCTATTCCTACTAATTGGTCTCCACCTTCCAATCCTCCAGATCCACTCTCTTTCTGCCACTCATGAGAAAGGAACAGGCTTCTAGGAAACAACAACCAACCATGAAAAAATTAAATATGATAAAATGAAGCAAAAACCATCACATTGAAGTTGGACACGTAGTCCGATGCCCAAGAGCAGACTCAAGCATCAGAAAACTTGAGGGGCACCTGGGAAAATCCATGGTCATAATAGTCCTTAAAGAAAGCAATGGAGCCAGCTCATTTTTTTTTCTTTTTGTAGTCCCACTGAGCGAAGACTTCTGATGATTCTGTTGATAGCATCCGTACTTTCTAATGCATATCTTATTTCCGTGTAAGCATTTGTTTTGACATTGCTCAAAAATCTCTCAAGGTGTATGCTTTGAAGTTGTGTATTTTTCTGAGCTGACAACCTTAGAAATCACGAAAGGCCTCTAAAAAGTAATGTTGTTAATGGCATTATAATTCTGACATTCCTTTTTAAAAATATGTCCTCTAGAATGGTTCTTTAAAGTGGTGCCACTCAAGACAACTTAGGAAAAAATGATTACCTGTCCTTTTTTTTTCGTACTCTAGAAATCTTTATTTTTTTAATTTTATGAGTATGAGTGCTTTGCTTACCTGAATGTGTGTGTGCCATGTACATGCAATGCCAGCATAGGTGAGAAATGGAGATTGGGTCACTCGGAATTGAAATTACTAATAACTGTGAGCCACTGTGTAGGTGCTGGAAGCTGAACCCAGGTTCTCTGCAGCAGCAGACATTCCAGTCATCAATGTCTTATAATTTTTATCTTCCCTCGTCTGGGTTGTTTCAAGTCTGAGTTGTAGGAGTTGCGTTGATGATGTGCCAGTCAGGATTGGGCACTGTTGTTCTCTGAACTTTGACTAATAGTAGATTTTTGTTAATAGTCTTCATGTGCTGCAAACGGATGCTTCTTTGATGAGCGGTGAAAGCTACACTGATCTGGAGATGCCGAGAATAGGTACTTGTGGAGTGCTTAGCCCAAAATAAGGCATTTGTTTCGTACCCTTCCCTGAGGCTCAAGAACTGTTGTGGGAGAGATGGTAGAAAAGATTATGAACCAATAGAGGTTAGGTAGGCTCCGAGTAAAACAGTGTCTTCCGGACATGATAGGACTGTTACACTGTTTGCATTGAGGCTAGCCCGAGATCAAGCCAGTCAATAATCCAGCATGGATGGAGCAGAACATGAGTCTCAACCCCTAGCCTAAGAGATACAGGCAGTTAATGGCTTTTAGGAGAGGAACAACAAGTTATGTTTAAATGTGTGGCTACTGGAAAGTTGACTATGCTCCAGTGGATGACTCCAAAATGAAAAGTATATGGGCAGTGCAAATTTGTGTCTGTGAGTTATATATATATTTTTAAAAATGACATGGGGTTATTGTTAGGAGAATGGATCAGAGGTGTATCTGGTTGGGAGTAAGAGAAGAAGAGGTAAACATGTTAAAAATATATTGTATGCATATGATTTGAGCGATACTCATAAACACACAGTCCGATTAGTTCATTGGTCTGACTTGTTCATTTTTGCGCAGGAAGACTGTCCATGTGGTTATCACACTAACCACAGTGTTAGCTACACATCCTCCAGACAACATAAGTGTAAGAAGTATAGGAATTATTTGTGTTGCTTATGTCAGGCCATCAACGTATATTA
Organism: Acomys minous; assembly: GCF_964271855.1. Taxonomy (NCBI): domain Eukaryota; kingdom Metazoa; phylum Chordata; class Mammalia; order Rodentia; family Muridae; genus Acomys; species Acomys minous. The sequence goes on along the minus strand of NC_140497.1, from coordinate 46,473,546 downwards.
AAATTTGACGAGTGGTCTAGACCCCGAGAAGTGATCTTCAGAAATCATGTATCATCTTTAAACTTCTAAGATCATTCTTAAACATACTACTTGGTGGGTACACGCAGTTCAAGGATAAATAGAGGTAGGTGTAATTTGCCATTTGTACCAAATTAAATCAGACTTTCAGTTCAATCAAAACAGCATGCAGCTGGATGTGATGATCTGATTTCCTGACACTCAGAGAAAAAAAAATGAAGCCCTCCAAAAGGCCCCTGCTGATCCTCAACATGAAATACAGTTTGCTGGCAATCCCATTCAACCTATGAATGCCCTCATATTTAATGAGCTAAAAATGCAAATAAAGCACAAGGGTAGCTGGAGATGGCTCTCAGGTAGCATTTTATTACAGCTAAATGAAACACCCAGCACAAAATGTTTCTAAAGGATCATGTTCTTGCTCTTTCTCAAAGCATCTATTTTGTTAAATATGCCATCAGATGAATGGCTGGATCAGGGTCCTGGGAGTACTGTTGTGACACTGGATGTGTATTACAAACATAATAAAAGGCTTCAGAGAACAAATGCCGAGATTTCATATGAATAATTTGCTATTTTTATGGGGACAGTGATGAGACAGAGTAATGTGAATCCTCGAGCATCCACTAACTGCCTGTTTTTCAGGAGTGAGAATCTAAACTTACAGCCACATTGAATTCCAGCAAATTAGTTCAATTTATAACAATTGGTATTTTTCAGTAGTCCTATGTATAAATGGGTAAATGAAGGGCTTTCTGTACATTGAATAGACTTGCTACAATGGAGAAACATTGAATTAAGGAGGAAAGGCACAAAGTGGTTACACTGTCTCAAGGAGATTTCTTGTACTTGAAATCTGAGTCTTCCTTTGGGACTTATTATGCGGTTTCAAACTGATTGTGCTTCTTTGCTTACAAATCCTATCCCTTCTTTGATAATAACACAACTTAGGGAGGAGGCCGAGGGTCTAGCAGAGGTTCTTTTGATTATTAATTCTTGTCATTGGGCATTTTTGCTCCTGCTCTTTTCCCAGAAAATATCCTAACAGAAAATAGGTGGCACTCAACCAAGATAACTGAGGCAAGAATAATAAAATGGAAGACTTGTGAATAAATCTAAGGGAGGGTGCTGTCTTAGTCAGTGTTTTATTGCCATGGAGAGACACCATGATCACGGAAACTCTTATAAAGGAAAGCATTTAATTGGGACTGGCTTGCAGGTTCAGAGGTTTAGTCCATTGTCATTACGGTGGGAGGCGTGGTGGCATGCAGGCAGACACGGTGCTTGAGAATCAGCTGAGACTTCTGCCTTTGGATCGGCAGGAAGCAGGAAAGCAGGAAGAGATAGTCACTGGGCCTGGTTTGAGCGCTTGAAACCCCAAAGCCCACCCTCAGTGATACACTTCCTCCAATGAGGCCACACCTACCCTAACAGGGCCACACCTCCTAATCCCTAATCCCTGCCAAACTGCAGCACTCTCCAACTAGCAAGCATTTAAACATATGAGCTATGGGAGCCATTCTTATTCAAACCACCACATATACCAAGCAGGAACGCTGAAGCACCCAGGCTCCCGCAACAGCAGAGCCATAAACATCACTTAACCATTGGAGAAAGGAGAGGAAATGGATGTTTAGGACCCGACGAGTGATACAGCTGGGAAGTGTCATCTTGGGAGGACCTGTGGTGCCTGGACGGATGGAGCAAATGAAACCCACATCTCAGCAAAGAGAAGCTCAAGGCAGGGAGTAACCCAGTCTACCTCATACCTCTGTTCTCTAGCCAATGTCTCCATTTGACACAATTCATTGAGAATCCAGAAAATTAAAACAGTCTTGTTAGCCCACTACCTCATTTTCTAAGTCACTGGAGCCTCTCAGCCATATTGATAACTATGCCAAAGGATGGGCTAGCAGGGCAATGATACTGTCACTTAAGAAAGAAAAAGCTTTCTTGTGATTCTCAATTAGTCTACCTTGCTATCAGAAGCCTACAACACACAAAAAATATCCTCTGATAAAATAGTATAGTCTTATATACTATGCCCTGCCTCTTCAGTGTGTCTGAAGTAATTGATCCAGATCTACTTTACTTACTTGCATTCGCTTTTATACTTTTACCAGTGTCTTGAAAGCAAGTAGGAGACTGTTTGCTACCAGAATTATTTCTAGAACGGCTCCTCAGCATCTGTAGTTCTGTCTCAACCCTCCAAGTCCACTGAAACAACTAAGTCAGGACAGAAAGTTTAAATACTGTTGGACAAAACTACCAAGCTTACTGAAAGAGTTAAAAACCCCACAATCCCACTTTTCTCTCTCAGATGCCTTCATCTGTATCAGGTTTCCAGGATTATTTCTCTCAAAATTAAACAGGTGTGAATTTGTTTTAATACTCAGTGAGTACTGTGTTAATAAACAACTTATTGATAAGATGTTTTCCACCTATTTTCTCTCTGAAAACATTCTGATCTATAAAGGTGTGTGTGTGTATGTGTGTGTGTGTGTGTGTGTGTGTGTGTGTGTGTGTGTGTGTGTGTGTTTGTAGAAGTTTTCCATCTTGATGGAAAATTAGTGTGAAAAATTGCTTGATTTCTATTGGCCCAGACTACTTATCAGTTCCTACCACTTCAATACCTCTACAGTGCATTTATCTTAACTGTTTTCCAGTGTGTGGTGTGTGTATGTGTGTGTGTGTGTGTGTGTGTGTGTGTGTGTGTGTGTGTGTTTATCTAATCCCAAATCCATGCCAGTGTAATGAAACATGCCTATATAATACTTACAATGAAATGAAACTAAAGTATTTGTTCCAGTACCAAGAAAAAGTACTTTATGATCTCTTCAGATGAAAAAAAAATAACAAATTTCTTTATATTGCAGAAAAGAAAGTAGTTCGTAAACCTAGAATTCTACAACTAGTAAAGGTGTTCTCTTAACATATAGGAAAATAAAAGCACATTAAAGTTTGTTACTTGAAACAGTATTTGTATAGATGCTAATGCAGGAGGTACATCAGTAAAGATCACTTTTTATCTGGAAAATATTTTAAGTTTTATATCTTCCCAATTTTGCAGCATTTTTTTTTTTTACTGGTGAGAGAAGAACATAGAGAATGAATAATTTCCCTAATATCCCCCCAAAAGGTAGGCCAAGAGAAAAGAAAACATGGCTGAACTATTTTTTTTTCACTTTGGCCTTACAATATCTGTGCTGTTGTTATTTATTGTGATTTAAAAAAAAAAAAAAAGAAACATGCAACCTCCCAGGAGTGAAATAGTGCCAAGCTAGGGAGGCGTGAGATGTGTGCCTAGAATGAGCCATATACAGACATATCTCAAGTTTGAGCCTACTCTGGGCTACATAATAAGATCTTATCTCAAAAAATTACAAACTTAAACAATTATTAAAATTGTGTGTATTTATGTCCAGATTGTTACAAGCCTAGTCTAAATCCAGGAGTTTGTTTATTAAGGGACAATTAATTAAGATGTGTTAATTTGACTGTTAAAGCGAAGACACTCTTAAGAATTTTAAGCCAGAATACATTTGCTAGTGCTTCTACAGCAAAACATCATGAAACCAAGAAGATGAAATCATAGAATTTGTGCTTTGCAGTTCTGAAAGACAAAGCCCAAGATAAATATGTGGCATCCTCTAAGAACCAACTCTGTTTCATTGAATCTTTATATTGTTTGTTGTTATTGTTGTTTATTTCTATTCTATTGATTTCAGCCATCAATTTGATTATTTCTTGCCATCTACTCCTTTTGAGTGTAACTTTTTATTTTTGTTCTAGAATTTTCAAGTAGACTTTTGTTTCTACATAGGATTGCTCCATTTTTTAAAAAATGTAGGCACTTGGGGCTGAACTTGCCTCTTAGAACAGCCTTCTTCATGTCCCAAAAGTTTGAGTATATTGTTTTTACTTTCACTCAATTCTAGAAAGTCTTTGGTTTCCTTCTTAATTTCTGTCTTGATCCACTTTTCATTCAGTAATGAGTTGTTCAATTTCCATGAGTTTGTAATATTTCTGTTGTTTATGATGGTCAGATAGATTACACATTGCTATTTCTGTTGAGAGTTGCTTGTGTCCAAGTATGTGGCCAGTTGAGAAGCTTCTGAAAAAGCATATTCCATTGTGCTTTGGTAAGATATTTTATAAATATCTGTGAGGTGCATTTGTTTTACGTTGTCTGTTGTTTGGTATTTGTCTGGATGACCTGACTATTGGCAAGATTTGGGTACTGAATTCCTACACTAGCACTGTGTGTGAGTCAATATGTGAATTAAGTTATAGTAATATTTCTTTTATGAACTCGGGTATCCTTTTGTTTGATGAATAGATGCTATGAATTGCAATATTCTCTTGGTGAATTTTTCCTCTGATGGCCATATAGTATCTGGGCCATTTGCCTAGAAATTTTTTTCCAAGCTTTTGCCATGAAGTAATGTTTGAGTTTTTTGAAGGCAAGCTATTTAAGCTCTTTAAGCCACTATTTACTAATATGTATAATGATGATACTATCACCTCTTATTTACTAGGACTGCTGTGATAACTAAATTACAGAATGTTTGCAAAGTATGTCCATAAAAATTCAATGAATTGCATGCTGTTTTGATGATAATGACAGTTTATAGATGAATATGTGATTTCTATACAAAAATCATAAAATAAAGATTCATATTAATATAAATGAAACCCTAAATATAGTATGTACAGAGACCAGAATCGTCTAAAGTATAAATCCATGAATCCTCAAAACCTGAGATCGAACTTATCCCTAGTAGAACCCTGAAGAAGCCTTTGCAGAGTATTTTACAGGGTTGTGAATATCAAAGGGCCTACAGAGGAAGCTTTAAAAAATATAAAATCTGAGAACTACTGTTACTGACTTAAGACATGCTATAATATTGCAATAGTAAAGAAAATGTATTGTTGGTGAAAGACTGAGCACATAGGTCAACAGCATAGATTACCAAATAGTATTACAACTGTTCACTCAACAATTCTGACAACTGGATCAAAGCAATAACTGGTTATCCAAGTTGAAATAAATGGACCTCAACCATACATTCTATGGTACACAAGAAATTTGTTGGAAACAGCTCATTGACTGAAATAAAAGGGGTAAAACTTTAAACCATTTAGAAAGAAATGTGTAATAACTTTGACAAACCAAAAATCTTCTAAAGACACTTACAGAATCACTCTTGATGATTGCCCAGGCAGCTGATAGATTATACTTCATGCGGTTTAAAGGCATATGTTAATTCAAAAACATCATTAACAAAATTACAACTAAAGCTATGAACTGGGAGTATGCATTGTAATCTATGCATCAAACAAGACAGCTGCCCGGAATATCTAATTAACATCTACAAGTTCAATAAAGACAATCCAATTTTTAAAGATGTTAGACTGAAATTCAAATATCATATTGAATTTCATTTGGAAAATTAGACCAAACAAGACAGGAAAGACACTTGCTTCAAATGGGACGAATGCAGAGGGCCCGTTCACTATGATTGTAACATGTATAGAACTTATTCTCATGATTGTCACATGGTTCTCCCTGCTGAATGTAGTTTGTTTTATACATGTGTAATAAAATAAATGTATAAAAAAAAAAGGAAAAAAGATGTTAGACAGGAAGGGAACTCATAATGGAAGATGAAGAAAGAGCATAACTTTCTAAAATATTTTGAGTATTTTAAAACAAGCTAGGAACCTAATGAGGTCCCATTTATTAATCATTGACCCTAAGGCCTGGGCTGTTGGTGTTCTGTTCAGGAAGTTGTCTCCTGTGCCAATGTTTTCCACGCTCCTCCCCACTTTTTCTTCTAAACGATTTAGGGTCTCTGGTTTTATGTTAAGGTCTTTAATCCAATTGGACTTGAGTTTTGTGCATGGTGACAAATATGGGTCTAATTGCATTTTTCTACATGTAGACATCCAGTTAGACCAGTACCATTTGTTGAATATAGTATTATTTTTCCATTAAATATATTTGGCTTCTTTGTCAAAAATCGAGTGCCCATATATGTGTGGATTCATTTCTGGGTCTTTGATTCAATTCCATTGATCAACCAGCCTATTTCTGTGCCAGTGCCATGCTATTTTAACTACTGTTGCTCTATAGTACCCAGAAGATGCTCCAGCACACAACAGGGACATATGCTCAATCATGTTCATAGCAGCCTTATTCATAATAGCCAGAATCTGGAAACAGCCTAAATGTCCCTCAGTTGAAGAATGGATAAAGAAACTGTGGTACATTTATACTATGGAATACTACTCAGCTATTAAAAACAAAGGAATCCTGAAAACTGTGGACAAATGGATGGGACTAGAGATGATCACATGGTATTTACTCACTTATAACTGAGTACTAGCTCAAAAGGCTTGTGCCACGAAAGTCTTCACTTACCAGGAGATTGCAATAGATGTGAGGACATCCTACTGAGACTGTAGGTAGAAACCTAGAAGAAGAACATCATGATGAGTAGATCGGGGCCCAAAGGTGGGTGTCTGCTCAAACTATAGCACTAACCAAGGACAATACAATAGTAAACATTGAACTCCTACTCTTATCTACCCAATGTACAGGACATTCTCCAAAGTTATGTGGAAAGCAGGGACTGACTTTGACATGAATTTTGGTGCTCCATATTTGACCACCTGCCTTTGGTGGGGAGGTCTGGTGGCACTCAAAGAAAGAATAAGCAGGTTACCAAGATGAGACTTGATAGCCTCTGACCATATAGTGGGGGAGGAGGTCCCCCTCAGTCTTAGACATAGGGGAGGGGAATAGGGAGAAAGAGGGAGGGAGTGAGGAATGGCAGGATACAAGTGATGGGATAACAATTGAGTTCTAATGTGAATAAATTAGTGAAATTATAAAATAACAACAAAAAAGCCAAACTAGAAACAAACTAACTAAAATTACAGTGTGATTTTATGATATAAACATATTAAGTATACCAATGCATGTATGTGAGCACATGAGTGTGCAAGCATGTACATGCATGTGCACATGTACCTACACACACACACACACACATACACACACACACACACACACACACACACACACACACATTCACAGACAAATGTAGCTAAATTTATTTTTCAAATGTTGACAGAACACTCTATCACTGCCTATAAATAATCCAAGAATCTGAACCAACCTAACATCATATTAACCAGCGGAACTGAAAATTATTACCCTGATAGGTGGTATAAAGGAGTTTCAACAGCCTCAGAATATACAAAGAAGTTTTTCTGAGTAGACTGAAAATAAGTTGAACTTCTTCACCTACAAGAAGAACATCATGATGGGTAGATAGGGGCCTGCAAAACACACAGAATAAAGTTTTTCTTACACATAGACTCCTGGGGAATATTTTAAGCAACATATACTGTCCATGAAAATACTTGTCAGCAAACACCATCATGTCTAGGAACCAATATGGAGTGGATGTGACCATGACATGCTAACCTTAGGGAGAAAAACAGTAGACACTAGACCAAAAGCATATCCATGTCATGCTAGGCTCAGAAAGATACCACAAGAACTTCAGAGTTCTTCCTAGTCAGGAGGCATACCACTTGTAGGCACAAGGTTATTATTGTGTAATTCAAATGATGATTTCTGTACTCATCACCATATCTGGTTGCAATCCTTCTTCTAAGAGTCTACTGTCTCAATATTGTATATTGTCCCCTGATATGCCAATAAAGCAGCTCATAGGCACTTGCTGAGCAGGGGAAAGAATAGGACTTGACTTCCCATCAGCCAGAGGAGGAGGAGGAGTTAGAGGAAGAAGAAGGGAATTCAGCAACAGGAGAGGTCAATGTGACATCACGGTAAAGGAGCTGGATCACTGAAAGCTACAAAGTGCAAGTATCTCTGAGATGTACAATGGGAGGAAATCAGATTAGCTTAGAGAGTTAAGAATGGAGTAATAACTGCTCAGTTATTGTGTTGTGAAGCTTATTATTAAACAAGTATAAAAGAGTCTCAATTATTTGTGTGATGGCCAGGTTAAGAGAGAAACTGAGAAACAAACACAGCTTTATAAAAGTAATCTTAGCAACTATTGGTAAAGGACAAGTGATGCTGATTTTACTTTATGTGTCTGTTTACCTAGGTGTTATGAATGTAAGAAGCAAACTGACAGTTTTAGGGTACCTTTTAGATTAGGGATCTAAAACATACTGATGGCTGTTTTCGTGTTTCAAGTATAACTCTGGCTAAATTTATTGTGTTTCTGGCCATATTAAATACTGAAATTCATGAGTAAATTCTTTTGTGAGACAGTGAACTACCAAAACATATAACTTTTAACAGTATATTCCAGAACCAAGTAAATGGTCTGCAAATGTCTTATAAATTCATATGCAGCAATCAGCCATATCCTTTTGGCATGATCTTATATACTTGTAAATAACACAATAATGTAGTCTTCTATGAAAATGATAGTTTCAATAATAAATTTATTATTAATCATTAAACAGGCTGGTAGACTTAAAAAACCCATAGATGAAAATAATGAGAATATTCTATAATTGATTGATGGTATTGGTTGTACAGCTTGATTAGGTTACTCAAAATGTCATTGACTATGCTTGAAATGGGTCATGTATTTGTCACTGGAATTTATAAAATATTTAAACTCAATGAAATATTTAAAGATTATGAAGTTATGCATCAGTATTTTACTTATTTTTAGGTTAGTGTAGTCTCCAGAATAAAGACAGATACCCATTTAAGTGACCAAAAATAAAGACCACTCTTGTGAGTGACTGAGAAAAACAATCAGGGATGACCTTTGGCCTCTACATGCTCACCACATGTATATAACACACACACACACACACACACACACACACACACACACACACACACACACACATGAATGTAAAATTAGTAGTTTATCAAAACTGAAGAGGGAAAATTATATTTGATGGTGTACTTTAAAGTTAAGAATGCGGAGAGGAAGGCTGGAGAGTGACATTAACTAGAAAGGCTGGGCATGGTAGAGCACACCTTTATTTGCTCCATCCAGTAGGCAGAGGCAGTCTGATTTCTATGAGTTTCAGACCAGCTAGGGCCACATAATGCCACCCTCTCAACAATAATAATACCTCAAAGATGTGGCCTTTCACACTAAATAAATAGCCAAATTTTTTTCTGTGTAACTCATAAAGAATTAAAAATCTCAAAGATTGACTCAAAGATTGGGACTCTAGATGAGACAAGCATGGGAGAATGGCAAAGTAGAAGGATCCAGAGGGTCCTAGAAACCTACAAGTAGAACATTATGACAGGAAGATTTGGGCCCAGGGGTCCCGTTCAAACTAAGGCACCAGCCAAGGACAATACAGGCGGTAAACTTTAAACCCCTACCCAGATCTAGCCAATGGGCAGAACAGTCTCCACACTTGAGTGGGATATGACTTTCTCACATACTCTGGTGCCTCACCTTTGACCATGTCCCCTGGAGGAGGAGACCTGGTGGCACTCAGAGGAAGGACAGCAGGTTACCAAGAAGAGACTTGATACCTTATGAGCATATACAGGGGGAGGAAATCCCCCTCAGGAACAGTCATAGGGGAGGGGAATAAGGGGAAAATGGGAGGGAGGGAAGAATGGGAGGATACAAGGGATGGGATAACCATTGAGATGTAACAAGAACAAATTAATAAAATAATATATATCTGAAAAAAAAGAACTATACATTATTTCTCATAAAATTTCTTTGAAATGCATGTAACAACAAATCCATTAATCTTTAAAATACTGATGATCACAGTACAGTCCCAAAGTCTGCCACTACCCCCTTGCTTTATATCACCTTACACACAGGAAGCAATGGCAGAGATCTTAATTCCTTTATTCTTTATTTCGATTTAAAAGTTTTAGGTCATCTCCCTGGCCTACAGTAAATCAACACATCTCAGTGTCTTTGAAGCTCTTTGTGGCTATGAAGTTAATGTCTATAATATCTAGCTAGTGGAGTCAGTGCATCAACCCCAAGAGGATTCAAAGAACCTCTCTTTAAAAAGTCCAACAAATATTTTTTTCCTTTCTTCTTTTTCTTCCTTTCTTCCAAACCTCTCTTTCAAAGCAAGTGCCACCAATCTGGCCCATGAGGAAAATTTTAAAATACTGTTTAAAAATGATGGGAAATTGAGCTAGAAGCAAGATGTTCTTCTCTGTGAGAGACAAAGTGCTTCATCCTTAGTTGATCCTAAACAAAACGTGTGTCTTTAGGATGCGTGCTCTGTGCTTCTGAGCTCATCTGCCTGTCAGCTGGCGGCTGGCCAACTGTCATGAAGAGGCTATTAGATCTTGCCAGTGACAAAGGCGACTAAGACTACCTGGGTCTCTGCAAGGTCTTCCTTAGTTCCCTCTGTGGCATTCCTTCCCTTAGAGGAAGGCAACTATCTTCACAGCAGTGATGGAAGGGGTCTGCGTTCTAAATGCTAGAGTCTGGGATTTTTCTATCCCTGCTATGCACAATCCCTCCCATTGATCTATGGCAAACTGTGTCTGGCACACCAAGTCTATACTTTGGAAGTCTCCTGCAAACATGAAGCTTTCATCTGCCACAGTGACATAGTGAGATCTAAACACTGCCATCATACCCAAGTCCTCTGCTCCTGAGTCTAGGTTCCACCAGGATTCTTACAAGTTTGGCTCACAGGGGAAGTCCTTGGATTTACTGAACATTCCCCCCAAATGGCAGGAAAAGACTCATCTTTCTCCATTCCACATTTCCTTTAAACAGCTGTGCCTGAGGACACATTTTCTAGTGTGAGTGACTGAGCAGAGTGGCATCCTAGATGTCCTTAGATCCCTCCTCAACACATAACCAAAATTTAGTGGAGTGTTTCTAAAACATCTCTTACCCTTGTTGGTCCCTTTGCAACCTGGCATTGTTTACCATCGTCCAATTTCTTAGAGAAAGGCTCATTTGGCTTCCTGCTCTTTATTCTCAGAGGCCTAGATTGCCAAGTAAAGCTCTATAGTCCAGCTCATGGGAATCTGTAGTTGAGATAGATATCTTACCCTTTCTTTACACATAGGCTTTCAAGGTGCATCTCCCTTGATGAAGGATGGAGATTTAAAGTGATAGATACCCACTTAGAATCTCTCAATTCTAGGCCCCAGTTCTCTACCTCCCATGAGGGTTAATATGCCTTCCTTGTGGTTAGATAATCCCACACTATTGAAACACCGGCAAGTAAATTATATCTGCAGGGACATGCCTCTATGGAAATAGAGGAGAGAGACAACAGTGGAAAATTCCAAATTAAGCAGTTTGAAATCATGGAGAAAATTCAGCTCAGAAGCTACCTGAATTGTGTTCAGAATGATGACCACATCTTTAATTCATTTGCTCTTTCACTTGGTATTTGCAATCATGGCTGTTTTTTATCACACACTTTAGGCCTGGTACTAAATAAAGGAAGAAGGGCTCTGTCAGCTGCGTGGGGAGCTTAATTAGGAATCTCTTTAAGTTTACTTTAAGATGCATAATTGATGTAGAAATGCATGAAGCACACAGCAGCCCCTTAACATCCTTACAGTATTTTCAAAGTTGTTGATTGTCACATTTGTTTCACGTCCCCTAGAAGATGGCAACCTCTGGCTCCTCCTTCATCTTAATCCAAGGCCATGTTTCAGTTTAATAATTCACTCACTGTCCTTCGCATGGTGTTGCCTGCTGAGTTTACTAAAGACTGATTAGCAATTTTTTCATTTCTAAGATTTCTCTATGTGTTTTTCAGTGCCATCTCCTGCTGATTTGAATATTTTCTTGTTAGAAACATTTTTTTTTTCTTTTAAAAAATATTTTCTGCTTGGCCTATGTAGCCACCAACTGTCTCTCCCTATCTCACAGAGTATAAACAATGAGGCTTGAGATCTTGTGGGACATTTCACCTCCTCAACTACCTATTTTAGTGCATACTCCTACGTCAGACAAGCTTCATTCTTCCTTCATCAATGCTCTCCAAAGCGAGTCAGTGTGCATTCACAGTTAACTGCAGCATGACTCGTCAACTCCTAGGCATTGGGCAAAAGCCACCTGGATTTGAAGTTTGCCTCCATTAATTTCTATCTGGGTGATTTTAAGCCATTTCTGTTTTTCAAACTTTGGCTCTAGAAACTGAAACATGGTCCTACAATTTTTTTGAAGCTTTCCTAAGTCTTAGTTTCTTCATTTCTAAGGTTCCATTAACTCCTCCCTAGTATTTTTTGAGGAAAATAGTTGAGGATATATTTGTAAAATAAGTAACTCTATACCTGAAATATGTGCACTTTCTTAGAAACTCATTTCACTTATTTTCTTCCTTTTTTGGCTATTCCCTTTTTCATATTAGCAAAGTTATAATTTAAGCAAATTTCACACACACACACACACACACACACACACACACACAGTGCCAAGTTACTGAAATAGTTCTTATTCTCATATTTGGCCTAGAACATTCCCAATTTTGCTATGCAGTGCCAATTTTCAAGTCCGTTATATTAAGAGGACCCTATTTCCTAAAATCTGTTTAGTAAGGCTAATGTTGATAACTTCCAAGGCTCTCTAAATTGCTATGTCCTTATTCATTATTTGACAGGTACTACTGAAATATGTCAATCATAAATATTGACAGAGGTACAAGTGTTATTTTAATCAGATGGTCACTTATGAAAACAACCATCTACAAAATTTAAGTAACTTTGGTATAAGTCAACAATTGCATTAGCTGTTTTAACTGAAGGATACTGACACTAGAAACCCCAAAATTTAAAAATAAGTGTTGAATTTTTCCAATTGAGAGCTCTCTCTTTGGAACAATGCTAGCTATAAAGCGGAATAACCCAGTTTATTTTTCTAATTTTCCTATGTCTTTTGTGTTGTTGAAACTCATGCTCCATTGTTTCTGAATTCATCAGAAGGCTCCAAAAAGGTACCTACTGAGCACAAAGCAAGTAATGAGTAAAATTCTGGATTTGCTGACCACCAAGTTAGGAAGTTAATCATATAAAGAGTCATACTCATAAATATTGTGGTCAAAGTAAAGCAACAATCTTCAGTCAGAAACTTCATGCATTGTAATTTCACACAAACAAGGACGTGTACTAGAGTTTGGGTTTCATTTGCCAGTGTCCTGGTAAATAAGTGCAAATTGTGTCCTAGGTGTGTGTAGAGGTGAGAGAGACCAGGGCCAAGCAGAGAGAGAGAGAGAGAGAGAGAGAGAGAGAGAGAGAGAGAGAGAGAGAGAGAGAGAGAGAGAGAGAGAAGGCAACTAAGACCAAAGAGCAGAAATGATGAGAAAGGAAAATCAGAAGTTTAGACTGAGAGGGCTAAACTTTGATGCCAAAGAGGAGATACAGGCATAAGACATTGGGATGATGTGCGAACTCTGTCAAGAGTGAATACATTTCCTTCCTGTCTCAGGCAACTTTACAAGTCCCATCCAAGTCAGACAGCCTTTCACAGGTGCCTGGCTAAATGAAGTAGAGAAATTCAACTCTGGTGCTCCGTATTTGACCACCTCCCTTTGGTGGGGAAGCCTGGTGGCACTTAAAGAAAGTATAAGCAGGCTACCAAGATGAGATTTGATAGCCTATGACCATATAGTCGGGGAGGAGGTCTCCCTCAGTCTTAAACCTAGGGGAGGAGAATAGGGTGAAAGCAGGAGGGAGGGACGAGTGGGAGGATACAAGTGATGGGACAACAATTGAGTTGTAATGTGAATAAATTAATTAAATTATTAAAAAAAAAAAAGGAAAAGAAACTGAAGTATCTGACAACCAGGAAGAACTTCTGGGTGAAAACATCTGGGCTGCTAATCTCTTTTGCCTTTTGCTCTCCAGAAGAACATGTAGTATTTGCTTCTCATGCGTCTGGGTATCTCTCCAACACCATTTCATAATAAAACATTGCCGCTAACCTTCAAAAGTATAGAACTCTGTCACATTATCTGGAATCCCGAGGTACTGTTTTTAGTTATCTGACGCTCCCATTAGCAGTAGGATTTACGATTGGAGGCACGGCCAGTGAGAGGGTGTATCACTGATTCAGGTAACTGAAAACAAACCTCTGCCTTTAAACAGGCATCAGTTAAAGGTCACTCTTACCATCAGAAACAGTAATATTTAGAGAGCGTAGATAGGTCAGATTTAAAGTAGGGTTTAGAAGCTTGAGGACCAATTAGCCCAAAGAGAAATAGGATTAAGATAAACAGGTGACTAGAGTCAGGCTCTGTGTAACTTGTTTCAAAAGTATCCACACAACTGAACAAGTGAACAGAAAAACTGGGAATGTTAAATTGGAGGAAAATTGCCCAATTCAGCCATATGTAAGAAGAGAAAACAAGTTTTAGTTTCTATCCTTAAACGATCCCTGAGTGTTGGGGAGGGGGGCTTAACAAATAAAAACATTCACACAAAAACCTGGGGATTGCACTTTAAATCAATAGCTCCCCAACAACAACAACAACAACGACAACCACCACAACAACAACATCGACAAATATATGGCCATATGTGCCTCTGTTAGACTAGAGCTTAGGGCTAGAATTTGGCAGAGACAAGAGGATTCCTGGGGATTCCTTGCCGTGAGCCTATCTCCAATTTCAATCATAGATAGGCTTTCAAGTAAATAAGGGGGTAGTGACAGAGTAGAACACCCAATGTCTCTCTGGCCCTTCATGTTCATGTATAGGCAAGCACAATCACACAAACAGATACATGTACATACACACACACACACACACACACACACACACACACACACACACACACGCACACACACACACACACAGAGTCTTTTACAGTTTTCACTTCTAAAAAAAATCCAAAATAGAAATAAAACTAGTATTGGTGGTCAAAGGAAATGTTAGCATTATATTAACTCACCCTTTAAAGGCGATTATATGTGCATAAAACTGGTAAAAATAAATAATAATGATTAAAGAACTACTAAACGATGCTGACATATGTGGGTTAAAAGTGCACAAAACACGTGTTTGCTCTTAGCATTCTAAGAATATATAAATTTTTATGAGTTTGGTGGTTTTTTTTGTTTTTTTTGTTTTTTTGTTTTTTGAGACAGGGTGTTTCCGTGTTAGCCTGGACTGTCCTGGAACTTACTATGTAGACCAGGTTGGCCTTGAACTCACAGAGATCTGCCTGCCTCTGCCTCTTGAGCTCTGGGATTAAAGGTGTGTGCCTTCTGTCAGTTGGACAAAAACTAGAATCATTTATGAAAAGTGAGCCTCAATGGAGAAATTTGCCTCCATCAGATTGGCCTGTGGACATTTTCTGAATTGCTAACTGATGGAGGATGGTCCGCAGTGGCTTTTGCTCTGCCGGCCTGGTGGTTCTGGATCGTATCCGGAAAGATAGCTGAGAATGAAGCAGAAAGAAAGCAGTTCCTCTTGTGGTCTCTGTGTCAGTTCTGGCCTTCCAGTTCCTCCCTCAGGCTCATGCACTGGCTGCTTTTGATGCTGGACACTAACATGCAAGTTAGGTAAACCTTTTACTCCCTCAGGTTGCTTTGGGTCATGTTTTTTAAAAAACGTATTTGATTAATTTATTCATATTACATCTAAATTGTTATCCCATCCCTTGTATCCTCCCATTCCTCCCTCCCTCCCATTTTCCCTTACTCCTCTCTCCTATGACTGTGTATGAGGGGGTACCTCTTCCCCCTGTATATGCTGATGGGCTATCAAGTCTCTTGTTAGTACCCTGCTATGGTTTTATCCCTGCAACAGAAACCGAACTAGAACAGTCTTGAATTGCGGGAACATCATGGTGATAAGAAAGTTTTTTGTTTTTTGTTTTTTTGTCCTTTTCCTTTTTTCAAGATGTAAGGAAGAAGTTTACTAAGGTGTGTGATGAAAGTTAAACACTAGGTAGCTTGCATGCTGAAAGACAAAAACAAACTACAGCTTTGAATAATGGATCGAGAATTTGATAGAGCAGGTTTTTTTTTTTTTTACCCCCTTAAGTTTCTTTTCTATTTTTATAAAGCTATCCTAAAGCTGCTTCACATTATATTCAAAGCTGGTGGTTGAGGAGGATTTTATCTTTAAAAATTCAAATAACAACAGGGGTTCCCCCTGTTGAAAATTTGCAAGGGATATTTATTTATTTACTTGCTCTTATGTCTTCATCCATGCATGGTATGTAGAAAGGTAGATTGATTCAGTGGAGTTCCTTACAGCTTTAGAAGTGCATACAACATCTAGTTTCCCTGTAAACTTGTCAGGATTAGCCCCTTCAGAGTTCAGCAAGTGGTCAGAATTTAAAGGGAAGGTAAGTTGGATTATTTATCATAGAGCTACTGGGAGGTAATCTCTTAAGACTATGAGATAGGAGCATCTTATCTTTTTACTAGGAGGTGCTGCAAATACATTTTATCTTTGTTATGGAAATCCAGTATACCAAAAATCAAAAGCTGCTTTGGGAAAAGAGAACATTGGACTTTCAGAATAATATAACAACATTTTCTTCTACTGACCGTTGCATCATGAATACCTGTCTGCCTCTGCCACCTGCCCCCAGCAACTTTTACTCATTACTCTTTGGTATGTAGAACTAATCCACCGTTAGGTGAAATTGAGAAGTTCTGTTGAAATGTCCCCTCACACACGATGCAAACTGAGAGGAACGTGCACACGGCATGGGATTGAAAATGCTGCAGGGAAGCCAAATGGGTTCCGATTATGTTCTGTCCCGTAAACACCCCAACTCAAACCTCTACTCTCAAATTCCGATTTATCTCTTGCAAGGCTTGTGCAAGTCTTAGAGGACTGTTGTTCTCTTTGCCCGTGTCTGATGGGTGCACTGAGGCAGATCGTAAGGTGCTGGCTGACTCTGAGGATTGAGTAGATGTAACAGGTGTTCTGTAGCATATGGCATGGTTTATGTTGCACATTGGCTTCTGTCTTTTTTTAGATCAGTATAGTTGTGTCTTCCTCAATACTCTTTCCTTTCTCTGGAAGTAACCTTCTCACAGCACACCATATTCTAAGTCCCCTGTGGATGAATCCCTAATAGTTTGTCATGGGAAGAGAAGTGTTGTTGAGTTGAGTTATTTTTGGGCGGGGGGCAGAGTTATATGTGTGTGTGCATGTGTATGAACATGTTTGTTCATGTGCTTGTGAGTGTGTAGGTCAGAGAACAACCTCAGCTGGGTTTTGTTGTTGTTGTTGTTTTGTTTTGTTTTTGGCTTTTGGTTTTTCAAGACAGGGTCTTTCTGTTTTAGCCTTGGCTGTCCTGGACTCACTTTGTAGACTAGGCTGGCCTCAAACTCACGGAGATCCACCTTCCTCTGCCTCCTGAGTGCTGGGATTAAAGGCGTGCTCCACCACGCCCAGCTTCCTCAGCTGTTCTTAATGTGGCCCGCCTTGACTTCGAGGCAGGGACTCTTATTGGTCTAGAATTAACTGAATACCTAAGGCTGGCTAGCCAACATGCCTCTGCCTTCTCTACATTGAGACTAAAGCCCTGCTTGGTAAAACAAAGAAAGAAATAAAACAAACAAACAAACAAACAAACAAAACCACAGCAAGAACAACAACACAAGTGGGTCCTGGGACACTACACTATCTTTCTGGCCAGATCTATTTTCTTTAGGGATCTAAGTTTCTGTTCACCATGCCTAGTCCTTTGGGTAGAATTAATCTCATAGTATTTAATATGTTTTTAAACTAGAAGTCAGTACTTCATGTATCACCCGAGGATTTCCTTCCAGGTATTTTCATTGCGATGACTATTTTCTCCTCGAAGCTCTACTCCCTTAGGCTCTGAAGGGAAGAAAGGCACCTT
Organism: Acomys minous; assembly: GCF_964271855.1. Taxonomy (NCBI): domain Eukaryota; kingdom Metazoa; phylum Chordata; class Mammalia; order Rodentia; family Muridae; genus Acomys; species Acomys minous. The sequence continues at coordinate 46,455,686 of NC_140497.1, read as the reverse complement.
CCTTCTTTCCATGGTCGTACTTTGGTCTCTCTTTCTCCAAGGCCCCTGCACTGAGATCCCTGCCGTCTGTGCACTGTTATGACTTCTGTCTTCAAATTGCAGTTATTCTCCATCTTTTCATACTCTGGATGCCTGGATTATGGCCATCATCTTAGTGTTCATTCTGGGTGATCTGAAATACACAGGGAAGGTTTCCCCAACCACAGCACCTCCCTGTGTTTTCCCAATGGCAGTTCTCTACTGATGTTTATCTTTCTCGTTTTCATTTTCAGCCATGTATCCCTATGGTCATAGCATGTTTTTTTTTTTCACAATCTCTGTATATTTTATACATTTTCAGTATTATCCTAGCAACTTCCTCTGTTATTCTGGATTTGACAATTTCTGTTAATTTTTTTAAATTTGCATGCACATGTACACTATGTGTTAGTGGGTTCCTTTGGAGAACAGTCGAGGGAATCAGATCCCCTGGAGCTGGAATTGCAGGTAGTCTTAATTTTCCTGGTATTGCCTGGTGACCACAGTCTAATTCTCTCTTTGCTTATTTGCTTTTCTAGGCTAATATTTCTATCTTTTGTTCTTTCCACAAACTCATGAGGCTCTTTCCTTATATTCCTCTCCTGTGATTAGCTTGCTCACTCCTTTTACTTAAATATTTCAAGAATGGAAAAATAATTTCTGCAAATATGTTCTATTTATTACCAAAGTGCATCTCCATCTCTACTCTTCATCCCTACACTGTGGCCCCATGCTGCATCCCTATGCTACATCCCTACTCTGCATCCCTATGTTCCATCCCTATGCTTCACCCCTATGCTGTATCCCTACTCTGCACCCCTATGCTATATCCCTATGCTGCACCCCTATGCTGTATTCCTACTCTGTATCCCTATGTTCCATCCTTATGCTGCACCCCTATGCTGTATCCTTACTCTGCATCCCTATGCTATATCTTTATGCTGCACCCCTATGCTGTATCCCTACTCTGCATCCCTATGCTGAACCACATTCCTACCTGTGACTGAAATGAAAGCTCTTATTCACTTTCAAGGTAAGAATTTCCAGTTGTGTGTTTTTCTTCTTTCACTCACTTTCTGTTGTGCAAGTACCATATTTCAAATGCACCTATTATAATATCCTATTTTAACATTTATTTTATTAGCAAGCAGAGAATTAAGTTTTATTACGACATTTACAGACAATTTTTTTGTTGTTTTGTTTTTGTTTTCTGTTATCTCTGTTGCTCTCAGCACATCTTCAGCAGCCTCCTTTCCACTCTCATATGACATCTGTCCTTTTTACCTTTTCTGCCTTCCTCATGATTCTTGACACCCTCTCATAATCTCCTATCTAGTTTCACAGCTTGTACCCTTTCTCGCACCCTCTGATTTCAGATACTCATCAACAGAAGAGTGGATAATTGAAAACAATGCCTATATACAGCATGAGTTTTACCTACATTTAAAGTTGTACTGTGTTCCCACATGTGGACAGCTGTTCTTTCTGGTACATTCCCCAGACAGGCCTTTCCACAACTCTAACGCACTTACTTCTTTGTTGTAATTTAAAGACCTTCTCCTGGAAACTGTACCCACTGAGGGCGGGGGTCTTTATATTATCTTCATTATTTTACCATAAATGTGTTGAATGGGGCCTGTATTATCAAGTGGGCCATACATCCTTTCCATTAACTCAGTAAATAATTCTTAAGTTTACATGGGCCACGGAAAGAGAACATTTTTTTGACGTATAGAAATAAAATCACACCTTACTGAGTTTTAAAAAGGGAAAATTCTTCATGCGTTTAGGAAAGCTTTAAAAATTATGTCTCTTAAAATTCAGTTTATGTCTAAAAATTCCTCATTGTTGACATTAAAAACTATTTAATCAAAGAACTTTACCTGTGATGCACCTCTAGGATTCCTCCATAATTATCCAGACTTTGTGGTACTCACATCTTTGCTCCTGTATGCTCATCTTCCCTTCAATATTCCCACTCCTCCCTCTTTCTCCTCAAGTTAATGATGGCTTCTTCTACATCCTTATTGTTAGGCACACACTCCTGTTCTACTAAGCACATTTCTTGTATATATATGCTCACGTGCACGCGTGCGCGCACACACACACACACACACACACACACACACACACACACACACACACTGTATCATGCATGCAACTGCAACACATGCATGCAATGTCCATAGAGGCCAGAAGAGGGCATCAGATCCCCTAGGATTGGAGTTTCAGCTGGTTGCTACCTCCATGTATATGTGAGGAATCAACACAGGGCCTCTGGAAGAGCAGAGGGTGTTCTTAACTGCTAAGCAAATCTCCTTACCTTCATTTTAGGTAGTTTTAGATTCATTCCCTGTTAGGCAACTCATACCTGTTGAACTTAAAAAAATTCTTCATTCCATTTTGGACTATGCATATTTCCTTCATACAAAATTGTTTGTTTCTTTCAGGATTTTATCAATAGCAGAATTGTATAGTTTCCTACAACTATTTTAATTTTATCTACACCCATATATTTTCCCCTTACCTAATGAAAAAACCAACGAATATAGCTTTGGAGGTTCTGGGATGTCTTGTGTTGGTTGGAATGTCACACAGCTCATTAATTCATTTATTAAAAATCCTTATAACTAAACTATCATAAGTAATAGATGAAAAAACAATTAAGAACATCCTTTATATTAATAATGTCTTACAGAATTTATTTTTAAATATTTTTAAATTTTGTTATATGTGCATGAGGGTTTTGCTTACATATGTGTATGTGCATCATGCATGTGCCTGGTGCCTGTGAAGGCCTGAGAGGGCATTGCAACCCTGAAATTTGAATTAACAGATGCTTGTGAGCCAACATGTGGATGATGGAATTAAACTTGGGTTCCCTGGAAGAGCAACAAGTGCTCTTATATCCTGAACCCTCTTTCTAGGCACCACAATGCATTTTAAAAATGAGTAAAATGTCTTGTTTAAGCAAAGATTTACTACCAAGCTCCATTATCAGATATGGAAACAAACTCAGTCCACTTTTCAATTTCATTGTAAGTTCAAAGGAGTTATATGTGGCATTATATATGCACATAATTTCTCTTATTCTTTGCTCATTCCTAGATTTAAAAAATGTTTTATAAATGGTTAGTTTTTAAAAGTGCCTTTATAATATTTGATATTGTCAGAGAAACAAAGTTTCTTATAATAATGCAAAAATATTAACATCTCTTCAAAATATTCTTGGGTCTGTTATTTTATTAACTCATATCAGTTTAACATGTACGGGCCCCACCCTGATTACATTTACTCCATAATATTTTAATGCTATTAATGTTTTATGATGATGTGGCAGAATTGCAGCATGTCCCCTGAATCCCTCAACCTGCCTTAATTGACTCGCCTGTAAAGCAAGAGAAATGCCGACACACATTCATCACAGCCGGGTGACTTGTCTCTGTGTTAGACTGAACTGTGTGGGAGACAGCTGCGCCACTCAGGATCCCTGGCATTGGCAGGCAGCACACGTCCACAAGTCTCTCCATCACTCACAGGGTCACAACCCTAGGAGAAGGACCAAAGCTCACTGTGCTGAGACAGCCTCCCCACCGTCCTCCCTCCTCCTTGCTTCTCTCTCTCTCTTTCTCTCTCTCTCTCTCTCTCTCTCTCTCTCTCTCTCTCTCTCTCTCTCTCCTGGTCACAGAGTGAAATTGTCAAAAATCGTCATCCTGACAGCTTTCTCTATTTCTATGAACTGATCTAAGCCCCATTTTCACTTTGTTCCAGGCATTGGCTTTTCTGCCGTCTACCACCCTGTGTCCTCCCTACTCAATTTCTCACCAGAAAGAATATAAGTGATGGATGAGAACATGGGAATAGAATATTCTTTTCTTTCTTTATCAAAGGCAAGTAGTAGATTCACAAGGTCAGAGTTCTGAACGCTTCTTCCTAAAGGACTTCAATTCAAAGGTTCCTTGAGATGTCTTCAGTGGAATAAGTATCAGCTGAGTGCTTTATTGCTTTAGAAACTTAGCTTTCTCTCCTATAGCAGCTTCATTAGGCCAAGCGTGCTCCTTGCCTGAGAAGTGACACTCCATGGAGGAATGAAAAGGGATGAAATCGGATCTAATTAAATATTGAAGTTGCTACCTAGTCCATTAATAAAAAGCTTCCGTCTTGATAAAAAGAGGATTTAAAATATGTAGGTCAGCATTTTCTATTGCTCATCACTGTGTGGCTGGTTACCATATTAAATTCTGAATGCCACAGTTTTGGGATAGGAATGGGGAGTTGCATATATGCTTGTCGATAGCCTGTGCTGGTATAATTTGAAAGGTGCCATTTCTTTATATATAAACCCCTCTGTCTAAAGGACTTTTTAGAACCAACTAATTTCTGGATTTTCATGCCTGAGACAGTGCATTTAGTTCCTAATATAATGATATTATTTGGTTTTTAAAAATACATATAAACAGTAATTTACATTAAATGTGCTGATGGCAATAATCAGTCATGAGGGAAACAAGACAGAATAGCATTAATTTTGTGATGTTGGATGGAATATTGTGAGGTTGGAGAAAAAAATATTAGGTCTGAAGTGACACTAGAGGAAGGGTAGTCTAGTAACAGGCAAACACTGAGGTGGCCACCAATGTCCTTGAGAGGTGGCTGGGTGAAAGGCCTGGGCATGATTGCTGCCTTTACTATGTTCCCAGAGATGATGACATAACTTAGCAATTTTAATGTGTGTTATATTTATTATTAGTTGTCCCTATGCCATTTTTAAAGTCACTACTAATGGATTTAAGAGTAATGTTGTTTCCAAAATCTGTAAGACCTTGGTGGTCAGAAAAAGCCTAACACAAAGAATAAATATGCAGGTCATAAGACACTGAATGAGTGGATCATGGAAAGAGACAGAAAGGAAATGAGGAGGAAGGGGAAGAGGGAAAAAAAAGATGAAAATTTAAGCCCAAGGGATAGCTGTTAGCAGAAAACTGCAAAGCAGTTCAATTCAGACAGTAAGGAGCGAGACCACAAAATACACTAACAAAACGCCAAGTGGGACATTTCTCCCCAAGCGAATCCTGGTAGCATATAGTCTTGAGGCCTTGGGGGTTCATCTCGTGGGGTGGAAAGAGGCTGTGTGGACCTTGGGACTCTGGGCCCTACTTTTACATTGCCCTAGTCCACCCACAGACTAACATGTAAGGACATTGTGAGAGCCGGCTAGAATGTCACCAGGTAAGAAACAGCTCTTTTTCTCTAGGAGTGTTTGGAGCTCAGCACCTCACCTATAGGGTTAGGTAAAGATCTGTTTCTGTTGCAAACAATGGTGAAACCCAAATTCGCAAGCACGATTTTATCATTATTTTTATAGGTTAAAGTTCCCTAAAAGAGAATATAATGTTGTGTAATTATTATTATTTTATACATAGTATTTTATACATTGTTATTTTATACATGTATGTATAATAATTATCATGATCGTGTGGTTGGTTCATATTTAAACAACTGAACTTGGGTGGTTTTTATATGTCCGACAGCTAAGTGAACTTTCCTTCAGGTAGCATTTTCATAATTGATACTTTGCTCATAAATAGGAAGCTTTGCTACTGCCAAGGCTACAGGAAAGTGTGTACTGAGGTCTGAAAAGAGGAATTTACTAGTCGGTTGTATTAAACTGATAAACTGTTTTATTCCCCTTTGGCCATCAGGAAAAATGACAAGTCCTCATGGTGACCCTTGACATGGTCTATAGAGACAGACACATCCCCCCAAAGCTAGGAACTGTCATGGTCTGCATCACCTGGTTCTTTCCCCGAAGGCCACCAATCAGAAAGATGACTCCATTTCTTTTCAGAGGACTGACTCTAGATAGGTAGAAAAGCTGAGAGTAAATCTGAAGATGGTCCCTAACTACAACAGCACAATGAAGGGGACATTGTCCCTTCAGGTTTTCCAGGTAGGAGTGCAGCTTAAGGGCAGAATTGACGGTGTCCCAAAGGATGAGGAAATCTTTTCAGCAGCAGTGAGGAAGAAGTTTTGAACTGACTGGCAGATGTAGGAGAGCATATATTTCGGGTTGCCTCACTACCACATAGGTCTTCTGAGTAACATTTTACTAACTGAAGCTTTTCCTCAGCTCTCAAAGCTCGGTTGGCCCAACCCTGCCTAGGCTGTGCTCTCAGAAGCATTTTTTTTCTATCTAACATGGTGTATGATAAACATGTTCCTTTTGGACTATCCTGAAACCCCAGATAACTACAGTCTGAATACTTCCAGTGATACAGAATTTTACTTTAGTTTTGAAAATTATGGTCTATGGAATTTCCTCTGTTGATTAAAAAAATTCTCTGTTAGCTATTATTTTCCAACTCTACACCCTAAAGGAATTTGGTATAGGCTGAATGCAGATCCATTCAAAGTTGAGCATCCACAAAACTGATTATCTGTGTGAAGAACATTTACCTACACTTATTTACAGAAAGATTAGCAGAGCATGGGAGAACACTCTCTTGTATAGCATAAATGGCTTTTGATAAAAGGAACTGCTTTCTGATCTCACTTTCCTTCCCAAAGGCTGCAAATTCTTATCATTATCTTTCTGCTTTTTGTACCTACTCTCAAAGCTGCAGACAATATGTTTAATGCCATTTCTGCCTTAATCATTTACAAATTCTCCTCATGCCTACGAGCCTCCCTCCTCTGAAAGAGGACTCGGTTTGCCTGTTCTTGACCAGAAGGAATCTTTCTTCATGTTCTTCATATGTGTATTATCATTATGTTAATTAATTTTAATTGTCTTTTTAATTTCTAAGCAGCTGTACTCCCTACAGATCTTACTAATTGAAATGATTTTGAATGAGTTGCTGGTTTTAGTGACTCTTCCAAGTTACTTACTTTTTTGGCAACTATAATTTTCATTTACTTTTACCTTGTCAGGGATATTAACACTTACATAAGACTTCCTGTCACGTTAAGGAGTTGACTATAAATACACAAAATTAATAAGCAGTTTTATATAATTTGGTAGTAATGTGGTTTATACTTTGTAACTTTCTTTTTTCTTTTTTTTGAAATTTCAGAGGATTTGGCTAATTTCATTTACTATCTCACTCCATGATATCCTGTCCCCTCCTTTTTTAAATCTCTTCATTGCTTAGTTCCTGTTTTATGCTTATGCCTCATTGCGTTTAGCTTTTCTGTGAATTAAATACCTTACATCACTTGGGCATATTGATTGGGTGTTTATTTAACCTCTTTCTTGAGTTACCTTTACTTCTCTGAGTTCTAAAAAAGTAATTACCTACTAAGTTACTTCTCCTGCACAGTTTTTGTTCTAAATATGGTTAACCTTCGGTATTTATACGTCTTCGAGGAATGAAAGCCAATGTAATCGGCATAAACTTATTATAAGGCCCATCACGGTATCTCCCCGAGTAGAATTCTTAATTACCTAGATCACTTAGACTGTAATAAATATGGGTTGCAGGCCTCTGAAATGCAATGTTAGAACAATTGTGCTAGTGTTTCAGCAAGCTGCATACTGTATCTGCTCACAGCTCCTGTTCACCTAAAGGTTTCCATGTGTTCCCAAATAAGTACAAACAGAAATAAATGTGCACTGATAATAATCCACAATGAACTTGTTTTCAATCAATTCTTTATATATATATATATATATATATATATATATATATATATATATAATTATTAAAGACAATAGTGAATTTGTATATTAATGAGATGGATAAGCTTATGTTTATACAAAATGTTAAATTGTGGACAAACATTTGCCCATGCAGAAAATACTGCATCACCAACACTTCTTCCATGGTTACTAATATTTTAATTTTATTATACTCATTGTTAAAAAACATGGCTGTTCACAAATACATAGCACATAAATGGAAGAAGTATGTTTCTCAGAAGTGCTTGTCAATCATGTCCTAATCCCAAGCCAAAACTCATTTACAATTTTTTTAAGAAGGTCAACTCAACAACTTTCAAAAATCAAATTAAATAAAAAAAAATCACACTTTCTAGCCAAATATAATCCAAGAATGCACTAATCTCTTACTGAGATGCTGAGGGATGAATATAGAAAATTTAAAAAGCCTTTGTTTTCCATAATTAAGCTATTAGGCCTTTATAAGTGTGGGAAATTTTGTATGTGCTATAAAAATTTCATAAATACAGCTGTCTTAAATATGAACCAACGTATTTCAGATGGTGGTTGTTGGGGTTCTGGATTATGGTGGTAAACACAATGCAAAGAATATGTGCTATATAACCCAGATTGCAGCAAAATCATGTGTGCCGCATAAGCAAGGCTGGCCAGACACCTCTGGTTGTTTTGTAAGAAACCTTTAATATTGCCAGGTTGTGTGTGTGTGTGTGTGTGTGTGTGTGTGTGTGTGTGTGTGTGTGCGCACGCGCGCAGGCATGCACGTGTGTGCGCGTGTGTTCACCATATGGGGTCTTATTTATTGTTTAAGGAGCTATGTGTAAAGGCTGGGTGAAGACACATCAGGTAAGACCTATATCACTCTACAGACAACCAAAGATCAATTCCTAGCATTCACCTCTGGTAGGCCACAGCTGCCTGTAAACCAGAGTCCTCCATAGGCATGGACACTCACATGCACACACCACATACACAACTGCACATTTACGCAAAATAAAAAAAAAAAGGAGGAGGAGGAGGAAGAACTGGGTGTTGTGCCACCTTCCCCACAAGATACCCATGGTTTTCCCAGTTCACGGCTTTTGCTGTCTTAGATCTGAGTCCTCTGGTGTTTGCTTTGAACCTAACCCCACTTGCTCCTCTCTTCACTAAGATAAGCAGAGGACTGGTAGATTTGTATATGATTTAACAGTTAAGTGTCCTATCTTAAGTTTTGTCTTTTACTTCCATTTTAGAGTTTCTTGCCCTCATTGTGGGCCAACTTAACTGACCTTGCCAGCAGGTGCTCCCAGTGGTGTGTGGTTCCTTCATGTCTGTTTCCACTTGGACCAACTCTCACACCTTCTGGCTAGCTCTCAGAAATTTGTGAAATAACCTTAACACCAATGATTCTGTCTTTAACTTTCTTCTCTATTTCCCTCTTATTCCAAATTTACTTTCATTATCGGACTTCAAAGAAATCTGCAGAGGGCCAGAAGAGAGAAAACATGAACTTTCTGTCACCTTGAACTGAAAATTCATTCTGAATGTTACATGAAGCTTAAGCATGAAAGCATTTTAATGTGCTTATAAAAGTTTTCTAACTTTATCATTAGTACATCAAAATGTGCTGGTTATTCATAAGTACAGTGGAAGTTATTTATCACTTATTTTATTGATAATGTGTGTGCGTGTGAGTCACGAGGTAGTTGAATCTTTGACTGCAAATCATGATTTATACTAGACTCTGTGTATGGCTGAGGATGTAGCTAAGCAGTAAAGCATTTGACTTTCATGCATAAGGCCCTGAGTTCAGTCCCAAGAAACACACAGAGGCACACACACACCCACACACATACATACACACACCCTCACACATGCACACATACACACATGCATGAGCACATGCAGACATACACACCACAGACACAAGAATGACCTTTGTGGTTTTTTAAAATTATTTTTATTAGATTCTTTATTTTATGAACGTAACAATGTAGTCTACAGGTTTGTCGTGCATGTACAGTGCCCACAGAGGTCAGAAGAGAGGGTTGAATGCCCCAGAAAAGGAAGGTTGTGAGCCGCCATGTGGGTTCTGGGAATTGAACAAGAACAACATTTGCTCTTAACCACTGAGCCAAGTGCAACATCTGTGTTTCTTAAAAATTGGAATTAGCAATGATGTAGCTAGCTATTGATGACTGAAGTATAAAGTCGGACATGTCTTTATTTTCAAAGATACTTGTTTGAAAGAGAAAAATCAGCTTTAAGCCAAAAATATTTAAGTGATGTTTTCATGGGACTTACTGGTTTAAACTTCTTTTATCATAGTCTTTGTATACATTAGGCTCCTGAAAGAGAACACCTCCTTACTAAAGTAACAGTGTGCTTTTGTTACATGTCACAAAATATGCTCTGATGCTAATTCATGGCTCCTCCATCATCTCCCACTCCCAAAGCATATGCAAATTGACTCATAAATTATTTACTCCCACACATCCAAAACTGTCCTACACATCCACTTCTTTAAGACCCAGGTGTAAATAAAATTTTACAAAATCAACAAGTCATTCCAGTCATGTGAATGACTCAAGGAAATATTGCACCTTCTCTTATATTACGATATTCCTTTATTTGACAAGATTCAAGTTGCTCAAAATCATTAAGGTGTAGTACCATTATCCAAAGGACACTGCAGTTGATAAGTAAAAATAATTTGGGAAAATTTTTTTCTTGAGCACAACTAATAGCTAAACCAATGCTCCTCACTCTTAGTGGAGAAGGTGATTGGTCAGTTGTTTCACTTACAAAAGGCATCTGTGTATTTCACCCAATCTTCATTTTAAAATAATAGAATCAGTTATCTAAGTTGTTGAGCAGGTGTTGGGCTTAATTCTCTAAAAATACATCATGTTGCACTAATCGGAATTTTTTGATGAAGCAACTCAGGTAATTTATGAAAAGGCATAATTTATCTTGATTTTTAGTAATGCTTTTGATCAAGCATCCCTCAAAGGCTTATGAATAAGTCACAGCATACTTGCATTAGCATAGGAGGTCTAAAATAGATGGACCACTGGCAAGGCAGAGAAAGTAATAATTAGTGGACGATAATTCTTCAGGGCAGAGTTGACAAACAGTGTTCCCATGGGGCCCCAATTCAGGAAAACTTTAAGTAAGATTTATACTGCTGATTTAGCAATAGCGTCCCAGTTAGCCAGCCATGCAATCTGTGGATGACTCGGGGGATAACAGTTTGCCCTAGGGCTGAGTAAATTGGTAGGCCCTTAAAAAGGAGGAGCACTCGACTTTGGAGCTTCAGGTTAAAAAAAAAAAAAAAAAGCTCAGAGGGAAATGATGGTGAGGTGGAGGCAGGGGGATGAAGCTGAGTTTACATGGAGCTTGATGCCGCAACCGTTCAACCTTTGTGCATTACAACCCAGAAGGCGGAGGCAGAAGTGCGTGCTTTGGAGATTTCGTAATGTTAGCTGGAGGGTTCTTGGCTCCATGTAAACTTCTGTTGCTTAGCTATCTCATCAGGCATTTACTGAAAACTCGGACACACCCATTAAGTCCCCTAAGAACAGACCAATAGTTGCACTCTACTGAGATTCAGAGAGGCTGATGGCCTCTTCTGCTCTGGGCAGTATGCACAAGGGAACCAAGCCGATTGCTGAGGCACATTACCTATTCTTTTCTTGGGGCGGGTCTCCTTGGTGGCTTCCTAAGGAGGACTGTGACAAGCTTCTTCTCCAAGTGCTACCCATGGTAGCATCAGTCATTCCTTGCCAGCGACTTAGAGGGTTAATTCTCATGTGGTAAAACCTAGAGCTTCTCACCCAGTGATGAACTGGGACAGATGCTGAAACCATCAAGGCCAGTAGATTTGAACCCAGGGGCGCCTGTACAAACTGTTGCACCAACCAAGGACAATGTATGCAGTCAACCTAGGCCACCTGTTCAAACTTAGCCAATGGACAGCTCAGTCTCCATGGTTGTAGAGAGAGGCGGGACTGACTCTCACATGAACTCTGGTGCCCCCATTTGATCACTTCTCCTTGGCGGGGAGACCTGGTGGCACACAGAAGAAGGGGAAGCATGCTATCGGGGTGTGACCTGCTAGGCAGTGGTCATATGGTGGAGGAGGAGGTCTCCTTCTGTCAGAAGTCTAGGGGAGGGAGGAATAGGGCAGAAGAGGGAGAGAGAGTGGGGATGGGAAGATACAAGTAAAGGGATAACAATAGGGATGTAATCTGAATAAATTATGAAAACAAAACAAAACACCTGACCTTTGGCTCAGGACTGCTCCCATCATCACTAGGAAGCGCCTAGATTCCATTCGTACAACCCAGCTTTCTTGTTAGACGTTCAGCATCAAATCCTCTCTTTATTTACTTTGAAGAACAACTTTCGGAAACACCAGAAATGCCCCTCTAGCTCCTGTTGTCGAGATTTCATAGCTTTTGAAAGCACTAACACTTATTACACAGAGTGGTTCTCATACCAAAGCCTTGTAACTGCCTAGAAACTTGCTCCAACTTAGAGTCTTCACCACATTTTTTTTTTTTTTTGATTCTCACCGAGGTTACAAGATTCGGCAGAGCCACCATGATGAGATGACGAGGTTACAAGGCTGCAGGGACAGGTTGAACCTTTTACTACTGTGAGTAAATGCAGAGGCTTTGTGCTGGTTGGGTTGTGTCTTGGAGATTTGAAAGGGTAAAACATAAAATAAAATTCAATTAGTGAATTTTGCTCTGAATAAAGGGAAATCACATGTTTTTATAAATCTTCATAACCAGTGCCATATTTGGCTTTAAATATTGAGCACAATTATTGGACTTCATATTGGTGAGTGATGCTAAACATTACTGCGAAGTTAATTAAAAAATTAGAATAACTGCCAGGCCTGGTGGCACAAGCCTTTAATCTCAGCATTTGGGAGGCAGAGGCAGGCAGATTGATGAGTTCAAGACCAGCCCAGTCTACAAAGCAGGGCAGCCAGGGCTACACAGAGAAATCCTGTCTTGAAAAACCAAACCAAACACACACACACACACACACTCACACACACACATGAATAACTATTTGTAAAGAACAATTTAAATGATTCTCTCCCCCTCTCTCTCCCTTTCCTTCCTTTCTTCTTTCCGTTCTTTTATTATAATTATACCATGGCAATGTTTTTTAGTGACCTTTACATTGTTTTTCTTGTTTTCAGAAAGTGTGTACCGGAACCCCTCCCTCCTTTCTCTGTCTACCCTAGATCTGGAGGTAGTCTCAAACTGGCTAATGTCATATAAAGGGGAACTTAGGAAGGACTCTTCCTGCATTTATTACTGACTTATTGCCACAGAGATAAAATTGCAAGTTTAGGGACTGGATACTAAAAAAACAAACAAACAAACAACAACAACAACAACAAAAACAAACAAACAAACAAAAAACACCCGGCAGCCAAATTTGTATGAGATGCTTTGACTTTTCTATGCCTAGAATACTCAGGGGGACATCGTCTTTGCGCATCCATCCCCTACTTCGTTCCTTACCACACAGAGCTCATTTCCTTCCCTTTATATTACCTGCTAAGTTCAAAATTACAACATACACCACGCAGTTGTTCACAGTCCCGTGCAGATGGCCGTAAAAACTGAGCTGCAGGAGATAACTACTAAGAGTGCTTACATTTTAGCTGGGCTGATTTATTCATACTCATAAATCAAATATTGAGTGGGTTTTTTTTTGCATTTTTACAAATTAAAACATAAGTTCACAACTTTTCTCCGTTCCTTTCCACCCCCCCCCAAATCCTTCCATGCTCTATCACCCCAATTCTATTTCAAATTCCTGGCATCATCTCTTCTCATTGTTATTGTTTTACACACACACACACACACACACACACACACACACACACACACACACACACTCATACAAACATATAAACACAACCTGCTTGTCTGATTAGCATTTCTTGCATGTACATGGTTGTAGGTCTGACCACTTGGTATTGAATACTAAGTTACGAAGCTCCTCCCTGGAAGTGGGCCACTTCTCTCTCTCTTACCATTCCTCAGAAACTCTTTATCTAGTGTTGGGGCCCTTCCAGATTTTTCAGCTCCACGTTTGCATTTCTATTGATGTTGTCCTTGTTCAAGTTTAGTTCGGCAGCCATATTGTTGAGGTGGTATGGATTTTGTTGTTACTTTTGTAAAAATGGGTCAGAGCTTTATTAAACCACTTATAAATACAAGCCCGGAGGTTTTAGAAGTTCCATAAAAAGAAATAAACTCTAAATTATTAAACTATGGCCTTTAAATTTTTATTTTTAGTAAACTCTTGTAGGCTCCTAATATTCTTGTCTCTGCTCTTACACAAATGAGTTCTTCATGTAGAACTTAAGCTAGCATCAAGCTTGGTATTCCCCTGCCTCAGTCTCCCAAGTGCTGGGATTATAAATGTCCACACAAACCTGGTTCTCATTTTTGTGTTTATTACATAAAATGTAGAAAAATTTGAGAGTTTATCGCTATTTCTATTGTCTCTAATATATAGTAACAGCCACATATAGTTTCTTCTGTTGCCTGACAAGTTCTGAAATTTTGCACCTTCTAGTAGAAGTATATTTTTATTTCCGTAATTAATTTTGTGTCTCTTTTGGGGTGCTGTGGAGGTGCCAAACTGAAACATTATTTTGGGGTATGCCTGAGATTAGTAGTCTAATTAGTGGAATCAGAGAAGTAGGTTTCCTAACTTTGTGGCTGTTTGTATATCATCTACGCATCTAATTTGCAGAGTAACACATCAAAGATGGAAGATCTGTCCCCTCTCCACTTTTCCTTGCCTTGCTCGTAGAGCAGTTGAATCACATGCCATCCCCTACCCGTGGAGTAGGGATTACATTATCAGCCGTGTTGGTCCACAGGACGTCGAACATGGGCTGAATTATACCAAGGGCCATCATGGGTTTTGTGTGTCTCAAGATGGCAGATTGGCAGATTCTTCAGCCTGAGACCATCTGACTATGAAGGGAGCTCTCTTGCTCTATTTTCCCTCCATTTATCTCTTTTTTTCTCACCCCTTTCTTCCTCCCCTTCATTCTTTTTTTTCCTCCTTTATTAATTTATTCTTGTTACATCTCAATGGTTATCCCATCCCTTGTATCCTCCCATTCTTCCCTCCCTCCCAATTTCCCCTTATTCCCCTCCCCTATGACTGTTCCTGAGGGGGATTACCTCCCCCTGTATATGCTCATAGGGTATCAAGTCTCTTCTTGGTAACCTGCTGTCCTTCCTCTGATTGCCACCAGGTCTCCCCGTCCAGGGGACATGGTCAAAGGTGAGGCACCAGAGTACATGAGAAAGTCATATCCCACTCTCCACTCTACTGTGGGGAGTGGACAGAACACTCCCCTTCATTCTTATGTGTTTCTCTTCCCCCTCACTTCTACAGATATCCTTCAGTTTGTTTTGCTACTCTAGAAATAATTCATTACTACATCAACTGTTACATCGTTTTTGTACTCTTACAATCTTATGGAAAGGAAAAGAAATGAATTACACCAAAGGTTAAAAACAGTACCTTCAAGGGTACCTGTGTGAGTTAATGGATAGGATGGTGCCCAGTCAAGTATAATCCTGGAATATGATGTGCCCTTTTGTTTTTCTTTCCTCTCTTTGCCTTGTTAGCCCTTCTTTTTTAAAATTTTAATTTATTTCAAAAATATTTATTCACTTAACCCTACTTGATAATAATATGAGTAGCAGAACTATGGAAAGGGTTAGGGCAAGGAAATGCCGGTGATAGCCAATTGCCAAGGCATGGATATTTTACAACCCTTCTCTTGTTAATTAGATTTCTGAACAGTCACAGGCTTTATTATGGGACTGGAGGAATTGAGTGTGTGTACACACACACACACACACACACACACACACACACACACACACACACACACAGCTAGAATAGTTTCTCATTAAGAATCAACTGTGGGTGCTTGTTCACAGCAAACAGATTCTCAGCCTCGAGGTGTTATAATCATAAACTGTTCTCTTTATCCCTTCTTATTTATAAGTAGCCTTCTGGTATTTCATATGGAATACCTATTCAATATCACTTTAGCATGCTTGGGGCTCACCAACTAATTTTTTTTTCTATTTAACACATGTTATGAGATTCACTTATATTTCATAAATGACCACCTTGCTTACTATCAATCATTACTATTTCTTATGGGTTTAGTTATATAGCACATCTGAAGAAATAAATTGGAGGCGGGGCATAATTTGGGTTGATATGGACGTGGCTAGCGTCTGGGAGTAGAAATATAATCCAAATATTTTGCACAAAAAATTAAATAAAAAAGTGAACATTGGGACAATACTATGTTCTCAGGACAAAGACTCAGACAATTAGACCTGAAGAGTTCCTCCTCAAGGACTAGCTTTCATAGAACCAGAGGCTAGTGAGATCATGGATCTTAGGAAAGAGGCAATGGCCATCACTTTACTAGACCAATATAATTCCTAACTGCATTCTAAATACACTTTCAGGTAAATGTAGCTCTCATTCCTCCCCAAGGAAGCTTCTATTTGTAACAAATGGAGTCCACTACAGAAAACCATATTCATCAAAATACAGAGAAAAACACTTTATGACATTTCCAGGCCCAAAGTATACTTCTACAGCACTCCTCCTGCACATAAGGTCCAGGGAGCATCTAGGGACGGGAGAAGAGAGAATATAAGAAGCAGAGGAACAGAAGTCAGCTTGGGGTTGTGTTTCCTAGAAATGACAGGTTAGTGTGTGGCTGCCTACACAAGACCCAAACAATGATGACAACAACACTAATAGACACACCAACATGGAAGTGGGGCATCTCAACCATCTCCATCCCCTCCTCCAATGGCCACTTAGGAAGAATTAGGTTTTCTTAAGGATGAATAGTCTACCTGATTATCCAAGCGTTAGTGGTCACCCCTGAAACCATGTACATAAGAGCAACACTAAAAGTACTTAGCAAGTTGTATTGCTGCATCTCTGTGTGTATGTGTGTGTGTGTTTTCATGATGGCAATTGAAGGAAAAAGGCCCTGATTTTGAGGCAGAATAAGGCAGGGGAGTATGGGGGAGTTGGTGAGAGAGGACATGAGAATTGGAGGGAGAAAAGGAAATGTGCGAATGAAGTAATTATACTGTAATTAAAATTAAAAAAATTAAAAACTTGAGTAGTGGGACAATAAAATTTGTATATGGAATTTTATTGTAAACACAATTTAAAAAATCCATGGGCCATTTTCCAAGAAAGCACTATTCTAATTTCACTTTAATATATATTATATTAATAAACAGCATTCAGAATATTACTATTATTGGTATAATCATAAATTTTATATTAAAATAAATGAAATAAAAACACCAAAAGGAGTAAATATTGATGGTGCATACACTGATTTTGAAAAGTCCAGTGGCTATGGGAAAAGGCTGGACTTAAAAATAAATCACTAAAATTTATTTATTGTGCCTTTTTTTTTTATAATGCTGGTATATGTTCTTAAAATCTTTATCTTCTGACTGTGGCAACATAAGCAAATAACAAGAAAACTGAAGAAATCTCAAGAGGCAACTATTTTCCATGCCAGTTGAGTAAATATTTTGCCATCAAATTGTTTCTTCATGATGCTTGTAAAATGCATACTTGACAAGGGTTCTATCCTAGCTAGTTTCCTTCTCCCTGCCTTGCTGCTTTAATGTAAACATTGAATGTGGGGGTAAACCAACACCGTCATCTACAAATTTTAAATGCACTACATGTGCTTTGGTTTTTCACCCATGCACAGTACGGTACAGTCGTTGTGAGTAAGTATTCAGGGTCAAACGTCAGTTTTAATCTAGCTTGTTCTTTCGTTGGCTGAAATTACTTAAAACCCTCTTCTCTCAGATTTTTCCTATTTATAATGTGTCTCATAGAAGAAAAACAGCTTAAAGAAGAACATAACCATATCCTCAAATGGTAGTTATGGGGGGGGGGAAGTTAATTGGCAATTGCTTGCCTTTGGAGGGGGCATATTTAATTTTAGAGATCTCTATAAAGCACCTTGCTGCAAGGAAGGCACTTAAGGACTCTGTATCGAGATTCTGTTGGCCCCTGAATCTAATTTTGCATGCATTGTAGATAAGGTAAGAAGTGAGAGTTTTCTTCTTGATCATTGAAAAATTAATAGAAGATTTACACTTTAGTCTCCATCATCGCTTCATACTTTTTTTTATTTCTTAATGTACTTTGTAAATGAGACTAGAAGAAGGTTTAGGGTATCTAGTTCTCCAGATTAATTGAAGACCCTTTCTGATCATTTTAAACCTTTACTTCACTTTAATTTTGCACACTTGATATTAAAGTGTCCTAGTGGGGATTCATTTAAATAATATTCCAGTCTTCTCTAATCGGTGTAATTATATCCTGCTTAACGATTTATATTACATTTTTGTAAGTATCATTTTATGTTGCTATTAAAATTTTATTGTTATAGTATATCACTGTATTTTTCATTTTGTTCTGTTCTATCAGATTTCATAAGGGGATACTTTAAAACTCTGCTAGTTTACTTACATTATTATTACTAAAAGTAAATTAATTGACTTACTAATCACAGTAAAACATAACCATCTTTTTATGTAAATGGATCAAAGCTTACGTTGTGCTTAGTTTATTTGGTAGGGGGAAACCAACCAGTGTATTATTATTAAATTTATCACATTTGATTCCTGATAAAGAATTAGCATAGTTTAATTATCTGTAGCTTTCCAACCCTTTGTTTTTTAGGTTTTTAATTTGAGTGGTAAAATAAAAAATATTTGAAAACATTAACACTGATATTTCAAGTGATATTTGGGCAAATCTTCTTACAAAGCCAGTGTTGTAAATAACGATAGGTTCAAAAGATGGTATTGGGCTACTCCTGGCTCAAATAAGAATTTTAGGGCCAATTATTACTTCCTCATGGGCCTGACTATATATTTTGGTAGTGTTTAGGGTGACATATTTAATTCTTCCAGCATGGAAGACTCAGTTCATTTTATGAAAGTAACTGAATTCCAAAATGGAATTTAATTTATTTTTGTGATTCTTGAATACACATGGTGATTTCACTTAACAGTATTTCCTAGCAGTTCTTTTTTGAACAAATTATTTGCTATTTCTCTTATTCTCACTCTCTGTCTCTCTTTTTTCTCTCTGTATGTGTGTGTGTGTGTGAGAGAGAGAGAGAGAGAGAGAAAGAGAGAGAGAGGGGGGAGAGAGAGAGAGGGAGAGAGAGAGGGAGAGAGAGAGAGAGAGAGAGAGAGAGAGAGAGAGAGAGAGAGAGAGAGAGGGAGAGGGAGAGAGAGAAAGACAGAGGTATATTTGTGGAGCAGCACATGCATGACACAGTTTAATGGTCAGAGGACAACTTGAAGGAATCAACTATCTTTCAACCAAGTGAGTCTGTCTCAGGCCTCACACACATGTCATCAGGTTTGATGGCAGAGGCATTTACCAGCTGAGCCATCTCACCAGCTCCTCCTTAGCCTTTCATATGTTTGATAATTATAAGGAAAGAAACTGATAAACAGTGCAACCAAATGGGGTCCAAGTATTTAAATATCTGAACCTACCTGGGCCACAAGATCATTAGCCCGCATTTTAATTGGGTTGTATATTTTCTTGATTTTTTTTTGTGTTCTTTATATAATATTCTAGACATCAATCTTCTGTCAGATGTATAGCTGGCAAAGATTTTCCCTAACCCATTAGGCTTCTTCTTTCTTCACTCAGTTGTTTCCTTAGCTCTATAGAAGATTCTAGTTTTGTGAAGTTCCATTTGTTACTTGTTGGCTCTAATTCCTGGGCAAATGTAAGTCCTAATCAAAAAGTGTTTCCAACATCTCGATCCCATTGGGTTCGGTCTTTGTTTTCTTTTAGCAGTTTCAGTGTTTTAGGTTACTCATTAAAGTCTTTAGACCCAGTGTTGCGTGCCTTTAATCCCAGTACTCTGGAAGCAGAGGCAGGCTGTTCCCTGTGAGTTGAAGGACCCCCACTTCTTCATTTAATTCTACGAAGACAAGTTTGATAACTTTTTATTTCCCAAAGCAGCAGTAACCAAGGGACTGGCTGGTTTTCTTCAGCATTTCTCTACATAGCTCTTTTTCACTTGATGCAGTATTCACTTCACTAAAGTCACTGTATCACGAGTGTTTCATTGCATTCTCTTTAGTGTCATGTGGCAGCAGAGACAGGCTTCAAATCATATAAACTTTTACTGAAATAGTAAAAGGCAGAATAATCACTACCAACAGAGGTTTGGAGAATGGACATGAAAGAGTAGAAGTTGAAGATGGCAGTTGAAGTCGTCAGTGATAATGCTGAGGTGTGATCGCTGCACTTGGCTAACAAGCAATGGATTTAATGGGAATTTAATAGGAAACATTGAAACAGTATCAAGGTCTATTTGAGTATTTAATATAAAAAAAATCAACAAAAGACTACACATCACAGCAACTTTTAAAACAATTTAAAGAAAACACACGGCATATCTTTTTAGTGATGTGAGATCCAACACAGAAATAGCACTCCTAAAATTTGAAGTTTGTGCGTCAAAAGACAGGATTTAAAGTTCAAGTGGGAAAATATCAGAAAACAATGTCTTGTTAGTGACTTGAGTCTCAAGCACATGAAAAATCATAACAAACTAAGAATATGGAGACACATATATTAGTTTCAAAACATGGTAACCCTCGGGTATGGTATTTATGCAAAAACAATAAACAAGCAGTTACACTAGGGAGATGTAAATCACAGCTATAATGAGAATATCACTCTGTACTTGCTAGGCCAACTATTATTCCATCGATAATGCAGTTTCATTCAGGGACATTTGCTTTGACTAACTTTGGAACTATCCAGTGATTCATCTTTACACTTACTCCCAGTAGCACCCATTGCTGAATGAATAATTGTACACAGCCTTTCATCCACCTGCAATTTTTCAATGACTGTAATTGCATGCAAATTGGCCAGTGTTAATCATTAAGTGTCTCTAATTAAGAGAGGATACCACAGATGATGTTATGAATACCGGTAGAAATAAATACAGCAGAGCAGAGAATATTTCTCCATAGAGTCTCATGACTTATTCCCGAGGCTCACTAAGTTATATCACGAGAAGCTGCACAACTTGTATTTGTAGCAGGAAAGAAATAAAAGTAATGTATGAGGTTGCTGCTTTTCAGCAAAAAAGGGAAAGTATTTCTGTGGCCCACGAATTGTCTTCAATTTCACAAATTAAGAACACTGAGAAAGAAATCTAATTACTTTGGAATTGGATTGTTATAATGAAATGCAGGTCAAAAGGACAGCCATGGTCTTTTATAAAATCTTGATTCCTATAATGAAATAAAAATAGGATGGACTGAAATTTTAATGGTCATTTCCTGGAACCAAAGCTTTGAATGTCACAGCTTTTTGAGAAAGAAGATCTGGTGCTGTAGGCATCTAATAAATCTTAAATATCTTTCTGATTTTTCTATTACTTTGGAGGTCATCTGGTATTACCAAGTCATTGATTTAGGAATCTTTTATAGATAATACAAATAATATTTATAAACAAGAAATTAGGCTATTTGTGGTTATTTATCCAAACAAGTGAATGCTTTATTAGTAATGTGATTGACTTTTGTCTCTTTGCTGGCTACTAGATAATCATTTAAAATTAAGAATATAGGGCAGTCATGGCACACACCTTTAATCCCAGGATTAAGGGGGAAGAAGCAGATGAATCTCTGTGAGTTTTTGTTTGTTTGTTTTGTTTTCTTTTTCAAGACAGAGTATCTCTGTATAATAGCCTTGGCTATCCAGAACTCTCCTTGTAGACCAGGCTAACCTCAAACTCACAGAGATTCACTTGCCTCTGCCTCCCAAGTGCTGGGATTAAAGGTGTGTGCCACCATGCCCAGCTGAGTCCCTGTGATTTTTGAGGGCATCCTGATCTACAGAATTCCAGGACAGCCAAGGCTACACAGAGAAATGCTGTCTCAAAACAAAAGACAAGATAAAATAAATAAATACAAATAAAATTAAAGAATGTGATCTTCTACTATTTGACATTTCACAACATAAGAGTTTAGCTTACTCTTGTCCATAGGCTTAACCTACTATTGGCATGTGCAGTACTTTGTATAAGGACTAAGTGTTTTTAAAGGTTGAAAGTTAATAGTTTCTACATGAACTGTTTCCCATGCAAGACTACTGGAGATTTCTTAAAACCAGGATACTGCGAAGCACTTAGGATTTTCCTTGTTATGTGCTGCTGCTGCTGCTACTTCCTGGAAGCAATATCTGGCTCCTAGTAGAAACTGTTTTCCTTGTCTGTTTTAGTGTTTTCTTTTTTAATTTTTTTGTATTACACTACAACTATATAATCTCTCCTCCTCCCTCCAAACCCTCTTGTATACACATCCTTGCTCTCTTTTTTTTTTTCATCAATTGCTCATTTAAAACCTGTATAATGCTACTTGTATGTATATATTTTCAATGGCAGAAAGGGCAGGCCATTTGGTGCTGGGTAACCAATTGATGTGTTCTTCCCTGGGAAAGACTATTTCTTCAGCTGTCAACATTCCTTAGTTGCCTGTAGGTTTTATGTAAGGTTGAAGTCTCAAGCTTTGTCTGTCCACATTAACATGCCTACTGTTGTCCTTGTTCAGTGTTGGGGACAGGCCATATGGCCAATGTTCAGCCATCTTGTCAGAGCCTAGGTTCCTATTTCTCCAGCAGTCTGTCATTTACCAGAAACTAGCTGATCCTCTCATGGTTTGGCAGTTAGACAACTGTTGTGGTTTATTATGGGGACTGTCATTCTAAGACCCCCAAGCTCATAGAAAGAGCTATTCATTTCTGGCTATAAACTAGCTTCCCCAGTAAGACTACTGGTAAAATCAGACTAAAGGCCAGCTGCCTGCAAGCAGCAGTTTTGGGAACATTTTTTCTGAGTAACCAGATCTTTTACAACTTCCCTTTCTCTCTGGAATTTCTTCCTCTTCTCTGATTATAGCAGCTGTAAAGGTAGACACATGCTGGAGCATTCCTGAGTTAGGTATCCATAGCAATCCTCGGTTACGCAGATACCCATGCCCCCTGTGCCTATAAAACCTTCTACCTGAAAAATAAAGTTTGAGAGCTTGATCAAAGACTTGCTCTCCTTCTTCACGTCTTGTGTTCTGTCCCTATACAGGAGAATTCTCCTCCCAAGCGTTAGTCGAACCCCGGCAGGCCGGGTCAGTTCAGCTCATTTTTATACAGTTGTGGTAAGAATTTATGCGTGTGGCCTCTGACTTTACTTGGAGACACAATCTCACAGCAAACTTCCTCATCCTTTGGCTCTTATAATCTTTCTGTCATCTCTTCTGCAATGATCCCTGAGCCTTAAATTGTACTCTAGATATATTGGATGGGACTGGGCTCTACAACTCTGCTCTCTGATTGGTTGTAGGTTGCTTGTAATGGTCTCCATCTGTGGAAGATAGAAGTTTCCTTGATGAAAGGTGAGGACTACACCAGTCTGTTGGTAGAAGGAAATATGTTCAGAATATAGGGAGGAACTATGCTGACTCAGCAAGCAAAGATTTGACTTGGGTGATAACTGGTTGCAAGGGGTACACTCAAGGACAGAGGGCAACAGTGCTTATGGTGTGAATGGGAGAAACTAAGATTGGATCCCCAGAACACACATAAAAGTCAGGAGTGGCTGTATTATATTCACCTTTTAAACAAGGTGCTAGGAAGGTAGGGAGGGATGTACTACTGAGATTGCTGGCCAGTCAACCGAGTCGAAAATCAAGCAGAAAACAAAACAACAAAAAACCCAAGTTCATGGCACATAAGATACACTATCTCAAAGGGATTAAAAAGACAAATATGGAAAGAGTGAAAGAAAAGAAGAATGTGAAAGAGAAGGAGGATAAGAAGGATGAAGAGGAGGAGGAAAAGGAGGAGAAAAGATGATACTCAAAACATAGAAGCATCTTTGTTGCTCCCTCTTCCTCAGTCATGCCTGACTTTCTCCTTTGTGTCTCTATGTATCTTATTCTCTTCCTCCCATTTTTCTCATGCTGGGCATCCTTGATCCATCTATGGATTCAGAGGAACTCAGGATGCCTAAGCTCATGAGACACTGCATCAGACTTCTCTGGTTCTAGGTGCTGGTATACTTCTCCCTCTACCACCTTCCTGTGTTCTTGGGATGTGCTTTCTGGAAGTTTCTTCTTCTGATTTGTGGAAATATTCCGAATGGACTTTCAAGGGCTTTACCAAGCTACCATTTTCCCCTGAGAGTTTAGGGTCCTGAGAGTTGTTTTGACAAACTAGAACCATACTTGAGTTTTTGAAAGTCATGCTTGAGATTATATTGCCCATACAATTTCTACAAAAAAGATTAGAAGAATTAAAATTATTCTACTCTTTTAAAATTATTTATTTTTTATTATTTATTTGTGTGTGTGTATATACATATGAATGTGGTGGGGAAGACAAAGGGCAACCTTGATGGTGCTGCTCAAGATCTGTCCATCTGTTTTAGAGGGTCTCTCATTGGCTTGGGGCTCATGGGTCAGGTTAAGGTAGCTGATCAATGAGTCATAGGGATCCCTCTGTCTTTGGTTTCCCAGCTCTAGATTTAAAGCATGCATTTGGCTTCTGGAGATCTGAACTGAAGTCCTTTTGCTCGCCTGGCAAACACCTTAAGAACTGAACTCATTCCAGAGACCCTTTGTTTTGTTTAGTTTCCAGACACATGTGTAAAGGAGCTAGGATGAATTAAGCCCATAGGAAGGCAATTTTCAAATCTGAATAATGCTCTCTGTGTTTCTTCACCAATTATCTTGTGTACATATGGCCATTTGTCCATATAACTTTTCCTTTTCACCATAGTGCACTAGCTGACAAGTTAAGAGCCTGGAAAGGCTCGATTCTTTGCAAAGTGAAAATATCCCTAAGGTCTCTATATTGCAGGCCCTAGGGTTCCAGGTGATTTCCTTTGTTGCTTTATTTTTAGTTGGAAACTACTTATCTCATAGCTTGAATTTTGTGAGAGCCCTGAGTGAGCAAATGAGACTGATTCTTCCATGAAGCCTCAGGAAATAGGTCTGAAGAGAATTGTATGCCTCATTTAATGTAGCTCCACAAACTTGCTGGAAACACTTTTGCAACTTTGTGAGTTATTTTAGTGATCCAATTTAATGAAACTACTTGCTTGACATTCATTAATTATTATGTTGTTATGACAAATATTGCTTCATCTCAATTTGCTTAATCAACTGTGAAAGTGTGTGTGTGTGTATGTGTGTGTGTGTGTGTATATGTGTGTGTGTGTTCCAGTTTGTATAGTGTATTTAGGAAAATATGATTGGGTACTGAAAGGTTATATATGTTGGACAAAATTTGGACAATCTAAAAGGATAGAATTAATTCAGAAAATTTCAACTTATATGCTAAGGCAATCTACAGTATTTTATATTAGTTTGTTAATATTAAGAAGTCAGGAATTATGAAAATACTTTATCCTTGTTATACACCACAGCTTTGGCTTGGTAAGTCATCTGAGATCTTGAAATCAACATTACTTAGTAAAGTAGGGAAGAGAAAAATGTGGTGTCCTACCAAGAGACTACACTGAAACATGGCAGAAACGATTTCAGACTCTTAAAAAGTCGCTATGGTTTTACTCAGGAACATGTGCGAATAAGTAGAAATGCTAATGATAAACATAAAGGAGAATACACATGGCTCATCTGCTGATGATACAGATGCTAATGAAATGGGGTCTGATGGTCTTATTTTGTAGAATGAGCACGGGTTGACACTGCTGCTATGTTTTTCTCTAATGAAACACTGACCCTTGGAATATGTTTATCACTCACAGTTGAATCACTCTATTAACAAGGCAGCATAATACAAGGGAACTGATAGCCATTTTCTTCCTTATAAATAACTCATGAAAATGCCCAGGCAGCAGGAAGTCAGCTCTAATTTGTTTTCACTTCTATCATTTAAATTTGGTATCTCATCACACTTCTGTATTAACTTACCAGTGCTGCAGATTTAAGGCCACAAGGGTGTTACTGAATGAAGTCCAATGATTATATTTGTACATCCATTAGTTCTGAGGAGCTAGAGCAGCAAGCTATGGATTTGTGACTGACCTGCAACCACAGCAGTATTGTAACATGCAGAATGTTTCTGAGTAAATTGCTTCTGTTTTACAATATCATGTGAGTATAGAATACTCAAGAATAAGTTAATGTTTTCATTATCTGTAAAGCAAAACAAACAAACAAAAACCTAACCAGTATTATTGACAAGGATTCTTTTTCTTCTTTTTAAGATATTTTATTTTTAAGGGATTGCATACAGGAATACAGTGTATTTATATTTTTTTCTCACTCTTTTGCTACCTCTACAAATTCCCTTCTTCTTCCAAATCCTTTTTGGATTTCTACAATTACTATTGTTACACACAAACATATGTGCATACACACACACATACACACACACATTGCTGTCATATAGACATTGCTAGGTCCATTTAGCTTTACTTTTATGCATGTGCATTTAGGAATGACTACTTGAAGTTGCATAACCTATCAGGCACCTTATCCCTGTAGAAAATTGATTCTTCCTCCTTTAGCATACATTAATTACGTGTAGCTCTTCATCTTGGCATGGGACCTTGGCAAATTTCTCCCGTCACTCATCCTGTAGTGCTTAAAATTTCATCCCTTTTTAAGGTAATATTTCTTGACCCTTGGGGGTAGGGGTTGGAGTCTGTGGAACCCATGGTTACTCTTTCTATATATTATGATCATTTACTTATTTTTTTTAAAAGTCTGTAGTAACTTCCATCTGCTGCAAAACAAAGTTTCTTTGGTGAAGGGTGAAAGTCACTCTTATCTGTAGGTATAAGGATAAGCATTTAGGATAGTTAGAAGATGTATTAATTTAGGAAGATGGTATCAGTAGATTTTCTCCGTAAGGTCTGTAACATTTATAGCTACAAGGACTTAACTAGGTTTGCAATACCAGGCATAAATTCCAGAGTATTAAGTGAGGCTTAAATCCAGTTAGATGGATGCTGCTCACCCCCCCCAGGGTCTAAGAACCACTATTGTACTGTTGGGATTGTTGTTCAGGAGCAGTTCATGAAGGGTGGATGAGAAAGAATGGGGGGAAGTGGGACTTAGGAAGGTTAAAGAGAAGGAGAGAGAGAAAGCAGATATAGATAGTAGGAAAGATGCTTGAAAAACCAAAAGAGAGACACTATTTTGTAAGATGAGTGTAGAAATACACACGTACACAAGTGTATAAAAAGACATACATTCTATCTATCATCTACCTATCTGTATGTCTGTCCATCTGTCCATCTGTATATCTTGTATAAATGGAAAAAAAACAGGATGGAGGCTTACTGAAACTTGGGAATAGATTTTCCTTAGAATCCAGCTCTTCTACTCTTGCACATACTTATGAAGGAAATGAAGGTGGCATCTAGTAGAGATACCTGTGCATTCATGTTTATTTCAACTTAATTACATTTTTTTATAGTTGTTTACAATTGTAGGGCAATTGTTAAGATACTGAATCAGCATGAGAACAAACATATAAGTGTCCTGGTTGCTGATTTTATTAATGTGACATAAGGCAGGTCAGCT
This sequence comes from Acomys minous, assembly GCF_964271855.1. NCBI lineage: Eukaryota > Metazoa > Chordata > Mammalia > Rodentia > Muridae > Acomys > Acomys minous. The sequence continues at coordinate 46,428,278 of NC_140497.1, read as the reverse complement.
GGAAAGAGAGAATCTAAACTCAGAAATACCTACATAACATAAGATTTGCTTGTAAGCAAGTCTTGTTCATTTTTTTTTTCACTAACAACAGAGGCCAGAAGGTCCATTCCACTGTGGTTGAACAGATGGTCATGGGTGTTATAAGAAACTATCCTGAGCAAGCCATGGGGACCAAGCCAGTAAGCAGCATTCCTCTATGACCTCTACTTCAGTTCCTGCCTCCACGCTCCTGCCTTGAGTTCTTGCTATCACTCCACTCATTGATAGAGTGTGACCTGAGTGCTGTGACATAAACAAGACAAAAGCCCTGTCTTCCTCGTGTTGCACTTGCTCGTGGTGTTTTATCATAACAGCAAAAAACAAAGTAGAGCAGGATTTAAACAAAGTTTGCGTGTAAATAAATACCATAATTGATTTCAAATTTGAAATTCAAGAACATTGTGAAGATAGAAGGGAAACCCCAAATCATTGACAGTGTATAGAGTCTAAGAAGCTGAATATCAATATAAAGATCTAAAAATTAGAAAATGCTATGCCTTTAAGCAGAAGAATAAAACAGATTTTAAAAAGAAAAAACTTGATCTAAATAATATATATAGTATATACATATATACACTATGTATTTTATAATATAATAATGTTCATTTTTATTTACCTGATTTCTGTAGTTACTCCTAAAATTTTCACCACTTACCTAAACAGCACTACTATCTAGGGATCAAGTGTTCAAACACAAAAGCTCATGGGTGACATATCATATTCCATTGACAAGAGTTCAGTTAGTTGGAGATTAGTTGTGGTGGCATCCAGAATAAAGAGGAGTCAGGTTAAATAGAGTTTCTTTGAATGTTATGGGGGATTTTTTTGTGTGTGGCTGTGTGGCTTTTGAGTAGACAAGTGATGTATTCTCCTTTACATTTGCAAAGAATCATTCTGCATTGAGAAACTGAGCCGAGAAAGACACTATGAGAAATTTGTATAATCTCTGAAAATAAAATGGGTTTGACTAGACTGATAGCTGGGTGGTATTAGGAAAAAAAAATGGATTTTGGATGTTGCTGAATCCCTGCTATAGTGCCATTGAGTACAGATACAAAGTGTCCTTTAATACCCCTCCTGATATAAAGAAGTTTATATCAGAGACAAGGCCGAACACTAGGTAGGAAGTGAAATTGAGCCTTTATCTGACTGAAGATTATTAGTTAAAAAAGAAAAATGGCTTTGGAGGAGGGTGAAGTATGGGAGAACCAAGGACACTGAATCAGACTTGAGGTATGACTATGTATCTGGTGCTTTGGTTGAGTGTCTTACTCTTTGAAGCAAAGTGTTGATTTGAGAATATCTAATGTTTTCAAGGTCAAACACAACAAGGGTATCAACTATAGAAGTATTTAAGGAGACCGAAAGGGAAAAGAAGAGAAGCAGATATGTTGCTTTCCCCCAAACCAATACATGTATTAATAAATATCAGTTCCACCCTCAGATCTTTATCACACACCTGACTAGACTATTGCATGACTCTTTCAAAATTTACATTGCAGAATAAGTTACGGCAAGGGAGAAATTGGGAGTAAACATTTTAACACATGAATTAGTTTCTTCCATGTGCACAGAATAATCTATCTATAATAGACAAGGGGCTTTCTTTATGCAGAAGCAATAACCCATATTTATTTTATCTCTGTAAAAATAAGCACTCTCACGTGTGCATAAATTAGTGAATCTTCAAAAGACAATTCAATGACACCATCAAGCTTAATGGTCCTGTGATTTCTAAGACAAGATGTAGTTTAGAATCTTACTGATTAAATTGCTCTCAGCTTCTTGTCAAAGAATGTAAATGTCTACTTGAGGGCATTCTGTTTCCCTGACATGCACCTGGAGTAATGGCTTTATATTAATAGGTAGATATATAGTCTCAGAGTCCCCCAAGTAATTTGATTTATAAAAAAATCTGATAAGCAATTATAAAATAATGACTTCTTCAAGATTTGGAATCAGATTTTGTTTTAGGGTTCTCAGATTCACTCTGTGGAAGGGAGCAAATGCCTCTGGGTCTTGTTCATCTATTCATCCATCCAGCTTTGTACATTGTCAGGCTCATAGTGTTCATTGAATTCAAAGTAGAAGTTTAAAGGTACTGAAAATGCATTCCATATGTTAGGTAAAAATAGCGGACAAAGTATTAATTGGTGAGGAATTTAGGAAGAAAGAAGCAGACTCACTCTTCTTAGTATATTAAAATAACAGTATTTACTTAGTAAAATCTAAAACAGATGGTTTTTTACTCGCTATCTCTTTTTAAACACATGGTTAAATACAAAAGTAATTTTCCTTCATAAAATAAAGAAAAATATAGTGGTTAACTTATGAAGCATTGCTTTGCTTAATTATAATGTAAATGCATCATGCAGAGGAAATATATTCTAAAAGTTACCAATGATAAAAAGTACACTTTTCAGTTGGAGAAAAAGTCTGGAAGAGTGCAAAATATTTTTTTCCGCAAAAATCAGCACCAGAAGGGTCGTTTGACACAGAAAAGCAACTTCTATTTCTAACACATCTACAGAGTTTCAGATGAGGTTTTATTTATTCCTTGAAATAATATTCTGCCTACATGTTAACTTTCTATTCTCTAAGGAAATAAGACTCACAAGTACATTTCTAACCTTAGTAATATTCGGATTAGGATGTTCTTAATTTAAAGAAACTCAGAAGCTATATGCCTTTAGCCATGCTGGCAATGTTTTCTATTACTTACAGTTGGCCTGGAGCTGAATGGGCACCCCATCTTCCTTCAAGTTATGGGTATGTTCTTATATATTTTTCCTTAGTTCCATTTTATTCCTCATGCTTCTGGCACAACCTAGATGAGATCCCCGATTTCTAATGCATAGTTCTGTTGTGAACTGGCCCCTTATTTACCTACTCCCTTCTCATTCTTTAGTACTCACTTCTTTCCTCCCAACCCCTTCTTTTATTTTATTTTATGTTATTAATTTATTCATATTACATCTCAATGGTTATCCCATCCCTTGTATCCTCCCATTCCTCCCTCCCTCCCATTTTCCCCCTACTCCCCTCCCCTATGACTGTGACTGAGGGGGACTTCCTCCCCCTGTATATGCTCACAGGGTATCAAGTCTCTTCTTGGTAACCTGCTGTCCTTCCTCTGAGTGCTACCAGGTCTCCCCATCCAGGGGACATGGTCAAATATGAGGCACCAGAGTACGTGTGAAAGTCAGACCCCACTCTCCACTTAACTGTGGAGAATGTCCTGTCCATTGGCTAGATCTGGGTAGGGGTTTGAAGTTTACGGCCTGTATTGCCCCTTCTTTTTAAGAGATCCTAGGTCTCTTATGTCCACACTCATTTACTGCTACAAGGTAATGAGATAGAATTACAGCTTGATATAACTCTTGTGCTTCTTCCACTTTACTTATTACAATATTTTAATGTTGCACCCAAACCTAAATACAGAGCAGGTAAACAGACACATCCAATAAATACAAACATTGTCCTTTCTGATAAATAAATTCAGCAACAGAAATTATTTTAGGGACATTTCTATATGCAATTAATAGAAGTGGTTAAAACAGAAGCTGTTTTCATTAATTCTGTAATTATCTTGTTCTTGCTACTGTGCCTTTGCTCTGCCATCATAGGCACGCCAACTCTCTGAAACTGTGAGCCAAGCTGAATGTTTTCTACTATCAGTTTCCTTGTTCGTGGTCTTTTGCCACAACAACAGAAAAGTCCCTGAGCCATGAGCAAACACGGGGAACTTGATTGTTGATACCTATGTGGTATGGAGGACGGTTATTTAACTAGTGCTGTTGGCTCCACCAGAAAAACTAAGCAGGATCTGAACCTACAAAAAAGAAAGAATGGAGGAAAATTAGTATACTGGTGAGTTAGCAATTAGCAACCCACTTCACAAAACTAGAGGAGAAGAATAGCCCAATTAGAGAAACAAGCCGGTCTTCTTGTAGCACCTTAGGCTTTTGCAGGGCTCTGCCACACTCTTCAATGCTGAGCACCAGGTGTAGCAGCGAAGAGCCGCTATGCCTGTTTGAAGTGGGAATCTTCTGGTTAGATTTCCAGAGGGTGAGAGAGTTGATACAAAGTTTAATAGACTGAAAGTTCATAACATCGTTGAAAACTTGAAGACTTCAATAGTTCAATAGATGAGATTATCATTCACAGCTCAATCATCTAAACTTTTAGGCTCCTGGGGCTAAATACCTTTAGATATTTTATCGCATCTTTGTTTCTTATCTAAAGGTACCATAGTACTTTTCGCTCTACTCCCTTCTCCTGACGTGTTTGTGTTTGTTCCTGCAAGTGTGTGTCTGTTTCCTAGCTAGAGGGCAAGGCAGGCCCCAGAGTTAACCTCTTGGCTGAACCCTTAGACTGTTAAATGAAAAACTCAAATAGAAAGAAAAATAAGTGAATAAAAATTTAGGGCAATTTAGGGGTGTTTGACCTTGGTTTATACTTCAGCCAACAGTATGCTTACAAGTCAAACCAATGCTCATCAGTCCCTTGTCCGTCTGCCACAGCGTTTCTTTTCATCGTATTTTCCTTTGCAGCTATTCACTGTATTCTTGTCCTCTGTTTTCTTTTTAAGTAATGTTTGGTATTTTCAGTTTAAAGTCTCCAGATGCCTTTCCTGTAGGCACAAAATATTGTGGAGGAGAATTCAATCTATGTCCAATAAGAGTTACCGTAGGTGTGAACGTCTTAAAGAGTGACATTTTCTACATTCTGTCAGGGGAGGTTTTCACTGCATTTGATATTAAGGTGTTGAAAAACACATTCCCCCCCAAATTCTGTGACTTCTCACATCAAATGGATTTGTTCCGGTCTAATAGCAGGCAGCTTGAGGTTGTTATAAATAAACACGATAGACCAGGGGAAGGAAAAGCAAATGACAGGAATAACAGCCCTCATTCATTTAGCAGTCATACTATTGAGCATTTCCTCAGAGGATTGTCACTCTTTGAAGTTCGGGGACAGAATGCTGATCATGAGCTTCTGAGTCCAGTTGAGAGACATACTGGAGGTGAGATATTATTTAAATGTCAGTTTTGTATGTGTTATTATAACCTCCAATGGTTGTATAAAGAGAGTTCCTAGTTGAGTAGGAAAGTCAAGGGAGCTTTCTGGAATCAATTCTTACGATGACTGAAAGATGAAACTAATACATTTCGAGGTCTTGGTAAGTTTCTGACATTGTGCTATAAGTGATTTGTGTGTATTTTAAAATTTAATTGCATCAAACAATTGGAGTGCTGAGCAGTACAATGCTTCCCTTTCTTCAGCAAGAAACCTGAGCACAGCTGACTTCTCTTACTAGAAGTCAGAGAGCTCATTAAGGACACACTTGGTTTCAGGTTCAAGTTGACCTCACATCAGTCCTGTAACTCACACATTGATGGAGTTATGTTGAATACATCTAAAAAAATATATAGCCCAGATATTTTTCCTCATAACAATTGTTATATAGTGTAGCAATTTATATTATTATAAATAGTCACATATATAAATTCAAAGGCTCATTTACACACTTACATTTTAAATTTACACTGTGAATATATTACTTTGAAATGCAAATTGAGTCTTTGATAGGGCAGGAAAAGTAATTCTCTAGTTTCCTCCTTTTTAGAAGGTAAAAGACAGAAGAGGTTGTGTAGGAGTAAACTAAGCTAACCATTAGGCTTTACTGATTTGACTAATTAGGTTTCCATAGTCTGCTTCTCTTTAGTGCCCCCACCCTGTGTTCAGGGATATATCATCAATATGGACAGTTTTCTCACCTTGTTATCCTTGTTTTAGCCATTTCTGGTGGTCCTGATTTATGAGTTGATGCTTTCCATTGACCTAAGGTTGTAGTAATAGTAAGAACTTAGATGGAAAATGTATTTTCCCCAACTGACTAAATGAAAACAGACTCGAAAATTTTAAATTAAATATTAATGTGAACTGTTAGCCTCCTTCTCCAGCATTGTGAATATTATTCTGTTATTCTCCATTTTAGAAACAAAGATAGCAAAATAGAAAGTTTACAAATACTATCATTGTTTTACTTTTTGGTTTAACTTGAGGTTTATTAGTAAAAAGAAAACCCAAAAACAAAAATTAGAACAAGAAACCCTCACCACCACAACCACAAGAAACCCCTCATACATTTAAGTCCAAGAACCCAATCAGAAGAAACCACAGAAAGAAGCCACATATTCAGAAAGCAGTAGCAGTTGACAGAAGACATTCATAATAGCACACATTTCTGTTGTCCCAGCCCAGTGTCAATGAGACACTTTCTTGTTTGGTAAATGAAATAAAAACAAGAAAGGCACGATCTGTTTCAATGTTGTATAATGGAATAACAATGAGAAATGGACTACATTGGGATAAAGATTTTTATTTTATGTTAGATTCAAATATTTCAATAATAAAGATATCTAATGTATAAGTAAATGTTGACCTCTTCAGTTTAGACCTCTTCATAAACTTCCAGTATGATGTCTAAAAAGTTAGAGATGTGATGGGAAAGGGGAGTTTGGACTTTTCATCCCTCAGACTGCAACAGGTGTCCTCACCTGGTCCTTGATGTGGGCATCTCCACGGCTTCAGCTGAGGTCTGCCACATGATGCCCTTGTACGCATTTTGCATGGTGAATGCTGCTTTTTCTAGTTGCAGAGGTGTTAAATATGCCTCCCTCTCCACATCCTTTTCTCAAGAAGCAGGGAGAGATTTTGTTTTCCCCCCTCATCCCTGCCTAGGCCGTGACACAGTTAGGTGGAGTAATCAAACACAGACCTTCTCTCTAATCGATTGGCATCAAATCAATCACTGCCTCTAAGCAGTAGTAATGTGGGAAGCTTACAAGGATTTTAGTGAACCTGTCAGTACCAACTATTATATTTTGATTTCCCATATTTAACTGGGAAACCTTTACCACCAACACTATTATGAATCTTGAGTGGTGGAGGGTTGGATTTTGGTACATTTGCAGAACTTGGTTATATAGTTGGAAAACATTGTGTAATAATTTAAAATGTTGAGAAAAGCCCATAACTTGATGGAACTATTCCAAGAATCCAGAATATCTGTGCCCTTTGGAGCAGGAAAATTCATATACAGTATCTGCAAATAAAAAACCACAATGCTGAAAACATTCCATTTCACTCCAAGAAAATTTCACTTCATTATAAGTATTTGTTTTCGTTTGTTTTTGAGTAAGCATTCTACCTGTTTCCTCAGTTTTCCACAAAGTTAATTTTGTTTGTTTGTTTTGCTTTGTTTTTATTTTATAGTTCACAGATTTCGGGAGAAGTTTTGCCAGTCATCACCTCAGGAAATAGATGGCTGGTTATTATTTTTATGTTTTTGAGACTTGTGTTTTATACTGTTTGGCCTAATGCCCATTTAGAATAAAGTATTCTGTAATATTTATTAAAAATAAGAGGCAAGCATAATCTACACTTTCTGTACCCTGGGCTTGGCTGAGACCCTTTATTTTACCAGTGCCCCATGTATGGATGCTTATGGTAGCCAATTTTGAAGAACATCAAGGAAGGATTATATTAAGCTGATATTTTTCACTGTCAAGGACAATTAAGACAGGGCTATGTGTAACTGACGTGTCTTCAAAAATTGAGAAAAAGCCTCATGTGTATGCATATACTGATAGTTTTATTTATATTCAGTGCATTTCTAAAGATAGCTGCATTACACCTATGGAAGTTTAATTCAGTTGGAAAATCTTTTTTTTTATCTTAATAACATTTTAACAAACAAAAGTTTGGTTAGGGATAATAACTATAGTGTATGACAGAATCATTGTTTTAAGAAAATTATTGCTTATGCTTGATTAATAGGCCCTTTGGAAGTATATGTATGCACCTGGCAATAAGATCTCATATTTAACTCTTGTCTAGAATATTAATAGAGGAAGGATACAGACTTTTCTCTCATGGCATTTTACTTGTTCACTACTGAGGAGTGAAATACATTGTATTAAAATTTCCTAGGGCGAATAGAACGAATTACCCAAATGTGGTGATTTAAAATTCAGAAATGTATTATTTCATATTTCTGGAGGCTAGAAATTGAAATTAAGATGTTCATGGGTTGCACTGACTCCCAAACACTGTAGGAGAGAATTTCCCCTTTTCTACTGGCTCCAGGCATTGTTTTGCTTGTGGCTGCCTTACTTCCATTTTTGCTGTCTTCATGGGCTTGTCTTTCTTCCTTCCTTCCTTCTTTTCTTCCTTCCTTCCTTCCTTCCTTCCTTCCTTCCTTCCTTCCCTCCTTCCTTCTTTCCTTCCTTCCTTCCTTCCTATCTATAGCCTCTCCACTGTGTCTTACAGGAAGATGTCTTTAGGCTTAGCACATGCTCAAGCAATCCATGATGACCTTACCTTGGGGGTTGTTTGTTTACGAGGCTGAAATGATGCAGAGCTAACAGATTCTTGTTTGCGGGTTTAGTTTTAGGAACCACGTCTCCTGCCCACATCTTCAAAGCACATTTGCAACACATCACAGCTGTACTACAGCTTGTCCAGTTGTAACTTGCCCCAGCATGGTTAGATCTTAGTTCCATGCCTCGGCTCCCACTCAGAGTCAGAAGGGCTAAGAAGAAGTGAGTGGCCTGAAGAGCAGAACAAGGCAGAGGAACAGGAAGTGTTGGCGCCTCTGATCTGTAGTCATAGAGAGAAGCTTTAAAGATTATCCGTAAAATTCGTCAAAAATTTGATTCTGAAAATCATAATGATGGTGATAATAAAAACTAAATTTACTTGATGCCAGTGGGACAGCTACTCATACATATATCTTATCTTTGACTTGTAGTATCTTTAGCTTTCAGCCTAGGGAAAGAAATTCTGTTCAGAGAGTGGTGATCCCAACTTAAGTGTTTAAGTGTATTTTATGCCTTTTTGCCTAATGAACGCCAGCCTGTAGGAGCAGCCCAATGTAGCATCCACAGACCATGAGTCACATCATTAACTTTAATCATTTCTTAGTATTAAAAACAGATGAAAGAAAAAAGAAAACTAGTTAATATAAAATATACATGGTATATCCTTTTCAGAAGCACTAAATTTAGAATAAAAGTGTAAAACTGCCTGTAAACAAAGTGCTAGCAGTGGTAGAAAATGATATGAATACAGAAGGTATCTCAACAAAGACCTAAACACACCCCAAAAGGCTTGGTTATGGCTCCATACCTAAAGAATAGTATTAATATTTGCTTCCAATTTGTATTATTAGGATAGCACAAAACATTGAAATAAAGTGAAAATATCTGTGTTTCACCACAATTCATCATGAGATGAACGATAGTGTAAAAGCCTCCAGTGCTTCAAGAAGGCCATGTTGATTCCATCAGCAAAGCAGCTCATGGTGACAACATGTAGAGTAGCATATCTGGGATGGTGTAAAATCAATAAGCCAGACAAGGGACACTATATGCCTTGATTTTTAGGAAAAGGATAGAAAGAAAGAAAGAAAGAAAGAAAGAAAGAAAGAAAGAAAGAAAAGGAAGAACACCATAGTTTAGAGGAAGAAGAGCATGCATTTCTTAAAACTTTCTTAGCATGGTGAATTTGAGCTCTGATGTCTGCCTGTGTCTCTGATGAAGTGGATTTTTGAGTGCACAGATTAAAACATGGATACAGGGTTTTGTATTGTTTGGTCAGGAGAAATATCAAATGTGTATACAACAGGTTAGATATTGTAGAAAGCTGTGACTTGCATGTTTTGACAGTATGTTAAAGGAATACAGCTACACATCAGTGTAGAAAGTCCGTCGCCCTCACCAGGATATATGAGGCTGGGAGAACTTTTAAAGAGCTCACACATCAAGTCAGAGGATATTGTACATAAGCCGTATTGTTCAAAATATGGCCTTAAAAGTTGTGTTGTTACTTCTTATCTGAAATGTTGGAAGGTTTTTTATGTAGTCCCTTTGTCTTGGCTTTTAATACAGTCCTGCTCCAAACCCTGGAATTTGTTATGCAACCCAGGCTACCCTTAAACTCTGGACTTTTTTGGCTCAGCCTCCCAAGCACTAGGGTTACAAGCACTGGATACCACACCCAGCATACATCCTGGTATTTTTAAACACAAGATGTTAGAGACAGAGCCATATCCCTGAAATTATTTTCCTAAAGTGACATGGCAATGTCAGAATTCACTCAGTTGACAGTTTACATTTACAATTCTTACTATATATAGGTATTTCATTTTGTGTACATAATAAAGCACTGTTCATGTGCAGTCAATTCTAGATGTGTAGTGAAATTCTAGATCCTTCTCTGTAATACATGTGACAAAGCTATAAGGTAAGCCGTGAAGAGTCCTCTATATCATTTACTTTTATAGATCTATAGATTGATTCATTTATAGGGGCTAGAGAGATGCCTCAGTGGTTAAGAGTGCTGCCTGCTCTTCTACAGGTCCTGAGTTCAATTCCCAGCAACCACGTGGTGGCTTACAACCATCTGTAATGAGATCTGATACCCTCTTCTGAGATAAAGTACTCATATACAATAAATAAATAATTAAAAAAAAGAAAGGAAGTAGATTGATTCATTTACACTTATTTCTTTGTGGAATGTGTCACCTGTTTTTGTTTCAGTTACTATTACTATTTGCTTATTACCACTTTGATCATTGACTATATTCTTATTCTATTTGAAAGCTGAAATTAATCAATCTCTGCACTGCAAAATACACAAGTGAGCTGATCTGAAATCTTATATGTTCACTCACAAATGTTTTTTTCTCTCTTTCAAATAAACACTTTGTACCTCTCTATGCACACGCACATGTGGCTTTAAGTACTTATTGTAGAATATGTTACTTTAATTTTTATCAGTGAATATTAACAGTACAATGTGTTCTCAGTGACATTTAGTACTATTTGTGAGATGCTTGACGACTTTCGCCTCCACCATCACCCACACAGAGCCCCACCTTCCCTGCGAGCTCTTTGCTGTATAAATAGTGGATCAATAATTTTGTGTCTTTGCTTTTCATGTATTAAAGCCTGAAAGACTCTGAATCACTTTCCTAGTTCTGCATGACCTAAAAAGAGTATTCCAAAGGTTTTGAAAGCTTAACCTTTTTCATTTTCATAACAGCTTTTCTCCAGGCAAGCACATATAATCAAACATAACCTGTAAGCACTCTGCAGGCGGTGTTTCTTCCTCAAGAGAAGTGTTATATTTTGGGGGCAATGAAACTGCTATAGCATTTATAACAGAGAGAGCAAAACCCCTTTTGATAAGGAAATCATTTGGAAATCATTAACATTATCTTAAATACCATAAATTGCATGACGATAGAGTTTGGATAAGTAAAACTGTGCTGCATTTGTTGTAATCACGCTTGCTGATATGGTAACAGCTATTTAATGTTGCCTGAGTTGTATTTCCCTTCTGTTTAATTACCAGTACAACTTTCAAAACATTCTTGTATGTTTTCAGAATTCTTAAATGCATTTTAAATGATCTTCTTACTTAGTAACTCATAGTTAATATGACAATAACTACAAACAATGAGGGCAATACAGAGAGAAAGCTTCAAGTTTAAAGGAGCAGGACAGAGATAGCCCACTGGATAAAAATAAGTATCATCAAAATACTTACTTCACTTCCTTTTTGTGTGAAGGGCAAATGATGGTGTTTTCATTTCAGAGAATTGAGATATGCCACTTTTAGATGTAAACCCAGAAGATGAATAAATAATTCCCCTTATCTTTAGATTTCTCTTTGCCTTCCAATTCTTGAGAACAACAAATCTATAGTTTGGGGGAAGGGCTCATCTTACTGTTGTAAATGGTTTCTTTACACATTATTGTATCTGTAATTTCAGATTGCATTGTCTAACTAAAATGCTATTTGGATTTTTAATTCATCAGTAGACTTCTATTAAAATGTAGCTATTATATTAATATAATATTTTATCTACCTAACTTATAAGTACTATTTTTAGACATTCCAATTTCCATATATTCTGTTGTTCATCCTTGTGAGTTCTGAAGCCAGATGAGAAACAGGAGAGCATTGCCCATACCCCAAACCTCTCTCAGAGAGGAAGGCAGGAGTGGGGCTACTTCTTATGGAAATCAGACTTGAACCTACTGAACTCTATGGAGAAAAAGGAAAGGTTATGGTAAAGTCCCTGCCTCCACTGCAACACTTCCTCCCTTGACCTTTTTTCTCCCCTCCCCCATTACTCCTATATAAACTAGGCCCACATTTTCAACAAAGGAGCTCTCCTTCAAAGCCCTGCTCACCAGCTCCTCACCCTGAGACAGCTGAGGTGCAAAGGCTGATGAGATGGGGGTGGGGGCCCCACATATCCTCAGTATTATGAGTATGCAGAGTCTCAGCCTTAAATACCTTTCTCACTTTATCAGGGAGACCTCTTCTTCTTGGGTGGGATAATACTTAAAAAACATATCTTTACTTACTTTGTTCAGGAGATTGTCCAAAATTGAAAAGATCCTGACACATGGTCACAGACGGGCATGTAGAACCTCGGGTCAAAGGGATCCCATGTTGAACTAATTTTTTACCATGTCTCTGCTTATTGTGCTCTCTATAGAAGAAGGCTCAATGTATTGTGTAGGTATGGTACGACACAGAGAGATAGTGGCTGAAAAATGTGGCCCTTCTGCACAGAATGAAGCTTTTGTTTGTCCTCCAAAGCACCTAGACTGCAAATAACTGGCATCTCTGTCTCCCTGCAGCTGGCTAAACATAGTCTGTTTATTTACTTATCATCTATCTATCTATCTATCTATCTATCTATCTATCTATCTATCACCTACAATCTATCAATCATCTATCTATCTATTTATTCTGTTATCTATCTATCATCTATCCCTATCTATCTACTTATTATTTATTTATTTGCTCTATGTAGATGGTGATTGTGACTAAGTAAGAAGTTCCTGAAAGGATGGTCTCTAGGTTTGTTGTTCTTTAGTGCCCAATAGCAGGAAGTGGTGGTGGGAGGTAGGTCGAGCAGTGACCAATGATATGATGTAATGTTAAGGTTCCCATGCAGATCTCAAGCATGGGATATGGTAGCAAGCAGTGTGTTTCCCAGGCAACGCTCTGCATGAGCCTGAACAGACTGCTCATACAAGTAGAAAAGACATATTTTGACCAATTACACACATTTATTTGGCCAACCAGAAATTATTCATCAAGGCTTGAGGGCCTATAAGTGCTGCTGTAAGGTTTTCCAAATAGCCCTGGGTAGTTATATGCTTTCAGGAGACAGGGAAATGATCTGCAGTGCTTTGCATGATTGTCTCAAGGTCTCTGTGGAGTGTTCAGAATGCTTGTACTGGCCAAAGGGTAACCTGGTGGGTCATGGGATTTATAGTAGCTTCATTCACAACAGCACCTATAGTAAGAAAAACTTTAGTAGCTGCTCACTTATGTGTAACATTCTTATATACTCACTGTTTTTCATTATCTACAGTGAAATGAACATCACAAAGAGTGCTTACAAATCCAAACTGGGAGAATGTGACATTGGTAGCTCCTCAAATGTTTCTCCCTTCCCTCCCACCCTGTCTCTCTCTCTCTCCTCCCTCCTTCACTTTCTCTTCACATACTACTTTACATATACATCCTATTTATGAATCTTTTAAGATGGAAATTTATTTATATATTTATCTAGTAATATTTTCTATCACAATTATTAAAAATTAATTAGCTAACTTTACATCCTCATCTCATATTCCCCTCCCTCCCTCTCCTCAGAGTCCCTCCCACTCTCCTCCCCTCCCAGTCATCCTCCAGTCCTCTCTGTCTCCTCAGAAAAGAGTAGGCCTCCCATGCATACCAACCTGCCTTGGCATATCAAGTTACAGTAGGACTAAACTCATCTTCTCTTCTTGTAACTAGACTAGGCAGCTCAGTTATAGGAAAGAGATTCAAAGGCAGACAACAGAGTAAGAGACAACCCCTGCTACTGCTGTTAGGAGTCCCACACGAAGACAAAGCTACACAAGTGCTACATAGGTTCAGAAGGCATAGGTCTGTCCCATGAATGCTCTCTGTTTGGAGGTTCAGTGTCTGTGGGCCCATATGGGTTGAAGTTCATTGACTCTGTAGGTTTTCTTGTGGTGTCCTTGACTTCTCTGGCTCTTTCAATCCTTCCTTCCCATATTCTGCAGGATTCCCCACGTCCCACTTAATATTTGGCTGTGGGTCTCTGCATCTGTTTCTAGCATTTTCTGGTTGAATCCTTTCAGCTGACAGCAATGCTAGGCTCCTGTCTGCAAGTATAGCAGAATACCTACCACTAATTGTGTCAGGGTAAGCTCTCTCTCATGGTATGGGTCTCAAGCTGGGCCAGTCATTGGTTGGTAATTTTTTCAATTTCTGCTCCATCTTTACCCCGCACATTTTTTTTAAGGCATTATCAATTGTGGATCAAAAGTTTTATGGCTGAGTTGGTGTCCTAATCCCTCCCTTGGAAGGTTACAGAAGATGTCATTTTCAGGTTCTATATCCCACATTGCCAGGAATATTAGCTGGGGTCATCTCCTTAGATTTATCAGAGTTTCCATTGTCCTAGGTTTCTATGTCATCCCAGAGATCCCCTCTCCCACCAATTCCAGTTCTCTCTCCCAATGCTCTCTCCCCCTCCATTCTCCCATGACTTGGTCCTTCCTGCTCTCTCCTCACCCCTGCCCCCACCCAGTTTCTACCTTCTGTCCACCCCAGATCCCTACTCTATTTTTCACTCTAGGTGAGAGTCAAGCATCTTTCTTGGGCCCTCCTTGTGACTTAGCTTCTTTGGATCTGTGGATTGTAGCATGGTTATCCTATGTTTATGGATAATATCCATTTATAAGTGCTCACATACCATGTTTCTCTTTCTGGGTCTAGGTTACCTCACTCAAGAAGATTCTGTCTAGTTCCATCCATTCGCCTGCCAATTTCATGATGTCATTGTTTTTAATAGATGAATAATATTCCATTGTGTGCATGAACCACATAAAAAATGGGGTACAAATCTTAGCAGAGAGGTCTCAACAGAGGTCTCAATCTCTAATGGCTCAGAAACAAAGAAGTATTCGTCATCCTTTAGTCTCTGGGGCACACGAACCGTGCAAGTGGGGGGACTGGCCTGAATCAAGAGTGAGACTGAGACATCTCTGAACCCCCCTAACATTTCAATTTTGAGACTGGCAGGAGTAAGGATTACTCCCTCTCTATTCTGTGCCCTTGAACCCTAGTGCACGCTATCTTGTAACAACCACCTCCACCATTCTGGGAGGCAGTCACATAGTCTGGTGACAAGGTCCAGCTAGTGCCTGCAATTCCTCTTCATGCAAATGAAGCATTCCCGAAACCTCAGCCCCAGCCAATGATGTACACTCACCCAAAAACCCTTACCTACTTCCCCATGGTTTATACAACCCTTATTCCACCAACCCCAATAAAGAGAGCTGTATCACTGCAAACGCTATGTAAGCTATATCACAGGAAGAACTGTACTGGAGAAAACAGCCTGTCCCATCCCTGCTACCCCACACTCACTACTGAATCTGGATACTGCTGACCCACTTATATGGCTAAGTTTCTTTCCTTTGAGTTCTGCTCCTGTAGGTATTGGTGCCTGGACACCCCAAAGGGAAGGGAAGAAGTGCCCCTCAGTGACATTGGTCATCAGGGAAATGCAAAACCAAGTGACTCTGAGATTCTATCTTACACACACATCCTATCTTAGACATCAGACTGGCCAAGATAAACAACTCAAGTGATGGCCCATGCTGGGAAGCACGTGAAAAAGGGGGAACAATCCTCCATCTCCATTGCTGTTTGGGAGTGAAAACTTCTGCAGCTACTTTGGGTAATCAACATGCCAGTTTCTCAGAAAATTGGGAATAGTTCTAACTCAGACTTCCAGCTATACCACTCCTGGGCATATACCTGAAAGATGCTTCACCATACTGCAAGGAGACTTGCTCAACTATGTTCATAGCAGCTTTATTTGTAATATAGAGAAATGGGAAACAACCTAGATGTCCCTCATCCAAAGAATGGATAAAGAAAATATTGTTTATTTATGAATCTATGATAACAGATTGAAGAAATCATAATCGTTTGTCTCTAGTCTATATGAGCATCCTGGCCTCCCACATGCAGCAAACTCTATCTACTTGAATGTCTAACAGGATACCAAATACACACACATATACATGTGTGTGTGTGTGTGTGTGTGTGTGTGTGTGTGTGTGTATGCTAATGTAAGTGTCTTATCTAATTAACTTCAGTAAACTTAAGAAAGTAAGAAATTGACATTGGTAGTGCTATATATTTCAATATGGTATTCTATTCAGAGGTTCCCAATAGTCCCAATGATGTCTTTCCTAGCAATAAGATCCTAAGTCATTTAGTAATCTTATCATGTAAACTTTACTATGTGAATCTGCTTATAATTTAATATGTTGTATTTCAAAGAGTAGATGTTTCACAAAGCACAATCAATTTTGAATTTCTTATGTTATCTCATTAGTAAATTCAGATGACGGATCTGAGAAAGAAAATTGACCAAGGAATGCTATTTTCTTTGTCAGAGCATAATTACCCCCCAAAACACCATATCCCTGCATCATGTCTGGTATTTCTTTATTATACGATTAAAGTGGCATTTTCCAAGGTCCCCTGTTATAGCTTTACAATTTCCCTTTGCTAAGTAACTATTTCTTAGAGAAATATTTTGAAACCATGAACATATCTTACTATACTCATTAAAGTTTTGACTGTTAATTTTAATATCCATAGATGATTTTTTCTGAATCACTTTTTATAATAATTATTAAATCTAACGGCTTTTATTATAAGTAATTACTTTCTTCAATCTTCCATTAACTAGCTTATGTGTTTAACTCATTATCCTAACTATTAATTCATCTCCATACTTGTTTTATGCCTGTATGGGAAGATTCACACATTTAAAAAATTTTTTTCTTACACAAACCAAGATATATGATAGATGCTTTTGTTGTCTTTAGCTTTTTCACTTAACTACTTATCTCAAATATTACTCCTTATGGATCTAAAGACTTTCTTATTCTTTATGAGACTGAATGCCAGTTTACTGTATAGATGTGTCATGGTTTATTAGCTCCCTTTATTTGAGCAGCTATATATTAAATCATGTACCATATTTTAAAAATAACTTTTTTATAGTTTCATGTTACTCAGTGTTAATATCCTAAGAATTTTCATGTTTGCTCACATTATTTAAATACAAACAAGTGCCTTTGTATCTCTTCTCTCTTTTCTGTTCTTTGCTCACTCCACCCCTGCCTTAAAAAAAATCCAGTTCAACTTGTGCTGCCCATATATTCTTAGATTTATGACTGTCCAGGTGAACATGGAAGATTTGCCAGGGACTACACTCTTAAGGAAAAGACTCTCTGCTTTCTAAGGGACTATCAATTGCCAATAGCTTATTGTCTACTAGGGGTAAGAGTTTGTGATCACTTCACCCTCAATGGTTGTGCTTGGTCTGGCATTCGCTTGCACAGGTCTAGTGGATGACAGTACAAGTACTTTGAGTTCATATATGTTGCTGCTTTGATTTGCCCCAAATAAACGGTTTCTTTGTAGTCCTCCACCACCTGTAGCTCTTACAGCCTTTCTGCTCTCCTCTAACACATAATCATTACTGAGACTTCGGAGAAAGATCTCTGACAAAGATGACCCATTTAGGATTGAGCATACTTCAGACTCTTACTTACCTTACATTGCCCGGTTGTGTTTCTTTGTGTTGGGAATCTACTGCATGTTCTGTGTGCACATACACATACAGCTTTTTTCCAGGTCTTAGCTCCATACTTTAAGCATCCTCCCTAGGGTACTCCTTGTTAACCATCTTCTTTGGGCCTGTTCATTGCAGTATGTTTATTCTGTATTAAATGCCTAAATTCTGCTTATAATAAGTGAGTACATACTGTGTGTGTCTTTCTGTGTCTGGTTACTTCACTGTGGATGGTCTTTTCTAATTACAGACACTTGTCTGAAA
Organism: Acomys minous; assembly: GCF_964271855.1. Lineage (NCBI taxonomy): Eukaryota > Metazoa > Chordata > Mammalia > Rodentia > Muridae > Acomys > Acomys minous. The sequence continues at coordinate 46,410,205 of NC_140497.1, read as the reverse complement.
TTTTCATGGTATCCTTGTTTTTGACAGCTAAGTAGTATTCCATTATGTAAATGTACCACAGTTTCTTTATCCATTCTTCAGCTGAGGGACATCTAGGTTGTTTCCAGATTCTGGCTATTATAAGTAGAGCTGCTATGAACATAGTTGAGCAAATGTCCTTGTTGTGTGGTGGAGCATCTTTTGGGTGTATGCCCAGGCATTGTATATCTGAGTCTTAAGGTAGAGTAGAGATATTCTCAATTTTCTAAGAAAGTACCAGATTGATTTCCAAAGAAGTTGTACAAGTTTGCACTCTGTCCAGCAAGAAGGAGTGTTCCCCTTTCTCCACATCCTCGCCAGCATGTGCCATCACTCTGAGATCATATGAGAGGGAACTACAGCTCAGATCCCTAGTAGCGTGGACCAGGGAGACTGAAAAGGACATCCTGTAACCAGACAAGACTCCTAGTTGATTGCGGAGAACACCAATCCATCCACAAAAACTATGATCCAAAACAACCTGTGCCTGCAAGATGTACAAGGATAAAGACAGAACAAGTAAAACATAGCTTGAGGGAATGTTCAGCCAGTGCCTGGCCCAATCCATGATTTGCCTCATGGAAGACAGCCAATCCCTGACACAGGAGGAGGTGAGAGGTTACCACTGGGATGTAAAGTGAATTAATTAATTAATTAATTAATAAAAATTAGAAAAAACCCAACCCAGAATCATTGTTTCATAAATATGTGCATTACATTTACTATGTATCTTTCATTTTTTTCTGAATTCTGGAATATTTTACTCATAAATGGTTAGAATATACAGAATAAGATGTGAAGATTATACTTTTGTTTCAAGATATTAACATGATATTCAAATCAATGAAGCTCTCACACATAGAGATCCACTACATGTGTTTTAGTGAGTAACTCATTGCTAATGCAAATACTGTACTGCCAATATCGCTAATCCAAATTTATGTAAAAGGTTATAGGTCATGTGCAAATTTTGTTTATAAATGTGTAGATTCAAGTGTAAATTAAATAGAAACCGTACACCTTTGGAAATACTGAAAACAGTCTTTCTTTTCTACTGTTATTATTTTTTATATGTAAAGACTTAAATATGTCTTACACACACATACACACACACACACTCACACACACACACACACACACACACACACACACACACACACACACAGAGTTCACTCAGACAATGTTAGCCCAAGAAGCTGGAAAGATAGGAGTTATAAGATAAATTGTATGTCTTTCCTTTGTTCCAGGCTATTTATCACGACAACATTTTGAAATCAAAAGAGCCATCTCTGATATCATTTTTAATTATATATTCTTTTTGTCACTATTCTGCACATTGCACTTGCTTAAGAAACAAATACACTTTAAAGAATCTATTTTTGAAGTACTGAAATGGGCTTTTACACTGTTTGGTTATATAGATCAAGAAGAGTTCTTAAATCCGCAAATAATTTTTCCTAAGATGCTTTGGTTAGAATGACTATGGTTTTCTCACTTCTATTTAAATTTTCCATTAAGCAGTAAATCATCTTAAACCCTGTAATAATTTGATTTAATGCTACTTGGAGGACAGAGTTACAAAGTAACTGGGTTAATTTAGAAATCTCTAATTCTGATTTAAAAGCATAGAACAGATTTTTAAGGCATGTGTTTATATTTTGTAGCATGTAGTATTTGTTCACGGTAAACAAGAATATATTGGAAGTAAGCAAGGGTAACATCTGGCCAAGCGAGTGGTGCACATAATTAAGTTCCTAGATTTCTTATTCATCATTATTTATGAGAGAAATTTTATACCTTTGTTCTCAGAGTTTAGTGGTATCTGTTGAACAGCTGCATAGACACGCAAAACAGAGTGGGAAGTGGCTCATGGAAACAATAAAAGAATATATAAAAGTCTTTCATCACAAAGATAAGCTGAGTGACATGCATAAAGTGGGATCGCAGAAAAGAGAGGGCTTTGCTAGATCACTTGGAAGGATACTTTAAACATTACCTTTAGAACTCTTTGCTTCACTTGGAAAGCTGTCGTTTGTATCCCACTGGGTGTGGATGCTGGTCCATGCTATCAGTAACAAGGTGGCCAATGGCAAAATATTTCAGACTGTAGGTAGATTGAACTTACAAATTAGCTAATCTCTTCTGCATGGCACCTGATGTCTTGGCACATTTAAAGAATTCTTTGTAGTCATGGAAGGGTCCTATTTTTCCTTCCCAGAACAGGAATAATTCTAGAGGCTGAGAAAGAGAAAATGTGAAGCCTGGCTTGGCTGACAAAGAACAGAAACAATCTTTTAAACTTAGCAATATATCCCATAGTTTTCAATATTTCTGAACTAGAAAGTATTGTGAACCTACACTGACTTTCCTATGAAGTACATGCCTGAAAAAATACATGAGCATGTGCACAAAGTAATATGATGCCACCTTATTGAGGCTCAAGATTCAATCTCACAGGATATTTATGTGAATGTAGTAGTAACACTATTTAGGGCAATGTGCTCTGTGGTTAAAACCCAAAGCTGAGTGACAGGAAAACAAAATGTAAAAGGCTTACTTTAATAATTCATATATAAGTGAATAGGCAAACTTCAACAGAATATTTGAGACATATGATTTGTTGTAAGAATTAAAGACTTGCATGACAGACTGGTTTTTTTGGCTGAATACATAAATACCACCATGTTAAAGATTAAAGTGGGGAAATAAATTTATAAATATAATTTTAATGATACTAAGTAGGAGAATCTACTGGAAGAAAAATTAAATGGAGTGAGACAGGAAAATGGGATATAAAATATGTATAAGTAAAAATATTGGAAATTATAAATGGCAGTCAGAAAGTATATACATGTATTGTAATATTGTAATCATGTTTCCCCTTACTCTCCTGAACCAACAAGGTTTCTAAAACTAAATCATCAAAAAGACCTCGAATTAGAAGAAAAGAGACCACAGAAGAGATTTTGAAAGAAGCAGAATACACTCACTGTACTTAGATGTTCAATTTTAGTGACAATATGGTGGAAACGTAATAAATATGGAAAGAACACAGAAAAGAGAAATGAAAAGAGTGATGGGGCCTGGAGTAATAGAGAATGATACTTTTACCTGGAAAAAAAATAAACAGAAGTTAATGACTCTATGCTGCCATACAGCATTGCCCGTTGTTACTGCTTCTTCTTGGCTCCTAAGAAAGACTGGTGCTATTTTAAAGGGAGCAGAAGTGTTTGTGGAATTGTGTATGAAAAATATAGTCTCCCCATTTTCTAGTCATAGTGGCTTTTCTGCACAATGCTTATCAACCGAGTACATCTTATCGCCTTCCTAAAACTGTGGCTGTAGCAGGACAAAGTGAAATTACCCCATGTTTTATAAGTAGAACCCAACTGGAAAATGAGTAATTAAGTTGTTCCCAGTGAGCAGGTTGGTTGTTTTGCTCAACTTGGATAGAAATGATTATTAAACCATGACTATGTCTTCTCATGCTCCTGGTCCTGGACATGTGCATTCTGAAGGCTTGTGGCCAGACTGGCCAACTCAGCAGCTTCTATTTTTAAGCTCTCAGAGTGATAGACTTATAACATGGATTTTAGAAGACTGGCATAGTCACTGTTTTATTACTGTGAAGAGACACCATGACTGGCAACTCATATAAATCAAAACATTTGGGGCTGGAGTGATGGCTCAGTGGTTAAGAGCACTGTCTACTCTTCCAGAGGTCATGAGTTCAATTCCCAGAAACCACATGGTGCCTCATAATCATCTATAATGTCATCTGATGTCTTCCTCTGCTTGCAGATGTACCTGCAGGCAGAGTGCTGTATATATAATAATAAATAAACAAGTCTTTTAAAAAATACATCAAAACATTTAGTTGGAGGCTTTCTTAGTTTTAGAGGCTTAGTCCATTATTTTCATGGTGGGAAGCCTGGTCGCAGGCAGACATAGTGCTGCAGAAGTTGCTAGGAGTTCCACATCCAGATTTTCAGGCAGCAGGAAGAGAAAGATTCTGGGCTATTTGAAATCTCAAAGCCCACACCTCCTAATCCTTTCATATACTGCCACTCCCTTGTGGCCAAATATTCACCTGTGATGAACCTGTGGGGAACATTCTCATTGAAACCACCACAAAGCCAGAGTAGACAGCACCACCAGATCGTAGCCACATTGATTGAGCTGGATTCTGATTGCTATGGCCCAACATTTGATGGCTAATGCAATACATAGCTCTAAGCAACAGCTAGGGACAGCAAACACGCTATCTATACAGCTAGTGGGACAACTGCTAAGCCCAGTGGGTTAAGACCTTCGGGCTTTACAGCGGTAGTTGTGTTTGTTTTTTTTCCTTCATGACGTCACAGCTTCCAGGAACTTTTTTCAGGAAAAGAGACATGCTGTCCCTCACTACTTCCTATATAGTCTTGGTGGTCCATCAACTCTCACCTCTCTATGTTGGCTGGGCATCATTGTTCATAATACTGATACTTCTGGCCGCTCTCTGGTGTGCTCTTCAGCTGCCCCATCACTGACATTGTGGTGGCTGTTGACAGGCCACCGCCACTCTGCCCTACTGATCTAGCCAAGATGAGGTGTTTGCGTTTACATGTCATGCAAATGAAGGAGTATATTTGAACCAATCAGCACATATTTCAGTTCCTCCAAGCAATGGCTTCCTGTTTCTGTAGAGACACTGAGCCGCCCATCCTTGGTTAGAATCGGTGCAGAATTTTCTACAGTTCATAGATAATTATATTGCCTGTGCTGCTATCTTCATGGACCAAGTTGGTTTTCTAGAGTTCCTCAGGTTGTCTGAAGTAGGGCCTGAGGCAGGGGTCTTGGCTTCAGGGTAACCAAGTCAATGACTACAGAGACTGCTATGGTGCACTTCCACAATTTATAGGGTTATATCCCAGTTATTTTTCTTATCGTTGCAACAAAGTATCTGATAAGAAGCAATTTAAGGAAGAATGGGTTTATCTTAGCATAGTTTTAAAGGATTATTTCATTGTGGTTTGGAAGACATGGCTTTGGGGACATTCAGGAAGCAGATACAGGAGCAAGAGAATATAGGTGGTTACAGAGAGTGAACAGGAAGTGAGGGCAAGCTATAAAGACTCAAGCTCCCTGACACCCTCCCCACAACACACACACAACACACACACACACACACACACAAACACACACACACACACACCCCTAGTGACCCATTTCCTCCAGTGAGGTTTCATCTCTTAAAGTTCCACAAAATTGCACAATCAGCTGTAGACCAAATTGTCAAACACATGAGCCAATGAGGTCATGTCATGTTCAAAGCAGGCTAAGACAACAAATGTTTTTTTTTTTTTAAATTTTATTTACTTATTATGTATACACTATTCTGCCTGCATGTTCACCTGCAGACCAGAAGAGGGCACCAGCTCTCACTATAGAGTGTTGTGAGCCACCATGTAGTTGCTGGGAATTGAACTCAGGACCTCTGGAAGAACAGTCAGGGCTCTTAACCTCTGAGCCATCTCTCCAGCCCTGACTATAAATGTTTAAAGGAACCTCCTTAAACAGTGTTTCACTTAGTCTCCTACACTCTGAGGGGAGAGCTGGGATCTTCTGACTTGTCTCATCATGTCTCTGTGGCCCTGGAGGAATTTATTCTCATTCGCTCATACTTCTATTGATTTCCCGCTGGCTTTCCTCTTACATTCTTTCCCAGGGTCTACATGATTCCTGGGGTTCTTCTTTGCGCAGCCCATGTGGATGGCACAGTTTTAGTTCCTCCCAATGCATCCTTGTACTTTTAATACAGGACTGCAGTGCCCGCGCTGCAAATACCCCTATGTATCGAGCTTGCGGGTTGAAGAATCACTCCAGACAGTGGGTCATCCGTTCTAAGAGAATGCCGTTTAATGAGGAGGGGCCAAGGCCTTTTATACAGTACAGAGGCAGGTGGAAAAATACAAGACGATGTAGGTGGGAAGTGCCCAGGACAAGAGGAACCATGTAACCAGGGTAACCAGGGTGCAAAACAGGAACTTGTGATCACCTCAGTGAGGCATGATGCTCACAACAGGAAGCTGCCAGGACAGAATAACAATTGCATACTGGCCAGGGCAGGGCCCCAGGGTCCCAAAACTAACAGTTTCCAACACAGGACTTTGCTGTGTTTACACCTTAACGTTCTCCTGAACAATACACATGAAAACAGAAAGCCTATCAGGGGCTTGGTTCAAGTTTTCTGGCGCTGAGTAATGTCCTGGTCTTAACCGGTAGTAGCCAGAGGAAGAAGGTAGAATTGAACACCGTGCCTGCAATTTGCAGGTAACATAACCAGTGAATCTTGGTTAAAAGACAAAAGCGAAATCTATAAGCGGAGATCAGTGAATTCTTGCAGCAGTGAGAGTTCTTTTATTTATTAAAACAGATATTGAATTCAGATAGTTTGCAGGCACCGAGTGAAGCATGGGGAATACAGAATGACGGGTGAGGAAGACACTGTCCTTCAGTAACGAGTCTGGACCACTCAGGAATTCTTTCACAGAAAAAGCTTTTCCTGTGGGGCTAGCACTAATATGCTAGGATAAGTCTTCAGAATTTTCGAGAGACTCAGATATTTTGTGAATCATTTTACCATGATAATGTCTCAATTACAGAACATGCTATTGAATTTCTTTCTCTGGATATCTTTACTTTAATGGGTTGTGCTCAGCATGCTTAAAGGAGAAGCATATTACCCTGCACTCTGGATAGGAGCTTAAGCCAAGATGAATTCAATAAGATTCTGGGAAATAGCCGTTCAATTTGTGGCTATATTTGGTTTTAAAGATGACTTACATGTCATGAATAAATAAATAAATTATAATTACAACTTTTGCCTATTAAATATGCCAAATTATACTGTACCAAATCATAAATTTAAACCATTCTTTTCTTCTTAGATGCATGTGTTTGTGGAAGTTTTCATTTCTAGAACTGATTTGTAAAAACATACAATCATAAAATTACATTAATGACAATAAAATGGTATTTGTTGGACTCAGTATACACCAAAGGCTGTTCTTACAACAAAAATTCCATGATATATAGACATGTGTTCATTTATAAAATTTAGAATGGAAGCAGAGATATTGAGAAAATTATCAACTCTTATATAACTATTACCCTATCAACCCACCTTTTAGCTCAGAAGCCTGACTATAGCTCCACTAAGATCTTTTAAACTCACCCAGCACTGCATAAGCATGTTTGTAGTCACAAGCTATCAAGTGACTTGCAGTTCAGCCATGTAATGAAGACTTCACATTTCCTTTCCATCTCCACCCCAGGGCTCAGAAAGCCCTACTGCAGAGGAGGCAGAGGTGATGGACGATGCCAAGAAAGCAAGGCTTTCTGAACCAAAATGAGCAAAGGTCATATGAGTTCACAAAGACTGAGGCTGCATGCTGGGGACCTGTACTGGTCTGTACCAGGTCGTTTATGTTATGGATTCTACTTTAGTCGTTTTGTAGGACCTCTGAGTGTGTGAATGAGTGGGTCTTGACTCTTGTGCCTTAATCTTGGGCTCTTTTCTTTCCTTTTATTTGTCTTTTTCAATTCTGATGAGGTAGTATCTAGTTTATTTGTTATTATTATCCATTGGAAGTCTGTTTTCTAATGAGAAAGAGAAAGAAAGTGGCTCTGGAGAAAGAGAAACAGAGGTGAGAAGGAACTGGGAAGAATAAAGGGAAGAGAATCCCTAGTCGTGGTATGTTATATAAGAAAAAAAAAATCTGTTTTCAATAAAAGCAAAAATAACAGTAAAGAAAAAAAATGGTGTAAAAATTTCAAGGCCAAAATTCTAAATTTCAATGTAAAACATTACTTGTTTTCTAATCAGAGCAATAATGACAAATTGAGGGCCAGGCATGAAGGAACATTATTTGTAATCCCAACATTTAGAAGGTGAAATCAGGAGGATCAAGATTTCAAGTCACATGTGAGTTCAAGATCAGCCTGGTCTACATGAGATCTTGCTGCTGTTGGTGATGATGATGATGGAGATGATGATGATGATGACAACGGTAATGATGACAGTGATGATGATGTTGATATATTTTAAATAAAAGGAGAAAAGGTTCCTTTCATGGATTGCGTTGGGAGTAGCACATGGGAGATAACATGGTGAAAGTCAAGCATGTGGTGATAAAGACAGTGCTTGCAGTAGAAATGGCTTACTTCAGATGCCTTTATTGGAATGCCTTTAAAATACTCTACAATTATGTTAAATTATTATTGAGTTATAAATGCCAATAACTATGAAAAAGATTTATTCTTATCATTTTGAATTTAAGTGGGTGTGTATGTCTATGTGTAGGTTTGTGCCTGTGGTTGTGGATTCCCATGGACGCTAGACATTTTAGATCCCCCAGAGCTGGAGTCATAGAAGGTACTGAGCCATGTCACAAAGATGCTGGGAACCAAACTTAGGTCCCGTGAAAGAGCAGCAAATTCTTTTAATCTCAAGCCACCTTTCTAGGCCCCTTTACCAATACTTTTTACACACAGAATTATCCACTTCAATGGCTTACATAAAAATAAATACTTGATTTTTAAAACACAATATTAAATTCAACCATTCTACGAACCAAGTGACTCTTTTTTGGAATTTCTGAGGATTCTTCACTTTTTCCTGTCTTTTTAATGGACAAAACTTTTATTACTATAAGTCACTAATTCAATCAAGCCATAAAGTAATACCAACCCAGTTGCTCAAATCCTAACAGAAGTTGGTGGTGTAAACCTTTTCCTTCACCCTTGTGATAATTTTAGACTGGAAACCTAGGTTTTACTGATAGGATGATGCTTTTTGGATTTAGAGTGGAGAAGTAAAGATTGAAGAGCTGCGTGGGGGAGAAACTGTCTTCCAAGTATTGTGGCAGACATATGTTATTTGTCAGGAAGCACAGGGGTGCAGAATTTTGTGGTAGGGCACTGAGTATTGGAGACAGAGGCTGGCTCAGACCAGCACCTCAGTGGAGTTGAATGCACTGTCCCTGCTTCAGAGCACTTGCTCCTGGCTTTCTGGTTCCATAAGGCAAGTGGTTTCATTCAGTGAGTTGTTCTTTTCTGACAACCAGACAAACTGGACTTTATAGCCCCAAGCTTCAAATGATACGACAGAATCTCCTCCGTTTTTAACCACTGTGGTAACTAGTGTTCACATTCATATAAGTTATGCCAGATTTTCCCTCATCTCATCCTTTCCACAGCAGTAAATATTTAAAATTAATTCGCAGAGGACATCGTTTTAAGATCTCAGATGACACTTGTGAAACAAATTTCTACTTTTGTAAAGTAGGCATAATTTGGGCTTTATTGGTAGAATGTGGAAATTTACAGGAAACCACAAAGTCCAAAGCACTCTGAGTTTCTCAACTGGCCTTATAGTTTGTCTTAATAAGAATCTGCAGGCAAAAAACCAGGCCTGCAATGTCCAAACTACTTTCAAAATGAGAAACTAGGAAACAGCAAAAGAAATCGAGAACAGCTATTTTTAAGTTCATAAACTTTTATAAGTAAAAGAAAATTGAGCCCCTATAATGACATTTATTCCTTAGCTAATTACCACCCAAGCTGAATTCAAGGGCTTCTAGACCTCTTGCCCCACATGGTGTTGGTTTTACTCCTTTAACTGCAAGAAACTCCTTGTATGATTCCTTCTCTGTAATGGTGCTGCTGCGTCTTTGATGTTCAAGTCTGAACAAGTGCGGTCCAGTATTTTTCAGGTTCTCATTGCTATTCAGTATGGGGGGACCAACGGTAGGGTTTACATAATGGATTTGTAAGTTCCTTGTATTGTGTGTTCTACCTCAGATTCTTATTAATATCAACATCTTTATCCCTCATAACTTAGCTACCTGCTCTGCTTATATTAATCTGAACTGCTTCCTCTGAGTGGGAGAACCTTGTTCTCTGGGTCTTGGCCTTTTGTTAATTTTGAGCCCAACATTTGATTATTGGAAAGAAAAAAAAGAGAGAGTTCTGCTTATCTTTTGAGTTCCTCATCTATTTTCTTGCATAGTGGCTTTTCTGTGTTGGTGTAGTCACCTAGTAAATGCTTAGTAAAATGTCTTGGTGCTTGACAGGGTTTTCGGTTCCTGATATTAATTCATAAATAAAATAGAGCAGAGTTCTCTTCTGAGATATTCACATGGTATCAGAGAAGACAATTAACACACCTATTATCCATGTTGATAGTGTAGTATGTTACAAGATGAGTATGAGGAAATTCTCCATCAGGCAGTGCGGGCAGTTTCCTCAGGACCTAACATTCGGACCAGCATTGAAAAATAGTAAAAATGGTGGGGATGTGTTGAAGACTTTCACTGAGAGGAGGTTGCGAAAAATCTTATCTGTGTTGGATGACTAGCACAATGCCTTAGGGAATGTTCTAAGAAGCATGATATGGTTCCTCTGTAGCACTCACTTAAGATCTGTAGGTGTGACTACACCCTCATACAAGCCATATGCTTGGAATGTGTTTCTGGTCCAGCTGCAGGTGCAGCCCTGTGTGGAAGAGATGGATTTAAGAAGAATGGACCAATACAGTAAGAGACAGGCAAAATATTGAGTACCTGGATATGGCCGCCTCTGGGATTCCTACTGGGTTTTGAAGGAAAGAAGCACATTTTGGAAATGAGGACAATTATTTGCAAACAAAACTCATTGTCCTGGAAGGATCTGGATAAATAATATTGCCATCCATTCTAACATTTGTGGAATCCTGAATACACTCTGGGATGTAGGATGATGTGATTTAAGTGGATTGTCTATTTTTAATCTTCACTGAGCTATAGGAAATAGATATATTATAATCCTTGTTGTGGGAATGTGAACATGGAAATAGCATTTCAGGTGGTTATTGTAATGTTGACCTTGTCTACAGCAGATGAATTATTTTGAGGTCAAATGTGTTTTATGTGTTTGAAACTTATAATCTTCTATAGCTACAGATATCACACTTACTACTTAGTGGTCAGGAGATTTGAACACCCAGAGTATGAAATTCAATTAACTGGCTAAAGATAACGATGGGAAGAATTTCCATTATCTCCAAACATAAGGCTGAAAGTAGCTTGCATGTATAGGAATATGTTTTATTTCCTGTGCTCAGCCTCGCTACCCTCACAAACATTAAAGGAGGCGAGTGAGCACAAAGGAGAATTAATCTGTTAAAGTAGAACGTTTTAGTTTCTAATGCCTTAGTTTTTCTTCAAACGATATTTGATTCCCCACCCCCCTTTTTTTTATTTCATGGACTTTCAAATACAAACTGGCTTTTAACTAAAATTTCACTCTGCTTATGTGTGCAATTTCGGAAATAAGAGCACTATCAGTTTCCATATAAGTTTCAAGCAATAGAATATGTACTTATCAGCAAGCACAGAAAGACAAATGTAATTATGTAAGGCAAATACGAATTAAGCAGTTTCTCTAGATAAGACCATCAAAGAAGCTAGTAAAAGTGTGGCAAAAGGGGCTCGTAAAATTGAGTTATAAGTTGACAAAGAGCTGTCTCCATCTCAGCTGTCATTTCTTCGTATCCTTTATGCTCTGTTCAATTTCAGAAACACAACCAGGAGAAGGAATGAGAAGATAGCCCAGGCAGTTAGAAACTTTGCTTGCAAGTGTGAGGCCTTGAGTCTGGTTCTCAGAAACTCAAGGGGGAAAAAAGGAAAGGCTCAGGCATGGCAGCAGTCCTGGCTAAATTTCTGTCAACTTGACAGAAGCTAGAGTCATCAGAAAGGAGGTACCCTCCATTGAGAAAATGCCTCCCTAAGATCCAGCTGTAGGGCATTGGCTTAATCAGTGATTGATAGAGAAGAGGCCTGCCCCGTGTGGGTGGAGCCATCTCTGGGCTGGTGGTCCTGAGTTTTAGTAGAAAGCAGGCTGAGCAGTCCATGATGAGAAAGCCAGTAAGCAGCACCCGTCCATGGCCTCTGCATCCGCCTCTGCCTCCAAGTTTCTGCTCTGCTTGAGTGCCTGTGCTGGCTTTTTTTTTTTTTTTAAGTGATGGACTAACAATATAGAAGTTAAGCCAAATGAACTCTTTCCTCTCCAAGTGGCTTTTTGATCATGGTGTTTCATCACAGAAGTTATAACCCTAGCTGAGACAGCAAAACACACACACACACACACACACACACACACACACACACACACACACACACACTTGTAATCCCAACACTGGGAAAGCAGAGACAGGCAAATCTCTGGGAGTCTAGCCTGCTTGTTGAGTTCCAAGCCAGTGAAAGATCCTGTCTCAGATCTCAGAAAGCAAGACGAAAGGCACCTGTGGAGAAACCTGAGGTTGTCCCTCAGCCTTCGTATCCATGTACACATGAGCATACCTACACGTGTGTGTACCTTCATACACAGACATGCACGTGTGCACGTGCATGCACCCACAGACACATACACACACACACACACACACACACACACACACACACAGAAAAATGTTTCAATACCCCAAGTGCAATGTACATTACCTAGAAACCATTAATAGAGAAGCAGTACTTTCATTGTGCTCTCTGGAATTTGAAGCCATATAGACTAGGGAGGAATAAGGAGAGTTGGAATTCTGGGCGAGTTACTACCACCCTCTACCAGTTTTGGTCAACTCCTTTGAATTAGTTATGCAACTGATAGCTTTAAGGGGGTGTTGGAAATAATTAAATACAGCAGCCCAACTAACCTCTATTCAAGAGTGTGTAAAAAAATTACAGTGGAGAAGGGAGAAGAGCTTTATTTTGTGATCATGCATGCCACATTAAATCAGGGCGAAAAAGGCAAAACACATCATCAGAGGCGTGTAATCCATTCCCACAGCTACAAAGCACCATCAGTTACCCTTTATTTCTTCACAGTCCTCCCAATAGAGGCTGCCACTTTTAATTGACGTAAGTGATAGAGGTTTCCTGAACTCTGCTGGGCAGTTAGTTCTAGGCTAATGCTTCTTTTAAATCTCATTTCATCCCATTTGTACTTAGGAAAGACAGTAACAACTTAAGCTTTATTTACCTGTCTTGTTCCTTCAACCACTCTCCACAGGATCTCTATGCAATTCTCAAGTAGACAATTCCCTCTGTAAAGAGAAACAAATGTCAGAATATGGGATATTATTACCCGTGATGAAGGAAGGCTGTGCTATCCTCAGAGACACCCCAAATGTTTCCTGCTCTATTTTTTCCACTTTTGCTTTTCACCAAAATTGCTTTGGTACTCTGTCAAACAGTAAGTAGGAACATCACAGGAAAAGTGAAGAGATGAAATAGGCAGCTTTTAGAAGAAGAATTGGAAACTCTCATTAGTAATCAAAGAAATATATGTAAATGACCATACCACCAGTGGCATTTCATTAAACAATATACGTGATGTCCTAAGCTGATGGAGAATTTTCTTCCACTCTTTATAGGAAGGGAGAAGTCTCCACATACATTAAAGAATAAATCGAAAACATTTAGCCAATTTACTTTAGTATTCATTTCAAGATACAAGTTTTCTTTAAGATATATACTCAACTTTTTAATTTTTCTAGTCTCCACTCTCAGACCTGAGAAACACAGTATTCGGACCATTATTGCCATGTCTCCCACTCAGCTCTCTCTTTGTATGGAACCTGAGTTTTACTAATTTTTGTTTTTACTGTTATAGATCTCAACGTTCTGAAATGATTTTATTTTATTTTACCCCATTCCATGTTAATTCTATGACTTCTACACGAAGTCTCATTAGCTAAATATAAATGCCTTTTTAAGGAGAAAATGGAGAAATTGATTTTCCTGCACTTGAATATTATTACATTTATGGTGGAAGAGAGTTATCTTTGAGCAAAGGAGATTGCAGAACCATTTGGGATCATGGTTAGTCTCAGGAGGCTTTCTCCTTACTACACTTGGGGTCTTTCTAACATTGTGGTGCTCCCAGCCACACTGTGGGTACAGAGGATACTGATCACAAGTATAGTTTCAACTCTGCCTATTCCTCATTCACTGAGTTCACTTCTCAGCTTCTTCATCCTTTGCTTCTTCAATCCTACCATCTTGGTAGCCTAGTCTTCCTTTACTTACCATGCCCTATTTCTTGCTGTGTATCAGCCATCATTCTTGTTCTCCACTATAATAAGAAATTCTTAATTCAGTTTCAGTATGATCAAACTATGTGAGATTTTATACATCTTAATATTATGACAATATCTATTAATCCTAGTATAATCATCATATATTGTATTCGTATGTATGTATGTATGTATGTATGTATGTATATATGTATGTATGTATTCCTCATCTTTATTGGTAGGTACTCAGCTTGCCACCATGCTTTTTTAATGTATGTTTTGTTGATAATTGGCCTATCATTCTTTTGGTGGTTGTAGAGATTCATCTTAGTACATTCCAGAAAAATCCTCCACTACTTGAGCTACCCTCCTGATCCAGGGCTGTCTATCTTTGTCATTTTGACTGGGCTTCTGGGAATTCATGTACTTGTTCAATGTTATTCTGAGATTTTCTATGAGGAAGTTTCAATATGGTATCTCCTTTGGTTTAAATATGGTCTCTCACCCAAAGGTTCATGTTCTGGAAGCCTGGTACACAGTGTATCTAAAGCTGGTAGAATCTGTAAATGTTGGATGCCAGTGGAGCTCAATATATCGTTGGGAGCACTATCTTGAGAAGGAATTAATGCATCTCTCATAGGAAAGGCTTGAGTGTCCTGGGGCCAGATTGGTTACTCTGAGAGTGGATTGTTATAAAGCAAGCTTGACCATTTTCCCTGCTCTCTTGCTTCTTCTCTAACTACATACATGCATGCAATCTTTATTTTGCTTACTCTTCACACTGTAATATTATGTGAGAGCATTTGCTAATTTATGGCATAGCTGATGTCCTCACCAACATCTAGCGATGGTATCTTGCTGTCAAATAAGTGTATTTGTGTAAAGTTATAACTCTCAACATACATACACATATACATACTTATGCATAACACATACATACATTATAGGCATCATATGTGCATACATGCATACACACATACATATTCATAATATATACATACACATGTATGCATCATATATGTGGCATATATGCATACATGAATGCACATATCCATGCAGCATGTGTTGTGTATATTACTTCCACCTGTATAAAATGAAGAGCTGAAAAACTCCAGTATTTCACCTCTTTGCTTCCTGACCTTCCATGACTTGAACTAGTCTTCTCTACCACAAGGAACTGTCTGTTGTGAAGTTATTCTGATTGCTGCTGCTTGCTGTGTGTCAGTGTTGGGGGATAAGCTCCTCATGCATTTGGCCCCTCTTCAACTGACTATGGAATGGCTCCTCCAAGACAAATTTTGAACTTCATTTTCTACAAATCCATTTGCATCTCCAATATGCTGACCCCTGACTGGAAACTGTTGATTCTCAAGGTTACTCATTGGGTTTCTGGTCTTGTTTCCATGCCTTTGTTTTTTTTTTTTCCTCTGCCAAGACAGATTTAATTGCTTTTTCCTTCCTTCCTCCACACCCCTGGGCAATCATGGGTGAGCCTTGTCTCTACTGATTGCTATACTGCTTTCCTGTTGTGGATTGGCAGCTGTCCCCTAGGACATAGGCTACCACCATGATGTACACACCTTTGTTTTTATGGTCACTGAGGCTCTTGTGGTAGGGAGGGTGATTAAAATGATTTTTGCCATATGTAGTTCACTCTGGTGTGTCATTCATGAAGGAACCAAAGCAGGAAAGGTAATCTGTAGTATTACACTCAGATTGCCATGTACCCCACTTTGCTGTTCCCGGAATGCATACAAGACATTCATAGGTTATTTGGAAATGTAGCTTTATCTATAGCCAGTCTGCTCATAATTATAAAGCTTTATTGCCTGTTTCATATAGCACAGTATAGAATCTATTGTCACAGGAGTGATCTCTCTCTCTCTGGTTTGAAACCTGCTAGTCAGATTTGCTGCTTGCAATTCCAGAGTACCTGGATTTCTGTAAAGACCAGTGTGTAATCTGTTGGCATTTCATGCAGGCTCTGAGGAATCTGCTTGTTCCTGACCATAACAAGACAGAGCCTGCCCAACAAGCAGACATCTCTGGTCACACCTAGCTTGTGTCAGTCCTTGCCTAGAGGAGAGCTGTGACTCTTATGAGGTGCAAGTGGGGCCCAGTAAGATGCCTTTTCGGTGCAGAGAGGTCACTTCTCCAAGTCTGTTTTGAGGAGGGGGAGAGACAAGCCCTGTTCGTGCAAGGTGAAAATGGTGACCTGAAGAAAGTACAGAAGGGAATTTTGAACAAAGGCACATAGGGTGACCTTGCTTCTAGGCTGGCAAATGTTTGCCACTGCTTGCTAAGCAGAGACTTTAGAAGCAGCAGACCTTATAGCACGTGTTCACCATTACTGGTGTTTGTTCCTGAGACCAATGTAGCCATAGTGTATACTGGAAAAGACCTTCTCTAGCTACCACTTTGTTATGTAGAGAGTTAAGCTTGACTGCACTGGACTTGTCAAAAAAAACAAACAAAAAAATAAAACAACAACAACAAAAAAGAACTTAATAGGTCATATTTGGGCAAGTGACAGTTTCAAGCATTCTTTTTTTAATACTTTCTATATGACATTTCCCTTTCCCTTTGAAACACTGTACATTTCATCTCCAGACATGATGGGTTCTGCTATTGAGTGGACTTCTTGAGGTTGGGGGATAAGCAAGAGGCAGGGAGTAGGGCATGCTGCAAGGAGCTTTAATCTATTATAAGTGATGTAAGTCACAACCAATATGTTACTTGAAATCTTGCATGCTTATATCACTACTGTTGCAAGGAAGTAGTTTTTTTGTTTTTGTTTGTTTGTTTGTTTGGTTTTTGCTGGGAAGAGGAGAAGCATAGCAGCTGCTTGAACCATGCCATGAGATACAGTTGTGAAATTCTATACTTAAATAAGAAAGAGAGTTCTGAACACTGGAATCACTTGCTTCTCTGCCTCAGGGACTCCTGGTTCAGTGTGGAACAGAAGGGGAAGCCCAAGACTTCAGAATGAACCGATCCATCATTGTCCTCAATATCTGAAGATGATCCCGGTTATAGCACAAAACCGAATTTTTATTACTTTCTTGTCTCTGCATCATCCTGTTAGCTTGTCTCCTCTTTCCCTATTTTCTGCCCCCTCTGGTCACTGGAATTGCTTAAGCAGGAAGCTTTAGTGATGGTTTTATCTCTTTGGTAAAGTAAACCAGAAAAACATAAAAAACTATTGATTCAGCCCATGGACAAAGTGTGGGCCTTGAGAGATGGGAGAGTATGTTTCAAAAGGCATTATTGAAAAGATGTAAGTGAGGCCTTTTGCATCTTTCTTCATTGGTGCTCCTTATTTTCTCACTCTGTTCTGTGTGAAAGATACAGAATCTAAATGCTATGGATCCTACTAGGCCCCAGATCTTTTCAGTTTTTCACACATTTCACTTTAAAGATTTGAGACACATGGCCACTGTACACATAGATACAAAGTTTAAAACTCTTTTATGTTGTTTTTCTCTTTATCCTTGAAAAGTAGCTTCATGAGAGTCTGTTTGAGAAGAATCCAGTATTATCTAAACTTATTGGTAAACTTGAATGCTTTTAGTGTAATTAAAGTGGAGATAATTCATTTCAATAAATTCCTCAAAAGCCTGACCTTGGAATGCTGCTAGCAAATTTCTGTGATTAAAAAAAAAAACAAAACTTTTATTTTGTTGACGGCCAGCGTAAGTGTTGTATTTATTTTAAAGGAGCAATAATGATGATAATTAAAGCAAGTTTTGAAGAGAGCTATTCATATTTATTGCTCTGAAAATTTTTAAATAAAATATTCATAGGCTCTGCAAGACTAACACTTTTTTTACTAATAATGTCAGTACTTAATGGGAAAAACTGTATCAGGGATTCTCATAAGGAACTTTGTGAAAATAAATTAATCAAATCATCTCAATTATAATTTATTTTCTTGGAACATAAGAACACTTGTGAGCCCAAGTAATATTTCAAGGTCTACAGATCTTTTATGTCCTTGAATATAAAATGTCTTGGTATAATTCTAACAAAGCAAGTGAAAGACTTATATTATGACAACATCATATCTTTGAGGAAAGAAAATGAATAAGATATCAGAAGATGGAAAGCTCTCCCATGTTCATGGATCAGTAGGATTAACATAGTAAAAATGGCCATCTTATTAATCAAAAACATTTTACAGATTCAGTGCAATTCCTAGAAAAATTCAAACACAATTCTTCATAGATCTGGAGAGATCAATCCTTAATTCCATATGGAAAAATAAAAGATCCAGGAAAGCTAAAACAATAATAATAATAATAAAAGAACTTTTGGAGGTATCATCATCTCTGATTTCAAACTGTAGAACATAGCAACAGTAATAAAAACCACATAGTATTGGCATAAAAACAGACAAGTAGATCAATGGAATAGAATTGCGGACTCAGAAATAACCCACATACCTGTGGACGCCTGATTTTTTACAATGCCAAAACCATACAATGGAAAAAAGATAACATCTTCAACAAATTGTCTAATTGGATGTCTGTGTGTAGAATAATGCAAATAGATCCATATTTATCACCCTGCACAAAACTCAAGTCCACATGGATCAAAGAACCCAACATAAAACCAGACACACTAAATCTAATAGAAATGAAAGTGGGGAAGAGAGAGTCTTGAAATCATTGGCTCAGAAGACAATTTCCTGAACAGAATACCAAAAGTTCAGGAACTAAGGTCAATCAATAAATGGAACCTCATGAAACTTAAAATCTTCTGTAAGGCAAAGGATACTGTCAATAGTACAAAACAGCAGCCTACAGACTAGGAAAAGATCTTCACCAATCCTATGTCCAACAGTGGGAAAATATCCAAAATATATAAGTAACTCAAGAAATTAAACAAACAAAAAACCTAAACCACCCAATTAAAAATATGGTACAGAGCTAAACAGAATTCTCAGCAGAGGAACACTGAATGGCCAAGAAATGCTTAATGAAATGCTCAATATCAGGGAAATGTAAATCAAATTGACCCTGAGATTCCATCTTACACCTGTCAGAATGGCTAAGATAAGATGCTCAGGTGACAGCACATGCTGGAGAGGATGTGGAGAAAGGGGAACACTCCTGCAAAGCTGGTGGGAGTGCAAACTTGTGCAACCACTTTGGAAATCAATCTGGCGCTGCTTCAGGAGATTGGGAATAAATCTACCTCAAGACCCAGCCATACTCCTTCTGGGGATATACCCGAAAGATGCTCCACCATACAACAAAGATGTTTGCTCACCTATGTTCATAGCAGCTTTATTCATAATAACCAGAAACTGGAAATAATCTAGCTGTCCCTCAACTGAAGAATGGATAAAGAAAATGTGGTACATTTACACTATGAAATACTATTTAGCTATTAAAAAGAAGGAAATCATGAAACTTGCAGTCAACTTGGTGGAACTAGAAAGAATTATCTTGAATGAGGTAACCCATACCCCCAAAAAAAAACCTCACACATGGTATGTACTTACTTATCAGTGGGTATTAGCCATAAAGTACAGGACAACCATAATACAATCCACAGACCCAAAGAAGGCAAAGAGGGCCCAAGGGAGAATGCTTGAATCTCACTCAGAAGATGAAATAAAATGGACATCTGAGGTAGATGGAAAGAGATAACTGGGTGGGTGAGGGGATGGAGAGGGTAATTTCAAAGGAGATAAAGTATAAGGAGAGAGGGTGAAAGGGCAGAAGTACTTAAAAGGAAAAAAAAAAAGAAAAAAGAAAAGGTGACAGGGCATCTCTTGGACAGGAGAGGCCCCAGGGAATCTCCAGAGGTGACTGTAGCCAAGAATCTTAGCAGTCAAGACTATGGAGCCTGAAGTCAACACTTCTTGTAGCCAGCTGAAACGTTCAGTGGAGGGAGCTGGACACCAACCCATCCATAAAACTTTCAACTCAAAATTTGCCTCATCTACAAGAAGTTCCAGGATTAAGATGGAGCAAAGATGAAGGGAATGGCATACCAACGACTGGCCCAACTGAGATGCATCCCATGGGTAAGAGCCAGCCCCTGACACTTTTAATGATTCTCTGCTATGCTTGCAGACGGGAGCCTAACATAACTGTCTTCTGAGAGGCTTCATCTAGCAGCTGATGGAAACAGATTCAGAGACACACAGCCAAATAATAGACTGCTGCCCTTGAAGGAATTTTGTGGAAGAGTGGGAAAAGGAGAGAGGGAGCAGAAGGGTTCAAGGACACCAAAACAGCCAACTAACCTGGGCCCAGGGGGTCTTGTGGAGACCAAAGAGCCAACCAAGGATTGTGTATGAACTGAACCCACACCCCCTACATAGATGTAGGTGATGGGCAGCTCTGTCTTCATGTGGGTCTTCTAGTAATGGGACTGTCTCTAACATGGACTCTGTGTTTGATCACTTCCCCCTAGCAGGGATGGCTCACAAGGCCATGTTGGGGGGGGGCGTGGAACACGCTCAGTCCTGATGCTGCTTGATGTGTTAGGGTGGGCTGGTAGAGGGAGCTCCCCTTTTCTGTGGAATAGGGGAGAGGGAAGAGAGGAAGAAGGTGGGAGGAGAGGACGGAGGGGCTACAATCAGGATGTAAAGTGAACAAATAAGTAAAAATAACAAAGGAAAAGAATAGAAAAATCAAAGAAGACCTACAGAGTAAACTAACCTGGGTCCACAGGGGGCTCACAGAGACTCATCCATCAACCAGAGAGCATGCACAGGCTGGACCTAGACCCCCTACACACATGTAGCAGATGTGCACCTTGGTCATCATGTGGATCCCCTAACAATGTGAGAGGGGGGGCTGTCTCTGACTCTGTTTCTTGCCTTTGGATCCCTTTTCCTTAGCCCGGCTGCCTTGTATGGCCTCAGTGGGAGAAGATGCTGCACTTAGATCTCCTAGAACTTGGTTTGCCAGGAAGGGTTGGTACCCCTCGGGGGGCCGCCCCTTCTCTGAGAAGAAGGCAAGGGTGGAAGCGAGTGGTAGGGGGCCTGAGGATGGGGCTGGGACTGGGACGAGTGGAAGGAACTGGGATTAGGCTGTAGAGCGATTGAATAAATAAATAATCTGAGAAAAAAATTAAATCTGTTAGATTCAACATAACTGATCTCTTTCTACTGTGTTTAAATCGAGAAGTGTATATTTCTACCAAGATCCAGTCGTTGTAATGCTTTTTGTCTCTGTTTTGCAAGATGGACCTTGCCTTCTCGTGAAGTTTTCATGTCCTTGGTTGTTGGATGCTTTGTATTTAGTTTTCATGTCCACTGCATTAGATTTGAGCCCTGCCACGAACAATATGACATTTATTATTGACTCCCATTTGCAAAGTTTATCTCTTCTGTTTTCAGGACAGCTAGTTAGACAGCTTTTGGCCAGGTTTTACTTTTTGCTTCCTGGATTTAATTCATTTTTATAAAGGTTACTCCAGTTCTGTTCGAGGGAGATAAAAGCTATGTTCATTGTAAGGTTTCCAGTCTTCATGAGCCCTGCCAGTGACTTCTATACAAGGTACCCTTTCATCTTTGAGGATAAAAATAACTCAAAAGCCATCTTAATTTCTCTCTCTCTCTCTCTCTCTCTCTCTCTCTCTCTCTCTCTCTCTCTCTCTCCCCCTCCCTCCTTCCCTTCCTTTCTCCTTCCCTTCCCCCGCTGCTCCATCAGTATAAACTCACATCCAAAACTCTGCCAACTTTGTGAACTACTCTCTTCCCTTGAAGGAGGGACAGTTATACCCTATTCCTGTGTCCTGGACCCACTCTTGGGGATATTCTACCAAGTCTCCTGCTCTTGAAGTTTGTTCTTTCAACACTTCTTGCCATGGAAAGGCAAGGCAAAAGAGAATGATTCAATACTTTTGTCACCTAATCTTAACACTTCCCTTTTCAAAGGCTCCCAGTTCTTATGAAATGGAGTATCTTACCAACCAGCCCTATGTACTTGCCAATTAAAGTTGGACTCCCTCCTGTAATGTTTGAATCTCTTTAGTCCTCGGATCTCTTAAACTGCACTCTTTATGTTGCTGTTTACGCCTCAAGAAGTCCGGGACCTCAGGATGAATTTTGTGAGATAAATTTTCATAGCATACGTGATTTTTGACTCTGAATTTGCCAGGCTTTTTTCTTGTGTAAGAAAGAGGGCAGAAAGGCTATCCTATTTTCTGAAAAGATGGCTGACACATAATATAGACTCTGACAACAGAAGTTTATGTAAAAATATAGAAAAACTCGTAATATTCTGGTCTCATATAACAATATGGTCTCAGCAGGAGAACGTGATGCGGAATGAGTCACTGAAGACTAAACTTCGTCAAATTGTTCTGGATGGTGAGGTCATAGCACATACCACGAATCTGTGCTTAGAATATTGCATACGTGCACTCGCTTTCTCTTGGCTGTGGTGGTAATAAGGATGCACATTTTAAAATCCCGTAACAATACAAAAACTAGACTCAAATATCACTTTGGTACTTCTTGGGTAAGGCAGCTAAAATTAGAAAAGCCATCTCAGAGTGGGAAGAAATCATAGATTAGAGAGCAGGTTAAAGGAGCTTTTATGAAACTAGACCATCAGTAACATTTTATAAATGTTCAGGGTAGGCAGACTTGAGAGCAGTAGCCTAGTGTTTGTTTATTGTATAATTTATTTTGTACTAAGCAGGATTCTGGTTAGCATGGACATTGTGACCACAAAGTACAGCCAGCCTGGCCTGAAACAATTTCAGCTTTTTCTGATCCTTGCCGATGAGTATAAGGGAAGAGAACACTGTTGGAAGGAGAGAGAGCCTGCAGAACAGGAAGTAATACCACTGCAGAGTGTGTATGTGACAGTGGAGGCAGCTGCCGGGGAGCATCCAGCTGTCATTTTGTTTCTAGTAGAATGGCAGGGCTCAGTCACTGCCACAGCAAAATCCAGCCCTCCTGAAAAAGCCAGTGCATGGAACTTTGCCACTCCCTCCCTGGTTCTCTAACTCTGTGCTTTTCTCCCCCAAACTCTTTCCAACTCTTTCAAGAAATAATCATCAGCCGGGAGTGGTGGTGCATGCCTTTTAATCCCAGCACTTGGGAGGCAGAGGCAGGTGGATCGCTGTGAGTTCAAGGCTACCCTGGTCTACGAAGTAAGTCCAGGACAGCCAAGACTGCATAGAGAAACCCTGTCTCGGAAAATAAATAAATAAATAAATAATCATCAATCTTATTTTTTAAAATTTTTTATTAATTTATTCTTGTTACATCTCAATGGTTATCCCATCCCTTGTATCCTCGCATTCTTCCCTCCCTCCCATTTTCTCCTTATTCCCCTCCCCTATGACTGTTCCTGAGGGGGATTACCTCCCCCTGTATATGCTCATAGGGTATCAAGTCTCTTCTTGGTAACCTACTCTCCTTCCTCTGAGTGCCACTAGGTCTCCCCCTCCAGGGGACATGGTCAAATATGGGGCACCAGAGTACATGTGAAAGTCATACCCAACTCTCTACTTAACTGTGGAGAATGTTCTGTCCATTGGCTAGATCTGGGTAGGATTTAAAGTTTACAGCCTGTATTATCCTTGGCTGGTGCCTTAGTTTGAGTGGGACCCCTGGACCCAAATCTGCCTTTCATAATGTTCTACTTGTAGGTTTCTAGGACCCTCTGGATCCTTCTACTTGCTATTCTAGAATGGATAAAGAAACTGTGGTACATATACACTATGGAATACTACTCATCTATTAAAAACAAGGAATTCCCGAAATTTGGAAATAAATGGATTGAGCTAGAAATGATCATAATGAGTGAGTTAATCCAGAAGCAGAAAGACTCAAATGGTATATACTCACTTATATCTGCATACTAGCCCAAGGGGCATGTCCCACGAAAGCCTTCACTTATCAGGAAACTAGAACAGAGGGAAGGGTATCCTATTGGGACTCTAGATCAATCTTATTTTAAACAGGAAGCAAACAATTACTACACTGGAAGGAAATAAAGAGAAGTTTTCTGAGAAGATGCGGTAGGCCCAAGTACTGTCTTCCTTTTCCTGTTAAATGTCACTATACTCCTGAGTGACGTTTTCACTCCAACAGAGGTTAAGAGATGGGGGTCACCAAACAATCTGGGCAGTGGTCCTCAATCTTCCCAATGCTGTGAGCCTTTAATACAGTTCCTGATGTTGTGGTGACCCCCCTCCAACTATAAAATTATTTTGTTGCTATTTCATAACTGTAATTTTAATACTGTTATAAATGTCATGTAAACATTTTGCATGCAGAATGTATGTATGATATGTGACCCATGTGAAAGGGCTATCTGATACCCCCAAAGGTTTCATGACCCAAAGGTTAAGAAGCATTGATCTGGGGACTGCAGTACCTAAGGGTGATTGGTTACCTGGGTCTTCTTTTCACCTTGTATTTTCCAGATGTGGAGATGGGAATCCAGAAATGACTCCAACAAAAGCCTATTCCCTCTAGGCATAACTGGGACAGGGATGTCCCTGTAAGGAAAACATATGACAGGAATTGCAAGGCTTGTCATATACCTAAGATATAATTGTGATTTCTACTAAAGCCATGTTGTCAGTTAATGTCCAGTGGGGAGCCCAGGCTGTCTCCTCTGTACTCTGTGATGAAATATCCAGTCCACTGTCTAGGAAGAAGACACAGTAGAGAGTAGAGGCCCTCTTCCCTTTAGTAACAGCAGTGTCAGTAGACCCCAGTTGAGGGACTGTGCCTCCCCATCTCTTGCAGTCATGAAGAATCCTTTATCCTTCTTTGCAGCAGTGATTACGAAATGTCAGGAAAAGTCAGGACTTCATCATTAGTCACTAACAAGAAGTGATGTCCTCCTTGCTTACAGTGGCATTGGAAACTGTGCAGGAAAGGTAGCGAGGCATCTACAGCCTGCTCACCCAGACAATTTGTCATTATAAAAACCAAAAACCAAACCAAACCAAACCAAACCAAACCAAACCAAACCAAAACACAACAACAACATCAACAACAACACAAGTCGGGTGTGGTGGCACACACCTTTAATTCCAGCACTCAGGAGGCAGAGGCAGGAGGATTGCTGTGAGTTCATGGCCAGCAAGGTCTACAAAGCGAGTTCAGGATAGCCAAGGATAACACAGAGAGACCCTGTATCATAAAACCAAAACCGGAAAAAAAAAAAGAACAACCAAAACAGTGGGTAGCTATAATTCCCACCTATGCTCCACAGTCCCTTACACATTACTCATAATGTCCAAGCTTTAATTTACAAAAAGTCACTCATCATTCCAAAAATATAAAATATCTGAAGATGGACAAAAACATAACCAACTTATCACTGAGACATTAATGTTAGTGTTGTTTGACAAACGCTTAGAGCAATTGTCATCAAACAGGTTCAATGCAACTCTGCTAAAAACAAATTAAAACGTATAGATTCCCAGAAAATACATTGAACGTCTTCCTTAAAAGGTACATTTTAGGCTTAAAGTGAATGCATTCTAAAGAAGTTCAAATAAGCTTAGTAGATGGAAGCCAGAATGAAATGGTCAAATGGAGAAGTTACGGAATTAGAAGGCAATTTTATCTGATCAGTAAAGACTGGAAAAAGAAATGGATAATGTTGCAGAAAGTTTAAAAGTATTGTAAAAGATATTGCTTAGACTTTGGAGACAGAAAAGATAACTAAGACGAAAGAGCACTTGAGTAAGTGATGCCTGAAAAACACCTCAGATTTGGTAAGGCGTATAAGCCTCAGCTTCAAGAAGCTGATTGAGTCCATTGCAGTTCATATCAATATAAACACACATCAAGAGATATAATATACATTGAAACCTGGTGGCAAAGGAACAATGCTGCTGGTCGTAAGAGTAAAATGTCAGCCACTTTACCTACAGTTTGGTTTGAATGATGGGGGATTTCTCATGAGAATTAATAAAATACCTAGTGAACTAAAGGATAGAACAGAAAGGCATTTTTACATGTCTATGTGTTTTATGACGTTTCTACAGTAGTATGTGTCCATGTGATATTAATGGAAAGCCTTTGGTGTCAGTTACATTTCCCCACATTCTTCTTCTACCACACCGAGCCACGCCATTAGCTGTCTCTATTTAACAACTTCCGTTCCCTTATTCCTCTTTAACCCTTTGTACCACTACCTTCTACTAGGTTGGAGTGGGAGGTGGGGGAATGAATGTGATTAAAAGTCATTGTATGAAATTCTCAAAGAACTAATAAGAGCAGAAAATTACAACATTCATTATAACGAGTCACACACAAAGGGGAATTCTATACTCAGCAAGTAGCAGCCTTTGTAGTGAGGAAAGGAATAAAGATATTTCAGAATACTGAAAACTAAGTGAAAGTGTGCTCTGCATAATTAACCCAAAAAAATAACAAATGGGCAGGGTTCTTTCATTAGAAAATAGTAATCAAATCAGGAAGCTTGGAAAAGCAAGGGGAGTACAGTAAACAAAAATCGTGCTGAACAAAAACAAGCTTCCCCCTCTTCCTTCCTTTTTTAAAAAAGTCATCTTGGAACTTGAAACAAAAATTACAACCTTGTCTCTTGTCGTTCAGAATGACACTAGAACAAACGGGATATTTTTAAATTTGGATGATTTAATAATTTTATGAATAGGGGAGCATGAAGGGATGTAATTTTCTGTGCTTCATGTGCACTGGTAAAATGATAATACCAGTAGACGCTAATGAGTATATCCAATGTAATACTCAGAGGAGCTACTGAAAAGCTAAGCAGAGATACATTGAAATGTAGTATATTTAAATAAAGTAAATCCTAAACATATTCAAGAAGTCCATAGGAGAGAAGGAATAGAACAACATGGAAATGAAAAAAAGAGAAGTATTCTATAAAATAAATACATACATAAATAGGAAAGTAATTACAATGGGTATAAGTAGTTGAAATCCACAACTTGGAGAGTTTAGTAGTTCACATTAAACCTAACTCAATAATCTACTGTATATAAGAAACTGTCTTGAGTTATGATGCTATTGAAAACTTTAAAGTGAGAGATGTATGACTAAAAATGAAATGTAAACTTGACACTATATAAAGTAGGATCTAGAATAAAGAAAAACCATAAATGTTTGTCTATTAAGGAAAATAATATGTACTAAACAGAAAATATATAAAATGCATGGAGCATTAATTAAGTCATTTAGTATCTAATAAAATTTAGAAGTGACCAACTACCAATTTTTATCTCCATCCATCGTGAACAAGTTCTAATAGTTAGCTTTTTATAAGATTAGAACTGTATATCACCTTTTAAAATGCATTGTAAATGTATAATACCTTAAGTAAACTTTGAACAAAATGAGTTTCAACCAACATACAATATACAGTTTTAAGTTTCTACCAACATACAACACATAAAGCAAAAGTTGAATAAAATAGTCTTAAATTTTCATGAATCTACAATACCAATGTAAAATATTTGAAGCTAGCAGATTCAATAATGCATTTCATCTCAGTCTGTTCAAGGATGTTTTTCACCAAGCTCCTCCATGAAATAATTCGACTTCTAAGTGGAAAAACATCCTGCTTTCTCACATCTAAGTGGTAAACATCCTGCCCTCTTCTCTATCCCACATGTGGGGTCCAAACAGAAATCGGTTTATCCCCCCTTCAGAGCATAGAATCCTAGATCATATCCTATTACAGCTGAAAAATTTAATATCCTTTTAAAAACTGATACAATACATTGGCAGAAAAGCCACCAACAATGGAGAAGAATTTTACAATCACATAAACAATTACGATGCCATTAATGTTTAGAGTGTAATTCATTTAACACCATAGAGCATGCATTATATTTGTGTCATGGAGCATATGCCCCAATATTCAATGTCATGTACAACAAAACAAGCTGAGGTAGCTGTAAAGTTATTATGAAGACTCTATTGAAATTAAATCAGAAGTCAGTAGCAGGAAAGTTTCAAAAAATCCACTGGGAAAAGAAGTTTTAAGTAATAAAAGTAAAATACATCATAGGCAGAATTTGGGCATATAACTACGGCAATTTTGAGAAGAAAATTAGTAGGACTTAATACATACATTGGAGGGGAGGTGTTATATTAATGAATTACTCCTATCTAAAGGGGTCAATGAAAAAGGGGAATTGTAAACCTGAAGAGAGTTAAGGGATGAATGTGGGCCAGCTGGATTTTATGATAGCTCAATTTTTCAGTTCTGTAATAGCAGTATTTTAAAAATAATTTTAAATCTTTGTTACTGAATTTTAAAATGACACTTTCTTTATGTCAAAGATGGAAATGTTAGTTAAATAAAAAAGAAAACGTTAAGAGTATTTCATTATTTGTATGGCTTTGTATGGCTTTTAGATGTTACGGTACATTTTCAAAAATACCCAGTTATTTAAATTCTTGCTTAACAGAGTGTTAAGCCAATTGTGTCCACTGTGGGGCATGTTTGATACCCTATGAGCATAGACAGGGGGAGGAGGTCCTCCTCAGTCACAGTCATAGGGGAATGGAGTAAGGGAAAAATGGGAGGGAGGGAGCAATGGGAGGATACAAGGAATAGGATAACCATTGAGTGGTATATGAATAAATAAATAAAACATAGTTTTAAAAAAGACTCAATCACATTTTTAGTTGAATTTCTTTAGTTATTTTTGATATGTATAAAATGGCCTTTCAATTTAAATTCTGATGTCTGATGAGCCGCAGACTATATTCATTGTCTATATATTTTCTACATATTTTAATTTATATTATAACATTTGGATACCAATGACAATATGTTTGGAGTAAAACGTAGCATTTCAATAGAGTGAAGTCTCTGAAGGAACATGGTGAATAGCAGTATTTCCTCATTTACCTTAACATGTTTCCGTGAAGTGTACCAGTCAGAGAAAATGTTGATGAAACATAACTAAATTGTTTTTACTTAAGAATCTTTTTTATTAAACATTTAAAAAATTTTTACATATACATTTATATTATTATACATATATACATAATGTGTGAATAATAATTGTGCATTTGAATTCTGTATCACTGTATCTAAAATTAAACCTTTTGCATCTATATACAAAATTATATACCAGTGAATTAAAAATAATCTTGTTAGTGACAATTGAGGCTTAAGTTGAGTAGTAGATTCACTAATCTACTTTTTCTTTTATCTTCCATTATATATTTCTATATTCCCCCTTCTTTCTTTTCAACCCCTATCTCCAAACCTAAGAATGTAAGATAAAGGAAAAGAGAGACATCTCTGAGTCTAACTTTGCTTTCTCTCTAAATAAGACCAATAATAACTTGTAACTAACTCTCACTGATTTTAACCCTGTATATCCAAAGAAAGCAACCAAAAACTTCCCGAACCCCCTTAAAGGAAATAGGATGTCCTTCTCTTAAGGCTTCTCTGGGCTGATTTGGGATGAATGATGCCTTTGTAGAGGTCCAAATAAAATTAGGAAAATGGTTAAACAAGCTAGGAACAGCATTTGTGGTCCAGATTCTAAATGTTGAGAAATTCCAGGCTTAATGAAAGTCCTGTGTGGGACAGTCTGAAATGCTGGACCAATAGGGATTGGAGTCTTTCTTTGAAAGTCTCCTGGGAGCTGTCGTATTCTCATGAGGAACAGCAATTGAAGCACTTGGTGCTGGAATATGAAGGATGCAGGATGTCAGTGTCCAGCACCCTGAGAGGAATGAATCCTGTCAGGTCTGATCCAATGTCAGTGTCTGGTTGTTTTGTTCTGAAAGCATATAATTCGTCACAAGCATTATACAGTCCTAATATTATAAGTGTATAAGGTGTGCATGATGCACAGAACAATTAAGGCTGGTTTTCTGCTCTTTGTATGAACAGGAAAAAAAAAAAGACATCTGTAAATCTTCATTCATACCACATGAAGAATGGCATCTAATAGTAATGCATAGGGGTTCTGTAGCCAAGAACAGGAATTGTCTATGGTTAGACATTCATGTCTCAGCCAGTCTCAGAGCTATCCACATATAGTGGGATTAGCAATATAAGTTACCTGCTTGTTCTGTAATTTAAATTCTCCACACCCTCATTCCTTCCTGATCCTTCCTCCTACCCTCATCCTCTCTCCCTCACTCTCTTAGTATTCAGAAAGGGGAGCTCTCCTCACTTAACATCTGACCTCAGCCTAGCAAGTCTCAACTGTACTACCTGTAACCTCTTCCTCTGTACCTGGCAATGTTGTCCTGGCAGGGGCTAGCGATCTAAGTTTGATGGTCATAGTGCATGTCCGAAGTAGTCCCTACTCAAGACACGTGGGATCCACAAGGTGACTGTACTATTACATCCGAGCACAGGGTCTAGGTCCACATCATACATGGTCCTTGGTTGATGTTTTAGTCTCTGTATTGCAGTGTGATTGTCCTGTACTATATGGCTAATATACTCTTATGAGTGGGTATATACCATGCGTGTCTTTCTGGGTC
The DNA here is from genome assembly GCF_964271855.1 of Acomys minous. NCBI lineage: Eukaryota > Metazoa > Chordata > Mammalia > Rodentia > Muridae > Acomys > Acomys minous. The sequence goes on along the minus strand of NC_140497.1, from coordinate 46,379,648 downwards.
TGGGTTACCTCACTCAGGATGATATTTTCTAGTTCCATCCATTTGCCTGCAAATTTCAAGATTTTTAAAGTGATTAAATTTAACACAGTTTGCTTGATATTTGCATATACAGGCTGTATTATTTATAATTAACTTCCCCAGGCCTGTGTTTGTAGCTTTCTGAATCCCTCCGTGCCATTCTGTCTCATTGCATTTGACCACACCAGTCCAGCATTCAACTGCGACAGGTGTAACCTTCCACTGTTTTTTAAGTAACAAATACAGAGAGACGCATGGGAAGACAGGCTATCTCATGGCGACTTGTTGCCTGTCCACAGCTCTCGAAGCTTAGGAAGAAGGGCCACAGCTGGACAGTAGCTATTACCTTGAGAACATCTGTGCTTTACTTACTCTTTATGTAAAAACAAAAGTTTAAAAAGTGTAACATATATATATATATGTGTGTGTGTGTGTGTGTGTGTGTGTGTGTGTGTGTGTATACGTATGTATGTATGTATCTTGTTCCTAGAAAAGAGAATCGTGAGTTTATCATTGTTTTGATATTGACTCCAAAGGTTGCTTTAAATTATTTTATACCTTGTGCCTACATACTTTTTATTTGTCTCAGTGTAGTGTAAGTGTACTGTTATTCTCTATTTAATTATAAGCCACGAACTTACTCTATTAAGAGAAAGTTGCTAAAAACAGAAATACAGGCAGCCTCTCACTCACCCTAATTGTATGCTTTCCTCTGTGTATGTCTATCTTCAAAATCTTCCTGAAACAGACTGAAAAGAATCTGTTTGTCATTTTTGATGAGGTGAATAAGAAGCACATTCTCTGCCTGCACTGGCGAGTTTTTGTCAGTTTGACACAAATGAGACCCACCTGGGAATAGAGAATCTCCACTGAGGAATTGTCTTGCTCAGGCTGGTCTGTGGGCCATTTTCTTTACTGAATAATGTTTGAGTGCCCAGTGCACGATAGACAGTGCCACCCCGAAGGCTCTTGGTTCTGGGTTGTGTACAAAAGCCACCTAACAAACCAGGGAGAAGAAGCCAGTGGGCAGCATCCTTCCTGGACTCTGCCTCAGTCTCTGCCTCTGAGATGCTGCCTTTGCTTTCCTAGATGCAAATCACTCCCTCACTTGCAAGTATAAAAACAAAAGAAGTTCTTCCTCCCCAAGGATTCTTACCACAGTGACAGAGAAGCTAACTGGGTTGTCTTTTCTCCTGACTACTTTCTGTGTGGTCCTTGCAACCGCTGCTCTTTTCAATTTGCAGAGTCTGAGAGCCACGTGTCAGCAATAGTTCCCATTTATATACTGTTCCTAAGTCACGTGAGAAGATAGGAGATTTTCAGATTCCTGGTTCGCTTTAGGATGAGGTATCTTCATGTTGTCAGCTACTCAGCCATGAATCCAGATCAAGTTGAAGACTTGGCTAGCGCATTACGAAGCATCTGTGCTAACTGCATTCTGTTTGAGGAGACGGAGTACACAGATTCTCAAGTGCTCCCACTGTCTCAATCACTATTAGTAGACAGCGGGAAAGAAAATAAGAGTAATTCAGGTAATTAAACCAAACTGGAGTTGGAACAAATTTCAATCTCAGAGAATGAGTCCTGGGATCCCACAGGCATTGAATTTCATGTCAATTTCTAACTTAGGAATTTCACAATCTGATAATTAAACAATCACAAGGAAAACAAAAGATTGTGACAGTAAGGGACAATGCTCTTATATGTGTTACATATGGTATTATTTAAGAGGACAATGCCACATTTTTTCAGGGTCTCTTTTTCCTAGTTTTAGCATTGACTATCTCTTACACCATAAAAATGCCACAGGCACAGGTAAACTGGAATGGTTAGTATTGAGACAGTTCACTTCAATTAAAAGACCTCTCTCATTGTATTGTGATAGTTCTAAATAATTTTGTAGGCATACTTTTGGGGGGTTACTTTATTGGGTTCTAATATCTACCACCCTTTTTCACCTGAATCCATTCCAACTTTCCAACACTACGTATGTGATAAAGAAGGTTAGACGGGAAGGGGGACATAGACCTTTTTAGACTACTTCCTGCCAATCAGCAGCGTCAGGTTCCTAAAAGCAAATCCAAATTTCATTGTCAGAATATCCAGCTATCCAGCAAACCAGCACAAAAATAAGTTCAGCAGCAGGAACCAGCAACAGCAAGGACCAGCAGAAGCAGGGGGCCAACAGCAGGGATGCAGCAGTCATGTAACGTTTTAGGGCTCTCCAATTTATACCCCTTCTAGAGTCTCAAGAATTAAACTATCTGCAGCTGGAAAAACACCACATCCCTACTAGAGCACAAGATAATCATAGTTAATCGCTGTGGAATAACTGAAGCAGTCTCATATCCCATACCTATGATTAGAGCAAAAATATATTCACGTAACATAACCAGGCTTTTAAAGTAATAAAATGCTCACCATATAGTTTTGCAATAAGAATATGGCATGCACAAAGATTTTAAAATAATGTTTTTTTCAAATAATGTTTTTATTATTAAGAATTATTTTATGTGTGTTTTTCTACATGTATTTCTAGGAACCACTTGCATGTCTGATGCCTGCAGAGGCCAGAAGAATATTAAATATCACGGAACCAGAGATAGTTTTCAGCCATCATGTGAGTGCTAGGAATTGGACTCAGGTCCTCTGGAAGAATAACCTGGCTCTTGATGATGCCATGTCTTGAGCCTTCAATAAGTAACTGTTTTTAAGAAGTAATATTTCAATGAAAAATATGGAATATTAAAATCTAAATCTATAGTAGACACACTTTAAATTTGATATTTTTTTTTAGTTTTTGAGAATATAATATAATTACAACATCTCATGTACTGCCTTTTGATTCTGGCCTCTTTTTACATTATTTTTGTCACACACACACACACACACATACACACACACACACACACACACACACACACACACACACTATAGTAACATGTATGTATATGTTTTTCAGAGATGTCCACACTAGGTATTGGATAAACAATTTGATGCTCTTTTCTGGGGACGACCATTTCTCTCTCTCAGCATTCCTCAGTTGCTTGAAGTTCTTTGTGCAGGGTTGATGCCTCCTGAATTCCTCTACACGCACTTGCCCTCTGACCCATTTTCACATACGATTATTCTTCTTATTCAGCTCATGTTTAGGCAGCTTGGTTGGTGAGACTTTATAACTGTACTTTCTGACATTCCTAGGAGAGTTTTGATAAAAAATATTTTATGTCATAAAACAACAAACATTAGTTAGGACTTGATTCTATGTCTGGATTCAACCCCTTAGTCTCCGAGAAGCTTTTCCACTCTTCACACAGACGGCTTCTTTCTTCGTGCTCTTTCATATCCTTTGTTCATTTATGTGACTAAGTTGTTAGTCTTTTTTGCATTAGTCTATAGGATCCACAAGTTCAAGGTCACATCTGGGGTTGTTTGCTTCCATGTATTCACAGCCTAGTTTACAGCCTGGCCCTCATCCCTTGAATAGACACACCTTTGTTAAAGTTCTGTATTATATTCTCCAATTTGCGTCATAACAGGTTAATCACTAATGAATAATAACAGGCATGAAGTTAATTTCATAGGAGCATTCAATTTTAGATAAGACTGGTACCATTCATTCTTTATTAGGTAGATATAACTTATTTTCAAACCTCCTGTTTTTTTTTTTCATAATATATATCAACACCATCCCATCAACATTTATGAGCCATAAATGAGGTGATTTTTCCCCCTTTACTTCACAAATGTTCTATAATGAGGCAATCACAACATTTTCAGTAGACAAGCAGTAGGCTTAGTAATGTGAGTGTTTGCATGGATCACGACGGCTTGATAGTTGGGAGAATGATTGAGGATGAAAGCAAGCTTTTTGATTGTGGCAAATGGAACTGAGGAAGGTCATCTCCTAGGCTGGCTTGCATATGTTTCAGTTCTACCTGGCGTCAGGAGGAGTCAGTGGGAGCATGAGGCAGGAGCAGTGGATTTTCTGCGTCTCGTGTGTGCAGACTGGGGAAGCAAGCGAGGTTCAAAGCCTGTTTTATCTTCATTTAAACTATGAGCTTTAGTAAATGATTTGATTTAACAAATGTAGGGCACTGAGGTGGGGTATTAATAAAACCAGAATGAGAGAGAGGAAAGCTGTATAGTATATCTGAGCTACCTGCTCACCTTCTCCTTGAACCTTAACCAGCTTAATATTAGCAATTTTTAATAAACAAATCAAGTAGTTTCAAAAGATCATGGGATGTCATGTTATTAACTAATATATTGATTGCTACCTTGACTCCATAAAATTGTAACATTACATTACATAAAACTCCATTAGCACCACATTTTAAATACTAACTCACTTATGAAATAGAAATTGATCAAATAACTCAGAACTCGGTATAGCTAGTTAAATTCCACATGGTGTAGTGTTACTCAGGACACACATAAATGCATAAAATAGAAAGATACTTAAGTGATGGTCCCATCCCTGAAAATAAATGGAATTCGATGATGTTTTTAATGACCACCCCAGATGGAAATTAATAGCTTCCCACAGAATACCATTTCAGTGTAAAATTACACTGTAAATCAAAAGTTATTTGATACTTAACTAAACTCCCTCCAGGGGACTTTTAAACTCTTATAATTTTACAGGTCTTTTGTGAGCATACAAGGCAACTGTTCTGTGTTCTCTTTATTAGTAAATCTGATCTGAAAGACATATTTGCAGCTTTTGGTTTTATGTTATGCGAGGCAGGTAAAATCAAGTGGGATATCCTCAGTCAAGAAGGGGCTTCCATTCTCTTAAATATTTTTCATGTCCTTTTAAAAAACAAACAAATAAACAAACAAGTAGTTGGCCTCACAGTTCCTCCATCTACCTGTTTTGGAGCTGGGGTTGAACCCAGAACTGGGGGCAGGGTTGTGCAAAGAAAACAAATCCCTTTGCTCAGTTTTTTTCACAGGACTGAGCACCAGAATAATCTGTTTGAAAATGAAAGGGAAGTTTAATCCTCCCCTGCCCATATTGATCATGGGATTTAAAGTAGGTGATAGACACAAAAATCCTTCTGTTATTACTATGGCATGTTACAATGTTGCTTGCAAAGTTTTAGAATGAGGAGAGAGAGAGAGAGAGAGAGAGAGAGAGAGAGAGAGAGAGAGAGAGAGAGAGAGAGAGGTGGAGAAAGAGAAAGGAAGGGGAAGGGAAGGGGAGCTGGAGGGGAGGAGGAGGGGAAGGAGAGGGAAGACCTTTGTGACCTCCCTGGGCTCTTGAAATTTTGGTTTTAGGAAATGCCTATTTGGCTCCCTATGGCTCTGTGCTTCTATAACTCTGAATTTTACTAGTAAGCAAGATGTTTGTAAAAGGAAGTTTTCCTCCAGAGGAGCATGGTGTTGAACCCATATTACCCGCAGTCCCCTCACCGAGTCTTATCACTTACAGTCTTTAACTATTTATTTAGTTTTGCAAGTGCCCAAAGGTGGGCAGTTCATTGCAGAACAACTGCTGGTGTAGCCAGTTCTCAGTAAAATACCCTGAAAGATTATCTCCTAGTCCACCACGATCCACCAGTGCAAGTTGAAGGTCTGCCCCTTCCTACAGGGTGGTTCTCCAGGTTTGACTAGCCTGAGGCATCTCCAACATAAAGCTTCCCCTTTGCTGAGAAAATGGCACCTTGAACCACAACTCTGATTCAGTCATCTATTTGTTTATGAATGGTTTTGCTCCATCTTTTTTAATCTCATTTCTGCTTACCTGTAACTTTGCCCATATCTCCCAGGTCCGTCTGAAGATGCGTTAACACATCTGTGGGCCAGTCAGAGTCCCGCCTTTTGCTTTAACATCGGTGGTTCCTAAACACTGCCATCTATACCTGATGATGAGGTCAATGGCCCCTCTCTTGGGCCGTAACTATGGTTCAGAGCTCTGTCATGGTAGAGTTTCATGAAGTGATTATTTTCATGTACTTAATTGAATGTGCTTCTCTTTCTGCTGAATTATGGTTTCCTTGAGGGAAGCGTGTCTTTTCTCATTTGTATCTCTAATTTCAGTGCTCAGAGCACGGGACATGGTAATAGGCATGTAATAAATGTGATCACGGGAAGTGAAATGTTTTTCACCAGAGGGCAAGATTAAAATGTGTGTCTCTTTTACTAAAATAAGAGAAATAACCTTATTCTCTCCTCTCCTCTTCTCTCTCTCTCTCTCTCTCTCTCTCTCTCTCTCTCTCTCTCTGTCCTTCCCCCCCTCTTTCTCTCTCTCACTGTGAGTATGTGTGTATGTGTCTTTTCTGTGTGCTTGTGTGTGGATAAACTGTGGGGTATGGTTTATTTTCCTGTGTGTGTATGCAGAGGTGTGTGTGTGTGTGTGTGTGTGTGTGTGTGTGTGTGTGTGAGAGAGAGAGAGAGAGAGAGAGAGAGAGAGAGAGAGAGAGAGAGAGAGTTTGTCTTGTTGCTTTCTACCAACCTTAATTTTTCAAAGCTAGTTTCTCATTGAATTCAAAGCTGGATATTTCTGGTAGGTTAGCCAACCAGTGAAATCCCAGGTTTTCACTATCTCCAATGATGGCTTATAGGCAGGCACTTAAAGCCCTGCCTGCCTTTTTATGGTGGGTCTGGGGATTGAAGATTCCATATTCCCAGCTAATTCAGACCTGGTCACCTCTATTCAAATCTCTACTTTGTATCTGGCATGTTTTTTTCTGTTTACAAACCAGGAAAACCCTTCTGATTCCAGTGGGTGGTGTCATACTAGTGATTTTTCTGCCCATCCTCCTGTTTTCTAGGCATTGTTTTAACACTGTTTTGCACATCTGAGGCCTGGGCAGCAGACATCTGTCTGCAAGAATCAAGTGAGGAAGAGGTCAACACTTGGTCCCACTCTTTATTCAAAATGTCCCTTCTGTTTTCTGGAAAGTCTATTTTCCCATACCTATAACACACTGCACATTTGCTCTGTGCTTTTCCATCACACCATGAAAGAAAAGCAAAAGACTGTGTCTTCAGCGGTCTTTCTCAATTCCAAACACTTTCCTCTTCTCTCTGGCTCACTCCCAGATTAGATTCCTATCCTCAATCTCTTCCGATATCTCATGGTTTAAATTAGTATATGAGTGAATGGCATTGGCTGTATCTCAAGGTTGAAGTCAAAACCTAAGCCAGTCATGCTTTGACCAAGATGATTTTCTTCCTGGTATTGTCCCTTTCTGCTTCTGGTAATGTCTCTCAAATTTTCTTTGCCTTTGACTTAACTATACTGATGTGATATGCTTTGTTTCTTCCTCTTTGCCTGGTTGTTTTCTATATATCCCTTCCTCTTTGCATGGCTGTGTATATGTATTATAATTTGGCTCAGTTCTAGTTTCTCCTTGATGTAAATCACTCTGAGAAGCCAGCTTATCGAAAGCTATTCTCCTTATTTGAATCTTGAATTTTCTCCTTGGCTTTCTGAACTCAGTTTATATGCTCATGGATGTGGCCCAGTGGCTGGACACTGGGACATATAAGGCTTTGTGTGGTTACTCTTACTGAGTTTTTACAATTTCTGAGCCCAGTTCACTGGCCACATTGGATATCTCTGTGGCTTCTTGTCTTTCTCTAAAAATCCACCACTTTCTGGCTAGGATTCATCACAATAGTCTCTAGAGTTAGTACTACAATCATTGATTATAACATGAGAAAAATTCAGGTGAATTTGGTACTTTGCTGCCATCAAATTAATCCACACTGCTTGTATAGTTGAAAACTAAAATCTCACAATCACCATTAAAATATTTAGGATTCCGGTCCCCTAACTGCACTGCCTTGTATAACGTCAGTGGGAGAGGATGTGCCAGAGCTGTCTGGTGCCCATGGGGGACCTCCCCGTTCTTTGAGGATAAGGAAGGGGGGAAATGGAGGAAGGAGTATATGAGGAAGGGACTGGTAGGAGATTAGGGGAGATACAATCAGGATGTGAAACAAACAAATAAATAAAGTTAAAAAAATATTTAGATTTCCTATATTTGTTGTTGATATTTTCTTTTACAAACCATCTTCAAAACACAACTGTACTCATTTCTAAGCTTTTATATATGAGAAAAATAACAGAATGTAATGTAATATTCAGAAATCTGTTATTAATTGAAATTTGAATATTTATTGAGTGGAGTCAGATTTTGATTTCCAACAATGTTTATTGATAAGTGAATTATGGCTCACTAGTGGTGCTTAGTGGAAGAAGATATTGTGTATCTAGCAACATGGCTGTTTTGGCAAGGGATCAGATCTAAGGCCTTCTAGGTCTATGTGATCCAGCTGGAATATAGACATACCCTTAGTACACACTTTTAATTCCAAGCAATGAAAGTAAGATTAATTTATAGAATGAAACAGTGATTTTTGAAAGTGAAATGTAATTGAGAGACAGACAGAGTGACAGATCAGAGGAAGATATGACAGAATGAATCAGGAAAACAGCGCAGAAAAGAGAGGCTATTTGAAGAGCAGTGCAGGGAGAGAAGGTGGAAGTCAGTGTAGTGGGGGTTAGTGTTTTACTAGGAAAGTTTTACAGAGATAGGTTGCAGAGGGAATGCACCGAAAACTGAGAAGGGTCCAGAAGAGTAGAAGATATTGCCAGAGTTAGTTTGAGACCAACCCCCCCCACCAAAAAAAATCAGTTAGAAGCCAAGAGAGAAGCCAGATTGAATCAGTCAGCATAGAGAGGAATTTAGGCCAGAACAGCTGAATTGAACCAGCCAGCCATAGTTCAGAAGGAAATAGAAAGAGTACAGTATGTCTCTTGGAGGCTGAAAACACTCTAGACCTAGGTTAGTAGATGGAAAGAGGAAGCATGAAGTCTTCAAAGTTCATGGAACAGAAGATGATATTGTAAAAGGGCCAGAAGCTTCCCGGCCTTAGGTGTAGGGACAACTAAAACAGAAAATAAAACTCTCTGAGATCAGGCCAAGTTATGCATAGTTTTGGTTTGGCTCTCAGCTCATCCTCTCATCAGAGGAAATAAAAACAACCTTATAGTAACCAGTCTGAAAAATACATGAGCTTTTCCTAAGATCATAACAACATGAGTTCCCGTGTCCCAATTTAATGTATTTTGTCAGTGGCATGCAAGAAGTTAAAATGCTGATACCAAGTTATTCTCTTTGAAACGAAATCAGTGCATTTTACATTTTCACACACATATTTTATGTAGTAACTTTTTCTCCAAGGGGGATAACATTTATTCCAAAGAGAATGATTTTTATTTTATTTTTTTTCATTTGTTTGTATGTAACATTTTAAAATTAATTAAACAATTTTTACTTTTTACCTATACATTTATATTATTACACATATATAATAAACTATCTATAGCAAGAAGAATCATGACACAATCAGGAATTATATAAATGTTACATTCTTAGTGTTCTGGCTATTTGTATTTGACAGCCTTGAAGAAAACATCTTTCCTATCTTGGTGTATTTAAAATTCTGAATTTAAATAAATCTCTATCACATCTTGTCATTATCAACTTAAAGCATCTATCTAGACCTAAAAACATCTTAACCCCTAAACAACTAAGCTTCATTGTAAAACTAAGCTATCTGGTCTTCAACTCCATCAGAAACTTGAGAAGAAATAAACTTGATTACCTGAGTATGCCGAGAGTGCAGGTTAGTAGCTTTCCAAATGAGAAGATGACAGAGACAGTTTGCTACCTGAATAGTCACCCAAAACTGTCTGTAACATTGGACCATCTTTTTCAGTCTTCTGGCCCAATATATCTGACAAACATATTTGTGATCCAGGAACTATTGAGGGCTTGCTTATAACTGTTTTGGCAGAGTTTGGGCATGGACTCTGCCTGCATCCAAGCTTTCTCTTTTTTTTTTTAGGCAAAATTCTGTCTGTGGTAGAAATGAGGACATTTTTCCCAATGACTTTTTTTGCCACATTTGAAGCCATCCTCATAACAGGTCCTTTGATGCTCATCATCCTCTTTGAGTTGGGCTGGGTACTGCAACAAGCTAACCTGTCTCATTGTCAGTAAATCTTTAATACAAACATTTTTAAATGCCACATTCCGTATGTCTCTGAGGTTTTTTTTAAGAACTTATCGGACTACTTTACCTTATTTTTCTGTAGAATCATATCTATCTGTTGTACCTGACATATATTCTTGTGATAAAAACAGACTAGTAATTGATATGACCATGATTTGATCAACTAACAATTAACTTGTATAACTTATTTATCCTAAACTTCCTGCAATGGCACTTTCAAAGTATTGGGAAGAAACCTTGTATTATAAGTGAGTTATATGGGTAAAATACCTCTTATTAGAATATATATATACACATTATATTATGTGAAGAATATTCTTTTATTTGAATTCTATAACAGTTAACACTGTATCTAGAATTAAACTTATTTTTTTAAGGCATTTGGAATACAGGTGTGAATAGAGTCCTGTTCTCACAGACCATATTTGTTTTGTTGGGAAAAAATAAGTAACAGTTATATTGCAATTTATTTCACATACTGGTAAACACTGTGAAGAGAGTACAGGTGTTTAGTTTGTTAGAATAGATGCCAAGCAGTGATGATACTGATATCAGTGCCTGTTGTCTATAAACTTTGTCACTTCCGATGGATACTCACTCTCTAAGGATCATTTAACTATTTTTAATATCCATTCTAGATGTGAAAGTAAGTGGTTAAAGTATAGTAATGGAAACTGAGAAGCTAGGAAAATTTCATCAGTGGGAAACAGTTACACGCAAAAGTCAGAAGTATAGGTTATGTGAGAATAGAAGGAAAAACATGTGCAAAATTCTTGCGCATGAGAGAGTACTGTAGAGATGACTTATGAGATCCATATGACTAGAAAGTTGTGTATATGAAAGACAATGGACAGAAGAAAAATATCCCAATATATTAACCAAAAAAAATTTGAAGGGTGGTTTATCTTGACTTATGCTCACGTTCTTGTCTGACATTACATGGTATGTCTTGATCTATATCTCTTCTTTACATATCTTCATGGAGTATACAGACATGTGCAACATTGAGAAATATGATTGAGGGAGGGTGCACAATAAAATAAATTTAATTAGATATGCAAATGCACATACCATTCCCATGTCCAACAATTCTTTTTAATCTCTCAAGATATGAATTGTTAATATTTCCATTCTTGTTATAACGCTGAGGTAAATAATAAACTGCAGGTGGTGTAAACATTTAGTTGTTGAGATTTCAGATGTAAATACACAAGCTTAAGATGAAAATAAGATCTGTTGTTTTCTTTGTGAATTACTTGAGCTGTCAAGGAGACATTGCTCCTGAGAGCTTTTCAAATGAGGGATAAGATTGGTTTTTTTTTTTTTTTTCGTTAAAAACTTACAGACCCAATAAGGAAATAGGGTTTTGCTCAGTGACATATTTCAAGAATATGCTTTGATTTCAGTCATCTTCACTTTGACACACATCTCAAGATATATTTAGACACTCAAATAGTCTATATTATTTTATGAAAACATAATGTTCCAATTGATCGTGAGGCCACAGGATTTCCTAAGTTGCATCAAGTGATGAACGCCCCTCAATTGTGAACAATGTGATCTTTTCTACCCTCTAATCTTGTCTTCATCTGTCAGATAAATAAATGAATGGCATGACATTTGATAGACTGAATTTTAACTGCTGTAACAGACATGAAGAAATATACCCAGAACTAAAAACCAAAAGTAGAAAAATAATAAATCTATTTACAACTGTGCCCTCAAGCAGTGATTCTGATATTTTCTATCGGTTTAGAATCTATTAGGACACAAGGCATGATGATCAACACTAAACCGCCTGATAATTTCTGGGATCATGTTTGATTCACACATCTAGAACATTGTAGCAGAAAAAATACTTAAACTCATTTATATTCATTTGTATTTGTTTATTTAAAACTATAGTATCCAATTAATTAATTAATTAAATTATCCTAGTACTCAAGAGTCATTGAAACAGAACACAACTAGTAATATCTACTAGTAAGGCTAGTAGGACTAATAAATAATCTGGAGAAAATTTTCAAATAATATTCATCTCAAAGTCCTTATGTCAGTAATTAGTTACATATTTATTAACTTTTGGTTTAAGAGATTATGTTCATCCTGGTTTTTAGTTTGTCTAGTGAGCCCCCTGTATATACACAGAAGATGCACTAAGTAAACCACAAATGAGAAGCTCTGTTCTGAAAAACAAAAGATTTGTTCTGCAAATGGGACTTTCCTGTGTACATAGAGAGCATTGATTTAAGATTTAGAAATGAAGGTTAATTGGGAGAGTTCATTAGTGTAAAAATAATTAGTTAAAAGCCCATTAATTTTTAAGTCTTTCTTGTAATTAGATTTAGATATATGGTGATGCAAGTATTATTGCATCAAATAGACAAGTCGGATCTTCCTATTATGAACTGAATGAGTTTCTCAGAAGTAACCCTTTAATCTATGGAGATGCTGAGTTCCCAGGTATGCTCTCACATGTTGTTGGTACCACACAAAAGCAGAGGTATATGGAACCCTCTCATATTAAGGATGGGAGACAAGTTTGCGTTCTCCCAAAAAAGAAAAGATAAAATCCATCCAAGAAGGAGTTATCAACACTCCGAGGAAGCAATCACCTAAGCCAGAGCAGGTGGTACTCTATGATGATTAGATAGATGCCATTTATAAGAGGCAGGAAATGCCTAGAAAACCAGAAAAAGCTTGAGAGATGCAATACTCAAATGTAGAGTATAGACCTTATTAAATTTTGATGTAGATTGGGCTTTCCTTCCAAAGCTCACATTGAAATTTATCATTGAACAATTTTAAGAGCTAAAGTCTTGAAGAGTGATGCAGGCACATGTGCTGGTTATCATAGGCAGTGGCTCCTGATGTAAAGGTTATTTTCGAGTTTAATTTATCCTTCTGTGTCACTTGCCATGTGTGTTGAAGCATCATATAACCAGACTTCCCAGTGCCCAGGGGCATAGAAGAATGGCTTTTAAATTTATTTTTGTTGCTTATAACTTTTTCAGTTTGCAACATTCAATTATAGCAGCAGAAAAACAGATTACGTAAGACCCCAATTGTAATAAAACAAACACAACAAACAAGTGTTGGGGAAAAAATCCAGAGCAGTTGAACATGTATTTATGATACTCAATAACTTGGTTCTTTATTTGATATAACAGACACTACATTTAATTTAATTTAATTTTTTTTTTTTACTTCTAAGGAATTACTTATGGAGTTATAGATGGTATTCAAATTTTGCTTTAACGTCTACAGAGAAAGAATTGAAGAGAATGGGTAGAGGTAAAGTGCACATTAGGTGAGTGAGGTACAAGCTTTTATTGGTCTATGGTCTTAAGCTAGCTGGGCAGCAGTATTAAAACATTATAGGTTGAGTAGCTTATAAGTGACATAGCTTGTTTCTCACAGTTCTAAAGGATAGAAGGTACAAACAGGACACTGGCCGACTTGACATCTGCTGGATGGTCAGCTTTCTCATCCCCACATAACTGTATTTCTTGCTTTGAGTTTACGTGATGGGAGGAAAGAAAAGTGCTCCCTCTTGGGCTCATTCATACTGGCACTTATTACACTCACTAGGGTCCATCTGTGAGCTGATCACCTCTGACATGACCCCATGCTTGTGACATCACCTCTGATGCTGGGATGCTAGCAATGACAATTTGAGTGGCTAATTTGGCTCATTTAGGTGATCTATTTGCCCTGCAGTGTAGCCATTGTGGCTTCAGATGAATGGCTCAGTCTTCCATGCATCCCAACTTGGACAAAACCTGGGCTCAGGTTCTGTCTCCCATATTCTCCATGTTCTCTCCATCCAAGGCACAATGTTCTCAAGAAACAAAGGCTTGAAAGGCAATAAAATTTTGTGCCTCTTCCTTTTTTTTTGTATTGCAACTTGTCTTTCGGTTCTGGCTGACAACTCTTTACCACCTTGAGGCTTCTGAAAAGATGCTTTCCTGTTGTTTTCAGCTAGAGTTACCCCTGTTTTCTGTACCTTCCATATATAAAATGACTTTATGCAGTTATTTCGAAGATTAGTTCAACTTTTCTTTTTCTGAAACACAGGAATAACAAAAAATTCAACTAGGCAGTTTTCCATATGGGAATCTGACATCACAGGGACCACTCTTAAAAAGTGTACTTTGTGTTTTGAGATTAACATCTCAACCAAGCACAACTTTACTTTCCAAGAAAGCATTTTGGCTTTGTTTAAAAAAAAATGCTCTCTGTGAATCTCGAAAGTTCTCTTGCCTCACTCATATATCATAAGTTTGAGGGCGAAGCAGCATTCGCCTGAGACCTAAATTTAATCTTTGACGGTTCATTCATGTTCTTATTATGAAAAATATTCATATTGGCGGAAAGTTGATGGGCCCCATCGTTCTGAGGTGGAATGTTGCTATAAAGGAGTGAATTTATGATTGTTGCATGAAAATAACATATTTATGCAAAATAATTCTGTAAAGCAAAAACATCTGCTTCTGCATTTAAGGAACATAATCTCACAAGGGTATAGACAGAATAATAAGTGAATATAATTTAAAGCCCCAAGCCTCTTCACTGGGACCTTTAAAAAGATAATGGGAAGATATTGTCTTTGCATGGGCAGATATTGAAAAGTCATAGAGTGACAGAGACCTGCAGTGGAAGTGCTGCTACTTAAATCAGCTGATAAAGTCTAGAGGAACCAATGTGCAGTCTAGTGAAGAGACCTCATATGCTCTGTGGAATTTTGTATTAAAATGCAGCATCTCTGTAGTTTCAAATGCTTGCCTCATCTTTGAATGTATTATTTCTAGACTTCTATGAAGCCTGGAAACTTGACTTTCATAAGGTTAGAAAAGGACATGTAGAGTCCATTCCAACAAGGATCAAACATTTCATCTCAGAAGATGCATTGAAATATTGTGGCTCATAATCAAGCCATAGTCTATTTTTAAATGTAAATGAAAATAGATGAAACCTAGCATTTCTATTAGTCATGAGCATAAAGGTAAACATGATCAAAATGGCTAGTCTTGTCTGCACTGTGCTTATGCCAATTTCTGCAAACTCTATCTGTAAGTGAGCTTGCCCATCAACACAGGTGACTGATTAAATAATCAGAATGAGCTAATGTCGATGAAACTATTATATATAAATGCAGGTTTATTGGAAGCAGCTTGGAAGGAGGAGGGGAAGAGAGAGTATACAGTGGGGGTGGGGAAGGGAAGGAGAGAGAGCAGAGAGGTGGGAAAAGAGCAAAGGTGGCAAAGGGAGGCAGAAAAGGGCAGTGAACCCAATATGTCTGGTTAATATAGTGAGTGTCTGGGAGAGGGGAAGCCCTGCCCCTAGGTAGAGGGCAAGGCATGCCAGGCACATCCTGCAGCAGGACTTGGCAGTGGCAATTATGATAATCAGCTCTACCACATTTGTTTTTTCACTATATTCTATTTATTTAATTTCTTTATAGTTATTTTATGTGTTTGTCTGTGCACCACATGTGTTCCTGGTGGTCACCTAAGTCAGAATAGCCCTTCATATCCCCTGAAACTGGAGTTAAGGATGTTTGAGAACCACTATGTATATGCTGGGATTTTAGACTGAGCCTAATGAAAGTGCATGAATGCTGGACCATCCCGTCAGCATTTTCTGGTACTACAACGAATGGATCCTAAGAGTTTTAAGGACAGCTCAAGAACTTGAAATTCCATTAAGTTCCAATGGATTAGTCTTTTGGGGGGCGGGGCAGGAGGAATGTATACTTTTCAAAGCTTCAAAGGGTGTATTAGCAACTCCTCATATTTAGCCATATTTTCAGGATCTCACCTTGGTACTGGTCACTTTATGATATATATCCCTGCAGGTAATACCAGACAGAAAGGTTGTAGTTATGCATTTTGATACATGTATACCTACCAATACCTACCAATCTATTTATCTGTCTATCTACATTTCAACCTATATATCATCTCTCTCTCTCTCTCTCTCTCTCTCTCTCTCTCTCTCTCTGTAACAATAACAATAAATAAAAAATAAACCCTCAAGAGAGGGCAAGAAGTTATATGGGAGGAGTTGGAGGGAAGAAATGAAAAAAGGGAAATGAATTAATTATCTTTTAATTTGAAAAATAATATGAAAGATGACTGTGTGTTTCTTGTGTCATTTACTCAAGAGACACAGTTTCCTTTTTCAGCTATGTTTTTTAAAAGCTAGATGACAGTTTCTTTAGTATTTTAAGTCTTAGTTTGTATGAGATTTCCAAGACAATATAATGGATTATAATTAATCACAACAGTGCAGAAAATCTTTTGCTCAGGCCTATACTCATTAACTTCAAGCTTCTGTATAAATATTGGAAGAATGCTGGTTTCAAATGAATAAAGAATAAGAACCCAGGGGAAACAGATTTGTATTATTTTGTTCTTTCCCCAGAAGAATTTAAACTGAAAAAAAAAACCCTGGGATATAATTTATTGAGATACTGTGTATTGAAACAGTGGTTTGCTTCAAAACCTGATTTCTTTCTGAGATAGGGCGCAATGTAGCTCAGGCTGACCTGCTGGGATTACAGGCATACCTGCACCACAAGGTCTTGCTTTCAAAATCTTAATTATTTCAGTAGTCTTTACTGTTCATATGTACATATGCATATATGTAGATAGGTACAGTCTTAGCATTTCCCAGGTTCACATTTAGATGTTCACTTATACTAGGGAAGTATTCTACCACTGAGCTATACACCCAACACCCACCCACACAAAGATGTATTTTTACATTGGAAATTACCTATGTACGTGTGTGTGTGTGTGTGTGTGTGTGTGTGTTTGCCCTTAGTTTATTCATTCACTTCTCAGCCTGAGTGCAGCTTCCCCCCACCTCTCCTCCAAGTCACCCCTTCACACTCCCTCCATGTTCTTTCCTCCCCCTCTTCTCAGAGAATGGAAGGCCCCTCATGGGAACCAATTTAATCTGGCACATCAAAGTGCAGCAGTACTAAGTGTGTCCTCTGCTGAGGGCAGAAAAGGCAGCCCAGCTAGGGAAACGGGATCCAAAGGCAAGCAAGAGTCAGAGACAGCTCCACTCCCACCTCCACTGGCAATTGCTAGGGGGATCCACATGAGGACCAAGCTGCACATCTGCTACACATGTGTAAGGGGTCTAGGTCCAGCCCATGCATGCTCTTTGGTTGATGTTTCAGTCTCCGTAAGTCCCTCTAGAGCCAGGTTAGTTTGCTTTGTAGATCTTTTTGTGAAATCCTTGACCCCTCTAAGCTCCCTTAATTTTTCCCCCACAACCCTTTCACAACATTCCCTGAGCTGTTAGTTTGGCTGTGGGGCTCTGCATCTGTTTCCATCAGCTGCTGGATGAAGCCTCTTAGAATTGTTACACTAGGCTCCTACCTGCAAGCATAGCAGAGCATCATTAATAGTGTCAAGGGTTGGTGCTCTCTCACGGCTCTCTCCCACATGGGGCTTGTCACTGGTTGGCAATTCTCTCAATCTCTACTCCATCTTTATCCCTACATTTTTTTATAGGCAGGACAAATTTTGGGTCGAAGGTTTTGTGGGTGGGTTGATGTGTCCCTCCCTCCACTGGAAGCTTCATATATTTCAGTGCAAATGTGTTTAGAATAGACAGAACATAGCACCTTCCTCTTTTCCTTCTACTACACCTGACTTCTTGGACTGTTTTAATAGTTATTTCTTTATCTCCTTTTGCCTGACTGTCCTGCTTCACTCCTGCCTTCAAAAATCATGTATCAAACACTTATCATCTGTTCAAACTATACAAAACTCTGGGCACTACACTGGCGTGACGAATGGGATATTAATAATATGATTGTGACAACTGTTATAACCTCCATATTAAGACCTTGGAACATGTTTTACGGTGATGGCTAGTAATACGAGTATCTTCGAAGCCTGTCACCGGTGGCTCATGCTTGTAATCCCAGCATTTAGTGAGGCAGATGGAGGTGGATCTCTGTGAGTCTGAGGCCAGCCTGATCTACAAAGTGAGTCCAGAACAGGCAAGGCTACACAGAGAAACCCTGTCTTGGAAAGCTAAAAACCAAAAGCCACCCCCTGCAAAACAAAAAGCAAAACAAACAAACAAACACCAGACTATCCTATTTCTGATATGAGAATGACCCTTAAAAGATCTAAGATTACGACTGTGTGTAAACCTGAGTTGTCAATGAATTCTGTAAGAAAATGCATTAAACCAATACAGTTGTTACTATAAATCTAAATTACAATGGCAATCAGACATGAGTTGAGTTTTGCTGTGTGGTATATTGAAAAGTCTAATTTAACCTTTGGATGAAAGGTTGAATCATAAATGAACTAAAAATGACTGAAATCTTAATCTATGGTCTTAGGGTTATGACCAACAGTGCATTTGGGCTTCAATGCTTTGTGGTCACAATTTACATACAGGAAATTATGTACCTGGAGTATCCTAGCAAAGAACATAAAAATAAAACATTTAAAATATTATATTTGTGGTTGGGTTAAATTAATACCAATAATTTCTGTCCGCATCAGTAAAAACCTCTTAGAAAATGCTCCAAAAACAGACCCTTGTAATAAACAGAGGAACTACAGATAATAAATAATATCAACAAAAATATATAGACTTATATGAAGAAGACTCTAAAAACATTGAAAGACATAAAAACAGAATTTACTGAGAAGAAATATTTCTTTCTAGAACGAAAACTGAATGCCATAAAGATTTTATTTCCTCTACAATTAAGTATAAATATAAGTGAAAGAAATTGCAATAAATTTCAGCTAAACTACTACCCTAAGATGTGCTGTTAAATATAATCCATAAAAATAGCAAATAGAGTTTTCCAAAGACAAGGCATGGACCTGGTGTTCTGGAATAAACATATTTATTCCCAGCACTGCAAGGAAGAGGCAGGCAATTCTTTGTGAGTTCACAGTCACTCTACTCTACAGAGCCAGTTCCACAGCAGCCAGGCTTAAGGAGTGAGATCTTTTCTCAAAAGCAAAACAAAACAAAGACATGCTTTGATAGTTTCCTTAGTATTTACTAAGTGAAACAGCAGCATGCAATCAAACTAATATGAGTAAAATCAAGCATGAATAAAAGCTGTATTACAATAATGATCCTTAAAGTACATTATTGGGATGATTTTCTATGTAAAGAAAATAAGAAATTTTATTTTGAATTCAAAAATAAACTCACATAATTTTTTAAGTTTTTAAATTATAATTACGCTACTTCCTCCAATCTTTATTTTTCCTTATTTATTTTTACACACACACACATACACACGCGTGCACGGAGTTTTAAATACATAAACACAACCTTTTACATAATGTTACTAATATGTATATTATCTCAAGGCTGACCATTTATGATGAGACAAATCAGTTCTCTTCCCTGGGGAAGACCATTTCTGCTGCTTTTAGCATTTAATAGTTGCTCTTAGTTCTTTGCTTAGGGTTGAGGCCTCATGTGCTTTCCCACTTTCCTGTTAGCACATCCATTGATACCATTGTTTTTCAAGTCTTGTTTAGGCAGCCATTGATGAGAATTGGTGATAAAGCATTTTGTTGGAATTGTTCATATTGTTTTCATATAAATAATTCATATTTATTTTCATTATTTACAACATTGAAAAAGAATGTCTCATGTTTAGTGGTATCATTTACTTCTGGGATTTATCTATTTCTGCCTAGGAAGTTGCTTTGCCATTTATTGTAGATATTTAAGAGTTTTATGTTTAGAAAATGTTTTCTTCGGTATTTTTCTCAAAATACAGAAAGACAAGTTTTAGAAACATTAAATTTAATAGCTTTGGGAGACGTTTTTCTGTATTTAAATAATGGGATTTATATTTAAAATTATACCTAGGTAAATGCTAACACTATACCTTACATCCAAATAAAAAAATCTGTTTTTTTAAATTTATTCTGTGAGAAATAAAAGAATAATTAGAATTTTTAAGTATGGATTATTTAACTACTATCACTTTTTTTGACCAAAAAAGTCTGGGCTATAGAGTAGAATATTTTGCTGCAAAGTACTGAATTGAAAACATCTTCAAAAATATGGAAAACCAACAAAGTGATAGAAGTTTGATAATTTAAAATGAGACAGGTCACATCCTGTCTAATAAAAATTGAAGGGTAATTAGGTTAGGCAATATAATTATATAGTTTTTGCATTTTTCATATTTATGTGATTAATTTGTCATTAAAAAAGAAGCATATTTTTCTTATAAAATATTTTATATATGAAATCATTATAAACAATCTTATTTATGATCTCAACTCTTTATTTTTGACCCAAGAATCAGTACAGCTTTTCTTCTGCTTACTACATTAAGCTGGAGACGTACCATTCAGCCTGTGGTTCAGTAGAGAGTTGCTTGCAAACTCTAATAGGAGAAAACAATGTGTGTATCCACTCAGTTGTCTGTTCTCGCATCATGGCTGCCTGCATATATTCCTGACACTTCATCTGCTTCTGGGAAGATGTTCTCTAATTATCATAGGCACATGTAAACTATACATAAATTGCACCGATCCTAGGAAGAGAACATGGTTGAGGAGTGATAATACAATAAATTATTTCATTATTGTTAGGAAAGATATGGAGAAAGTAGTGCGCTTCCATCTTCTTCCTAAAATAGAAATGACTCCAAAGCCTGGAGAAGAGAGAGAAGATAATTGTTAAGAATAGGAACATACAGAGTCTAAATAGAAAAGTGTCAAAGAAACTCTGATCTTACTTTGGAGGAAAGCTATCGCATGGGGGTGGCGTGTTTGGGGTTTCTGGGGTTCAGTCTTATTATAGAAAGAGAGTAACAAGTAGGTCATGTCTGACTTTAACTTTTATGGTTCTGGTAGCAAGCTCAGAAAAGGTGTTCTGAGCTGACAGGCTGCTTACTGGTGCCTGATCAAGAGCAGTCAGAAATACAAAGAGGGTAAGAAATTGCAACAATCTCCCTGAACTTTTGTTGTTGTTGTTATTGTTGTTGTTGTTGTTGTTGAGAACTTATTCTGGATGGGATACAATTTGTGCCATGAAATCATTCAGGCACCGTTATGTGTAGCATTAAATGTTCTTTACTATTTGATGCCACACAGCAAAAATCTCGAAAGTTTACACGTTTTATAATAATTCTTGTTTTGTTAAATCAAAAGAGATGACGGAGCCTTGAGTAAATTTTAGGCGTATAAAAATAAAAGTCTAAAACTGTCAACCAAAATAACATGAATTCAACAGAAACTGCATTAGAAAATAGTTGTATTGGACTCTCAGTGTTGCTGTATTTTGATGGGCACTTGGATATATAATGTCTTATTTACTCAGGACAGTAATTCTAGCACCAAAATACCAATATTTTTTAGCTTACAGAGTCTATTAAGCTGACGGAGGTAGAGTGGCATTTATGTTTCACTGTGTATTTCATATCATCCTCATTCTTCTGGATAGTGACCCAGTAGCATATCTGTTATACCAGAAACAGACGTATTATTAGAACTTATGAAGAAGCTCACCATTTCATCTTAAAATTGGATTTTGATAGTGCCAGAAGAACAGAACTGTCTTTTAATGTCAACACACAGCTGAAAGGTCAACTTAGTTTTTAATCTATCTGCTTTTGAGTTTTTGAAAAGTATTTTAATTTCATATTTTTAAAAGGCACACATACACACACACACACACACACACACACACACACACACACACCACACACAATGACCTTTAACTGTATGTCAATGGTGCTGCCAAGTTGAGGGTTTGGTTAAAATTTTGAGCTGTGACTTTCATTTTACTCAATCACTCAGTGACATGGTAACTTTCCATATTTCCAGTGATACTCATTTCTTTATGACAACTCTCAAGGTCAGGTGTGCTTAATATTATTTCACATAAGAAATAATGGAATGCATAGCAGCTAAATGACTTGGCTCTTGTTGCTTGTGACATAGTTCAAGATAAAAGATGACTTTGTCATAAATGAGAGCTTATTAGTCTTCTGGATGTCCTAGGATCGTCCTTGCTTATTGAGGCTGCCCAATAAACGAACAGGGTGGCTTGGAATCCTGCGTTGTGGGGAGGCTTCAGTGTTCTCAGCAGTACAGGGCTGTTTTGTGAATTTGTGTTTCCATGGTTACGTCTTGCTTTATTTCCTGCTGATTCCAGATTTTTCATCCCAATTGCCAGCTCCTTCTTAGAACAGATCATGTGTTATGTGAACTATCTCTGTAAATGTTTCCGCCTGCCCTCATCAGGGAGAATGTAGCATGGGTATCTTTTTACTTCAGGAACTTGCTAGCTGCCTCACTTTCCCTCTTCTGGGACTTTCTTTTTTAAACTTTTCTATTTGTTCTTAAACTTGTCCCCTAAAACAAGCAAAATTAAATAAGTATTCCTTTTATACCTTGTAAGCTGAAGTCATTGACTAAAGTGCCACTCTTTAACATATGCATAACTACCTTCTTTTCAAAACTGGCTCCTAACTCCAAACAAATCTATGCTATTTTCTTTTACTGTAAAAGAAGCTGCCTTTATGGAAAATTCAGTCTATTGTCTGATCCAGAGTAAAGCTAGGTCTTCAAAATATAGATTTGATCCCTTTCTCCAGGCAAGGGAACGTCTGCATGGGATCCCCATACCTAAGAAAATTCTAGAGAAGACCAAAAGATTAAAAAAAATAATTTGTTAAAGAAGCACACGTTTCTGAGAATACGGTCATCCTGAGCCTCTGTTTTCATGAGTGACACTCCATAGGACCCAGGGACTGGGAAATACTTCACATCTCTTGCTGTTTGTACCCAAAACAAAACAAAACATTTGTGCAGCCAAATACTGAGTGAGACACTTTTGTGCCATGCTCTGCTAACTTTGGAGATAAAGATTTTTTAGGATCCTTGAAAAAAAATGAGTACCAAAAATGCTTAAATAGAAAAAACCAAACAATAGACACTTTGTCAAATGTTCTCTTGTGGCAAAGATGAAAATGGTTCTTCTAGCAGTGTTATTATGGAGCAGGGCTGAGCGTCCATTTTTTGGTGTTTTAATACTCCCATTTGTGATCAGTGGGAACCATTACTTTGTTTAGGATAGATGGATATTTACATTTCATAATATTAAATAATGTGTTTTATTTACTTTGAATGTTTGTAAATTTTACTACAGTATGTGCCACATAATAGCCTTCTCTCTCTCTCTCTCTCTCTCTCTCTCTCTCTCTCTCTCTCTCTCTCTCTCTCCCTTCCTTCCTTTCTTTTTTACAAGTCCTAATTTTATTTTAGTTGTAAGCATGGATTTATTCATGTGTCTGAGTTAGTGCATGTGCATTTGCAGGTGTCTATGGAGGCAAAAAAAGAGGACATTGGATGCCCTGGAGCTGGAGTGATGCATGGCTGTGAGCTTCACTCCCTGGGTGCTGGTAACCAAACATGGTTCTTCTGCAATAGCCACAGTGTTCTCATACACTGAGTATCTCTCCAGCATTATACGACAGCATGCTTATAGTGGCATCAAATTACAAAGTTGCAGTTTATATTGTTTTTCTGAATATATTTATTTTGATTTAACTTCATTCTAAGAAATAAATTAGCATTTCAGAGTAATCTAAATATTTCTTATTTTTTTAAAAATGTGATATTTGTCAATTATAGTTGTATTTTGCTTTTACAGTTTCAAAACTAATTTTGAATATGTTTTAGAAATGGAGTCATGTGGTTAGCACAGCTGAAGAGGACTTCATTAAAACCAGCCAGACCTAAGAATGGTCTCTCTTAATATCCAACTACATAGCTTATACATATTTCATTTATTTACATATTACACAGCCTCAGATTATTATATAGTGGCAGAAAATGGACTAATATTCTTGAAAGCCTTTGAAGAGCCATCTAATATCTTTCTGTCATAAATCCTCCAATCTCCTTCCACTTTTTTCTCTCCGTTGCTCTAGCCAGTTTGAAATTCCTTAAAAGCATATGTGCTAAGCACTTTCCAGCTATGTACTCCTTTTGTTACTCTGCTTTTACTCATAGAACCTTTAAAAAAAAGTATCAGGTTCACTTCTTGAAACCTCTGCCCGAGTATTACCAAGGAATAGTTTACAACAGCCATCCACATGCTACTTCTGAACCCTGGTGCCTTTCTATGTGCCGTTTCATACTTGCCTATAGCTCTAACAATAAGTTCATGTATCAGAATTTCAAACATTTATCAAAAAAAGGCAATAAATCAAGGTAAATTTGGATGAGATAAAAATGTATAAATTAAACTGTGAGGAATCCAATTTATCTCCTTTGATTCTATTACTCTTGTTTAAGCATGTGTATGACAGTATGCATGCGAACGTCACAGCACTCCTCTATAGGTCAGAGGACATCTTGCTCAATCTGGTTTTCTCCATCCATGATGAGAATCTCTGAGTTCAAACTCAGGTCCTTGTGCTGTGTCGGAAAGCTCCCTCGCCTCCTGAACAGGTAGCTTTATGAGAAGTGTATCATCCTGCTGTCATTTTTTTCTCTGTTGTCTAGAGGTATGATTTATGATTTACCTCTTCTCCTGTGTCTTGTGGCAGTCTGACTAAAAGTAAAAAAAAACCCTACACCTTAAAAATTATAAATAGTAAAATTCATATGTAAGTCTTGCTTATTTCATTCAATTTACATCGTATTCTATATATCACTTGAGAAAAAAAATGTTCCATTGATTACCGTTCTTCAATGCAGTATCATCTTACAAAGGCTGTTGGATAACGCTTGCAATTCTTGTAGATGTAATATCTATTGTTAGGATTTGAACATAAATTGTTCATGTAGTTTTGGTATAGACCAGGAAACCATAACTAGGTATATGTAACTTCAAATGCATAGATAGTCATGGAAATTTTATTGTAAGCAATTACTCACCAATTATTTATGTTAAAATTTTGTCCAACTAAAATTAGATTATTTTTAAAAATGTATTTTTTTTATTTTAAATGAGTGTGAAGGGTTGCCTGCCGTATGTGCACCACACACATGCTTAGAGTGGTGGAGGCCAGACCGTGTACTGGGAATTGAACCTGGTTCCTCTGCAGGGGCAGCAGGTATTTCCAATCATTGTGCTATCTCTGCAGCCCCAAGTTGCATTATTTTTTTTAAAGTCCTCAGTTGAACTTCACACCAACATCATGTTGTTAATTCCATGGTCATCTTTTACAAGTATCTCTGGATAGATATTCCGGCCAAGAACCCACCCACTGTCCCATAACATGCCTTTCTATGACCTAGATCATGTACTGCGTATGCCGTCATGTTTCATTCTCCAAAACAAACAAACAAACAAACAAACAAAACAAAACAAAGCAAAAACATGCGTATTCCTTTCAAGCTGTAATTCGTTTACTCTCTAATGGTACTTTACTCTTTTAGACAAAGCCATGTTTAACACCTTCATATCCATTGGTGATGCTGAAAATTTACGATGAGGATTAATAGGGCCACACGTTAAAACATTAGTATACATTTACAACAATTAGTATATACTTACAGCAATCAATATATATTTACAATAAATTTTTTAGATGAGGATAACCTTATGCCTAAAGAGTGGATAAAAGGAGAAACTCACTATATAGACATTTATTGTTGATATGTTGACAGCTTTGATAAATCCTGGAAGAATCTGTTGCTTTCTTACTGTAGACAGTTCTGCTTAACAACTCCTTACAGCACAACCTAACCTACTGGATTATTCTTAGAGTTTGACCTCTTTCCTTGTAGCCCTCAGGGAAAGGGTTTAGCATTTAGTCAACTGCAAGGAAACTTTGAGAAGAGTGAAAATATCCTCCTTTTTCCTTATCAGGTTGCCTGCTCAGTAGACTCATGATTGAAATATTGTAGCTTGGATTAAATGGCTGTTGGAAAGGGATACTTTTTCTCCTTTCTTCTTTTTTAAATGCCTTGTGTAGACTAGTCAATATATTGTGATTTCCCCCTCCTCCAACACTAAAAACAGCCTCGACAGTATCACATCAACAAAATACTGAAATTACTTGGGTGGTATTTTATTTCTTTCAGTTGTGAAAGGTGCTGAACTCTCACAGGGGTTAAAACACACACACTACAGTTGAAGATGAATAATGAAATGTGTGCCTATGCACCCACCACTGAGATTAAGAAACACCTTTGTCTTGTCCAAGTGCCCCCTATAATTGCTTTCTCACATTTGTCCAGAAATCAATGTGTCTTGACTATTGAACTACATACTATGTCATGTGTCCTTTACCTGATTGGTGTAATACTTAACTCTGTGATTTTAGATATCACAAAGAAGACATCTAAGTATGTATGTGTTGTTTAATAACTTGATTTTTGGCCAATAAACATTTAGATTATCTACATCACTGTTTGTGATTGTCACATAAATTTATTGGCAACTGTGTAGTTTTCCATTTAATACATGAAATGAATTGATCTTTGGTTGGCTTCCAGTGTGGATCAATCTGATGGATGCTAATGGACTTTTCTGTAAACTCTTCTGGAAACAGGTGCAGTGTTTTCTATAGGAAATTCTCTTAAGGGAACTACTACTGGACTAGAAAATGTTCACAGGTTCACACAGTATGCTGCACACACACAGTTTTAAAAATGCATCAGTAGCAAATAAAATTCAGTTGATTTATGTAATACTATTTAAAAACTTTGTTTGAGACAGGGTTTTTTTTCTGTGTAGCTCTGGTTGTACTGGACTCACTTTGTAGACCAGGCTGGCCTTGAACTCACAGAGATCTCTCTGCCTCTGCTTCCCCAAGTGCTGGGATTACAGTTGTGTGCAACCATACCCAGCTTATTAAAAAAACTTTTAAACAGTGCAAGAATAGCTTTCTTCTTAGTGTACTATTTCTATTCAAATAAGACATGTTAAGATAACATATTTGTTCACTTAATATTTTAGTATATTATATAGTCTTTTTTAGTCTTAACCAATTTTTAAAAATGCATTACATTATCAAATAGAAATTTGTTAATTTTCCTCATGAGGACTTTGGGTATGTTTCTGTCAATCAATTTTCATTTGTTTTATAGAGATTTTCTAATGAATACAACTTTGGTGTTATATTGCTTCTTGTTGGCTCATTAATATGTAGAAATCTTACATTTTTTCCAATTATAATTTTGTAATAATTAGTACATTTTTTTCTTGTTAATTTTTTTCTTCTTCTGCTTCATATTTGCACAGAGGCATATAAAACCTTTGCATTAAACCTTTACCAATACAGTTTCAAGTAAATCTATGGTTTTAATTTACTCCCAAAGTATCTTTTTAAACATTAAGTCCACTTACTTTTATTAATTTGCATCCTGATTTCTTACTACTTACTTAGTTTATATTTTGATTATAACCTTATTCGGCATGATTATTTTTATCTCATTTTTTCATGGTTTGAATTTGACAGATTACTTTGTTCTCCTTCCATTTTGAATATAGTCTGAAGTTTGCCTTCCTTATGCTCCATAAACACATTTCTGCTGGATATTGAATTCTTGATTAATAGTTATTTATTTCTCTATACAGTCAAGAGAAACCAACTGTTAAACTTTTTGAAGGCAGTTGCCAGTATAGTGTCATTTTTTGAAAGTAATATTTTCTCTCTGACTGCTTTTTGGTTATTTTATCATTCAAAACTTTTCTAAGATATCATTCTGAAATATCTACATTGAAAAATTTATTTTCATCTACTTTTGAATCCTTGGCCAATTATGAAATGCTCTCAGCTGTTTCACTTAAAAATATTGCATGTGCCACTTTTTGTATTGTTATTTCTGGGTTTTTCTTTATGAGACAGGCCTTTCTGTGCAGCTCAGACTGGTATAAAACTCCCTATGTAGGTTCATCTAAAACTTCTGATTATCTGGCCTACTTCTGAGTGTTGAGATTACAGGTAGATACTACCATAGCTGACACATTCTGAGAATACTTTTTTTTAATTTTCGAAGTGCATGGGGTACATATGTTTGTGTATGTGCACACACACACAGCATGTACATTGTATGTATGAATGTGGACCAAGGTCAAAACTGGATGTTTTCTTTAATCAGGCCCCCAACTTAGTTTCTGAGGCAGGAACTCTTACTGGACCCTGAGTTTGTCAAAGTCTGAAGGCACAAGAAGGAAGTCAATGACTGAAGGCATATAAGACCAAGGAGAGGAAAAGAGTAGTCACTATGCATGCTGTATCCAGGGAAGCTCTCAACACACTGGATGCTTCACACCTGCATGGGCTGAGCATATCTTTAATTATTATACCAATCAACCACTAATCTCCTCCATCAACACCATCATGAGCTGTGCTGAGAAACGCTACTTTATCAACTATAGAACATTCCTCTACCTAATCAAGCCAATTTCTATTAATGACCATCATAATGTCATAATTTTGGCCAGCAAGTTTTCTCATGAAGAAGGGACTATGTTTGCTTTGTTGTGCTTGCATCTGAAAATTGAAAAGCTAGTAGTGTTCAAGTTCACTGGTAGTTTGGGGGATATCCATAGGCTCAAGGACTGTTTCAGAGCCTCTGTGTTCTTTGTTTCCTCCATTTCCCAAGAAAGGGTTTCTTACTCTGTTGCCTCCTTGTTCATTGCGTCATGTTCCTTCTTGTGTATTTATTGATCACATTTTGTGAAATTTATAGAGAATTGGGTCTCCTATTGGAAGAAATAAAATTCAGTTATTAAGTTAAAATATGACACATGTCTTTGTGTTGTGCTTCAATTTTTTTTTGTTTTATCCATATGCATTTTTACTATTTATTGCCTTTGGTAGTGGGTTACATAAAGATCCTTTCTATTCATCATTTAAGAGCATACAGAGTAATTTCTTGTGCCAGAAATACTAAAGCTTATGCATGAAGGCTATGTGTAGCTATCTGCATTTCTATATGTTCAATGAGTTTTGTGGGTGTTGTACTCAGGGCAGTTTGTATCGAGTAACCTGTTGTCTTGGCAACAACCTGAGTTGTTTGGGAATTCCCATGTGACCCCTTTATCTAGCAACTCAATTGTCTGTAACTCAATATTAGTACTAGAAGCTCCAATTGGTGACAAAAGTTGGCACTTTGGGACTCTGTCTTCCTCATTATTTTGGAGTTTCATTTAGATTGCCTTCATATATGTATATTTTAGTAAGCTCCTACTGTAATTAGGTTTTCACATTCCCCTTCCAGTGGATCTTAATTTTAGCTGTCTCTTCCTGTATTCCCTCCATTGTTTCCATCATGATCTATAATTGTGTCCTGCATGCAATCTACAGATTCAAAGCAATCCCTATCAAAATACCTATATAATTATTTACAGACCTAGGAAGATCAATTTCCAGCATCACAAGTAAAAGCAAAAAACCAAGACTAGATAAAATAACCTTGTATAATAAAAGATCTTCCAGAGGAATTTCCATCCTTGATCTCAAGCTGTACTAAGAGCAACAATAATAAAAACAGCATGGTACTGGCGTAGAAATAGGCAAGTTGATCAATGGAATCAAACTGAAGATCCAGAAATAAACCCACATGCCTATGGACATTTGATTTCTGACAAAGAAGCCAAAACCCCACAATGGAATAAAGATAGTATCTTCAACAAATCATGCTGCTCTAACTAGATGTCTACATGTAGAAAAATGCAAATAGATCCATATTCATCACCCTGCACAAAACTAACGTCCAAGTGGATTAAAGACTTCAACATAAAACCAGACACTAAGTCTGACAAAAGAGAAAGTAGGGAAGAGCCTAGAACTC
Source organism: Acomys minous (assembly GCF_964271855.1). Taxonomy (NCBI): domain Eukaryota; kingdom Metazoa; phylum Chordata; class Mammalia; order Rodentia; family Muridae; genus Acomys; species Acomys minous. The sequence continues at coordinate 46,349,808 of NC_140497.1, read as the reverse complement.
ATTGGCAAAGGAGACAACTTCCTGAACAGAACACAAATACCTCAGGCTCTATGATCAACAATTAATAAATGGGACCTCATGAAGTTGAAAAGCTTCTGCAAGGCAAAGAACGCTGTCAACAGAACAAAGTGGCAGACTACAGACTGAGAAAAGACTTTTGCCAACTCTACATCTAACAAAGAGCTAATATCAAAAATATATAATGAACCCAAAGAAATTAAACACACAAAATCAAATAACCAAATTTTAATAATGGGGTGAAGTGCTGAACAGAGGATTCTCAACAGAGGAATATCGAATGGCCAAGAAGCACTTAAAGAAATACTCACTCTCCTTAGTCATCCAGGGAATGCAAATCAAAAGGACTCAGATTCCATCTTACACCCATCAGAATCCTCATCCTTATCTAAATTTTTTTAAAAAATCTCTGACTAAAATAAATAAAACGAAATGTTTCTCATAAAAAAATTAGTTTATTTAAGTCTCACAGAATGGTAAGTGACAGCACATGCTGGCAAGGATGTGGAGAAAGGGGAACACTCCTCCATTGCTGGTGGGAGTGTAAACTTGTACAAAAACTTTTGAAATCAATCTGGTGCTTTCTCAAGACATTTGGAATAGTGCTACTTCAAGACCCAGCCATAACACTCCTGGGTATATACCCTAAAGATGCTCCACCATACCACAAGGGCATTTGCTCAACCATGATCATAGCAGCCTTATTCATAATAGCCAGAACCTGGAAACAACCTAGATGTCCCTCGGGTGAAGAATGGATAAAAGAACCGTGGTACATTTACACTATGGAATACTACTCAGCTATTAAAAACAAGGAAGTCTTGAAATCTGCAGGCAAATGAACGGAACTAGAAATGATCATCCATGCATGGTATATATTCACTTATACAATACATAGTATCCTACCATAGTTGTCTTCTGAGAGACTCCACCCAGAAGGGGTATAGGAGAGATGCTGGGACTTATTGATGGACTCCAGGTGGAGCTCTGAGAGTTGTATGGAAGAATGGAGGGTTGGAAGGATCCAGAGGGTTCAGGAGCCCCACACACAGACCATCAAGGCTGCTGGTTCTAGACCCAGGGTAGCCTGCCCACACTGTTGCACCAACCAAGGACAATTCATGAACCTAGACATCCTGTTCAAGTTTAGCCAATGGACACTTGATTCTCCACAGTTGTCGGGGAAAGCGGAGACTGTCTTTGACATAAACTCTGGTGTCCCTGATTTGATCACTTCCCCTTGGTACAGAGGCCCTGTGGCACACAGAGGAAGAGGAAGCAAACTATTTTTGATGATTCCTGATATGCTGTGGTGTGGTGGGGGAAGAGGTCCCTTTCTGTCAGAAGCCTAAGGGAGGGTGGGAATGGGAAGATACAAGTGAGGGTATTACCTTCAGGATGTAGCCTGAAGAAATTATAATAAACTGAAATTAAAAAAAGATTTTTTTTAGTACAAAAATACCAAAAATAGTGATTTAAAGTCGAGGTAGAGCATTTGCTTTCTAACACTGGCTGTAAAGAGCCCCATCTGGTAAGGTAAAATTCTGAAAGAGGAAAAGTGAAGCTTTCCAGTCATCAGTTCTGTTGCACTGTAGTTTAAGAGGTGAACACAGAATGGTTTGTCTTAAGGTTTAAGCCTTAAGGATTTTAAGCATGTTTTATTCAGTGTTCCTACATTACCAAAAATCATCAATTGTTCTTTGTAACCAATCAAAAACATGATTTTATGGTTTCAAATACTATTATTCAAATGAACACACTAAATTCTTAATAAAAATTTAGTATGCTGTAGGTACTTTATTGTATTTATGTATAATAATTACATGTATATGTAAAATTAAAAAAATAAATATAATGTATATATATATATATTCTATATAAAATATACTTTATATATTTATTGTATTTATATATAGAAATCCTCATCCTTACTTTAAAAAATTAAAAACAATCTTTGACTAATAAAAATAATAAGTGTTTCGCATAAAAAAATTAGTTTATTTACGTCTCACAGAATGGAGAACTTAAATTTTGTTGCATTCTTCATAAAGATGTGGAGAATCTCAATTTGAAATCCAATATACTAAGTGATTTTTCTCAAGGAACATAATATTCTAAAAGATATTCAAGACTTCCAGTTACTTTTCAAATTATTTTCTATAGAGAGAGCCAATATAAGGTGATTTTCGTTCTATAAGACTTAAGAGATCAGGATACCAAAGCCACTTTTCTGAATCAGTATAGAAAATTAACTCTTTTGAATCTCAACTCTTAACTGAAGGCTCTCTACCAGGGCAGATTGTTCACATTTATTGGTTTGGCTCTTTTAAGGCTTTTCTTCGCTCTTAATGCTTTTGTTATTGCATGCTTTTCTCCAGTGAAGTGATTTGATACCTAGCATTTTCTCTTTTGTATTTCCACTCTAGGTCTTCCATTTCCACTATAAGTCTTTATTATAAGACATCTTCTAATGTAAGTAGATTATTAAACTGATGATGTTGGTTACATAAAATGTTTCTGTCGCTGAACTCATTCCACACACGTTTTATTTCTAATTATATCATTTGAATCTTTCTATATTGTCTGTTCCTCTAACAGACTTTTGTGGCTATTACTATTCTTAATACGTTTACATATTAACCGTTATATATAACCATATATTCTAGATATGACTTGTGTACCATACATTCAGTGACAGATAAGTCTGTTTGAATGTATAACCTAATTTTCACATTGATTTACATTTTCCTATGTTTTAATGATCTGAACCAGAATCTTCAATTTCATTATAGAGAACATTCTAGTGTTTCCTATAGGATGGTTCTATTGAAGATGAACTCCACAGATCTTGCCTTAGAGCCTCTTAATCAATTCTTTATCTCCAAAGAGCAGTTTTTCATAACGCAGTTGGCTTATTTTTCTCCTTGGCATGTTGAGCACTTTGAATACTCTCCCAGGTTGCATAGGTTTTGCTATCAGGACTGTGGCTGGCTTAGGAATCACTCCTTCATATGTGATTTCCGATCTATTTTTCTTGCATTTGAGGACCTTCTTTTTGACTCCAACTTATGACAACTTAACTATAACAAGTCTTGATGTTGTCTTTTTGTTGTTGTTGTTGAATCTGTTCAGAATTCATGGTACAATCGTTCCTGTAGATAAAGTTGGCTTATAAAGTGGGGATAAGGGCACTGGCTAGGTGAGGTACACTGATTCTGGTATCAGGTGAGTGACATCACTTAATCTCAGTACAGACGCATCATTTGAATTTAATATTGGCAGAGACTAGAATGCCTCAGTGGTTGATGCTATCCCTGCCAGCAATGATAGTGCAGTCCACAGCTGCTATGATTCTCCTAATGTGCTTTTCTACCTCCATGGAACAGGTAACTGAGAACATCTGGAGTTGGACCTACTTGAGTATGTGAGAGGTGTAAATTCTTTTCCAAAATGTCTCAGCAGCAGCCAGTGTGTATATGTGCGTGCGTGTGTGCGTGTGTGTATGTGTGTGTGTGTGTGTAAAGTGTGTACCGTTACAGTTACATCTTCCTTACTAAGAGCTCTCAGGAAGGAATGATTTGGCTATCTCTTGAAGGAGATGTTGGTGTCCTCTGTAGGACAAAACATTGGGCCTGTTGTATCTGATATCCTGGCTGATAGCAATTATTTCTACCATTCTCTTTTGCCCCTATTGGCCTCTTGGTATTTCAGGTGTGTTCATATCACCTTTAGTCCTTTCTTTTTCTTTTCTTTTTTCCCCCCCAAGATTTATTTATTTATTATGTATACAGTGCCCTGCCTGCATATACACATGCAGCCCAGAAGAGGGCACCAGATCTCATTATAGATGGTTGTGACCCATCATATGGTTGCTGGGAATTGAACTCAGGACCTCTGGAAGAACAGTCAGCGCTCTTAACCTCTGAGCCATCTGTCCAGCCCCATTAATCCTTTCTATGTGTGTAGTCCAGTATTTTTCTTTGATTTGTTACTAATGATATATTGATGAGTTTTGGATACACACATGCATGGGCATACACACACACACACACACACACACACACACACACACACTTTGTCTACTCTGTCAGTGTGATCTCATCATCAGCTTCTATGTTTACACTAATAGAATGACATTGATTACAATAAGGTTAGTCATTTCACAGAGGCAGTGGTCTAACATTTTCAATTATTGATAGTCTTTTCTGTTTTATGTTCTGTGGTCCTTGTGACATTATCATGTGTAAATGTGAAAATTGGAACAAAAAGTGGTTCAGTTTGGAGGAAATCTTCTTTTAAATATTGTTTAAACAATTTGCCACTAAATCCATACTTTGTCTAAAGAACTGCATTTCTAGACTCAGTGTTATCTGGAGTCCTTATATAATGTGTGAGTATGAGTGTGAGTGTGAGTGTGAGTGTGTTATGTGTATTAAATATAATCACAATGGAAGGGGTTATCACATTTGGCAGTGGGGTCACGTGAGGGGCTGAAGGGAGAGTAATTAGGAAGGGCAGTATGGGGGAAATGGAGGAGGAAATTTAATATTTTAAAATTTGATATATTCATTTATTTATAAAATAAAATGTAAGTGAATGAAAGGAAAAAAACTATTCCCAATTAAAATAGAAAGTTTATTCTAAATAATACCATTTTTACCTGTAGTGTCCTTTCTACCAGAATAGTTCCTATCGAGATTTAAAACTAGCTAGACAAAAATTCTGTTAATCTAAGAATACTATTCTGCCTCTTAGTCCCCATTAGGATCTCAGTAACGAATAGCCATTTTCTTTGTTATTCTTTAATATTTAAGCTGTCATTTACAAATAGATGACATTGATATTTACCTATATATGTATTTGCATACTCAGATCATCATCTTTCATACTATATTGTGTCATATATTGGGGAGTTGAATAAGAGACTCAAATCTGCATATCATTTCAAAGAAAAATTTATACCATTTTAAGATGACATTTTTTCTGAAAATGAAGATCTAAAAAAATAATGTCTATTTTTCAGAAATGTTTACTATGGTCACCAATAAACCACAACAAATCTCCATTTTTTAAATTTTCCTGAACACTTAATTAACCTGCATTTAATTTAAAGGTAATCTTTAATCTACTTGTCACCTCTAAGCTTTTAATAATTTTACTTTCCAAGCTCTAAATGTTTAACCTTTAGGCTTTAAGAAACATTTAAGTACACAGTGAATATCTTCTTTATTATATGACAATATTGTTCAAGTAAGAGATCAGAATAATTACTTGTTATTCTTAATTATTTCTGTCTTTCTTATCCATGAAGCTGCTGTGTTGGGTCAGATTAAATATGATATATGTTAATAAAACACTAAAATTGTTAAAATAAGACAAATTAAAAGACATGAATATAACTGGGTCATGGTATTAACTACTTAAATAGTTAATTTGGTTCATACTTATCTTAAATTTAACTTTAGACTTTAATAGTATGATTGCTCCAAGTTCAGATTCACCAGAGTTTCTGCTTAACTTTGTATAATTTGTACTAGGTCTAGAACACATCTCATAATGAGAAATTTGGGGTCTGAGTACCTTACATTTAGAAAATAAGTATCATGATATATTTTTTCTAACATGTTGCTACAAAAGAAATGCAAGTGAAACATGCCAGTGCATTGTTTTTCTCTTTGCTTATTACTAGACTGTTAAGAAATAACAAGAAAAGTGTTTCAAGCAAAATGGTCAGAACATTATCTTGGTCTGATCGGATAATGAGAATAACACATAGCATAAAATTTTTCTGAAAATGTCTTAAAGAGAATCCTGCCAGCGTGAGTTTTCCTTCTGGATGCACCGAAAAGCTGACTTTGGTTAACTGGCTATTTTTTTCTTAATGTACTGACCCCTAGTCCAGTAATAAAGTCGTGAAATTTTTAATTGCCAATTTGACACAATCTATAATCACCTGTGAAGACAGTCCCGGGGAGGTGTTGTCTAAATCAGTTTGGCTTGTGGGCATTTCTGTGGGCAATTGACTTGATTAGGCTAACTGAGGTACGAAACCCTTCCACTGTGGGTGGCACCACTCCTTAGACAGAGGATCCCGAACTGTCTAAGAGTAGAAAACTTGAGCGGAATGCAAGCAGGCAGACACCAACTCATTTTCCTTCTGCTTCCTGTGAATGCAAACGCACCAGCTTTCTTTAGCTCCTTACTGCTTCGGCTTCTGACATGACGAACTCAAGCTTGGAATTATCAGCCAAAATAAACTCCCCTATAAGTCATTTTCGTCAGGTTTTGTTGTTTTTGATCATAGCATCAAAAGTGGGATTAAGATACTGGATGATGAACAGCACAAGTGAGTCGTGATTTTATTAGACTAAGGCTGTCAAGTAGAACACTCTGTGAACCTAATCGTATGGCTTCCTTGCTCAGCGGACTAATTTCCATTACACCAGCCAGAGGTGTTGGTTGAACATTTTAAATATTAGCATATTCGATTGTATAATGAGGCAAGATGAATCGCAGGGTTTGAAAGCCAATCACTCATCTCATCATCACTGGAAGTAACTGAGGCATTTTAGTAATGAAAATCAGTTTAGTTCATGTTCAAACTTCAGCATCTCAAATGCCCTGCAAAGAGACCAAGGATGTGAGTGTGTTAAAAAAGATTACAGTACAGGTTGTATTAAACATCACTCAGAATTTTTTTCTGATACCTACTTGTTGGGAATATTTATCATGATCACTAATAGCCCATGATAAATCTGCATTTCTTTACTTTTCTGTACATATTATCTTACCCTTCATTTATGTCCAAATATGCATATTTTATGTATTTACTTCTCAATATTTTATGATAAAGATGAAAACCATGTAATGACAAGAACTATACCAATTTCCCTTTTACTTCTCCTTCCTTTGTATATGTCTTGTATATGATGGATTTGCAATGGTGTAGAAATCATGTTGTTGAGCTTTTCATATAATCTTTTACTATTCCAAGCATGAGCTAAAATAGTTAAAAATATTAAGTTTGCTGCTTCCATAGTATGGTATTAAGGATAGACTACTGAGTTTATTCAACTGCTTTTCCATTTTAATGAAGTTGAAATATAGAATATATTAAAGTAGCTTAGAGCCAGAAAAATTCCATTTAAAGCATTTAAAATCCATTTAAAGTTTCCTTTTAGGTCTTGCTTCATTTTAGCATGTGGTGTGGCTTCCATTTTCCTCATTGTTTTCTGAAAGTAGGTTCACTATTGTTCAGTCATACAATAAGCACCAGGTAGATTGTAAAATTCTCTAACATTTTACTGGGAAAAAAAATCACAAATAAGTTCTAAAATTTACCACAAAGGAATTTAAACTGGGATTTGCAGATAATTAATACAGGTTTATAGAGACGGTAGTCTATGAAAGAGGAAAATATGTGAGGATAAAGCAAATATCTTCTAAAAATTCCTCTTTTTTTTTTTTTTTAAATGAGATTTGAATGGAAAGAATGAAGACTTTTGGAAAGAAACTTTCTTGTGGTGTTTTGGAGTTAATTTAAATGCAGCTCATAATTCTGTCTTCCAAACTTTCAGTTTAACTCCATATTTAACTGATTAAGCTCACACGGGATTTGGAGATGCCTACTGTGCATAACACTGCATGTCTCATACTTAGTGCTCAACTTACAGGGAGATGAGAGCACTGTTTGACGCATTTGAGAGCCCGAGTGCTTTATCCAACTGTGCATAATGAGTAATCTGTCATGTGGAAAAGGGGTGAAGTTCAGCCTTTCCCAGTTCCTGTTTTGAAATACTGAATCACTAAAATTATTATTTTTATATTCTGTAAAAACGGTATGTGTATGTACCTAGCACAAGTGTCATTTAAAGACCCTACTCTGTTTATATATCTTTAAATAGTTAATCATGTGTTGTTCGCATTTGACTGTAAAGATGATGGAAGTTTGAAAGATGTCTTGGACTTGTATACTGTGTACACAACTGATTATTCATTAGTTTCCAGATATTTAATCATTAAACATATTTAAAATAATAACCCAATATTAAGTAGTGAAAGTGGGTTTTCTTAGCCAATAAATTACTGTAACACAATATTTTTAGAAGTAAATGGATATAAAAAGGATTTTTTTCTTCTCTCTTGTGGAATTTCACCCTGAACAAAAACTTATTCTGTATTATTCAAATGGGGTTATGTGGAGTTTAATACTAATTTTTGAAAGCAACCCCATAAAATATCAATATGCACCTAAACATTGGAACCTCCAATTTTGGGGCACAGGCAAAATGACTACAAGTTAGCTGTGTTACACAGCTAGAATCTACATATTCACAATGCAGTCTATTCTCCTCCATCATTTTCTTTAATAGGTTTAATAAAAAATATCAGGTGTTTTTGTTATTTGCCCAGTTAGGCTGAGAATTCATGCAGATCAAACTTGGAATTTCGTTTGCATCTTTAATCATCAGATTTGTTAAATTGCAGAGAAAAATCTCATAAATTTATCTTCTCTTAGTTGTAATCACCCAATTTAGAAAGATTGATGATAAAAATCTCTTCTGTTGAAGAGAACTCAAGAACTGAGCCAGATCAGTTTTAATTACTGAAAGATGTTCTGTCATGGCCCCTTCCAGAACACAGCTGTCAAATAACTTGTTCCTTGGCAAGAAAATAAATGAGAGTTGTCAGCAGTGTAAGTTCATCAGATTGCTACTAACCCTTTATATATATATATATTTTTTTTCATTTGACTTTATGGGTGACAGGCTTTCTGAATGATAGCTTGATTTGAACCCAACAACAAACAGAAAAATAAACACAAGGCAGGCAGCTCAAACGCCATGCTGTGACAACACAAAAAATGTATGAAGAACCATCATAAGCTTTTGTGATAACATAGGTTAAATAAAATATTATAATAAGATCCTCCCATAATTGTATTCCAGTGAAACATTATTTCAGTGACTACCCATGCATGCAAGAGACAATCCCTCCAAGATCTAAAGAAAGATTAAGAGTTCACAGTGTATGGCATTAGTAATAAGCTAGTGATCATAATTTTTTGAGACAAGGTTTCTTTGTGTAGTGTAGAGGAATTTTAATCTAGCAACATGGCTGCTCTGGCAAGGGACCATATCTAAAGACGTAGGTCAGTGTGATAAGGCTGGAATACAGACAAGTCTTTTAATAGAAACTTTTAATCCCTCTGCCTGGAATTCAGTTACACACCTTTAATTCCAAACATTGATGTCTAATTGATGGGCCTAGGAAGTGATGAATAAGAGAATGATTTGACAGAATGAGTCAGAGAAGAGATATGCCCAACTCTCACAAGCCAAGGAAGAGAAGCTACTTAAGAGGAACACACACACACACACGGGGGGGGCGGGGGGGGGAGATGGAGAGAGAGAGAGAGAGAGAGACAGAGAGAGAGAGAGAGAGAGAGAGAGAGAGAGAGTGTTTATGGAGACAGTACAGTAGAGTTTGGGAGTACAGTACAGTTCAGTGCAACTCAGTTGAGTGCAGTTGAGTTCATGTAGTTCAAAGGCAGTTTTAAGAAGCAGGACAATTCAGAGAGAATATGAGAGAAGCCAGTTTGATTCAGTCAGCTTAGAGAGGAATTTTGAGCCAGAACAGCTAAATTGAACAAGCTAACCAGAGTCCAGAAAGAATAGAAAGGGTGAGCTTATTCAGCAGTCAGTCGCAGAGGCTCAAAACATTTTAGGTTAGTAGGTATAGGCTGGAATCTGAGGCATTCAAGGTCCAGGCTTGCAAAAGATTGGACTGTAGGGAGGCGAGAATCTTCCAGGCCTAGGCCTAAGGGATAGTTCGATAGAAATGCTTTGGGCTCAGCCCAAGCCATGTACTTGTAAAGCTTAGGTACTGCTGTCATCATATCCTCCCATCTGAGATAAGAAAAATACTTACATTGTAGCTCTAGCTATCCTGGAACTTGCTCTGTAGACCAGAGTGGCTGTGAACTCCGAGATCCCCTTATCTCTGCCTCCTGAGTGATAGTATTAAAGGCCTGGGCCACCATGCCCAGGGAAAATACTGTTAATAATAAAAAGAGATCAATATGCTAGACAGAAAAAAACTGAGAAAACTAACTTCTGAAAGTTTTCCTCCAACCTCCATAGGTTTATGAGTGCCTATTCTATTTGTACACACACAGACACGTACACACACACACACACACACACACACACACACACACACACACACAATTTTATTTGAAAGATCAGAAAATGAGAATGAGAAAAAAAATCCAAATAAATGAAATGTTAGGATAACCTAAAAAAAATTATTGTCAACAACCAGTCACCAAAATAAAAGTGAGGACATGGGGGACATGGAAAATCACGAGGAAGACACATTCTAAATTCAATATGGCATAGTAATTAATGTATGTCAAAAGTCTTGGAGTCAAACCTATGAGCGACTTGGGAATAGTTCATCCTCTATAAAGAAAATAAAGAGAAGGATGAAAAATGCTTTACTTATTTGTACTCAAACTGGAAACCAAGTATTTTTCAGAGTATACCACAGAACAGGCAAGGAGCAGTGCAGGCTTAAGAGAGGATGCCAGAAATAACAAGGAACAAAAGATCTGAATTTTTAACTCAAAGTTTAAGCACCACACACAGGAATATGGAGTGTTTTGTAACTTGGAATTACTAATCTCAATTTCTCCATGTTGTTGATGTGTGAAAATCATATGACAAATATCCATCTGAAAGATGTAGGTTATGGGGGATTTAAACTCCATCATTAGAGGACTTCTAAGAACCTTCAGATCACTGTGGCTAAAGTTTATTGTTGGTGTTATCAGTCTTTGTGTGTGTGCAGTCAGTTCTCAAGATTTTCTGCCTGTCATCAGGTATTGATAAATTTGCCAAATCTACTCTGACCTCAAAAGGGGTAATAGTTTATTTTTGAGCCAAATGTTGGTGAAGACTGTTTAGACAAGGGTTAATCCAATAGAAAGTTTTTTTTATTTAAACACATTTTTATTGAAAAATAAATAATTCATATTAAATCTCATTTGCTATCCCATCCCATGCATCATCCCATTTTTCCCTCCCTCTCTCCCGCTTTCACGCCATTCCCCCTCCCAATGACTGTGACTGAGGGGGACCTTCTCCGCCTGAATATGATGCTAGGGTATCATGTCTCTTCTTGGTAGTCTGCTATCCTTCCTCCGAGTGCCATCGGGCCTCCCAATCAAGGGGACATGGCCAAATATGGGGCACCAGAGTTCATGTGAGAGTCATTCCCTAGTCTCCACTTAACTGTGGAGAATGTTATGCCCCTTGGCTAGATCTGGGTAGGACAATAGAAAGTTTTTATTAGGTGACCAAAGTAGGTGGAATAGTCAGCTATCCAGTCAGCCAGTCAGCAGTCTGGTGTTCCTCTGAGGAGGGCCTCAACCACATCTTGGGCTGCAGTGAGTATAAGATCTTAGAGTAGAAGCAGAAGCCACAGGCCTTAGATAGGTGGGTTGATGGTTTTGTAGGTGGGTTGGTGTCTTTATTCTTCTACTGAAAGTCCTGCCTGGCTACAGGAGGTGGTCCCTTCAGGCTCCATATCCATGGTGCTTGGGGTTTCAGCTAGGGTGACTCCCCATAGATCTCATGGGGCCTCCCCACTCCCAGGCCTCTGACAAATCCCAAAGTTGCCCACTATCTCCAATATACATTCTCTCCCCTGGCTCTCCCTCTCTCCCTCCACTCCTAGTCCCAACCCCTGCTACCCTCTTTATCCCCTCACATACCTAGTTCCCTTCCTCCATCCACCTCCATTGCATATTTTATTTCCCTTTCCGAGAGAGATTCAAGCATCCTCCTTTGGGCTCTCCTTGTATCTTAGCTTCTTTGGGTCTATAGACTGTAGCATAGCTATCCTGTATTTTACAATGAATACTCACTTATACCAGGTGTGTCTTTTGGGGTTTGGGTTACCCCACTCAGGATAATTTTTTCTAGCTCCATTTATTTATTTATTTATTTATTTATTTATTTATTTATTTTTGCAATTTTCATGATGTCCTAGTTTTTAATAGCTGAGTAGTATTTCCTTGTATAAATGTACATTTTCTTTATCCATTATTTGACTGAGAGACATGTAGATTGTTTCCGGATTTTGGTTATTATAAATAAAGCTGCTATGAACATAGTTGAGCAAGTGTCTTTGTGGTAGGATGGAGCTTTTTTTTTTTTTTTTTTTTTTTTTTTTTTTTTTTTTTTTTTTGGTACATTACCAGGACTGATATTTCTGGCATGAGAATCGGATGTTCTAGTTTTCTTCACAGACAGGAGAGGTATATTTCAGATGACTGGGAAGGTACCAGGATACCTGACTCTCCAATCCAGGCAATGTGGACTACAATTTCCCCTTTTGTTTCCAGGGTTATCAGGGATTGTTTAGTCTGGAAAGAGGTATTTGGGCTGGTTAGTTGAAGAATTATAAAAACTTAGTGTTAGGCCATTCCTGGGAGATTGGTTTCTGTCCATAAACCCCAAGAATCTTTATTGTCACTCTGAGTTAGTCCAAAGGTATCTTTTGATTGGAGGCCAAACATTCAGTTTGGAGATATTCTTCTGACAGAAATTAAGACACCAAAGTTTGCTGAGTATCTATAAGTCTAACTGTGTCTATCAGAAAAGGTGATGGTGGCTTTTCAGTTCATGCAAAATCTCATGTCCCACCAGCTCTCTGTTGTTAAACACTGTTTGAGTTACCTCCAGCAACTGGGACCTACTTATATTTTTTTACTTTTATAGCTTATTTCTAATATCTGGGGCTAGCAAAAGAAATCTTGTTTTTAGCAGCTGTCTTTAATTATTTTAAGAAGGATCTAGCAAAAATTTTTTATTGTTTCCTTGGTCAGTGCTGGGCAGAAAGGAAAATCTGTTCTGCTGAGGCCATGTTGTCTGCCAGCAACCCCTTGTGTAGCCCAGGCATGGCTGTTCTATTCTTTCAGAGAATGGTGGGGATTGAGTTTGCTATTATAAGGATTATTGGTTGGAAAGAAGCCATAAACCATGAAAGAAAAAAGTGGAACTTTTCTCTTTTCCTTCTGACTCAGCCAAGGGGTACTCTTTCCCCTTCTCCAGGACTGCTTAATACAGGCACTGAGTAGAGAGAAAGATCAACTGTAAAACTACTTATCCCTCCTTATGTAGATTCCACGTAGATGTCAGAGGCCCCTAAGTGAGAGGCTTGGCCCCTCCTTATCTCCACACATAGACCAACTCTGACTCTGAGCAAGAGTCAAGCAAGAAAACAAGCATGTGTTCTTGTTCCTGGAATGTATGGAATAGGTGGTGGAGGATTAGGTGTTTTGGGGGTGGGGTAGGGTTTCTCTGGGCAAGCTGGCATAGACAAAACAATTTGCAGGGGGACATGGGTTTTAAGCCACGGAATTTTCAATTCAGAGAAAGCCGCACTGGTCAGTGTAGGGAAAGAGAACTGATATAAACACATAGCAACACACACACACACACACACACACACACACACACACACACACGTGGAGGGAGGGAGGGAGGGAGAGAGAGAGAGAAAGGGAGGGAGAGAGGAAGGGAGGGAGGGAGGGAGGGAGGGAAGGAGAGAGGGAGGGAGGGAGAGAGAGAGAGAGAGAGAGAGAGAGAGAGAGAGAGAGAGAGAGAGAGAGAGAGAGAGAGAGAGAGAGAGAGAATAAAGACAATTAGAGATGGCCACCATATAATCATATACCTAAACAGGTAGAGGAAATCCAGTGGCATCTCACGTGGTTCCCGGACACTGGATCACCAGCTGCATTCAACCTCTCATATGTTTCCATAAGGAAGACACCTTACCCAGACTTATCTCCAGATGTGACAGACCAGGAGACACTCAACTTTACTTCTTTTTGGAATAGAAAAAAAAAGCCTCCTCTGAAGTATTATGCAGTTATTGATCAAAGGGAGTCCTGGGAACCTGGAGTATCTCAAGTTGACCATCCTCTAGGAGCCCCTTGACTATTGTACTCTTCTATGCTCTAAAGGGCTCTAAGACCACCCCCCCCAGTGTCCCTAGGCCCCGTATCTGGGATCTCACGGTCTCCAGAATTGGTGTGGCATATTCACCTGAGAACACTGCTTGGACATGGGTTTAGAATCTCAGTGCAACACTGAGCCTTTCTCAAGGTGAGCTTCTAAGCACAGAAACCATGTTCTGAGTTGACATACTACATTTAACAAGAATAGTTAGGTAGAAGTGGAACTTACTGAAGCCAGGTTAGTACATTTTGAGCCTTTCCCAGAATTATGGACTTTGAAGCATTAGGTCTCTGTTTTCATTTTGGAAGTTGGTACTGACCGAGTTTTATGGCTTGAATAGTACTTCCAGCATGGAGTTAATTGTGCTAAGTCTGGGGACCTACTAAGGTTTTGAACTCTTGTTACATAAATATTAGTGAGCATGGCCTGGAAACTAGGTTACCCCAAGTTTCATGTTCTAACATGAAAGCAATTTCATGATTTTTTTTTTTGCACAAAGAATGTTCCCCACTGTCCACAGCAGCTTTATTTGTAATAGTCAAACACTGGTAACAACCAAAAGTTCATTAGTTGGTAAACAAACTGTGCTCTGTCTGTATAACTTAATAAGTGTTCAATATTAAAAAGCAACCTTTTTTTTATAGCAACAGAACAAAGAAAAGTCATAAATAAAATCGTTTTCAACTCACAGGTATTTATAGTGGTAGTTAAGTAGATAGTTATAGTGAAGCAGAGACAAGGATATGGATTCCGTTGCTAGGTGATGTCTGTTATCTTTTGCCTGGTGGTAACTACAGTCTTGTTATGTTCTTGCATTATAAAAGCTATAAAGTGTTAGTTATAGGATGCTCTGTCTGACTCAGTGATGGGTAAGGGATGGCCATTCAGGGGGGTAATGTTAGTCTAAGTAGATTGTTATTAGACTTTGGACATGAAGGACTTCAAATTCTTTATTACTGTTCATTTCCTAAGGTGGTAATCAGCCTTGCAGAAAGTTCCAGTTTGATGTGTGACTTCTTCCTGTGAACTTCTGTTCACTATATGATATGATTAAAAACAGTTTTAACAATTCACTTTATGTAATTTCATTCCAGTTTTACCTTATTCATAATATTATAAATTGTACACACAAGATAAGAACTTAATTGGGTAATTATTTCTTCTTTTTAAATTTAAAAAATTTTAAATGACAACAGAAGTATTTGGTAATGGAAAAGAATTTGGGAGTTTGATATTATTAATAGAAACTTTCTTGTTTTAGATATGCGAAACTCTGTATAATTCCTTTTTATTTAATATTGGTTATATTTTCTCTTTGTTTTCTGTATATAATAGATTTTTTTCTCCTAGTAGCATATGTGTCTTATTATAGCAATAAAAAGTAATAATATGTATATATCTAATATTACTTTTAGTGAAAGAGTAAAAGGACACATCTTTTCATACACTATCCAAAATTGCTACATTGGTGTTCGCTAGAATCAGTAGAACACATATTATGGACTGGATGCTGAACAACCATGGAGAGACTAGAGAAAGGTGGTGTAAATTATCACAGCTGGGGTGGTATGTCTTTGCTGCTTTGTCATTTGTGTCATGACAAGGGACTACTTTTCAAACAATGTCATCCTCAGACCCACTGTAGTGACAGCTTAGACTCCTTCGTTTGAAAGATATGACAAATATCATGATGTAGTAGTATCTCAAAGTTTTACATCCAGCCAATGTTCTGTCAGGATTTAGTAAAACCAACCTATATAATTTTAACATAGAACAAGCAAAATAAGGAAACACACTTAAAGGTGTTTTCACTTAAAAAAATTATACTTTAAAAAAAAGTAAACCCATGACTTTCAGTCAACATGTTATAGTGCAGTGTCTGTCAATTACTATTTAAATTATAGATTTGAAGAGTCTTTCATCTGAATTTAGACTTGGAATATACACTCTAATTTAATTCCCAGTACATACTGATGACAGTTATAAAGGTTTATGTTTTCTTTCTAGCAATGAAGTACTAAGATTCATAATGGCGGCAAACATTAGTAGAATTTTGGCATTTTGACCTACCATGTTTCAGGATCTTTTACAAAGTTATTTTGATATTCTAGTTTTATAAAATATGAACAACACTGTCTTTTCACCAGTATGTTTCACTTTTAACTTCTCTTTGAAACCCACAAGATTTCAGAAATTATCTATTAAGTTTCTACATATTTAAAATTTTTATATTATTTTATAATGTAATTGCCAGAATGCCTCTAGAGTTGTGAAACTATAGCTTTCAAATGCACCAAAATACAAAATTTGACAAAAACTGAAATCCTGTTTATTGTTGTTAGCAATCCCTTTCTGTGTATCGAATTCCATGTGATTAATAGTTTTTCCAAATGTTAACAATAGCCAAGTATCAATTTGATTACTTTAAGATGTATTCACAGCCTTGGGTTACATACATAAGAAGCTGCCTATAGTCTGTGCAACTATTTACTGAGGTGATGAGTAATCAGGACAGCAACAACACGGATAGAGAAGGCTACGTGAGTTCCTAGTAGGAGCATCTTAACTAGTATGGAGTGGAAGAGATACAGTGAAAGCTTTCTGGTACAAATAATACACAAAATGTAGCTTGATAAGACAAGAAAGAGTTACAATGAAATCTTTGAAATCTGGAAGAAAGAAGAGAAAGTCTAATTTCTCTTCAGTGATTCAAAAAGTCTAATGCAAATTAGACCTTGGAACCCTGGTGTGAGGACAAGGGAGGCAAAATGGAGATGAGAGAATCAGGTGATAAAAAAAAACCAGAAATGTCACTTAATAAAGGAGATGTCACATTAACACCAATGAGAAGCTATTAAAAGATCAGAAGCAGGGGGCCACCATGATCATAATTGCATTATGTAAATGAGGCATTGGGATGACAATTTTATGTTTACGTTTTTGCTAAAGCCTCAACATTATAAGTACCAAATCCTCTGAGGAGCAGACCCCCTGAGGAAGGATAGCAATGGGTTTTTCTAGCAACTGCTTTTGCTCTCCTTAGCTGACCATCCCCCTGGGGGCTAAGGCAGCAGGTGGAGACACTGAACCGCAAAGTGAGAAGATGGAGAGGTACTTCATGGCTCATCAGGGTGACACAGTTGCAACACAGTTCTTCTCAGAGAACAATTGGCATTCCCATGGAGAACAGTCCAGATAATTTACTTTTTGGTCTTTGAGGTCCACAGTATGATGGCCTGAAGAAAGAGGAATAATCATTATCTAGTACAAGTATATAGACACAATGACATGCAAATCGTGGCTTGGGTGTAACATGTTCATATGTCCAAATTTGAATGAGACTTTCATCACAACGCAATGCCCAGGCAGCAACTAGAAAAATGTAAATGATCCAGCGAAGAGATATTTTTTTAGTCCCCTTTTATCTCCTGATTTACTTCGGTCACACAGATGCTAAAAAGCACAATGAGAAACTGGCATCCCCTTCCTCCTCCAGACTTCCCACACAGCGGGGAGGGCTGGCAAGGGAAAAAGCTCGAAATATCATAGCTTTTATTATTTCTTTGGACAGGAGATATTAATCATGAACTCTTTGGGGGCATTTTAATATGACAGGGCAGAAGGAAAGAGACCTAGCTCTACAAAGCAGCTTTGTAGGGAAAAATAGGAAAAGGAAAATTGACTTCTATCTGCAGTTTGTGTGGTGGTTTTCCACACTGTAGCTTGAGGAGGGAGTCTGAGTGTGAAAATGCTCTTAGATTCAGCTACTTTGGTACTGTTTTTTTTAAGTCTGTTCATACATTACAGATTCCTATGCTTTTCTAGAGAGTTGCCACTATTATAATCATATGCCTCTCTTCATCTCAGATATTTTGCTTGTATTGAAATGTGTTGCTTGTAGTTAACACCATGATGTCAGCTTTCTTTTTGAAGAATTATCATGCTACTGAGTTCCTCTCACTCCTATTTTAAATATTCAGGCTGGACTGACAGCCCCGATCTTATAACCCCCATACTCAGAAAGCTGAGATAGGCTCACTTTGAAATGTTATCCTGGAGTAAGCGTGAATTATGGGACAGCCTGAGCTACAAAGTAACATCTTTTCTGAAATAAAATAATAATAATAAAAAAGAGATACATTTTATTTTTAGAGCGGTTTCGGGTTCACAGTAAAACTGATAAGGAAACATGGAGTTCGTACCCATAACCTCTCCCTCCCATCATAACCATGCATGCATGATGGATTTGTCAACGTGACGGGAGCTGTACAACCTTCCCGTCAAGCAACGTCCTGCATCACAGTGTTACACTCAATACCAATGATGAAGCATCATTCCTACCCAGAGCCAACAGTGTATGTTAGGGTTTAAGGTTTTTGTACATCCCATAGACCTTTTAACAACTGGATTATGACAAATCTGTTATCCACCATCATGGTATTGTGCACAGTGAAGTTCTCTGCTCTAAAAAGCCTCTGACTCCATGAATTCTCTCCTTCCTCTTGCTCAATGTAGATGACTACTGACCAATTTTTTTTTTGCTTTATAATTTTGATTTTTTTCCTAAGAATGTCAAATAGTGTGTATCCTAGTTGGCTTTCCCTGTCTGCTTGACATAGCCTAGAGTCATCTGACGAGGGAATTCTCAGTTGACAGATGGCCCAGATCAAATTGGCCTGTGGGCATGTCTTGATTGTCCCTTGATGTGTGACGGACCAATCCACTGTGGAAACACCATTCTGTGCAAAGGCATCCCTGGACTGCATACAGAAAGCTATGTAGGCATGGGCCTCTTAGCAAGTCAGAAAGCTGCATTCTTTCCTCTGTTGTTTCTACTTTATGATCTGCCTTGAGGTCCTGTCTGACATCCCTCAGTGATGGACTCTGGCCTGTAAACAGAAACACACTCAACCGTCCCCAAAGTTTCTTTTGATCAGGGTATTTATCCCAATATTGGTGAAGCTAGAAGAATGAGTACAATGTCCTATACCTCCCTCTCAGACTGGCATCATGGCTACATAATAAACTTCTAATTTTTCTTCTCGTCTTTTATACTTTAAAAACCCCCACTATATGATAGTACATCACCTGTACATTTTGTTCTTGAGAAGTCTCTTGGTTGTTTTCAAATTTGGCAATTATGAGCCAAGTTCTATAAATATATTGTGCAAGTTTTGTGTGGACATGTTTTTACATCATTTGTCTAAGTACGAAAAAAAAATGGTTGTCAGGTTATTTGACAAATGTTTAATTTTTGAAAGTACACAATTGAGCTGCGAGATGGATTTGCGGGTGGAGATGCTTGCCGCCAAACTTTTCGACCTAGGCTTGATCACTGGAACTCACGTGGTGAAAGGAACAAACCCACTCTCGCCAGCTTGCCTCTGACTTCCACACATGCACTGTGACCTGTGCACCTCTGAGTGACCCTGCACGCACATGTTCAAAATAACTAAGTACATAGAAAAATAAAACACTATATGGCTATCTTCCAAGTGTGTGACTTGAATTCCCACAAACATTGAGGAAGCATTTTTTGATGTCTAGCATTCTTGTCTGCCTGTGGTCTGCACTTTACCCATTCTGACAGTGGGAACTTAATGTTGTATTTTGATGTGATGTCTGTTTGTTGTTTTCTGTTTGTAATTCCAGTGTTGTATTATGTAAAGCATTTCTTCACGTGTTTGGTTCTATCAGTTGAGATCTATTCACTTGATTTGCTTATTTTCATATTATTAAGTTTGGAAACCTCTTTGAATATTTTATATAACAACCCATCAACAGGTAAGTCTTATGCAAATGTTTTCTATCAGTCTTTACCTATTTTTTCAGAGTGTCCATAGTGATTTTTAAAGTTTGTAGGTACTCTTGACTTATAACGCAGTCTGCACTATTAATTATCTATTAGATATTGCACCTCAAAATTCATCACCATAAACAAAATCACCTAGATTTCCAACTATTATCTTCTAGAAGTTTTATAGTTTGAGTATGGGTTGTTGGATTGTGGGCTACTTAGAGTCATGCTGGTGAAGATCTAATATGTGAATCTACATGCATAGTTTCCATAGAAAATCAGAGCTTTGTACCCTATTTTTAATTGGGTTATTTGGTTTGTTGGTGTTTAATTTCTTGAGTTCTTTATGTATTTTCACATATTTGCCTTCTGTTAGATGTAGGGTTGGTGAAAATCTTGTCCCATTCTGTAGATGGCCATTTTGTCTTCTTGACAATATCCTTTGCCTTGGTGAAGCTTTTTAGTTTCATGAAATATATTAATTTTTGACCTTAGAACCTGAGCTGTTAGTGTTCTGTTCAGGAAATGGCCTCTTGTAGCAATGCATTCAAAGCTCTTCCCCACTTTCTCTTCTATGGGCTGGACCTAGGCCCCCTACACAGATGTGGCAGATGTGCAGCTTGGTCATCATGTGGGCTCTCTGACTATTGGAATAGGGACTGTCTCTGACTCTGTACTTGCCTTTAGACACCTTTCCCCTAGCTCTGCTGCTGTGCCTGGCCTCATGGGAGGATGCACTTAGTCATGCTATGACTTGATGTGCCAGGATAGGTTGGTACCCATGGGGATCTCCTCTTCTCAGAGAAGGGAGTGAGTGAGGGAAATGTGTGGGTGGGACTGGGAGGAGGGGGGCTGTCAGCAGGCTATAAAGTAATTAAACAAATAAATTAGTGAGAAAAAGCACAGCTGATGAATTACCATATGTTAGAAAGAATCTTTTCTTTATTTCCTTTGCTTCTTTATCATAGATCAGGTGACTACACTTATGTAGAACTATTTCTATCTGTTGTGCTCTTTTATGTGGAAGCATCTAGGTTTTTTACCAATATTGTGCTGTCTTCATTACTGTCTTTTTAATAAGTACTGAAATATTTAGTGTCAGTCCTCTGATTATTATATTGATTTTTATGGTTCCTTTCATATAAAATTTCTCATCAGTTTTTAACTACCCACAAAATGCCTATAATTTTGATCTGAATTGCATTGAATTCAGAGATAAATTTAGGAAGTATTCACAGTTAGACAGTATTAATTTTCCTATCTGTGAATAGGAGACATTTATCTGTTTATTTCATACTTGGAATATTTTTATCATAATCCTGTTGTTTTTCTACTCCTTTGCCTTCAATCTGATTCTTTGTGCTTAGAATGTCTTTCTATTGATGACATATAAGTGTTTCATATTCAATAGACACTGATAATTGCTTTTAAAATGGTTATCTGGATCATTGAATCAATATGTACCAAATTAGTATGATTTTTATTTCATGTGTTTGTACTTTCTCACTTTTCCTTTATTCTGACTTACATGTTTTAGAGAATTTTTTCTTACCCTATTTTCTTCTTTGCTAAAATGTGAGCTAACTTTTAAAGTTTTAATGATTGCCCTGAAGTTTGCAACATAGATTTCTAGAATAACATAGTTATTCTAACTCTATAGGCAAAGAATATTATATCCTTTTTTATTAAGATATAGACATCTTGTAACAAAAGTATTTTCTATTTTCTTTTTCATATCATACAATATTGATGTTATTTATTTCACATATTCAGGAATATTTTATCTCCTGTTAATAGTACTAGTTTAAATGGTTATCTTTAAATCAGTCACGAATAGAAAACAAAAGATTACCTTTTTCTTCTTTGACACTCTTATTTCTCTATGTGGATATATCTCTTTGAACACTTTTGTTCACCACGAATATTTTCTTTTAATATGCTTCTCACATGCCTTGATTGGTGTTTTGTGGTTTTTTTAAGTAGGTAGACTATGGATTCTTATTAATCTTATCAAAATTTTAAAATTATTCCTTCTGATCCTTTACATTTAGCTCTTTCATTTTCTCCTATGTTATTCCACTTACACATTTATACAAACATGAAATTGTCTCTCAGTTCTTAGATGTTCCATTTATCTATTTTCCCAATATTTTAGTTTAGGAATCTTTGAAGAATCTTAAAGTTTACTGATTCTTTCATTTGCCCTCACCAATCACTGGTAAATTTATAAAAACCATCATTTTATTACAATATTCTAGAATTTTATTAAGAATATTTAAATAAGTCCCATTACTTTTAAATTCCCATTTTATTCTTCTACCAAAAGTATAACATTAAAAAAAAATCCTCCTTTAAATTGAAAATCAGCACAATGGACCGTAAGTATTAAAAGTGAGTAGGTTCTCTTTCCCCACAATGCTTTTGAAACTTCAAATTCAAAGTCCACTTTGACAGTTATTTGCACCCCAAATTTGTTAAAATCCTATCCTAGTTTGTGTTATCTTGCTGTGACAAAACACCATGATGAAAAGCAACTTGGCAAGGAAAAGGCCTATGCCAGTTTATAGTTTATAGCCACAAAGGGAAGCAAAGACAGGAATTCAAAGCAGGAACGTAGAGGCAAGAACTGAGGCAGAGATCATGAAGGAGTGAATATTGCTTGCTGGCTTCCTCCCTTCACTTGTTCATTTTTGTACAATCTAGACCCTTCAACAGGACAGGCCCATCTGACAGAGGCTTTTCTCCAATTGAAAAGCTCTTCTCAGACAATCCTAGCTTGTGTCAAACTGACAAATACAAACCAGCACAAATCTTGAGGAGGCTACTAATTTCATTTACAACAATTCCTGGATACATTTTCAAAGATGTATTCAGTGCCACGTATAAATTAATCCTTCTTACTGTGACAAAATAAACAATGTAAACAACGTAGGTGAAGGAAGGTTTACTTTGTTTTCTGGTGCTATTTATGGGATACTGTCCTATGAAATTCTGCCCATAAAGACCCCAGAGTGTCCCCTAAATAATATAGTTGCCATTACTCCTGCTTAGTTAGTAGAAATGCTCTACTGCTGAGGGTGCCACACACTTGGATGTGAGACATAGAGGAAATAAAGCTGGAAATGAGCAACTGGAAATTTCCTCTCAGGTAGCTCGTGTTTGTAAAACTACTGAAGAGTATTCATCAACATCTTTCCCAGTTATGGGCTTTCATACACTGTAATTCTGATATGTCTGGCTAAAGGTGTCTATGGGTAAAATAGTGGCAAGACTGTTATGAAGTGACAAATTGTTTCTTTCCTGCAATTGACCTCTGACCCATGGGTGTGAAAACATGCCCTGCAAACCTGGACAAAAGCCTGTGTGGCCAGAGAGCTCACAAACCCAAAGGAAGATTGTACTATGGGTATTTAGCTAAACAGATGTGTAGCCAAAATGCCTGCAATATATATATATATATATATATATATATATATATATATATATATATATATATATATTTATTTATTTATATTTATATATGTGTGTGTGTGTGTGTTTACATCCACTGACTAGTGAGACTTTTTTTTTTTTTGGAGAAGGAGATAGTTGATGTAAAGATTTGTAAGGAGTGAGATTGCTCAGAATAAATGGCTGTTCAGTCCTTGACCATAAACTAGATGTCAATGTCATCCTCTTCAAGGTCCTCACATCAAATAGGCAGAAAGGGAGGAGAGGAGCTCTGTGATGCTGTCTTTGTTTGTTGCCGAGCTGTCCCAGTTGTGAGTACTGCAGATGTGGCCACCAGCACAAGATCTGAGCACATGAAAAGGAAGACAGGAGCATAAGAGGGCGGAAGAGATGGGAAGACAAGAGTAAGTGAACGTGGGAGAGGGAATATAATCAGAATATACTTTCTATACCTGTGTAATTACCAGCAAACTGATAGCTTAAGCTAGATATTAACATGTTTAAATGGGTGTATATAAATTGCATGGGTGTGCTTGCATTTTCTTACTAAAAGAAATTAGAGACATTTTCTTTTTAATTTTACTTAAAATTTAGTTGTAAAATTTCTCCCTCCTCTTTTTTACCTCCATCCCTGATCCCCACATAACACCTCTTAAATTCATAATTTTTCTATTTATTATATATATTGTATGCATACATATATATTATTCATATACATATATATAATGGATATATGCATAAAGTATAAATACACCTTGCTGAGTTCCTTTACTGCTCCTTGTGTGTATTTAACTCCAAAGCTGACCACTTGGTATTGCATAATCAATTGGTCTATTTTCGGGCAAAAACTAATTCTAGATTTCTAAGTAGTCATTAATTTCCTGCAGTTGCGTAGGGGTTGTAATTTTTTTAGTATCATGTTATCCTGTCAAATAGTGCTGTGTTTTTTGGATTTTCTGAAGACACCAATACAGTTTCCACATCTTGGGTTTGGCTTCTCTGTTATTTTTAGGAGACACAATCTCACAGCAGGGTTCCCCCACCCCCACCCCTTCCCCCAATGTTCCCTGTGTATGTGCAGTAACTATGTGGTAGATGAAGCCACTGGGACAAGATTTCCCACCATAGTCTCCGTATTCTGACCAGTTGAGGTTTTCTGTAATGATCTTCATTCATCACGAAGAGAAGCTTCCCTGGGAATGTGTGAGAGCTACACTTAGCTGTGTTGATAAGGATAAGTATGTAGAGTTCAGCTAGGAACTACGCAGGTCTAATGAAGTTGTGGCAGTAGTTTCTCCTCTGTGATACATGACTGTTGTAGCTTCAGGTAATTGTCTAGGTTTCCAATACTGTGCATTATTTCCCTCCTGTTGAATGGAACAAGAGTCCAATTAGATGCCTGGTGGTTGCTGCCGAGATAGGGCAGCCACTGCTGCACAAATGGGGATATCATATAGTGCTGGTTCATTGTCATCAAATCCTCCCTTGGGAACATACCTTCTAACCCTCTAAACGCTAGTCAAGGAGGAGGCTTTAAGATCACAGCTGCTAAAATATTCAGAGTCCTGTGTCTGACTAGTCACAGCCACAGTTCTAAAATGAAATTTAAAAACAAGGGGGAAATATGTTTTTTTTTCTAGGCTCATGATTTCACAGGGTTTATCCATCATTATCAGGAAGGTTTGTGTGCCACATCTTGACAATTAGGAAGCAAAGAGGAGTGTCCACACACACCCCGTTTATTTCGTCTTTGTCCCAATCCTCTAAGATGATGGTGCTGCCCGCATCCAGGCTAATTTTATTTCTCACTTAACTCTCTGAAAATGTTCTCACAAACATGCCCAGGGGTGTGTGTTAGTAATCTCCTAAGTCTTTTTTAGTTAAATCAAGTTGACAATTGTGATTAAAGACCAGAATTTATGCATTTGATTAGGAGACGTGGTGATGGTTTTTCCACTAGCAAAGTAACAGCCATCCTCTCTCTGTGGCCTGTGCTCTGATCCATGCCCGACTCCTATGTATGTGGGTATGGAGCTGCCTCTCATGTGCAGAAGCTCACAGGGGTATTACATAGTGAGATATAGGGTGTTTCTTCTTCATCTTGAATTAATAAGAAGCTCTTTACATAATAGGTGGATGGCACAATTGATCTCTATTTGTCATTAAAAAATGATTGCCTTGCTGTGTTGCTATGGATGTTTTACTTTTTAAATTATTTTATATACATTTATATTATTACACATATATGGAATAAACTATCTACAGAAAGAAGAACCATGAAGCAACCAGGACTTATATAAATATAACAGTCATAGTGTTTTGGCTATTTATATTTGGAAACCTTGAAGAAAAAAATCTTTCCTATCTTGGTGCATCTAAAATTCTGAATGTAAGTCAATATGTATCATATCTCATCTTTATCAACTTAAACATCTAACTAGACCTAAAAACATCATAATCCCAAAACATCTAAGCTTAATTGTATTATTAAACTATCTGGTCTTCAACCCCATCAGAGACTTTGCCTGAGTATACAAGGGGTGCAGGTTGGCAGCTTCCCAAATGAGAGGATGACAGAGACAGTTTGCTACCTGAACAGTCACCCAAAACCCAAAAAGCATCATCTTCAGCATTTGGGCCCAATAAATCTGATAGACATATTTATGAGGCAGGAACTCTTGAGGACTTGCTTACCCTGTCTTGGCAAAGTTTGGCCGTTGACTCTGCCTGCATCCAAGCTTGCCCAATTTTAGGCAGAATTATGTCTGTGGCAGAAAAGAGGACACTTTCCCAGTGGCTTGTTTGCCACATTTGAAGTCATCTCCATAAGAAGGTTCTTTGATACTTATCCTTTTCTTTGAGGTAGGCTGGATGTTGCTAGGAGTTAATTGTCTTAATCTTTAAAATAGGAAAAACTTCTTTAAATGCCATATTCTGTATGTCTCTGAGTTTTTTTTAAAACATCTTATCTAATTTTTTTTATCTATCTATAGAATATCTATCTGTTAAACCTAGGATGTATATTCTTGTGATTAAAAAAAAAAGACTAGTAATTGACATGCCCATGATTTGATCAACTAACAATTAACTTGTATTACTTAATTATCTTAAATAGCCTGCAATAGCACTTTCAAAGTACTAGAGGTAAACTTTGTACTATAGTTGAGTTGTATGGGTACAATAACTCTTATTAGATTAGAAATATACATAATGTTTGTGAAGTATAATCTTAAATTGAATTCTATTCCATTGTATCAAAATTAAATTTATTTTGACTCAATATAGAAAATTCTGTACCAGTGATATTAAAATACCTTGTGAGTACCAAACAATTAGGGCATTAAGTTGATGAGCAGATTGAATAATCTACTCTTTGACCTATTATTCTTATATATTTCTATATTCACCCTTCTTTTATTCAGCCCCTATTTCTAAACCTAAGAATGGAAGATAAATTAAAAAAAGAGACATTCTTGAGTCCAACCTTGTTTTCTCTCTGAATAAGATGAGTAATAACTTATAACCAACTCCCAATGAAAATAAAAATTTATATCCAAAGATAGCAGCCAAAAACCTACCCAAACCTCCTTAAAGGAAATGGGACATCATTCTCTTAAGGTTTCTTCCAGCTGATTTGGGAGGAATAATACTTGTGTAGAAGTCTAAATAAAAACAAACTAGGAATATCATTTCGGGTCCAGTTTCTAAATGTTGAGAAATTCCAGGTTTAATTAGAATCCTGTGTGAGACAGTCTGAATTCCTCGAGCAATTGGGACCAGAAGTTTTCTTTGTAGCTGTCCTGTTCTGATGAGTAGCAGCAGCTGAATCACTTGGTGCTGAAACATAATAGATACAGGTTATCAGTGTCCAGCATGCTGAGAGGAATGAATCCTGTCAGGTTTGATCCACATCAGTGTCCGGTTCTTTTGTTCTGAAAACATAATTTCTCACACGCATTATACAGTACTAAAATTATAAATGTATGAGGTATGTGTGATGTACAGAAAAATTAAGGCCAGTTCTTGTATGAGCAGAAGAAAGGCATCTGTAAATCTTCATTCATGCCATAGGAAGAATGGCATCTAATAATAAATCACAGGGATTCTGTAACCAACCAGAAGCATTGACTATGCCTAGACATTCATGTCTCAGAGCTATTCCCATGTAGTGCGATGTGCAATGTGAAGTAACTGCTTCTTCTGCAGTTTGAATTCTTCACATCCTGACTGTAGCCCCGTCCCTCATTGTCTCCCGAGCCCCCTTCCCTCCCTTATCCATTTTCCTTCTCTTTCCTAGTCCCCAGAAAGGGGAGCCCTCCTCCCCGAATATCTGACCTCAGCCTATCAATCCTCATCTGTACTACCTGTATCCATCCTATCCTCTTTCTCTGTAGCCTCTCAGGCCACCCTTCCAGGTAGAGGTCATCAAGGTGGGGGACCAGAGTCCATGTCAGAAATAGTCTCTACTCCCCATATTGTGAGACCCACAAGGAGACTGTGTCCCCTATCTTCTACCTCTGAGAAGAGGGTATAGGTCCATACCACACACGGTCCTTTGTTGGTGCATCATTCTCTGTATTATAGTGTGGTTATCCTCTATTATATTCTGATTATGAATATATATGAATATATGAATATATATATACCATATGTGTATTCTGGATCTGGGTCACCTTACTCAGGATGATCTTTTCTAGTTCCATCCATTTGCCTCCAAATTTCAAGATTTCCTTGTTTTTAGTAGCTGAGTAGTATTCCATTGTGTAAATGTACCACAGTTTCTTTATCTGTTCTTCAGTTGAGGGACATCCAGATTGTTTACAGATTATGGGTATTACAAATAAAGCTCCTATGAACATAGCTGAGCAAATGTCCTTGTTGTATGGTGGAATATCTTTCTGGTGTATGCCTAGGAGTGGTATGGCTGAGTCTTGAGGTAGAATTATTTCCAATTTCCTGAGAAAGCACCATACTGATCTCCAAAGTGGTTGTACAAGTTTGTACACCCACCAGCAATAGAAGAGGGTTCTCCTTTCCCCACACCCTCCCCAGCAGGTGCTGTCACTTGAGTTTTTTTTATCTTAACCATTCTGATAGGTGTAAGAAAAAAAATCTCAGAGTAATTTTGATTTGCATTTCTCTGATGACTAGGGATGTTAAGCATTTCTTTAAGTGTTTCTCAGCCATTCTCTGTTTAGCTCTGTACCCCATTTTTATTTGGATTATTTGGTGTGATGGTATTTAATTTTTGAGTTCTTCATATATTTTGGATATTATCTATTTGTCAGATGCAGGGTTCGTGAAGATCTTTTTCCAGTCCTTAGGTTGTTCTTTTGTTCTGTTGACAGTGTCCTTTGCCTTACAGAAGCTTTTCAGTTTCATGAGGTCCCATTTTTTTTTTTGTTTATCTTAGACCCTGAGCTGTTGGTGTTCTGTTAAGGAAGTTGTCTCCTGTGCCAGTGAGCTCAAAGCTCTTCCCCAATATTTCTTCTAACATATTTAATGTGTCTGTTTTTATGTTGTGGTCTTTAATCCATTTGGACTTTAGTTTTGTGCAGCATTATAAATATGGATCTATTTGCATTTTTCTACATGTAGATCTCCAGGTAGACCAGCACCATTTGTTGAAGATGTTATTTTTCCATTGTATAGATTTGGCTTCTTTGTGAAAAATCAAGTGTCCATAGGTGTGTGAGTTTATTTCTGTATCTTCAATTCGATTCCACTGGTCAACCAGACTATTTCTATACCATTACTATGCTGTTTTTTAAAAAAATCACTTTTGCTCTAGAGTACGGCTTGTGAACTGGGATGGAGATTATTCCAGAAGATCTTTTATTATACAGGACTGTTTTAGCTATTCTGAGTTTTTTCCCCATATGAAGTTGAGAATTGATCTTTCAAGGTTGGTAAATAATTCTGTAGTCATTTTGATGAGAATTTCATTGAATCTGTAGATTGTTTTTGGTAAGATACACCATTTTTACTATGTTGATTCTCCTAATCCACAATTGTGGGAGATCTTTCCATCTTCTGAAATCTTCTTCAAGCTCTTTCTTCAGAGATTTGACGTTCTTTTCATACAAGTTTTTCACTTTCTTGGTTAGAGTTACACAAAGATACTTTATATTGTTTGTAGCAATTGTGAAGTGTATTCTTTCCCTAACTTCGTTCTCAGACTGTTTGTCATTTGTATACAGGCAAGCTACTGATTGTTTTGAGTTGATTTTATATCCAGCCACTTTTCTGAAGATGTTTATCAGCTGCCGGAGTTCCTTGACAGAATTTTCAGTGTGATTTATTTTCCTCTTTCAAGGCTTCTATCATTTTCATCACCTCAGATTTAAAGTCTTCTCCTTGTGCTTCATCGGTGTTCATATCTCCAGAGCTTGCTTGGGTAGGATCACTTGTTTCCATCGGTGTTATGTGACTCTGAGTTTTGTTCCTAGTCTTCTTGTGCTCACGTCTAGGCATCTGGCTGTCTCTGGTATCAGCAGGCCTAGGGTTCCTCCAGTGAGGTTGCTGTCTGTGTCACACACTGGCAAGGTAAATTGGGAGCAAGCAAAGAGAGCTCCAAGCCAGAGGTAGAGGTTGTTTGTTAGGGGTCACCAGAGGCCTCCTCAGGATGTTGGACAGTGTGTTTTAGAGCCTGTGCCCAGCTCAGCTCAGCTGAGTCCCCTGTCTGTATCCCAGTTGGGTCAGGCAGGAAAGGAGTATACTGAAAGAGTTCCAAGCTTAAAGCTGATCAGGTGTCCTACAGTCTTTTTCAAGATGGCAGGGTTCTGCCTATCTGCTCTGTGTTCCAGATGGGCCAGGCTGGTAAGCAGCTCGGTGGCTGAAAGAGAACTGAGCCCAAAGCTGCTCGGGTGCTCCACGGCCCTTTTCAAGATGGCAAGGTTCTGCCTATCTGTCCTGTGACCCAGATGAGGTAGGCTGGTAAGCAACTAGCTGGTAAAGAAAAAGCCCAGAGCTGCATGGGTGTTTCATAGTCCTATTCGAGATTGTAGCTAATGTGGGTTGTCCTCTGGGCCTTTTCTGTGGGTTATCTGGGTGGCTAGGGGTTGGACACACCCGTGTTCCACACAGTGTGAACCCATATCACCCAGGACTCTGCAGCACTGGTGTGTTGAAACTCTCAGTTTGGTCTTCAGGTCACTGAGCAATTGTGGCTTTCCTGCTGATCAGATGTGGTGTGTGATCAGCGCTGCCATCTTGGATCCCCCACTATGGATGTTCTAAATTTTTATTTTAGACAGACAATTCAAATGAGGCACAGGAAGAGGCACCAATAGCCAATATTCATTTGGTTTATCATCTTAGTTGGTTTTTTTTTTTTCAGTGCCCATTAGATATTTGGATTTTTGCCAGATTTGCTCTTGTTGTTATTATTGTTGGGGGGATCTATTTATTATTTCAAGGGCAGTTGTGATGGCTCATGCATGCTTATAATCTCCAAATTTGGGAATCAGAGGCCAAAAGACCATCACAAGTTTAAAGTCAGCTTTGACTATATAGCAAGTCCAAGACCAGACAGAGCTACATATTTAGACCTTGTTTTGAAGAGTGGAAGTAAAGGAGGGGTAGTTAGATATGGAGGGAGAGAGAATTCAAATTGACACAACATAGCCGCTCTCACACACTACTAGAAATCTCATGTTAGCAATTACGCTGATGGGAGTTATGTACTTTGGTTCAATTTTCAGACTTCTGTGCTCTTGAGTATTTATCCCTAAAAATGGTTATTAAGAACAACTTCTTCCTCTAAGAGTTTCTCTGGGTATTCCCGACTGTAAAATAGATACACTATGTAATTTCTAGTGGTGGTGACAATGATGATGATGAGCCTAAGCATGTCGGGTGGGAGAAGAAAATGTTTCCGCATTTTAGCATAGCAGTGTCCTTATCCTCCTCCTTTGTCCCGGGGTTGTTCTGTACTTTGAATGATCACCGTGACACCTTAAGCCTTAAATTTCTAAAGCCCGAGATTGGTGATCAATTTTAACACGTACAATTTTGTATCATTTGACAAAAGATGAATACTTTTCCCCATCATATAATTTGATTTTGTTTTTCGTCATACCACACAATCATCACTAACTTTATCACACCTAACATATTTTTTTTTCTTTTGAGAAATCAGGCTAACCTGACCATTTTCTCAAAGTGAGAAATTGGATAGTAATGATTATCCCTTCAAAATCTTTCAACCACTTTCTAGGGATAAAGTGAAAGCTTTACTTTATAAGCTCCTTGAAAAACTGGCCTCAGCTGTACTTTCTAGTTTAACCTGCTCCCATTCGGTCCTTTGCCCCCAGGCTATTCACCACCGAACGCACAGAGTTCTTTACATCTCTGCTTCAAAGTTTCGTACAACTTTTCTCTTAAGAAGTATTTGCCCTATATTTCTTCTGTTCTAGATTGATTTGTCCTCTCTGTTTCCAGTGTTGCTTCTTTGACCTCAATTCTCAGGGTGCAACCCTGAGGATGATCTTGGAGAAATGCAAATTGGTTGTGTCATTCAGTGCAGAAATACTTAAAGAGCTGAATTTAATTTTTAAAATGCAGTTAGTATACTGTCTCCTGTTCTACTTAGACTTGCCCACTGTTGTCTTTCCAGACTTTTTGTATCCTTCTCTCAAATGGCCTCGCTTGCTTACTCTTGAATTTTAAGAAT
Organism: Acomys minous; assembly: GCF_964271855.1. Taxonomy (NCBI): domain Eukaryota; kingdom Metazoa; phylum Chordata; class Mammalia; order Rodentia; family Muridae; genus Acomys; species Acomys minous. The sequence continues at coordinate 46,317,842 of NC_140497.1, read as the reverse complement.
AGAACAATTTATGTTTAATCCAGTCCTTTGACTTAACATGACAAATAAAGGAACACTCACTGGAACTTGGATTTCACATAAAAATTTAAAAATCTATTAAAATAAGAAAACATATTTATTAACTGCTTGCTTTAAATTCATGTAACTTTCTGTATTTACATTTTCTAAATGCAGCGACTTGTCTCAATCTACAGCTGAGCCTCATTGTGAACACAGTCAATGTGATCACTTGGCTTCTTGGTATTAAAGGCACACATCATAGAACCCGACACAAATGGTCAAAAAGTCAGTGAAATGATTCGTAATGATATTCTGCTATACTCTTAGATTGGTAATTAGCCCCAATGTCATCAGAGAGGCTTCGTTCAGCAACTTATGGAAATGGATTCAAAGACACACAGACAAACATTAAGCTGAGATTGGGGAATTATGGAAGGAAACATTGTAGGAGCCAGAGGGGTCAAGAACACCACAATAAAAATGCACAGAATCAACGAGGGCTCATAGGAGCCCACAGAGACTAAACCAACAACCAGGGAGCCAGCATGAGACTGACCTAGTCCAGCTGCCAATATGATACAATTGTATAGCTTGGTCTTTTAGTGGGACCCGTAACAGTGGGTGAGGAAGCTGTCTCTGACTTTTTGCCAGCTTTTGGAGCCCTGTCCCTCATACTAGGTTGTCTCTTCCAGCCTTAATATGAGAGGAGGTACCTAGTATTACTGAAACATGATATACCGTGTTTGGTTGATATCTCTAGGAGGCCTGCCCTTTTCTGAAGGGAAATGAAGGAGGAGTGGATGAGGAGGCAGAGGAGGCAGAGGGGAGGTGGGAAGGAGAGACTAGGAGGAGAGGAGGGAGAGGAAACTGTGGTCAGAATGAAAACGACGACGACGATGATGATGATGATGATGATGATGGTAGTGGTGGTGGTCGTGGTGGTGGTGATGATGAAGAAAAAAATGTTTTTGTCTGATCCTGCTACTTGATTATTTGTTTGTTTTTTGTTTGTTTAGCTACAGAAATTGATAGGACTTAGAGCCAGTAACTTAGAAATCATTGAAAGACATCTTACTGGATAAAGGAATGAATAATAGAGAGAATGGATGCATCAGTAGCTTTTCAGAAAAACTTGCCAGCCATTTTCTAGAGCAAAACTACTAGGCAGTTATGGCTGGGCTTTCCTTTTGTGTATTCATTGCCTTATGCTGTACACATCATGCACACTACTTGAAAGAGTTTCCTTGTGCTTCTGCACTCCTTATTTGACGTGCACTGGGCATTTAGAGCCAGAGGCAAGATCATCTCACTCTTGTACTTTTATCTTCCACCCTGACTTGTCAATCCCTGATAAGTATGGAGCAATATTATGGTTTGGAGAAGGAACCTGCAGGATCGCTTTTTTGAAAGGTAGCATTTAGCTCTATTTAATCTATAACTATTGATGAAGAATTTTCTTTTTCAGTTATGATCAGAGGGTAGTGTTTGTTGTTTTAAAGTAACTTGTTCAAATTTGAGTAGTATTTTAAGAAATAATACAAACGGAACATTAACCAGACAAAGGGTCTCAAATAATCACACCGAATACATTCCACGAGGCACACTTTGATTTAAATGCGAGCTCTCAAGCAAATTGTGCAACAGTCTTATGAAATGGGCACTAATCTCTCCATAACTATGTACTAAAGGTATGAAAATTAAGCTTCACTATATCCCTATGGTACTATATGGATAAGTAATGAGAAACAGCTAAGTTCTTGCTCCTTAAAAACCTTCACATTACATTATATGACAAATGGTTTAAGGAATAGAGCTTGTTCAGAAAGAAGAAGTAAATTTCTGCCAGGTAATTTGAGGGCCAGAAGGCTTTGTGTACTTCCAGAAAACCCAACTGAGGTCTATGAGGATATATTTGGGTAAATAGGAATTGGGATTTCCTGATACCCAAAGTTGTTAAATGTAAATAATTGATTAAGAAAATGGAATAAACATATTTGTGTTATAATTGGTTTGAGTCTCTCCTAAGATTTACTTTCAGATTCCCAGAAGTGATGCAATATAGATGAAATAGGCAGGTAGTTTACACTAGGAGGATATATTGTTCAGATTTACAGATGAAAAGCAGATAGACCATTTGGTACTTTAAAGATGTTAGAGTTAATGATAATAACTGCCATGTGCTCCCTGGCTGAAACTTCAGACATTTCTGCAGTTTTCCATAAAGCTGGCGGAATCTGGGAAAAGATGACATTTTCCAACTTACAGCATTTCAAATCTCTGATGTAGAGGCTTAAATACCCCCTATTGGACTTTCTGTTTCACTGTTTATAATAACTATCTAAAAGAATCCTTTATCAATGTGAAGTGAGCCTTCTATTGTTCTGCAGGGAAATTTTCAAATAGCTATTAACTTTAATGAGGAAGATTAGAGTAAGGAGGGAAGTGCTTCATCTGGGCTTCTATGCAGCTCAGTAGAGCTGAGGCAGAAATCTGAATTTACGGGTTGTTCAGGTTTTGAGGGAGAGACATAACTTTGCTCTACAGATACTCACATAATCTTTTGACTTAAAGAGTTGATTGTCATGCTTGCTCTAGGGAAACATCCACTGAGAGACTATATGAAGCAATATTCTAGAGGACTCTGTGAGTAGATTAATTGTGTTAGACTGACATAAATGAAATAGAAGAATGAATAAGCATATGAAGATGAAGCATATGAAGATCTTGTGGGCTGTTAGCACAGTAGACTCTCTTCTTCTGAGTAATTTTGCTTGTCAAGCTCTTCAGTAAGAGTGTGTGCCTGTGTCTGGATTGCTCACAATGACTGTTATTTCCTATCACCTATGGTTGCACAATGGGGCAAATTTAGGCAGGGCCATCTATTTAATTGCAAGTATTGGGCTTTGCTTTCTTTGTAGGTACTCATAGTGGTAGGAAGGATGAAATCTTTAGGAGAAGCATCACTTTAAATACTTAACTATAGAAATACAACTTTAAAGAGGATTGGCTTATGGGCTTTGAAAGTTGGCCCAAGTGGGACTGAAATCTACGAGGGACATCACCTGCATTCCACCTAGTTATGAAGTTTTGCTTTCTTTTTTGCACTCCCAGTAGTCTGAGAAATGGAACTAAATGGGTCTGACTATAGAAACATACAAACAAGGCATGTCGGCTTGAAGCTGAGTAACTGTAGCTACACATATTCTGTGAGTTGAAATTGCTGTCCTGAGATTCTTTCATCTAGTTAATGTAAATGGCTTAAAATCATATTAAAAGTTACAGACAAGGAGAGAAATGGCTCATTGAGTAAGCTTATTTTTGCTCTTGCAGAGGTCCTGAGCACATTTTCCAGCACTTACATCTGCTGGCTGATAACAAACTGTAATTCCAGTTCCATGTGATCTTTTGCCCTCTTCTGACCTTTGTAGGCACTTGTATATATGAGAACAGAGCCACACACAAACACACAAACACATTAGTAAAAGTAAAGTAAAATCTTAAACAAATAAATATTTAAGAAGTTGCAAATTATTTCCTTCTACATCAAGAGAACCAAGAGAAATATCAATATCATAGGTAGGATAGAAGGAGAAAGAGGAGGCCACAACAACTCATTCTTTATTAATGCCTTCTTCATCATCCAAGGACAGTGTGTCAGTAAGAGACTGCTCTAGGATGGTGAACACTTTCAGAAACATCTGGGTTGTTGTGTCGAGCAAGAGAAAAATGAACGGCTGTATACAACCATAGATGCAGAAATCAAGGCTCAAGTGAGTGTAGACAGAGCTGTTCAATACTGCTATATCTGTTGACACACTCAGGAAAGACTAGAGGGAATTTCCACAATAGTATCAATTTCAGGGGTTAATCAGACCAACACTGCCCATATGGCTTTATACAGAATGAGTGTTAAAGCTATGATTTCACTAGGACGTTCCTAGCCATTGTGTAAGCACAGTTGAGGGATGAGTTGCAAGTGCATCTGTCTCCATGGTACACAGCGATATCTAGCAGATGATCTCAGCTTGAGGATGCCACAGTAGACTGGCTGTAAGTCTTCTACAACTTAGCTCCAATCTCAGATTATTCTGATAGAAGCCTTCTTTTCTCTTTTTCCGCTACAGCTTTAGAGTAGATTCAAATCCTGAAGGCCCTGCCTACTCTTGATTTCTTCCTTTTAGTATTCAGGGGGAATAAGTTGTCTCTTGAGAACACGAAGAAACAATTAACCCCATAGCAACATGGTTAGTGAATATGTTACATGTTGAAGAGAACAACTATAATGTTGGCGTTAACATAAATTCGAAGTGATTGAGTTAGATACTTTCAGTAATAGATACAAGTGTTTGTGTGTGTGTGTGTGTGTGTGTGTGTGTGTGTGTGTGTGTTGAAGAGACACTTAGTAAAGTAGTGAAAAGGGTTGAAATTGATGTCTTTGGTATCATTAAAGAACAGGGGCTTGCGTGTGGCAAAAATATACTCAGATGGGTGAAAAAGACCCATAGATATCAGAGGCATAAGGAACAAGGTGGGTGTATAGATGTAGAAACTGTGAAAACAAAGAGGTAAGAAAAAGCTTCAAAGCATGTTGTGGTCCAGGAGTAGAGTGTAGCAAAGACAAAAAAGGTGAAAAGGAAGAAAAAAAATCCAGGGCATGGATTAAAAGAAAATAGAAATTGTAGCAAAATTTTAGAAATAGAAAAAAAACATTGTATTTGGGGTATATATAGTATAAACAAGCATTGGACACTTTCATCAGCAAAGCCACCTGAGAAAAATATACAGAGAGACTAAAGGATTCAATGGCACAACCACTTTATAAAAGGACAGAATGGGCCAGGCCAGAAAGCGTCAGCATGAAGACCAATATAAAGAACAAGAGTGAAATATTGTTTGCAGTCCAACATTCAGCCTGCTCCAGCTGCCCTGGTGGGTTCGGGTGTGTGTGTGTAAATCTCTTCCTATTAATAGATGACAAGATATACGCAAAGGATGTATTGTTGGTCCTGGTGCTTTTATGTTAGATTGGTACATTGTGTAGCGATTCACTTAAATCTTTAGAGCCTTGCTGATCTCAAACAAATGGAAGATTCTCAATAACTGATTATGCCAACAATAGCCTGCTTTGGGGTATAAATGGATTACAGTGCCTGAAAATAGTGGTGTTTTAATTACAGCTTCCTTAAACATATTTTCCTCTCACTTTAGTTTGTCATGTGTATTTGTGTAACCTAGTAGCCATTTTCCTCAGCTGACACTGGAACATTGGAGGTCAGGCATGTGAAGGTCTTGGAAGTCAGAGCTGAGTTCTGAGAATCTCAGGAAATAAGAAAAATATGATGAAAAATAGTCTTTTGAGTATAAACCAAAAGAAAATTGAATTTGCTTGACTCTATTTGATGTGAAGTATGACTGAGGTCTAATCAGGCATGAATTAATACAATTTTAAACAAAGAAAAATCTTTAACTCACACATGGGTACTTTCCTTGAAGCACAGGGAAGTTTTCCATTGGTTTCAAATGACCAGTGAGACCCAATGTTCTCTGTGACCAGTAGTGATTGCTCCTGTGCAGTTCAATGGAGCACTGTGAAAGACTCATTTAATGAAGAAAAATGCTTTGTGGCTAGTAGTGACTTAATAAGCTGTTGCTGTGAACTTACGGGCAGTTAGATATTGGGGGTGTCACCAATAAACATTAGATGAAAAAAAAAAAAAAAGAACAAGATTGATATCCAGGGGGAAATTGCAAAGGGTGTACAGAATACAAAAGCTTAGAAGATCAGAAATCTAAATCAATATCGCCAATGTAGGATAAAAACACATACCATCAAATAAATCAAAAGGAGATTTTCCAGAAGAGCATATGACTTGTGCAGAAAAATGGGAAGTTTCATAAATATATGTGAAGTGAGAGGACAAGAGAGGGAGATTATAAGCCCCGTGAGAGAGATCTAAGTGAATTCATTGACAGAAGAGGCAAATGCAATGGGAAAAATGAATGACTTATTTGTTTAGATGCTCACTGGGGAGATTTTGATGTTGTTCTAGGAAGTGGAGAACGGCAAACTTCTAAATCCCAAGAACTGGGAAATCATTTACATGGGTACCATCCTATTACAATGAATCCTAGACTGTTTCTAAGTTGTTGTACGGAGGCATTTTTTTTTTATTTAAACGAATCAGGCTGTGATTACCCTTATGAATCAAAACTTCTAGCATCTGCTCTCTGTAACATGACCCCAGAGGCCTGGTCTTTTTGCATGACTGACCTTGACTTGCATGATTCCTATTTATAAGATGGAGATTGCACCTGGTATTGCTATCTGCTCACTCGTGCTACCCTTCTTCGCCAATGTGGACAGTCCTCCTTGACATGGAAAATATTGCATGTCAAGAAACTGCATGTGATGAATCTTCCACTAACAGTGAATGTACATCCTCATGTGGAAATCCTAGCAACCTTTGTTCTCTGTAAGTGGTAGGTGGGTAGAGTGGGCACCAATTGCACAGCAGGTATAGTTTAGTAATCTCTTCCTTGTAACCAATGGCAAACATCATGGCGAGTATTTCTACAGCTATCTGAGGTGTGGAGGTCTCCGCCTATTTAAGTAGAACAGTCCTTAAATGCATTCAAGTCCTTAAATGCAAAACCTAGGAGAGAGATTTAATGTCATGAGTAAGTACACTTACAAGGAGTTAGATGACAAGGGCCCAGGTCTGGTACAGAAAATAAATAAGCAAATGATCTCTTAGTGGGGATTAATTTAATCTGTTTCCAAGGGGCGATCTGGGACAGAGTGACTTCTATGCGATCATGAGTATTGTTTTTAACTATCTGGGTGTTATAACTGCTTCTTGGCCCAGGGGAATTCTAAGCAGAAGAAAAATAGGTGCATTTAGAATCTAGGAGCAGGTAGATAGATCACCAACCTAAGGAAGTAGACTGAGTTAGGATGTAACAGTGTTAGACTATTTTTTTGGTAGGTAAATATATGATCCTTTAGGCTGTGAATATTTATTTAAATTTAGAGGGCTATTCCATGACCTGACTAGCCCCCAAATAACTGAGACAGAGACCTGTTGGTTTATTTAAACAAGTCCTAAGGACAATAGCTGGACAGGTACAATTTAAACTAATTTTCTAAGCTAGTCTGGCTACCTCCCAGCTGTATTCCCCAAGTTATTTGCCAATAAGTCCTCCTGTCTTGGCTGGATCTGTCCCAACAGACAACATTCTTTTTCTCCATCTTTTTCCTTTTTTCTCTCTCTCTCTCCCCCTTCTCTTGGCCTCCTGGTCCATACCTCAGAGTCCCCAGCCCTCTATTCTGCCCAGTAATTGGCTATCGACAACTTTATTTAACAAATCAGAGAGTGTTAGGGAGTAAAGTGTATAGAAAATCCTTCAATGTACTCGTCTGGACTGCAACCAGATCTTGGGGGCTAATATTTAGCATTTGAATACACAGAGCACCAGACCAATCCCTGACAGGATCATGTCATTTTGAAAGAAGGAAATTTATATTGGCTAAGTGCTCTCAAAGTGTGGACATGAGACATTCCGTTGTGTGTTGGCCTTTTTTGTTAGCCTAATCCCAAAGCAGGGCAGGACAGCAGGACAGCTAAAGAGATCAACTGTGGACACGTTTATGTTCACTTTCTTCTTCAGTATCAGATACCGTGTTTTGTTCACGGTGGCTCTACTCTAACCTTAATTACAAAAGTCCCAGCTCTGAACATTGTAGTCAGGTTAAGTATTCTCCTTGTAAACACTTCCTCTTGGCAGTCATTTTAAAGACAGGAACATCATGGGGACATGTTAAAACCCTATCTGTACTGGAGCAAACAGCATCTATCTTAGCTAAGGTTTCATTGCTGTGAAGAGACACACTGACCGTGAAAACTCTTATTAAAAATAACAAAAACGTTTAACTGGGGCAGGCTTACACTTTAGAGGTGTAGTCCATATTGGCCATGGTGGGAATCATGGTGGCATGCAGGCAAACATGGTGCTGGAGAAGCTGAGGGTTCTATATATCTTGATCTCTAGGCAGTTGGAAAAGGCTGTCACTCTGGCATGGCTTGCACATAATGAAGCCTCAAAGCCCACTCCCTAGAGACACACCTTTACAAAGCCACACCCACTCAGACAAGGCCACACCTCCCAATAATATTCACTCTCTCTAGGCCTACGAAGGCCCTTTTCTTTCAAACCACCAAATACCCAACACAGGTTGTTGTTGTTGTTGTTGTTGTTGTTGTTGTTGTTGTTGTTGTTGTTTTTAGCTCATTTTATACCCATCCGCCTTCCCCCTTCAATTGTATTTTTTTCTCCCTCCTTTTCTTTTCCCCTTCATTTCAAATGTCATGACATTATTCCTAGGTGTCTAAGTATTTTTAGGTGTCAATATTTTCAGTTTTTGAAGCATCTAAGTTTTATGGAAAGTAATTTACTCTCTTTGTGGAGGCATACTCACCTAACATTTAGTCTTCCTGAAGCCCGGAAGGGAGAAAGAAACAGTAGGATTGATTGCAATTTTTAGCATAAGCTTGCCATTATGTGTGTTTCCCTCTTCCAGAATGTAAGCTGTGACCTCATGTGTAGTCTTTTGTCATGAGAGTCAATAGCTTCTTAAATAGACTGCTAACGAGCCTTTCTGTTTTTTATTCTCACGCTATCTTATGACCATGCCTTCAGAGGTAACTGGTTTTCTTAATCCTGAACTGACCCAGAGCTTTCCAACAGTCCTGAGTTCTTCCTCTTGTCTGACTGCTGGGTCAGCATTCAGCTCACTCTTCCCTGGTAAGAATGCTGCAAGGGCCCTTCAGCTTTCCAGCTGTAACTTGGTGCTAGACACTATGTCTCTTGCATCTTTTTCTCATCCTCACCTTCCTTGGATGACAGTTGGTTTTAGGAAAATACCCATGTCCCTTCACCCCCTCAAAATAAAGGAACTGTTATTTCGAATAACCTGCCTGAAAAGGCAACACAGTTAGGGGAAAGGGGGTCCAAAGTCAGGCAATAGAGTCAGAGATAGTCCCTACTCCAATGGTTAGGTGACCCACATGATGACCAAGCTGCACATCTGCTACCTATATGTAGGGGGCTTAGGTCCAGCCCACACATGCTTTTTGGTTGGTGGTTCAGTCTCTGTGAGCCCCCACGGCCCCCAGGTTAGTTTACTCTGTAGGTCTTCTTGTGGCATCCTTGACCCATCTGTCTTCCCTCAATCCTTATCTCCCACTCTTCCACAAGACTCCCTGAGCTCTGCCTATTGTTTGTCTGGAGGTCTCTACATTGGTTTCCATCAGCTGATGGGTGGAGCCTCTCAGAAGACAGTTATACTAGGCTCCTGTCTGCAAGCATACCAGAGTATCATTAATACTGTCAAGGATTGCCTCTCTCCCATGGAGGAGGTCTCAAGCTGGGCCAGTCATTGGGCCCTCAATTTCTGCTCCATCTTACTTTTTGTTCACTTAACTGTATTCTCAAAACAAATGGGCAGTTAAGATTTTTTAAAAAATATCCTGAGCATCTAAGGTTTTCTGGACTAAGCAATGTTGAACAAAATGACTTGCTCCTTTTTTTAGCAATGAGAGTCTATGAACATAGGTACATCCTTGAGTTGGGGGCAGGGACAACTGTCACTTGCAATTTTAGATTTTGTTTGTGTGAAATAGGGCAGTAATGCTGTCAGAAATCTTGGCTGATGCTGTGTTTAAAAGAATTCTTTGCAGAACCTCGGTGTACCCAAACTTTGGGGTTTTGTAACATGCAAGTCAAAGTGCACCTACTTAAAAGTCAGATTTCAATCTTTTGTTCTCGCAATAAAACTTCCCAGACTGTTTCAATATATGCCCATAATAAAAAGCAAGCACTCCTCTCTGGAGATAACTCAGGCAAGGAAATTCCATTTTTATGAGAAAGCAGAGTTTCCCTTGAGAGAGCCGATTGGCTTGGAATCTAAAACCAGTTCGTGGTGGAATAGTAGCAGCTTCTCACAATTGCCCTGTAAAAATCTGGTACTGAAATCAATAAAATTTGTTAATAATTTGTATAAGATGTAATGTGATGGCTTTAGGGCAATTTACTTTTGTTACAACATTCTCTCACCAGTGGCGAACTTTAAAATTTCTGTAGTACCAGGAAGAATAAAATGTACTGTTTTTCACACAGGACAAAAGAAGTTACTGTTGAGCGAGCTGTCAAATTTACTACAGAATGCAAGCAGCAGACCAAAGCTCAGAATTCAGTTCCTTTGAGCTGAATCCTGCACTTTCACCACAGCCCTCTGATTCTCTTTTATGGGCACTGCACTAAAGACACCTCATCTACTTTGTTGAGAGATTACTTTGCGTGATTAAAAAAAAATATGTACACTGTTTTAGAAGCACTGAAAGTGCCCTTCAAAGTAACAAGATTATTCTCTTGAAAGACTGGCTTATCTATGCCACTGATTCTGGTCCCTCTTCCATCACTAATGGTTAATAGGTAAAGTGTTGGCCATTAAAGTGTCTGCAAAATGTAAACTTGGTCTTCCTTCTCAGTTTTGAGGTGTGAGCTTTTATCTACTATCTAAATTGTTTCTGTCAGCAAATACTTAGCTCTCTCATAAGTCTCTCTGGGTGAGGAAATACCTTAAATGCTGAAATGAGCAAAACCCATCATTCAAAAATTCAAGAAACTAATAGAGACATATATTAACTTAAAAAAGAAATATCTTTATCCACAAGGCCATAGTCCTGTTAGTAGTTGAAGGGATGGTTTAAAGGATATTAGAATTTTGTCATTTAAGACACATTGGATATTGCTGTTGGGATAATAACTCCTACTATGATATGATCTGTGAGAATAGTAAAGAATCATCACAAAATTAGCTTAAAAACTGTTGCTAAATGAATTGTGAATATTGCTGATTATCAGGAATAGATTTCTGAGTATATGTAGTACCAAAAGTAAAGTATATTTTTATATTTATTTTATTTATTCATGTGTGTATATGTGTGTGTGTGTGTATACATGTGTGTTCATGTCTTGTATACAGTTTCAAGCAGCATAAGAAGTCATTTTACCTTGAAATCTGTGATGCTAGAACATAGAATGTTTTCAGCACAGACGACGGTTGAGTCATTTTGTGAATGCAGCACGTTCAAGATAGCACTGAGAACAACAGGGGTCCAGTGTTGCTTTCCACCGGAATCATTACTTCTGAGTGTAACTGCTGATTATTAAGGAGAGGGTACTAACTATATTTGTCTCCTGACATACAAACTATCCATCTTCTACAGTTCTAGTTAGATTGGAAACATTCAGCACGGAGTAGCCATAAGCTGACCCTGTTAGCAGCGGACTCAGAATGACAGGACAGTGGCTCTTCTGGCTGCTGTCAGGCTTCCCGGACTCCTGCTCATAAAGAGAATGCCAAGAACTGGCATCAACTGAAAGACTGATTCGTCTGAGTTTTATTATATTTTAATCTATTCTTATTATTCAAAATTAAGTTTAAATATATTTTGATTATATAATAACCCTCCCCCCAAGTCTTTCCAAATCCTGTCCCTGTCCCTAGCCACACACACACACACACACACACACACATACACACACACACACACACACACACAAACCTAGTGCCTAATACAACAACACCCTCTATGCCCTCCAAAAAAAAATACCCCTGAGAACACAAAAGACCAGGCTGCAAAACAGAACCAGAAACAAAACCCACCAGGCTGTAAGTAAATAAAAATACATTTAAAAGAAAAAACTGTTGAGTTCATTGCATGTTGGCCTACAACCGCTAAACATGAGGCCTGTTCTGCAGCAGTTGATTTACGTACCCAGTGTCACTCTATTGGAGATGACTGACTTCCCTTCTCTTAGTAAATATAAGTGACAGGTCTATTGCTACCTTTTACCTAGTAGTTAGGCTTTTATTGATTAATTGATTATTGATTGATTCATCCATTCATTCATTTTAATCAATATAGCAAAATAAAATGTAAGATTAAAAAAAAAAGAAGAATGTAGTAATAAAATGACTTGTAATGACTGTGCCTTGTTCAGTTGTCACAACGGACACTTCCTCCTGCAACAGATGGCAACAAATCACGCAGACCTTGAGCCAGATATTACATACAGAGTGAGAGCCCTTGGGACACTCAGCCCTAAATGGGATGTCTCCATCAAATCCCTCCCCTCAGAGGTAAGCGATCTCTGTGGAATACAAAGTGGAAAGAGCGCAAGAGCCCAACAAAAGGTGGACACCATGAAAATAAGCCTCTTTCAGTGAGCTGAGCAAAGCTTATATGAACTCAGAGACTGAAGCGGCATGCACCAGGTCCTCTGTGTATGTGTTATGGCTTCCAGCTTAGTGCTTTTATGGAATTCCTGACTGAGATAAAGAGTGGGTCTCTGATTTTTTGTGCCTTCTCTTGGGCCTTTTCTCTTCTGTTAGCTTGTCTTGCCCAATTCCAAATGACTGATTCTTAGTTCACAGACGGAGTTTACATTCTTGCTGGTGCAGTCTTTCTATAGTTTTGCTGAGAAAGATGTAAGGGTTCTCCTAATATTTATGAGTTCAGATCTCAGTCCTGAAGACTGTCTTCATAGCTAAGCAAAAAGTCCCATATGCTACTACACTGGAGACCAGGGTTTCAATACATACTTTAGACGTGATGTAATTATCTAGGCTATTGGAGATGAGACAGAAACAAAAAAACAAAACCCTAAGCCCTAAATGCAAAATTGGATGCCTTAGTATTGTTTGTATTATAGACATTTAGCATGAATGTTGATGCGTATGTTTATTATGAATCAAAACAAACTCTTATAACCTTTAAAAATGCACAGTTTTTTATGACATTTCCCTTGTGCCAAGTACAACAGATGTTTTGAAAATACTTGCTCTTATTAAAGAATTAAGAGATTCTTTCCTTGAGGGATGGCATTTTAATGAGATAATTTTGAAAGAAAATATGTATATAATTTTTATTTGCTGTATTGTTTTTTGTTGGTCTATACTGATTATTTACCATTAGGCTTAGGGTGATTATGGGCATGGTCTCAATAGCTTCCATTGCTTTGGGGGTGAGTAATCTGTTTTGAAAAGAAAAAGCATTTACTCTGTGCTAGTTTCCTTGAGTGGAATAAAATAGAAGGTGGTAACAGGATAGCTAAATCTTTCTCTGTATTTTCCTTCTGTGTACCTTGAGTTCAAGCTACTCGTAATGCATTTCTTTCCATTCGTAAATATCCGCCCCCCTTTCTGAGCAGGATTGCTTTGTATTTATTTATTCTCCTCTTTGTACATTAGCTATTTATGAGGCAGAAACTGTGATATGCACATGGTATTATAATGATGCTTCTTTTGTTCTGGAATGCACTTAATTCTTTTCTCCTTGATTGTTTTCTGTTCAGCATGTAGTCTCTCATGATTAGGGTAAAATCATTAGTTCATCTGTCAGTGGTTTATTGGGGTCTCAAGACAGACATTCCATTTTTTACAATTTACTCCTTTTCCCTTGTACCATTTGGACAATGTGCTTCCTCAATGCAAGTAATCCAATGATAGATTTGCATATTCTATAGGGTTTTAAAGGGAGATTTGGCCCATTGTGCTTAATGGACTCCTCACATCACTCACTGTCTCCTACAGAAATACGTGCATCTGATTTTAGACAATGTAAAGGTTTGTTTACTCAGGTGCTATGATCCTCCGTGTTGTGTTTTTTCTTTCAATTCGGCACTCCCAACATGCTGAACAAACTCGTCTTTGCCATAGTAATTCTGGGTCTCTTGCTTTAACATCTGTTGAGTTCTCAAGAAAGGAGTCTGGGTGGAATTGAGAAATGCTGGTGTTTTCTTATTTGTTTCTTGATTTCTGCCCTCTTATAGCTTGGTTACCACAAATGCTTCTTAAGGCAAATTCATGTGTAAGGTTTCTCTGTGAGCAAAACTAGACATAGGTTTTTCTAAGAGTAACATAAAATAGTATTTTAAAAGGTTATATTTGAGAAAATGGGCAATAATTTTGCTAGAATACTTTATAAATAATAACACATAATATTTGATTCATGCAGTCCATATTAGAATAGTTAGAATTAAGACTAAAAGGAATAAAAACAATTAAAGAAGTGTGATGAAGTTAATAACATTTTTCTTATTGTTTCCATAGTTTTGGACCATGTCCATTCTCATAAATAGAGTATTTCTATTAAAATTGGTGTAAGTACAGGCTTTGTCTCAAGTCAATGTTAGGGCGTTCCAGAATAAGCATTATCCTATTGAGAATATTCCACTCAGTAGATGTGTACATTCTTGAACATTGGCATTGGTAAGGGATGTAAATCTGCAGAAAGTAGATGGACCTCGAATATGTGAGTTGAGTTAGTGGCTCTTGCTTTATGTACAAAGCTCTGCATATTCAAGGGAAGGAACAGGTTATGACCCAGGACCACTAAGTCTCCATTTTCTTACTTAAAAAATGTGAGGGTTCTGATAATTTTGTACCCAAATCTATCATTATAGCTATTTATCAATATAAGAAGCTAGAACATATTTTAAACAGTGTGTTAGTTTAGTGCTGTAGTTCAGAATATGTAGATTCATGGCATACTAGGTCCTACTTGTATTTCTCCACTGGACCTAACAAATATTAAGGGGAGTCATGATGTTATGGATGTCTACCAAACATTTTTTGGTAACTTGATGATGTGGTCTTGATATTGTATCTTGAATTTTTCCCAAGATATGTATTATTTTATTAATTTGTTCTTGTTACATCTCAATGGTTATCCCATCCCTTGTCTCCTCCCATTCTTCCTTCCCTCCCATTTTCCCCTTATTCCCCTCCCCTATGACAGTTCCTGAAGGGAATTTTCTCCCCCTGTATATGCTCATAGGGTATCAAGTCTCTTCTTGGTAACCTGCTGTCCTTCCTCTGAGTGCCACCAGGTCTCCCCCTCCAGGGAAAGTGGTCAAATATGAGGCACCAGAGTACGTGAGAAAGTCATATCCAACTCTCAGGAAAATGCAAACAGCCAGATGAAATAAATCAAAAAATCTGTTCAAGAAATGAAGATGAAAATGGATTCAATGATAAACACACAGGCAGAAGAAAAACAAGAACGTGAGACCTCAGAGAATAAGGCGAGTGACACAGAGGTGAGCTTTTCTAACAGAATCCAAGATATGGAAGAACGAATCTCAGGGCTAGAAGATACAATCACAGATCTTGAAGCAACCATTAAAGAAAATGCCAAATCTGGAAAACTCCTGACACAAAACATCCAAGAAATTAAAGACACCATGAAAAGAAGAAATCTGAGGATAATAGGCATTGAAGAAAGAGAAGATATCAGACTCCAAGGCCCAGAAACTATTCTCAACAAAATCATAGAAGAAAATTTCCCCAATCTAAAGAAAGAGATGCCTATAAACATACAAGAGGCATACAGAACACCAAATAGAATTGACCAGAAAAGAAAAACTGCCCGTCACATAATAATCAAAGCACAAAACATACAGAACAAGGAAAAAATATTAAAAGCTGCAAGGGAAAAGGGCCAAATAACATTTAATGGCAAACCTATTAGAATTACTCCCGACTTCTCAGCACAGACCATAAAAGCCAGAAGGGCCTGGACAGAGATCCTGCAAACCCTAAGAGACCACAGATGCCAGGCCAGACTACTTTACCCAGCAAAACTATCAATAACCATTGATGGAGAAAACAAAATATTCCATGACAAAAACAAATTCAAACAGTACCTATCCACAAATGTATCTTGAATTTTTATGTGTTAGAAACATTTTGAATTTAGTAATGTGTTTTTTCTTAAGTGTTATACATGTCAAACTTAGTTGCTTAAGACTAAATATGTTACTTTGTTTCCTAATGTGCTATCCTGAAATGTCTTCCACTGAGCACATTTTCTTGAAATTTATTGGAGTAAGTTACTTTACTGCTGAGTTCAGTCAAAATATTGAACAAATATGCTCATAGTTCTTGGTCAGATATAGCCCGAGAGAAGTGCAGATTACAAAAACACCATCTAATTTCTCATATACCAGCAATTTTTAAAGGTGTATATCTTTGTACATTTTCTTCTTGTCTATAATCAGTTATTGTTTTTACTTCCTAACATTTTTCATCATTTTAAATCATCTGTACTGTCATTATATTAACCCTGTGTTAATTTCATTTCACAAAAATTTCATATTATTTTTATAAGTTTGTTATTAAAAATATTTCTAAAACACAAGACCATGTGGTACTTCACTCTTACGACAGCAAAAGTTATAAGACTTACGTCACTTCAGATGGGAATATAATTTGAAGTACTGCCTACATCAAATTGACCTGTATGTATTGTCTTTTTTCAAAGGCAATTGTCTTGAGGGCCCATGGTATTTTGAGCAGTACCACCCCTTGGGCAGTTGACTCTGGATTGTACAAGGGAACTAGTTAAACACAAGCCTGAGAGATCAGTCTAGCAAATAAGATCCTTCCATGGTGTCTGCTTCAAGGTCCTTCCTGAATTTTTCCTTGACTTCCCTAACTGATGGAATGTAATTGGTAAGATGAGATAAATTCTTCCTTACCACAAATTGCTTTTAATCAGAATATTATATCACAGCATCAGTCAGTACAGTTGCATAGTCTCTATGTTACATATTTTATTTTATTATAATCTACTAATATTAATGAGCTTGTGTTTAGTCCCTTATGGCATATCACCCACCCGCCTCTTTCTCAACACAAGTACCTAGTCCTTAAGAAATAGAAGTGTAGAAAAAGTAATGAAGCTCAATTCACTATGAGAGAAATAAGCCTCTGTGAACATCTGACATTTCATCTTATTTGCTGTTCTCTAAGTTATTATTTTCTTCACAGTGTTATTATTATATTTCTTTTATACTATTTCTCATATTTATTCTTCCTACCTTCTATTTCTCACCAAAATTAAGAGTCTTCTAATTTTATCTATTACATATGCTTAGCACACACACACACACACACACACACACACACACTGATTAGGCTACTGCTTTCGATTGATTTTATTTGAAGTACTCAAACATACAAGCTTTCAGCATTTGATAGTACGTCAACACACACACACACACACACAAACACACAAAATGTATATGTATACATGTGTATAACACACATATAATATCTGGATACAAACAAATACTTTATTTTTACTACTCAAGGAGATAAATTTTTGTTAATTTGCAGTTGTTAGAGTTGAGCAACTATTCATTTCTTTCTTTTTTTTTTTCCACTCTAAGTTTGACTTTGTTGCTTCTGTTCCATTTGTCAATCTTGTAATACATTTCTCTGGATAAAACACATTGGTTTAAGATAAATCCTGAAATAATCAAGGAAGGCAAAAACTTCACAAACAATTTCAGAGATTTCACCCAGATTCTTGTGCATGTACCGAAGAGACTGAAGCTCTTCATCGGTCACGAGGGAAGGGCAGGAAGTTTGCATCTCCAAATGCCCTCAGCTTGAAAAGTAAGGAATTTTAACAATCAGAAATTAATGTATTACAAACATAATTTTACCATCACAGGCCAAAATAATTCACCTTGGGTAGTATCTCCAACTGCTTGAGTAGAAATTCCAAGGGTTTATTAAAACACATACAACTTTCTAGAAACCCAGCTGCTTTGGTGAGGTGAAGGAATAACTCATGGTATGTGAATATCCCTTAGGTAGATGGCAAGTTTTGTTTATCTGAATTCTATAACCTGCGGTTTGGTTTGTCTATTCAGTTTGAACATTTAATTCCAAGTGGATAAATTGCAAATTTTGCTGTGAATAATTAGTTCCTAGTAGTTCAAAATACATTCAAGTTCCCTTTTACTCTTTAATCAATGAGTTATTAAAACTGTTAGTTTTCAAATACTTGGATCTATTCTGGATGTTTTTAAAGTAACTTGTACTTTTAAAGCTTTGAATCATTATAACTTCATTGAGATTTATTTAATGGCTTTGAATTACCAACATGCAATGTGTTATTTGTCCAGACTATAACAAAATGGCATGCAAACACTTAGCAAGTCATACCTATTTTTCAATAAGTTTTTCAACTATAAAGGAGAATTATGAATACTAAAATATATATACTCAGATTACATAGAAGAATATTAAACTTTAGCCAAGGTAGGAAACATGTTACAATTGAGAAAGAAGCCTCATTTTGTTGTCAATTACTACAAAGTAAGGTACATCATGAAGTTTTTTTTTTTTCAAGCTTGGTTATTAGCACAGCTTCTCTTTCACTACATGTAATAAAACATTTTGGAATTGGTAGAGTGATGTCATAGAATCAGAGGACATTGAAAGAACTTGACAATAAGAAGCTTTTATTAAATCAGGGACAATTGAATAAAAATATTATCTTCAAAGTCTCACACAGCCATTTTAAGACTTCATATTAATTTAAAGTTCATGTAGATAAAACTCTTAATTACATCCTGTTGCATTGGAGCAACTAAAGCTTCCTTAATGAATACTGGTCGTCATAATCTAAATGAGATGCAGCTTTATAAAACCAATGAAAGTTTGCATTTTAGGAAAGTTCGCACCTCATTTCTGCAGTGCACACCAATCCACAGTAGGAGAAGTCAACATGTGGCTCGTACCTCCGTAACCAAGACTGCACAGGCAAAAAGCAACGTGGTCTCTAGATAAAAGTGTTATTATTTTGTTTTATTGAGCACTTGTCTCCCAGGAACTAAAATGATTTACCAGAATTACATTATTTGTTCACGTAATAGTCCCATGAAGCAATGAGATCACAACTGATGTTGTTATTGGTTTTAAACAGAATTCTCTAGGTATTGTCTGGGAAATTTGATTAGATGGATGCCTAATCTCAGGGATGTTCCCTATCAAACCTGGAAAGCATCATTAACGCTCAAAACACAGTTTTATAACTACTAATGTTTCAGAAAATAACCAGCTGAAGGAGATAGCTGCATCTATTCATGCTTTTTGTTAAAGTACCTTATTATGAGCTGAAACATCTTAATGGATTTTCGATTAAATGCAATGAATATAATACAGAAATGCGCCATAAGAACACGGTTTCTTTTCAGAGGTATTTGTAAGCTAAACTTTACAAAAATATTATCCAGGGCTTCTTACATGCACACATATGTTTTCTCACATACACGTATGTTTATAACTCTGCATTTACATGTATAAATTATAAAAATATATAACACCCAAGTAAATGTAATACCATGGCGAAATTTTTCTTTTCTTTGTTAAATAGACTTCTGGTTCAGGTAGTTTTTGGACCTTACAAAGTCACAGACTCAATGGTGCTTTTAATTAAGTTAGTGTATCCTTTCTCAGGAAAAGGAAAAAAAATATACAACCAACCATGTGGGTCTAAAAAAAGAATCAAAAGCTCAAGAGTACTAGCCATGATTCCCAAGGCTTCTGGCTTCTATGTTCAGTTTGCTGCTACTTATTAAGTTCAATAGTGATTATGTTTCTGTGATAAGGCCACATAGAGCCAGTCTTAGTCACCATGCTGTATTTTCCCATTGTATCATTTCCTGTTGTGTATTGATGCTGCCTATGATTTATGTTTGGGAAGAATATGCTGCGTTTAAGCAGAATCCCTACCAGCTGGTAGCACCGACGATGCCATTGACATGGAATGTAATTGAACCATCATGCCTTAGCTTAACAGTTTTAATTAAGTAAAAAGTATAAGAATGAACTTTCAAATATTTCAGTTGAGTTAGAAGCAAACGAAACTTTTTGTTTGATAAGATACATTATATAAGCTTCAGTGGCTATTCTAAAATAAGAGTTGCTTTATTCTTTTTTTTTTTTTTTCTTCAGACAAAAATAAGAGACGTTATACAATCTGGTGCTAGGTATAATATGAAGTGATGTAGAGGACTATGTCCGTAAAGGGAAGGAAAGATCTGTTTCAGATCGCTTCAGCGGAACCCAGCGGGTGGTGATGCAAGGCCGTATAGGAAGATCTGAAGTGTGAGCTTAGTATCCAACCGTGGTTGATCACATTTATGACTCCTGGTTTGGTTTCACTAGCAAGACATCACATGGACAAGCACCCGTGAAGTAACAGTTTAACGTTCTTTATAGACATTGGTACATAAGATGTGTTAAAAAAATGTTTAAGGAATGTTAAAGATAGCTGAGCTTAAGATGGATATCAGGTAAAAGGATGATAAGCAGAATGGTGTGGAAGCACTCCTGTAGTCTGATATGTCATCACTCTGCCTCAGGGGCTAGAGGCAGGAGTAGGGTATCGGTCAAACTTAAGTGACACATTTAGGTGCAGAAAATAAAAATATATATTTGTAAATAGATGGATCTGAAGATAACATCAATCTAGGAAGTCAATTCATAGGTAGCGTGAATTCAAAGTGTAACGTTTCTCATTTCTGTATATTTGTACCTACTTTTCTTTGTCTACACAGAGTGACACAACTAACGGTAGCCCGAGAAGTACCCTATGCCTTTCTTAAACATCTCCATTTCTCTGTCAGTGGGAGAATTTGTATGCTCTGTAAAAAACAATCATGATCACTATGTGAATTAAAATAAATTTATTCATAATTTTTGAAAAAAAAAGCTTAAAAATTTAAATATCATCTTAGTTTACCTGCCATATTTGCTCTCATGTGCATCTTAAAATGGTATTTCAGAAAACTGTGATAGCTTTTCTCATTCAATAAAAGTTGGGATTAGAAAAATATTTGAAAGACTATTGTCTGGGACTGGATAAAACTCCAGAATTATCTACTAAGACATAAGCTTAGGTGCAGATTGATAGACAACCCAAATCTCCCTCCTTTGAAGGAGTCTGATTTAATTTAATAATAAACACAGAGCGAACCATCCTGACTTTGTCTTCATGTTTATTGAAAGCCTTGGAATGATCACAGTTCAGAATTTAAAAATATATGAGGAAGCTAATGACAACTTTAATGTATAAAACAACATGTTTTAAATTTCAAATTGCATTATGAGAGTTTTGTTTGGTGTTTTGGCTTTTTTTGTTGCGTCATCCTAAGGAAGCACCCTCATTCAGAGCTCTCCAATGAGCATACAAGATAAATAAGTGTTTAAGAAAACAGAAATTGTATTTACATATTTAAAGTTTTTTTATTTGTGATTTCTTTTTTGCTACAGCTTAAAACCATTTTTCAGAAAGAAGATATTCATTATCCAGTCATACTTTTATACTTCAAATATTATGTGCAGTTTGATTCTTTATAGAGTAAACAGAAAAGGTAAATCTGATTATTTTTTAAAGTATGTATGTGATAATAATATTTGAAGAAGTGTTAATTAATTTGAGAGGGAGTTGGAGAGACATGGGAGAAGTTAGAAGGGAATAGACAGAGTGAAGTGATAAAAATACATTCCAAATGCACGAAACTTTCAATATTTAAATTAGAAAAAGAAAAAAAATGAATTTAGCATGCATTGAAATTTTTTTTGAAATGTGTATATTAATATACTCCCAACTTTCTAGTGGCACTTTCACCAGAGATTGTTCAAAAAGTGTATTATTACCAAAACAGCTGCTCAATGGTTAATAATTCTTGGCTGCATTTGAAGAGGATCCAGGTTTCATATTCAGTATCCACCCCACATGCCAACTTACAATCACCTGCAACGCTAGACTCAGGGCATCCAACACTCTCTTTTGACTTCTACAGACATCGGGTAAACATGTGGAACACACATGCATATAGGCAGAATGCTTATACACACAAAGTAACAAGATAAGTAAACAAACATATTACTACAGCACACGTTTTCTTTGCCCACTTTGTAACATGTATGTCAATGAATTTACTAGGTTTGCGCTCTTAGGCATCGCCCACATGCCTTAGATTGACTACATTTCAAACCATGTCCATTATCTCTTCTCTAAATCTGTTATTACATTTTTAATTCAATTGCTTAGTGATACAGGAGTTTGCGTTGGGAGATCAAGCACCGTTGTCACTTACAATGTCTTTCCATTTTGCTACATCTAATTCAAATTCAAGGGTAAAAATAAATTCAACAACTATAGAGCTGAATACACCTCTCAGTGTACCTTTGGGCTAATATATCTGAATGTGTACAGGGCATTTATGTGCTTCCTTTAAAGAAATTTAGTTTTGATACAGGGTAAGCAAATCTTCCTCTCAGCTTTAGTCAACATTCATTTAAGCATTAGTCAAAATCATTGGTACCTGGATAATCTGCAAGGAAGCCAACAGAACAGATAAATAGGGAATTTCCTGTAATGCCTGTCTCCAGTGTTTTATTTGCCCCCTCAGGTCCATTTTATCACACCAATGTGGAATTATTTACCACTTATTTATTAGTTTTCTAGTTCTATATCATTTCATTCAGTGGAATATTTTAATTTTATATAGTTCTTTATATTATTTAAATTTATATGTTTCTTAATTAAAGAACTTAATGTAATATATTTTTATTCTTATACCTTAGAGGTTTTATATAGTCTGCTATCCACTCCTAGAATTCTCCTCTGAATGCTCTTACAAAGCGTAATTTATATTAACTAGCTTCAACACAGCTCTTTCTGTTTCCCATTCAATGAATTCTCTTAGAAGGTATCTTCAAAAACTACATTTGAGGAACAAGACCAGTTCTTTAAGTATGTGACACCTGATACAAATGGTAATTTACAAAAATTAGAGGTATCTCCATGTCTTTCAGTGCTGTTTTTGAAGATGTTGCTATTGGATGATTGTGTGTGTCATTACATGGCAGCTTGTGCCCATCTGCAACGCTAGTCCCAGAGGTTCCCACACTCTCATCTGGCCTCTGCACACACTGGACAAACAGGTGGGACACACACATGCATATAGACAGGGTGCTTATACGTATAAAATCACAAAGAGCAGGTAGGTGTGAGTTGCAGACTCTTGGATTCATTCCTTTGCATTTACTCTGGATATTACCTTCCCAGTAAGTGTTAACTGTAAATACTATTTTAAGCTTCCTAATTATTCTTATTCCAAAACCTAGCCTGTAAACTGAAAAATTGGAAATTTCTCTTAAGATACCCAATTGGTATATCTTTTATATCTTGTATAATATTTTATATAAAAACCTTTCAAAAGTCCTTACCCAAGTTATTTAGCTAAGCTAAAAAAAAAAAAAACCCATGGGCACGGTTTCCTCTCCTTCCTAGAAATTCTTTTAAATTCAATCATTTCACCCATGGAGAATCAGTTACTTTGATGATCCTTCATGCTTGCTATGACTTTGAGAACACTTGAGAGCTCATTCTTAAATCAACTGTAGCAATTTGAGATGGAGGGCTGATTAGCTTCCTCAAACAGTGGCGAGGCCAGTTTCCCACTTACTGTTATTAATCTTGAAATGTGAATGCTATGGCAGTTGTGAGGCTGACTGAAAGCATATCATGAAATATGTGGATATGATTATCTGAGACTTAAGATTCAGTCAATATTGACGTAGTCTGCAAGTGGCAGCATTCCTAATGCAACCAGAGAGAGAATTACCTGAATATGGCTTCATTCCTTATCCACTTGCATTCAGCTTAAAATTGTACTTTGCATATAGAAAGCATCTCTTCTCATAGCGTGCATTTGTTTCATGAGTACATCCTATATTGCTGGTGTTTCTACAAAAGCATTTTCATATCGTTTTCTGTATGATATCAGTGAGACACACTTTGTATTCTCATGTGATAAACACACACAAGACAACTAATTATGTTTCTTGTACTCAGTTTGGGTACTTCAGTGTTTGTATGAAAAGGATGAGTCAACAATGCTTTATGGAGCTGTGTCAGTTCTTTTGGCTCCTTTCCACTTACCTAGGTGTTCTAGCTTGTTAGTTTTCCTTTTTAAAACTTGGCCCAAAGTCCAAAGCATAGTATTCTATTGAATAGTTCAAGACCAAACTACTGGTTTTATTATTACTGTTCTTGTTGAGCATACATTTGTGTTACTACATTGTAAGTTACACAAACCTTTACATGGTACATTTGACTTGCTGAGCTTAGGCAGGGCAGAATTATTACATTTTTTTTTTCAGATACACTCTACCACTAATTCGGGTTTCTCTTATGCTATAACCTTTCTTTTAGAATAATATTAAATTTTTTTCTTTTGTCATTTTAAATTAATCAAATAACATGTCCAAATTTGTTTCAGTATGTATGTCATTATGTTGTTGGTTATCGAACTATGAAAATCAGGAACAGGAAGAGCAAAACTGTCAATTCTTGGTTAAAAATAGCAGACGATGTAAGCTAATTTATCCCACTAAAACTACAGCATTTGATTAATACTGAAGTCATGGTGTTTTATTTGTTCAAGAAAAGAGAAAAAAGTATAGACTGACCATCTTCTCTCAGAAAAGCATGGGTGCAATTTTCCTGGTCCATTTCTGGGTTGGAAGGCAACTCTTGAACCCATCCTTGCTGTTGCATTACACACTGTGCACTCTCTTCATGTACTTAAATTATGAGGACACGGGTTAAGGTTTCTGAGTTTAGTTAACAAGGAGCATGCTTGCAAATGCTGTGGCAGCCATCATGACAGAACGCTCTGTTTGAACACCGCAGTAACTTCACCACTGTGCCTCACAGAATAGCTGGCACCTCTTCTTACAGTCTGTGTTAGTTCTCAACAACCGTTCCGGATTCTACTCTTCTGGGATACATTTGAAATACGTTGTGTTGTTAGAAATTCAGAAACTAACATAAGGGCTTTATAGACACTCTCCCTGGACAGCACAATGTCTCCATGCTCATCACCACGCCTGAAAACTGTGGCTTAATATCAGGATCCCACATGCTGTTGGATAAGAACTAAGTGCCACAATTGTCCCTATAACACATACGTGCGCGTGCACACACACACACACACACACACACACACACACACACACACACACGCACACACACACACACACTAAAAGCTGCTTCTGTGTCCTCCCTCTATAAGTACTTCTTAAAATAAACACTGAGGGCTTCATTGGCTCTCATCTCAGACATCTAAGTCTAAGTCACTGTGCCATTACGTCATCGTAACAAATAAATAATTACTGCAATTAAGGGGTAAAAGTGAACCTATGTTATCACAAAGGACTAAGTACTGTGTAACTTTGTAATCATAACCTCAACATGAGTCCCATGTTTACTTAGATTTCCAATTAGTTTGGGATGCAGAAAATTACTTTGCACTAAAGTTTTTAGAAGCCCTGGACAAAGTTCGTATCTCTATAATGTAGGCTTTGAACTTTTTCAAACCTACTTTATATGGGGTTCTTTAATGCTTATGCCTCCCTTCCAACCCACCTACTGTAGATAGGGGAGAAGAGAGGCTAACGGGAACAGCGGATGTAGACGTTTTTAGACTTAGTTCTTTGGAGCAATTCCACTCTTCATAGTCAAGATTTCAGCAGACATCTTAAACAGCAAAGCCTCAATTCAGCAAAGGTGACTGCAACTGTGGCAGTCAGAACCCAGAGAAGCAGCCAGAACCTCAAAGAGTTCCCTGGAGCTCTTCTCTTGTTCTCTCTAGGAGCCTCTCAAAGCAGAGTGATGAACAGCCAAGACCAAAAAGCCAAAAAAAAAAAAATCCCAGCCTCTTTTTTTGGGGTATATGTATGTACCCCTTCTAGTGGACAAACATCACCTGTTCTCTCACAAGTCTGTTTCCAGTGGGAAAACACCACGCACCCTCACACAAGTCTGTTTTACACCTCACACTTGAGATCAAAACAAAACATGTTTACATCCACTAACTATAATGAGACACATTTCGAAATAAAGTAATGCACAGAAACTACAATTCGATATCTTATAATTAACAATAAAATTTGATTGTATGAAACTTTCAAAGTATTTAAAAACTATTGTGTTAGCTAAGAGTTCCAAGTCAGTTTTCTTAGAGTGTATTCATTTTTTAGGGTCTGATTTTTTATTCCACAGTATTGCTGAGAAAGTTTTCATATCTGCACAGCCTCCAGGGTACTTTAGATTGGATCAATGTGTACTTATTCTTTTCTGATTTTTCATCTTTTTAGTTAATTTCTAGGTTCTCATTTTATAGGAAACTCAGAAACGACCACCGCTTTTAAGCTCAGGTTTACTGACAACTTTCTACAGTGTATTTCCTTAGACTGCTTGCTTTTCAGTTAACTCCATTCTTATTTGTGAACATAGGGCTCTATCTTCTCCTGTGATATATCATGTCCCCAAGAGCCTGACTGTTCACTGCTTCTTCCCTGCCCTTAAGAGTTGAACAACATCTCACTGTTCATCTGCCAGCAGCTCAAACTGTTTGGAAAGAAGACGCAGGCATATTTCACCCCAGGGTCTCCCATCCCTTCTCTTGCCCTCTTGGAGATATCTGATGTTTTTCTCCCCCTCATTTCCTCTAAAGATTCCACTCTCTCAGTGACCTATGCTGTGTGCTCATGTCTTTGCTCTGTTCTGCTTCTCTGCTGGTCTCTCCTCCCAGGGTAAGAAAACTTGGTCTTTGTCTGGATGTTGGAACTTTTGAATAGAAAGCTGTTCGTGCCGTAATGCAAATCTGTCATTCATGCCGTAATTTATTTGTACCCTCCTGAGATCTAGGCCTTTGGATTTCAGAAGTCAAGAATTGATGTTTCTATTTTATCTTTTTTTTTCTGATGTGTCAACACTTTCATGAGTGAACAACAAAAAGAATGCCATAGGGACTGCTCAGAAAAAAAAATAACAACACACATCGGTTAATCTATAAAAATATTCTTTCCATCTACAGATATGTTTAGAATATACACATACAGTGTATGAATATACTGTTGAAATACCTGGATATAGTGTACCAATTTTACTGAAGACATGAAATAACATATATTCTTATTGAGTTCTTAAGGCTCCTCTTATGATTATGTTCTATGTAAAAAAGATGATGACAACACCACTGTTGAGTTTCTTCACAGTCTGTAATAATTTGATCATATGATCAAAATATGTTTCTTTTTATTTTATGTGTAATCATGCTATGTATATATATTGATGTGCATATTTGTGTGTGTGTATGTGTGTATGTGTGCGTGTGTGTTTGTGCGTGCATGTGAATAGCATAACATGCATTTGAAGGCCAGAGGTTGATATCAGAGGCCTACTTCAGTCATTATAAACCTTTTTTAACATATGTTTTCAACTGGAACTTGATAAATGCCTTGACTAGATATACAGATATAAACACTAGTAGTTGCCCTGATGCAATCTCTCCAGCTCTGGGATAGGAAGTACATCCCATTGCACTCATCATTTTTTTTTCTGGTCAGAATTTTTTTAATGATTTTTCTGGTATATATTAATTATATATAGCTATCGTTTTCACTGTTATATTTTCTTTTTTTAAATTTTTTTATTAATTTATTCTTGTTACATCTCAATGGTTATCCCATCCCTTGTATCCTCCCATTCTTTTCTCCCTCCCATTTTCCCCTTATTCCCCTCCCCTATGACTGTTCCTGAGGAGGATTTCTTCCCCCTGTATATTTTTAATATGAGTTCTGTGAGAGATTGAAATAATTTCCTCTCTAACACGGAAAACCATTTAACAAACAGAACCCTCTCCTTACTCAGCTCACACTTTACTATAGCTTTTGAAGAAGATAGCACATTTCCAACGTTCAAGTAAGTGACTCTTGTTCTTTTCCCTTTTAAGTCCTATATATGTTCTCTCCCCTTGTAAGATGTGGGAGCAATTAGAATACAGAGGCATTTCATGACTCACCTCTGCTTATCACTAGTCACTGGCATCACCCATAGGAAGTATGTTGTCTACTGCACCACTGAAAGTGAGTTCATAGCCACCTAATTATGCCTCTGCGTTAAAATAAAACTTCCTAGGACAATCCTTTCTCTCCAGCAGCTGCTATAGTGAATAAAGCATGACTTATTATGAGTCCCAGTAAGGACTCATCATCTTTCCCAAAGGTCCAGTGCTCAATGAGAAGAGAAATTAGTGCTTTTAGCCAGGTATAGAGAATTTTAAGACATATGACCACTTGCTTCCATTTATTACTGTCTCTCACTTTCCCATGACACATATGTAATGCCAAAAGTTTAAATCATAAAGAATATATTCTTGAGCTGAATGATCAGAGCTTATGTTTCTCCATCTGAAACATCAAAAAACACACCCTTTCCTATTTTACATCCTAGTATTTAATACACATTCATTCTGTAAGATTAATAGCTTTCCAAAGTGGCTAAAATTTCCATTGTGTAATATAAACAAGAAAATTATGTATGTACAAAACTTTATTAAAGTTTATTTTATTGATAAAGATGGAGTTGTTGAACCAATAGAAATTAGACATTTTAAGCATCTAATAAGTAAGTCTTAGGAATACGGCATCAGTGAGAAATAAATACATCTCTACAACCAAAATTAGCACTGGAAAACTGAAATATGAGCAATTGCACATTCTTGTAATCCTAGCATTTGACAGGTAGGAGCAGGAATATTAGAAGTTCAAGGTCCATGATGATAGAATGAATTGGAGAGCAGCGTTGGCTGTTTAAAAAGCATTCTCAAGAGTTAAAAAAAAAACCTTGAAATCAGGAAAGATAAAAATTAATTGTTAAAAAATTATATTCATTTCAGTGTGATGTGAATATGAAGTCGTATAGTGCTGGGAGAGATTGTCATCACGTAGAACATGCATTGAAAAGGAACCGATGGGTGGGCCTTTTCAGTGTCAGGTCAAAGAGGAGTGACAGCCATTGCTGCTGCTGAGAGCATTATTCCTGTGGATAAGGGTTGGTGGTATTACTTCACTCTAGGGCTGTGTGTCACCACTAGTAACCTCTGCTTTCCTCACCTGAGGTGAACTTTCAGTGTGATCAACTGTGGCCTGACTAGTATGGCCTTGTGGTACATTATCTGCATTTACTCTTAATTTCTTGACTGATGCTTTTGAAACTTCAAAAATGATGTAATATTACTAGTCCATTGCTAGGCCACTCTGTGTCTTACTCATTAGCATCCTTTGTTTTTACTGGTGAGATAATGCTATGTAAACTGCATTATGTCCTGCTTGTTCTGACTGTGCACATTACAATCCCAAAGGAAACTCTCTTGGCTTCACACATGCATCCAAGGAGTCTACAATGAGACAAAACCACACTGTCAATTCCAGGAAAATGCTTTTAACCTAAGGAATTTCACTTACATTTTACAAATAATAAAGGGAAATGGTTTATTCGACTAAAGTAGCAGTTTTATTTAGATAAAGTATATTTTGACTTTTGGTTAAAATTGTGTATATAAGTGGGAGATCTTTAGGAGAAAACAACAGTATTTTCTATATTTTTATTTTTATCTCATATAATTAAAAACATGCTGCAGTGGAATTCAGGCACTTTACTTTTCTTTTTTTTTTCTTTCTTTTTTTTTCTCCTTTATTAATTTATTCTTGTTTCATCTCAATGGTTATCCCATCCCTTGTATCCTCCCATTCTTCCCTCCCTCCCATTTTCCCCTTATTCCCCTCCCCTATGACTGTGCCTGAGGGGGATTACCTCCCCCTGTATATGTTCATACTTTTCAAAGTTTGTTGTCATTTGTTATACGATCAGCTCTCATGGATGTGTTACAGTTTTGTAACATCATGTAGGTTATTTTGAAATTGTTGATGATATAAGACTCATCACAAGAATATCTTCCTTTAAGTCTCTATACTTGTAAAAAGTATGTGTTGGCCATTGTTCTGTAACAACTTGTGTCCAAAGATGAAATATTTTATAACATTATTAGGCAGATAAAATAAAATCAATAAATGTTATGTTTCATTAATTGAAGATCATTATAAGATACATCGAGGCACATACTTCAGTCACTGATATTACAAGCTTATAATACATTAATGACATTTAATTTTAGGTTTTATTGTACTTATATCTGTCTTTTATCAATATATATATATACATATATATATATATATATCATATGCTTCCATTATGGATTTCTGAGGCTAATTAAATAGTAGATGACGATTAAGTATCATTATCAATTCAGTGTTGTGGTGAGTGTACACATGTGTGCAGGTCCATATACATGAGGGGACCAGAGCACGGCGTCAGCTAGCCTACTCTATCATTTCCTCACTTTATTTTCTTGAGACCGGGATTCTCAATGAATGTGGCAGTGCTGTGTTTCAGCCAGCAAGCCACAGTCATCCCTTTGTCACTACGTCGACATTGCATGCAATCACACCCAGGGTTTTTATGTGGAGAGCAGGGTTCTAGTTTAGGTCCTATTATTTAAACACCATGTGCTTTTTACCCACTGATCTGTCATCTTAGCTGTCACTTAGAAGATTTCTATGATTTATAAATAACCTATGTAAAAGAAGTAAAACTATCTACTATCTTTATAATTGATGTCAAACACTGTTTTCCTCAGAAAATACTGTATTTTTTGGACTATAAAACACACTTGACCATAAGACGCATCCAGTTTTTAGGGCAATAAAACAAACAAACAAACAAAAGAACACAGTGAAATCAGCAATTGGACCATAAAGCACAAGCTAATACCCCACCACACACTTTTGGGGGGGGGGCAAAATGAGTCTTATGGTCCAAAAAATAGTGTAGAACTTGTTTATGTGAATTCAAAGCACACACCTTGAGCTCTGGTTTGAATGCTTTATTCTGGGTTATAGAGAGAATGATCAATTCAGCAATCATTTAATGTAATCTTATCACTATGACCTTCCATGTGATAATCTTTAGTCCGAATAAAATCTGACTTAATGTAATTGATTAAGTCAATGCAAAAATCAAGTTAGAATTTTTATCTAGACCACCTCTACTAATTTTCAAAAAAGTGTTAGTAGTCACCACAATCTTTTGATAACATTAAAACATTTTTTCATTTCCATTTCCATTAAACAAAGTATAAGTAGCTATATACTGGATTACATAGTACATTAATTAATTAGTATTTCTGTGGTGATGGAGTGAATATAATTGAAGGAAGATGCCAGTACCTAGCCTGCCACCATCTGTTTCTTTGGCTCCATGTTTGGTTTCTTAACCTTTCCTTTTAAGTCACTTTCTTTCCTAGTCATTTTGGAGTCCACAGATAGGGAGACTGACTGATCCACATCTTTGTGACAGTAATTGAAATTGGCCTCAAGAAATGCCTAGAAAATGCACTACACTAAAACAGGGGCACTTATCCAAGATGGTGAAGAAACATGCTGGAACTTAAATATTCACCTCTGAGAAGCAGGTTACATCTCTCCAGAAATAACAGTGATAACCATTTCTTTGGGACTACCTTACAGACTACAGAAGAAAGAGTGATTGGCCAAAGTATATCCTGAGCAGGGCCACTTAATTATACCTCCCTCTTGCCATGGCTTCCAAATCCATTTTGTCCTCAAACAAAATGTCAGTACCATGTTAGAACCATGAAGATGAACTCAGGGTCTCTGGGCCTGGGCCCCTTTATTTATTGCTCTGCAAAGAATGAATCTTTAAGCAACATGACAGGAGTTTATTCTCTGCTCCTGTTTATGAAAAAAAATCTAATCTTTGATATATAGATTAATTTTCTCTCCCCTCTCTCTTTCTCTCTCTCTCTCTCTCTCTGTGTGTGT
The DNA here is from genome assembly GCF_964271855.1 of Acomys minous. Taxonomy (NCBI): domain Eukaryota; kingdom Metazoa; phylum Chordata; class Mammalia; order Rodentia; family Muridae; genus Acomys; species Acomys minous. The sequence goes on along the minus strand of NC_140497.1, from coordinate 46,286,158 downwards.
GTGTGTTTGTGTATGAGAGAGAGAGAGAGAGAGAGAGAGAGAGAGAGAGAGAAAAGAAGAAGAGGAAGAGAAGAAGAAGAAGAAGAAAAGAAGAGAATACTGAATGTGTGTGGTTTGTGAGCTCGTTCATTTTCACTTATGAGCAGGAGTGGCCAGAGAGGGACACAATGTGTCCTGCTATATCTCTCTTTGCCTCATTTCCTTGAAACTCTCACTCACTGTAGCTGGAGCTCGGTTGGTGGTCAGCAAGCTTCACCAGTCCTCCTGGCTCCACTCCCCACAATGCAGAGGTTATAGGTGTGAATGTGACCATACTTCACTTTTCCCATTGGTACTGGGGATTCAAATTTAGCCCCTCAGGCTTACACAGCCTTACCACTGAGCCATCTCTCCAGTCCTACTTCTTTCATTAATCTCGTTTTCACAGAAGACTCAGTATTGGGGTAAGATGAAATATACTTGGTCACATATTGCTTAATGACAGGTCATGTTCTGAGAAATGTAACATGAAGTGATTGCATCTTATGAGGATAGTTGTTAAGAGAGTAATCATTCAACTAAGATACATAATGATTACATCTAAGGCATGAACTATATGTTATCTTCCATTGACCAAAACATTATAATACCATTCAGGCTTGTATATCTATTTATATTTAAATCAGACCAATATAGACATATGAGTGCCCATGAATTTTAATGGCGTGCAAACTAATAATACACACATATCATAGTGAAAAAGATAATACAGTCTGCAAAGATGGCTGATCTTACTTATCAAAATGTCCAGAAAACTTAAGATGCTTTCATAATGGTAGCTGAAACTTTAAAACTTTACCTTTAAATTGTAAAAACTTTTAGCTATTAGTAAGTAAAGAGTAAAAATAACAATTTTTATTCCTATGTCTACATTGAACAGACAGTCCTCCGTTAGATTGACTTCGTGGGATAATTCCTATGAGAGGACTTGTGATGGTATGGGACATCCTTTTACCTTACATTCTCCCTCCAAATCTATTTCTAAATAATTTTTATAAATTAATTGAAGACTTGATATAATTTAGCATGAGAGAATTGCTCTCAAGACACACTGCTCATGAAGATCGGCAAGCGTTTATCCTACCAAGACATCCCACCCCTCTCTGAATTTTTGCGACCCACTGCTGTCAGGCATTGTTAGTTGTCCTTCTCACCTCTCTGTTCCCAACGTCTAGACTGTAAAATTTGACTCAAAGCTCTCAACCATTACATCACAATAATCATTTCTCAAATAGCAGAACTGAAGTATGGCAGCCATTTCCAATCAACAACCTTTCCAAGTTTCATAAAAACGTTCGGGTTTCTTTTCTTTCTTCACTTAAACCGCAGTGAAAAAGAAAAGCAAGACCAGGGAAAGTATGACTGAGTTTCTTTGTATACTATTACATCCTTTCCACAAAACTCTTTTTAAATGGGACTTTGCAACAAGCCTAACCACCAACCCTCAACAGAATTTAGGGTTTCCTTTGTTCTTTAAAGATAATTGAGATATTTTATTGCCCTCAAAAACACTACTGCTTTTTTGGTGCGTTTGAAAGAATAATACATCCATGATACAAAAGGCATTATTGTTTCATTCAAATAATACTTATTAAGGAAACATTCATTAAAGATCAGAAATTTTCAAGTTACTTTGTATTGCATCCTTAGTTTTCATTATGGCAGTGATGAAGCAGGGCAGGCACATTTCATTCTGATGGCAGAGAGGAGTTAATCATATACTTGAAATGCCAACAAGTTCTGTTTCTAAAATAATTTACTCAGGAATAATTCGACAAAATTTTGTAACTTCTTTTATAACATACTTTCTATTATCAGGTCAATATTTCTTAAAGTTTTGTTACTTCCATTATAACACATACTTTGTATTAACAAGGCCAATATTTATTAAAACAGGTAGTTGACATGACAGTCACAGGAACTGATGTTTTTAGGTCAGACATGCTGAATGTGAAGATGGGAACCAAAGGGAATTCGGGCATTTACATTCTTGATGAGATTTATACTTCCAACTCTCACTGTGCTACTAATGTACACTAAAGTTTGGAAACAATTGATTGTGAGCGGCTCAGAAGTAGCTTTAATGGCTTTAAGGAAAACAAGCATGCTGGTTCAATTTGCATTCCTGTTAAAATGGTACAATGTGTAAATGTAAGAAAAGTGGCTCCATATTTTATTTATATGTGCTTAAAGAAAGTATTAACTTGAGACTCAGGGGTACAGGGCAGGGGTTTCAGGGAGCACTTGGAAATGTCTTGAAAAAGGAAGGGGAGGAAAAAGATGGTATAATTCTATTTTCAGTTAAAACATATTTTATTTATTTTAAAGAAAAGTGTATGGTGAGATTATAAAGAATGGATTGCTGTGATCTGAACACTGTGACTCACCCTCCACACTTCACATGTTGAGGTCCTTATCCCAAAGGGGGATAGCATTAGTGGGGTTAGAGGTTTGGGGTAGTATTAGTGTACTTAAGAGACAATCCAGAAAGCTTCTATGCCCCTTGTACTTTGTGCGAATTCACTATACAGAACACAGAGAGATAAGATGCCATTTATAAATAAGAAAATCCACTCTCACCAGAAACCAATTCCCCTACACTCTAGAAATGTGAAAGATAAATTTCTGTTTTCCACATAGTGCCCTCACTGTTTTGTTATAGCAGTAGAAATAAATTTTAAAAATGTATCTGACAGGAGTCTGGATGATAACTCTAATCACAGAAATCAATACCCAGGGGGGAAAAAAACCATAAGTGTCCACGAGTGGCTGAGTGGATTTTAAAAATGTGGTACTTAAACATCACAGATATTATTCAACCCTAGAAGAAAATAAAATCATATTGTTTGTGACAATGTGGATGGAACTGTCTATCACTGTGGTAAGTGAAATAAACAAAGCAGAAAGAGGAAGATGCCACATGATCTCCCTCAGATGTGGAGCTTTGTAGAAACTGAGAGTAAACTATTGATTACCTAGATGGGAGAGGTCAATGTGGAGGAAGGAACTTACTGACAGTCTGAAGTGAAAACTGATATTGGAAGAAAAGTTCTGATTTGCTATTGCAAAATAGAGTGATCACACATAACTACTCTTCACTATACATTTCAGTAGCTATAATAAACTCTTTGAATTATTTTTATCATAACTATTGAGGAATGTTTGAGGAGGAGGTCCATGCGCTGAGTGTAATTTGGACACTGTACAGTGTGCATATGTACCAAAACATGAGACTTACCATATAAATACTATCATTTCATTTTATGTGTCTATTAACTTAATTATAACTTCAAAATGGACTTACTTTTTGAGACAGTATTTTTAAACCCATGACCCTCCTGTGTTCACCTCCCCAATGCTAAGACAAAAGGCATGTGACTACATAAAGCTGAGGATAGCTTTTCCAAGTTTTCCTTTTATTTCATCCATAAGCCACCAATACAAATTTATAAATCAATTGTTTCGGTTTTTTCAGTAGAGAGACACAACACTAAGGGTAGACTTGGAATATTGGGAAAACATATAACTATGAAATAAGTGCCTGAACATTAGTGCAAAATATGTACTACAGAATAAATATTTGGATATTGGGATCTGATATATATATATATATATATATATATATATATATATATATATATATATACATAAAATTAATGAACACATTTGTATCACTGTAGTAATGAATATTGAGCCCTGGAGCGGACCCCTGTGAACCCGTAATTTCCTTGCTTATCATTTACTTAAACCTAATCAGTTTTCTCTAAAGTAGAATTTTCAAAATTTCCTATTTTTACATGCTCTCCAGATTTGAGTATATAGAACTCTCCATATATGAACTAATAGGCTTTCTATAACACTAATACTAATCTTTTATTCTGCCCCAAATCTTGAGTTTATATGAAGTGCTCAATCTGAATAGGCACCTCTATTTCTTAAGTGTAACCTTTAAAATTCAGAGTCCTTAAGAAATTTACAAAAATGACATGGAGCTGGAGAGAAATTGGATATTCAAAGAAGAATAACTTACCTACAGCCCGCGGGTTTAACAATAATTTAATCTTGTATACTGGGTTTCACAATATAGCAAGGAAGAGATGCCTTGTTGATCAGGTATCAATTCTCTTTCTTCCTGATCCACTTGGCAATCATTATGGTCTTTCATTCATTCATTCTTTATAATTCATTTGATTATTCATTTAGGTTATGACCTAATAAGAGGGGGTAGAGTAAAACACACACACACACACACACACACACACACACACACACACACACACTCACACATACACTCACACACACATGCCCCCTCACACTCACATACTCACACACTCACACACACACATGCACACACACACACACACACACACACACACACACACACATGAACACCCCTCTGCAATTCTGAAGCACAGACATTAGAAAAGAAGGTGGAGATTAGGGAATTAAGGAATGAGCACTCAGACCCACGACAGAACAGTGCTCTAAGTGAAAAGAACAGTAAATTCAACTGACTCCAGGGCAATTGTGATTCTTCATGTTCTGAAGACATCAAGAATCCATTTGCCTGGTGTTGTGGAAATGGAAGACAGTGAGCTACAAAAGAAAGAAGACAGGGGCTGGACAGACGGCTCAGAGGTAACAGGTATTGACTGCTTCTCCAGAAGTCCTGAGTTCAATTCCCAGCAACCACGTGATGGCTCACAACCATTTCTAATGTGATCTGATGCCCTCTTCTGGCCTGCGGGTGTACATGAAGACAGAGCACTGTATTCATAATAATAAATAAATCGTAAAAAAAAGAAAAGGAGAAAGAAGACAAAGTATTAAGATCTGGTACTTACTTAAGGGTTTTTTTTCCTTATGTGTGAGGCATGAAGTCATAAGTTCATTTTAAAGAAATAACCAGAAGACAATCTTATCTCTGCTATGAGAAGATCATTTTTTTTTGGCTTGGTTCTTTTTTTTTTCATTTTTTTCTCCTTTATTAATTTATTCTTGTTACATCTCAATGGTTATCCCATCAAATAACGTTAGCAGGATTGGAAGCAAGGACAGCCAACAGGGATGGTCACTTGTCTACGATGGAAGCATCCAGATGGTGAAAAACAGAAGATTTCTGAATAAAATTTGATCCAGCTTGAAAAGATTAGGTTTAAGGAATAAAAGAAAAAGAAAAATGAAACACATTAAGAATAGTTGTGGAAGTTTGGTTGTGAGCATCACAACAAACATAGTCTTGTGGATGCGAAAGCCAAGTAAAATTTTTAGGGGAAATGTGAGAAGGTCAATAGTTCTGGTTAGGCATATTTGTTTAAAGTTTTCATTATCTGTATTGGAACTTTCAAGCTATTGTCTGTGAGTCATATTTAGATTACTATTGCTTTATAAAGTCTGAAGGTTAAGTTGTTTTATTCATAACTTTTCGAGAAATAATAATATTGTTTGGCATGTGGAAATTGCATGCTATTAAAACTTCAATTTCATTAGCGTTAGATTTGAACACAGTCAGACTTATTTGTTCATGAAAACTTTTGTGCTGCAAGAGTAGAGAAGCTATAATAGTGTTTGCACAGTTCACTAAATGGAAAGTACTCATTGTCCCTCTTGCTGAAAAATTTAGAAGGTGTGGATTTTGATACTCAGTGGGAAAAATGCATGTCTTGAATCTCAGGACTATGACACAGCTTCTGCATCTTCACTGATGAAGTAAGATAAGGCATGGACTTCGCTCATTTCTTATGGAACTTCATTACTATGCAATCTATGGACAAATGTTCATTTGTACACGAGCACCTCACCCAGAAGTAAAATGAGCATAGGAAGGACACAGTTGTGTCAGTCACGGAAGAAGATAAAGGGTTCTTTGGTATTCCCAAATTGCATTGTGTAGGATCTGCTCTGTTTCACACAAGGAAGAGCTGTCAAGTTGGCATGACCACTGCTCTACAGACTGTGTGGCCTGCCTGCCTTGCCGACCCTTCCTGAGATTACAAGGAATCATGGGAGGGGGATTAAAGGAAGACTATGGTGTCATCCACAACTGCTGAACACAAAGGAGAAATTCTTTATTTTGTTTTTTATAGGGTTTTTATATTAGCTCCCTGTAGCTCCTAATAAGAGCACAAGAATTAAGCTTATATGATTTTAGAAATGTGTGTAAAAATATTGGTATTGCATATTAAAAATTCAACCTTTTATTGAACCAACCTAAATAAGATTGATTTTATGGAAGATTGAAAAATGATTTTCCTTGTATGAGAGTTAAGTTTGCTTGTGTTTTTGTAAGAATGTTAATATTCAAAGCCAGACACACAAACTCCAGTCTCCTGTTATGTCTGAGTCTACTTTAGTATTGTTTTAGCTGCAGTCACAAGCTCTCTCTCTCTCTCTCTCTCTCTCTCTCTCTCTCTCTCTCTCTCTATATATATATATATATATATATATATATATATATATATAATTGCTTTCTAGACTCACACACGAAAACCTTTGAAACATGTTCAATATGTGAAGAGATATTTTCCGTAAGAGCTTTTGCATCCAGTGAAGATTTTCTCCCCTTTCTATAAAAAGATTCATATCAGAGGAGAAATTATCAAATCCCCAGCAGGAAGTTAATGCCTACTGAGCTCCTTAGACAGCACCAACACTCCTCTAAAGCCACATGAGTGTGTGGGATCCAGTCCTTATAAAAAATGACTCAGGGCCTGCTCGGTGACAGGTACAATCTTCAATTTCTTAAGTTATTTTTAACCTTAGGACACGATTTTTCTACATTTTATTCAATTGAGCCTTCTTACGGCATAACCATATGAGCAGTTTTTGTTAAGAGCATAATATGCAGTTTGCCTTTTGAATATTGGCTAGCTTGCAGCAAAGGAGAAAAAAACATACACTCACGCATCACTGTTATTTATTTATTCTTTTTAGTTTTCTTTCCTTGGCAGCATAACATAATTTTGGGTAATATTAAATGTATATATGCATATAATGGTCAAAAGCTGTGAAATACACTCTAATTCCCCACGAATTAGAATCTAGTCAGAATTCATTATTTCTTGTTGACACATTCTATTATGTGTCATTTTTCATTGTAATTATTGACAGGTTCATTAGAAAGCTTGTCATACTATTCATAAGCTACCCTGTGGACATGATGTTTTCCCCATCGCCATAAAGGTTATTATTTCTATCTTTATTTCTGTATTTCAGTGATCTAGTTAGCTTTTCATTTTAGTACTAGCAAAATTCCATTGATCTTTCATAGCTCCAAAATCCCACTGGTAACATTTGGTACTTAGATTTACATGTGTCAAAGAAGTCATGAGTTCACTAACTGTATAGAATGCCGTGTAAAAGTTTAGAAAAATAGTAAGAGGTAATCTATATAGATCATTGCTAGAGAATGCAAAAGATATGTGTCTCATGGATTTATTAATATATGAGAGAAAAATATTCATCAGATCATCTGTCATCCATTAATATCAATTGTTATGTACATCTTCATTTTATATATTTTCAAGATATTTCAGAAATATTTGGTCAATTATTTATATGACCTTATGATAAAATTCTCAAAGTGGAGCAAGTATTGCAACTTAGTACCAATTTTTAAATTTCTGAGATTTGTTTTCTGTTTATTACCTCACAACATGACTTTTTAAATTTTGTTTCAATTTGTGCACTTTTCATCCTGACTGTATCCCCTCTCTCACTGCCTCCTGACCCCATCCTCTCTCCCATGTATGTTCTCTCTCCCTCCGTCCCCTAGTCCTTAGAAAGAGAGCCCTGCTCCCCTAACATCTGACCTCAGCCTATCAAGCCTCATCTGGACTGCTTGTTTCCTCTTCTTCTGTAGCCTGGCAAGGACATTCTACCAGGGGGAAGTGATCAGCATGTGGAGGCCAGAGTCCATGTCATAAGTAGTCCCTACTACCATATTATGGGACCCTCTAAGAGACTGTGCTGCCTGTCTACTACAGGTGAGCAGAGACTGATGCACCAACCAAGGACCAAGCATGGTGTGGACCTAGACAACATGGTTTTTACAAAGAAGGATGGAACATGGTGAGATCTTCAGGATGATGTTCATACGATAGAAATAGAGATTGTTGATGGTTAAGTGCTGAAACTTTAAGTCATCTATGTGTACTTGGTACATTTTCCTGTCATTGTCTACTTCCCTTTGTTGTTCAAGAATTTCTTACTCAGATCATATGGTTTCTCCATGATTACAATTTAGATATAACAAAGTTTTCAGGAGGGGGGAGTCCATAGCAGTGGTGAAAGCAAGAAAAGTTGACATGGAGGGACATAGTAGCAAAGAGGAATATTTCAATGCAGTAAACTAATTAATCAGTAACTTAATCACTCTTAGGGGCTACTGCTCCTCGTTTCAGTGCAATGACTCCATCCTTTAGCACTGTAATAGATATGGATTCGCAAGGGGAAGACCAGTGTGGATTTGTGACTGTGCTCATTCGGTGTAAGTTTAGGGCAAACCCGTCAAACTAGAGCCCCAGAAACGTCATACACTCTTTATCCATAATTGTAAAACATGGAGAGAGAATTTTCTTTCTACCACTTTGATATCTCATGATTCTACATATTGAAAGCATGAGCTGTTGAGAGATTGTCACAATTGTGTCTTCCAGAAATCTGTAACTTGGATGTATACTGAAACAATGACATTAGTCCTGTAAGATAATGCCTGAGGCACCAGGAATATTGGAGATATAAAATATTCAAACAAAAGCTCCCACCACCACTACCAACAACAAAAACAAATTTTGTAGATACACCTTGAGCCAATGGGACATAGCGAGCTAGTAACTCAAGTATTTTGTTTGTTCGAATCTCATTTTATACCTAATAGAGGAATCCTCTGTGGCAGCAGACTAATACTGTGGTAAACTATAATCATTTTGTTGAGTCTTACAAAAGCTGGCATAAATTGTATTGTCCACAAAGATAATATGTCTTTTTCAGACTGACTTATGTACTCATCCTTAGATTTTAGTATAGTATGTAATAGGAAGGCATTTTTTAAATCACTAGTTAAGGTCAAAAGCAGTTTTCTGATGGAAATGTCAAAGGGGTTCCAATACTCTCCTTTTATATAGTAAGAATCATTTATAATATCTCTGCTTTAAAAAGCTAGAACCTCAATTTAAGACAGATTGAGCCACAAAGTAAAAGCCATCTATAAATTGGTAAACAAATATTAGAGGAAATTTGGGAGACATGAAAAGTAGTTTGGAAAAGCAAAGCAAACATATAACAAAGCACTTAAATAGCTTAACTATGTTAGCCTGTGGAGATGGTTCATTGGGTAAATGCTCTAGTCACACAAGCCTGGTGAACTCTGCTAGGAGAGATACCACTCTTGGAAGTTGTTCTTTGACATCTATGCACACATCAGCGTGCGCGCATGCATGCATACACACACACACGCACGCACGCACACACACACACACACACACACACACACACACACACATACATGAGTAAATTAAGAAGGATCTATAGATCTTGTTGATGTGAAGCCAGACTTCTAAGATGATTTTATCTGTAAAAATTATTTGTGGACCTGGTTTTGATACAAAGGTATAATGACAAAGGGGACTTGAAATACGGAAGGCCAGCTGGGGGCAGTTGTTATAGCAGTGGATGATATAAAGTGAATGTGGCTATTATGTCCCTCAGTAGAAGAATGGATAAAGAAATTGGTACATTTACACTATGGAATACTACTCATCTATTAAAAACAAGGAATTCCTGAAACTTGTGGACAAATGGATTGAACTAGAAATGTTCATAATGAGTGAGTTAACCTAGAAGCAGAAAGAGTAAAATGCTATATACTCACTTATATCTGTATACTAGCCCAAGGGGCATGTTCCATGAAAGTCTTCACGTACCAGGAGACTGGGACAGAGGGGAGGACATCCTATTGGGACTCTAGATGAGAGAAGCATGGGAGAATGGCAAAGCAGAAGGATCCAGAGGGTCCTAGAAACCTACAAGAAGAACATTATGATAGGCAGATTTGGGCCTAGGGGTCCCGCTCAAACTATGGCACCAGCCAAGGACAATATGTGCAGTAAACTTCAAACCTCTACCCATATCTAGCCAATGGACAGGACAGTCTCCACAGTTGAGTGGAGAGTGTGGTATGACTTTCACACTTACTCTGGTGCCTCATATTTGACCATGTCCCCTGGATGGGGAGACCTGGTGGCACTCAGAGGAAGGATAGCAGGCTACCCAGAAGAGACTTGATACCCTATGAACATATACAGGGGGAGGAGGTCCCCTTCAGTCACAGTTATAGGGGAAGGGAGTAAGGGGAAATTGGGAGGGAGGGAGGAATGGGAGGATACAAGAAAGGGGATAACCATTGAGATGTAATAAGAATAAATTAATAAAAAAATTTAAAAAGTGAATGTGCTCAGATTATAAGCTATGTGAACAAAATGAGATTCTGAAACCAATATCTTTGTTCATAAAATACACACTAATATATTATTTAAAATATTTTTCTTGTGGTGATAACACCAGACATTGTCATTCCTTCATTATTCAAATAATTTGTTAATTATTTTCAAACTCTGCTTTAATAAGAGCAGAACTAATTCTATGTTTTTCTTCTTGGCTGATGTTACAAATATAGTCGGATTTCTGACTTGCATATTATGTAGTTTTATGATTTGGATATGAAATAACAACATGATGGCCATCAATAAAGGTTTGATTGACAGCTGAGGGCATCACTGGGAGTAGGTGAAACTTTTAGGAAGTAGGACCTAATGGAAAGATGTGGACTGCAGTGGGCATCCACTTGCCTATTTATTTATCTTGTTCCATACCCTGCTTATTCTCAGATTCAATTCTTGCTGTGTGACCTTTCTTTATTACTAAGAATATTTGTAATATTGTAATATTCTTGATTATTTCACTCCATTTTCCTGTCATGATCTCCTGCTTTTTCACATGTCCAGAAGCCACAGACTTAAGTATGCATAGCCTATGAAACCCTACTTCTTTTACATTGTTTTGGCAGATACAGAAATTGAAAGCTGAATAATACGTATATTTTATATTGCAAGTTGTTATTAGTTGATTACTTTTTGCTATGGAGCTATATGTATATTTAATCACACATATACATAGTCACACTTTGAAATTTGTTAAAATGCATATAACTGGCAAAAATGCTGAAGGCAAAAGATTACATTCTACATAAAAAGAAAGAAACATGGGGATTGGAGACATGGCCCAGCATTAAAAGGACTCCTCATTCTTGCTGAGGAACTGGGTTGGATTTCTTTATTTCTAATTTTTACTTAAGTCATTTATTCAGATTACATCTCTGTTGTTATCCCCTCACTTGTATCTTCCTGTTCCCCTCCCTACCTCTTTCATTCCATTACCCTCCCCTCTCCTCTTCTCCCCTTCCTTCCCCTTCTGTGACAGATGGGGACCTTGTCCCCCACTATAAGATCACAGCCTATCAGATCTCTTCCTGGTAGCCTGCTTACTCTTCCTCTCTAGATCTCCCCACCAAGAGAAGTGGTCAAATAGGGAACACCAGAGTTCATGTCCGAGTCAGTCCCTTATCTCCACACAATTGTGAAGAATGTGGTGTCCATTGGCTAGATCTCGACAGGGGTCCTAAGTTTACTGCATGCATCGTCTACTGAGGGACATCTAGGTTGTTTCCAGTTTCTGCCTATTATGAATAAGGCTGCTATGAAGGTGGCTGAATGGCTAAGATAAGAATCTCAAGTGACAGCACATGTTGGTGAGGATGTGGAGGAAGGGGAACACTCTCTGGTGGGAGTGCAGACTTGTACAACCACATTGGAAATCAATCTGGCACTTTCTCAGAAAACTGGGAATAGGGCTACCTCAAGACCCAGTATTCTATTCCTTGGAATATACCCAGAAGATGCTCCACCACACAACAAGGACAAATGCCCAACCATGTTCATGGGTTGGATTTCTAGTACACACATGGTGACTAACAACCATCTGACCCTCCACTTCTAGAGGATCTGGTGTCCTCTTTGGCTTCTTCTAGTACTGCATTCCTGTGGTGCACAAAGATACATACAGGGAAGACATCTGTAAAATAATCAAATAAAATGATCAAATCTTAAAAGAAAATAATTCAACTTTGGAAAACATGACTTTACTATCTATATTTTTATGAGACTGTGCTACATCTACTAAAACTAACTCAGGTAGCATTTAACAAAATCTACATTACATTGAGAAAGGAATATTAGAAAAAGAGTAAATTAGGAAAATTACCAATGCTTTGCAATATGAGAAATGAGCTTTAGATATTAATGAATCAAAGAAAATCAATGCAATGATGAACCCTTGTTGTTAGGCTGGATAAGAAAATTGAGCAGATGTAATCCAGGGCTTTGAAATAAAGTCTTCTTAGAGAACATGTTTAAGATCAGAGAGGTGAAAGTCATTGCCAATATGGTATAAAATCACCTAAGTTCATAAAGAAGGAGAAGACTTGATGTTCTCAGTGAGTTTCATTATAACCTGTCAGCTTTGACAGTTGAGTCTTGGAAGAGGAACTGGGCTCATAGTTACAATCTACTTAAAGCATGTCCCACGTGCTTATGCAGATGCCAAAGTACTCCCACTAAAATGTCTTACAGTTCAGTGTCATTGTCAAATTTGATAATGTGCTATATATGTGTAGAGAATCATAAATATCTGACATAGTAACCTCAACGATTTTTAAGATCTAAAACTAGCATCTGATTATTCAAACTGAACACCTCTTCTGTCATGTGCCATTTATTCTTTATATAGACACGGCTTTAATTATCCTATCATTTAGTTTATTTTAGAGAAAATATGATAGTTTAATTTTTTCTATCACTGTAATAATAGAACACAAGTAAATAGTTATTTTCTAATATACTACAGTGACTACCTTTTCTAGGCCACATGTAAGCCTACAATGTCAAAAGTAAGAAGATTAGCATAGCATTTTAAGTCTTTGGAAATCAGAAGAGTCACAGAACTTCCCCAGCATGCCATGGTTACTGAGGTTGAAGTCATGCTTTCTACACAAGCTGTGTCAGTATGTACACAAATTTTTGTTCCTTTATCTCCACCAAATCATCTGCCCTGCCTTTACCTACATCTAAGCATTTACATGAAGATATGTGGTTTGAATACAGTTGTTAATGTATTTAAACATGATACGTTTTGTTATTTCAGTTGCTCAAGGACACCAAAAGTTTTCAATAGCAACAAAGTATGTACTCTTTGCATGTAGTCCTGTTTTCTCCCTTTGTTTAGATATTTCTCCTTTTGGAGTCTGTTTCAGAGAAATAACTATGTGTGGTACCCACTCTATTCTCCATGGCTCTAGTACAGTTTTATGAACACCTTGCAGCTCAATAAATACTGTCTTCTTGAAGCCTCGGTGTCTGGCCCCTAAATCTTAGGAGAATCTTCCTTGCCTATATAACTGCAGGTGTCCAGCATCTAATAAATACAGTGTCCTGACATGTGCCTTTGCTTCTCCTGTGCCCTGGGTCTTAGAGAAATTTTTGCTTATCAAGCCTTAAACTTCACTTCCTACTCTGTTTCTTCATAGCACTAAGCCATTTGTTCTGTTTCTCTTTGTGATTCCCATGATTACTGTCAGGGCTATTGTTAGCAAGCTACAGTTCCTTGGTACGAATATTAACAAGTAAAAAAGAAATGAGTGAATATATAAATGAACAAACTAGGTGATGATCTACAATTTATTTTTTTCATTTTTTATTATGTTTCTTTTTAACATATATATTTACATTACTACACATTTAAAAAATTACATATAGCAGGAAGAAAAATGAAACAATCAGGAAACATATAAATGTTATATTCATAGTAATTTGGCTATCTGTATTTGACAAACTTGGAATAAGCATCTTTCCTATCTTGTTGAGTCTAGAATTCTGAATGAAACTCAATATATATATCATATCTCATCTCAATTATTTTAAAACATCTACCTAGATCTAAAAACATCTTAAGCACTAACGAACTATGCTTAATTGTAAGATTAAACTATCTGGTCTTCAACCCCATCAGAGAACCAGACACTGATGCTGGATCAGACCTGACAAGATTCATTCCTCTCAACATACTGCGTGCTGACATCCTGCATGTTCCAGCCCGAGGCGCCTCAGTTGCTGTCACTCATCAGAACAGGACAACTTCCAGGACAGCATTGTAGAAAGCTTCTCATTCCAATTGGTCCAGCATTTCAGACTGTCCCACACAGGACTCCTATTAAGCTTGGAATTTCTCAAAACTTTGAAACTGGATCACAAATGCTATCCGGAGCTTGCTTAACCATTTTCCACAATTTTATTTGTGCCCCTTCAAAGGTATTATTTGCCTTAAATCAGCATGAAGAAACCTTCAGAGAATGACATCCCATATCCTCTAAGGAGGATTGGGTAGGTTTCTGTTTGCTTTCTCAGTCTACAGATGCTTATTTTCATCGGAGTTGGTTATACGTTATTATTGGTCTTAATACGGAGAGAAAACTAGATTGGACTCAGGGACCTCTCCCTTTTCCTTTGTATTTCTTTTGTAGGTAAGAATATAGGTGTTGAAAAGAAAGAAATGGAGATATAGAAATATAGAAGGTGTTAGAACAAAAGGTAGATTACTGAATCTACTCCTCAACTCAAGGCCTTCATTGTTACTCACGAATAAAGTTGTATTTAATTCACTGGTATAGAATTTTGCACATTGATGCAAAATAAGTGTAATTTTGATACATTGGTATAGAATTAGAAGCTAAGATTATTCTTCACACACAATATATATATATATATATATATATATATATATTAATATGAAGTATTGTACCCATCTAACTCAATTATAATACAAGGTTTACTTCTAACTTTGAAAGTGGTGCTGCAGGCTTTTAGGATATTAGAGTAATACAAACTAATTATTAGTTGAACAAATCATGGTCATGTCAAACACTAGTCCATCTTTACCATGAGATCTACAATTCATAATGAGACTTGATCATCTTCAGGCATCACAAGTAGAATCTTGGAAGAACACCAGTATGAGCTGGCATTCCAGCCAACGATGCTTTGTTCACTGCCCCTTAAAGAATATATTTTTCTGTTCATTTGCCGAAAGGGTCCATTCTCATTTGCTACCACTGTTTTGTCTCCCCACGTAGCTATATCCTAGATCACTTGAGAACTCAGGGCTACCGTTTTCTAGTGATTGTTCCCTGGGTTCTTATTATTTCTGCTCTATGTTGCTGTTATTATTTTATGGCTCCTCATGGAAGTGGCTGTTGTGCACATCTCTCTCAGGCTGATGATTCTCAAACCCACTTTTATGTTTTCTATATCCAACCTATTTCTTTTGAAGTTCCTTTGCTTCTCTCTCTCTCTCTCTCTCTCTCTCTCTCGTGTGTGTGTGTGTGTGTGTGTGTGTGTGTGTGTGTGTGAGAGAGAGAGAGAGAGACAGAGAGACAGAGAGACAGAGAGACAGAGAGAGAGACAGAGACAGAGAGAGAGAGAGAGAGAGAGAGAGAGAGAGAGAGAGACAGAGACAGACAGAGACAGAGACAGAGACAGAGAGACAGACACAGAGACAGAGACAGAGAGACAGAGACAGACAGAGAGAGAGAGAGACACACACAGAGAGAGACAAAGACAGAGACAGAGACAGAGACAGAGAGAGTCTCATTGTTCTTTTTTATCTATTTTGACAGCATTTCTTTCTCTTATTTCTTTACTTGTTACTGTTCTTGCTTTTGTATATACTCAGTCCTCCTCTGTCTTGCTGAAACCTGGTGGTCTGGACCTCAAATCATCAAAGCATTATTGAATATCCACTTAGGAGTAACTATGAAGATCTTAAACAAAGATCTGATGGTTGTTTTCCAGCTGAATTCCAGGGAGAAAATGATGTCTAACTTAGGTCTCTTTTAAGCAAAGTAACAGAGAGACAATATCTGGTCATTGGCTCAGGGGTAGTTTCAGTTGGACAATACAGAATGAAGGATTTCATAAATATGGGCATTTTTTAAAGCAGAGTCAAAAACTTGGAACTTCTTATATCTTTCAGTGTGGTAGAAAATTGATCATTTGGGAGAGGCATTAAGTGAAATAAAACCCTCCCTTTTATTGCTGGGGAGAGCCACTGCTTTAATTTCCTCACATGGTAGACTCCTCTGAGGTATTATGGGCTGAAGCATATTTTTGAATTATCCAAAAGGGTCCTGTTATTTTCCTCATTTTAGTTATTAGTCTGAAAATTGCCACCATTCTGGGATCTCTATGACATTTCTGTATTATAGTGAAACCCAAGAGCCAATTTACTTATTAGTGGCAAGTGAGGGAAGAGCAAAGAGACCATAAAGTTGGATAATTTTACATTAGGGTTGGGATTGGTGCCCAGAATTATTGCCTGTATGCAAAGACCTGCATTCTGTGTCTTGTAGCTACTATTACCACCAAACATTCAATGAAACACTACTTTTACTTGAATTATTGCAATGAATGTTTCCTGTATATAAAAGAGTTTAAACATGTCTGCTAACTTGACAAATGTTTAGTGTTCTCCACTATGTGGGATGAATTGAGAAACTTTTCCTAATTGAGGCACTTTTGCCTTGTAGAACTCATGTACTGGGAAAACCGTGTCAGATCTTTGAAAAAAAATTGGAATTTCTTCTCTTCTTCTGATACTATTGATTAAGAACAGTGTGTTTACAGTGGCAGGTAAATCACGTTCATGCAGGTAGTTAGTCCCACTCACACAAGTGAAAAAGACACATGGTGGTTGTTGTCACGTTGCTCAAAGTGCATGGCCAGGTCCTGTACTCCACCCTCATGGCACAATTCAGTGACCTCCAGAGAACACCACGGTCTAGGTGTGTGTGCGTCATTGTGTGCTGTAAACTGTAAATGGCTTTGAGAGTGCCACAATTTCTAGGAAGACATGGCTTGTTTCTACATGCCCTCACGTGATCCTGGGGTTTATTAACTCCAAGGTGACTTAAGTAAGTGAGGACCTAGTATTTACCACTGGGAAAGAACTGTGAATTGCGGCAGATAATTGAGGAAGCAGATACTGAAGTGTTCGTTTCTTAAGAAATACTTATGAAAATACAGTTATTTCCTGAGGAAGCTACTAAGTTGCCCTCAAACCCAGAGAAAAAAGTAAAAAATCTACAAAGAATGTAAACACACAGAATTTTAAGAACCCCAATTGATGTTTACATATGTCTATATGTTATTGTTATGCATATTGTTTGCCTCTTGGCTCTTGTTTTTGTTTGTTTGTTTTGTCCTATTCTAGCACACACACACACACACACACACACACACACACACACACATATATATATATATATATATATATATATATTTGTTCTATATGACTGCTTTCTAATAAGAAACCAAGCAAGCGAGAGTGTGAACTGGGTTGATTAGTGAGGTATGGATGATCCAGGAAGAACTGGGGGAAGGGAAACTTTAATCAGATCATAGCATACAAAAAAAAAAAAAAAAAACCCAACAACAAACAAACCTGTGTTCAATAAGGAAAGAATACCAATAGGTTCCCATTCTTCTTACACTAGCTTCACAATATGACAAACCTGTGTAAGTGTGCACATGTGCACATGCATGCTTTGTTATGCTGATGTGTGCATATGTGCGTATGCACCAGTGACATCTCTATAACCTGAAAATGCAAACTAACTAAATAAAAAGATCAATCTCATGATACTTGAACACGTCTAAATTGAGGCACATCAGTACACGGGGTCTCCTAGTGATGCTACTCTGTAAATTTCAAAGTCAGAACATGAAACTGACAGCCAACCATGTACCTAAATTTATTCTCTATTTCCTAATTAAAGAATTAAATAGCTACGCATGCCTTAAATGTTTCTGTGTAGGTTTGCAGCATTTAGCTGTGAGCCTATGGCTTTCAACAAGAAAAGGCAATTGAACTACTGTAAAAAAAACTACTGTAGATTTATTATTTTTCTTGTGCTTTGGGAGGCTAGGCATTACAAAATGAAGTCAGCCACACAAGTGAGCTTTGTTAGACATCGTCTATATAATCATCATTACACTAGTATTTCATATAGTGGAAGCATTAAGAATACTGGAGATTTTTTTGATTAGCTCAATAATCCCACTATGAAGCCACACTCTCTCTCTCATAACTGGGGTGCATCCTGAAAGCCCCATACCCTAAGCCTATTCTCTTGCAGATAAGGATTTTGGCAAATGAATTTGGTTTGGACACATTTAACCAATACAAAATGCTATTTTAGGATCCTGAGTAGATACTTTCAAGCAAACTATTCAGGAATATAATCCCTATTAACTATTTTCTTCTCCTTACCCTTTTAGCTAGAAGTCCTCCAGCAGTCTTAATGACAATATTTCTCAGGAAAATAAACCCCAAAACAAACAAGCAAAGAAACAAAAAACAACACTAGAAGTTATGGGTTTTGGAGATGGCTCAGTTGGTAGAGAGGAAGAACTAAGTTTAGGTTCCAAAATCTATGTAAAAAGTCACCCACAGCAACCTTTGTACTCCCTGTGATGGGGAGGCAGAGAGGTGGATCTTAGTTACTACTGAGTTGGCCATGTACTTAGAAACATTGCCTAAGCTTGAAGTTACATTATGATACAAGGTAAATGATTTGATGTACTTTCTTTTTCCTAGATTTGATGCTTTTTCTTTATCTTTCAATCAATTACTCGAGGATAAGTAGCAGATCTGACATGTTCTTTTTTCTTGTTCTCAGATTGCTACTTCTAATACAGATGCTTATATTTCAGCTGCTTTTTAAAATCGCAGTTTCTTTGTTTTTATGAGTGTTTTGATATATGTATATCTGAATACCATGAGCTTTCAAAGGCCAGAAAGAGTGTTAGATTACAGAGACTGAAGTTATAGATGGTTTTGAGCTGCCACGTGGGTGCTTGGACTTCATGCTGGGCCACTTGGAAAAGCAGCCAGTACTCTTAACCATAAACCCGTATTCCTAGCCCTCAAGTACTTTTTAGAAGACAAACTATATTAAGAATCTTACATCAGTTTAGAAAGGTATATAATTTTTTTTGAGATAGGATTTTTCTTTGTTTCCTTGGGTGTGGAACTCTCTCTGTAAACCAGGCTGGCCCTGAACTCACAAGAGATCCACCTGCCTCGGCTTCCTGAGTGCTGGGATTAAAGGCATGTGGCAGCACTGCTGGCCAGATATATAATTTTTAGTGTAAACTTTAATTCTTGACAGAGTATCTCCAAGATTCTGTTAATTTCTTTTTACTATGATGAGCTGGGATACAATCCCTTCAAAATAATAAAAAATGTTCTCTGTCCATTACTCCTGCATTTCTGTATAGTAAAAGATATTTATGGTTGACTCTGTGGTCACAGCAGAGAGCAAGGAAGGATTTATTATCAACTTATTGAAGATCAGAGTTTTTCTTGTCCCAGAAGCAGTATTTTGTGTAGCTAAGGCATTTGTAGAGTAAGCCTCTCACTGTCAGGAAAATCAACATTGATAGACTCATTTACAAAGAATGACTGTTAAACAAAAGAGTCCACAAATCAGAATTAAATTCATCTGTACATATATTATAATAATATGATCCTTATTTTACTGTAATTCCATAAAATATTATTTTAATGTATTTGAAACCCATGCTTTTGACATATCATGTATGCTGGGTTTATATTACTGCAAATCACTTTTTAATTCAAGTGACTCCTAAAAGTAGATGTGAAGTGTCCATAATGTCTGTGCTTTGGGTCATTTCCTGGGTATTAATAAAAGAGTGGGCTTAATGGCCCTTGTATTTCCACTCTTTAAGGTTATTTATTCCAGATAAGTGGTCTGAGGTAAAGTCATTATTGCTTAATTAGTGTACTTTTTAAAAAAAGTCTGCTGATGATTTTGGAATCGAATGGGGTGATTTGGAATCATGGGGCTCTTGTTTGTTTTATCCAGCACTGGTAGATGTGATTTAAAGAAACATTATCCTCTTGGTGGCATTTAAGTTTTGTTCTGTCTTCCCTGTGCTACGCATGAAGAAGTGGCAGGTTCCCTTTGTACTGAAGACTGGGGCCAGTTAGCCATTATTTTTCTGCACAGATTTATGGATGTCACTGTATTCAGGTGTTTAATTTGATCAACCATCATATTTTCCAAGCTAGACTTTAACATTTAATTACTATAGAACTTTAAAATATACTCACAAGTTTCTTATTTAAAATTTCCTTGGAAATGTATGAATAAATGTGTTGATTTTGAAATGTGAACCAGGATTTAAAAACCTTTCCATACTGTAATATATTAATTAATCATTATTAATTAACAATTTATATGTTAGTATGTTAATACTTTTAATTATTAATACTAATTTACTATATAAACTACATATAATCTGTATTAGTTTTTACTAATCATACCTAAATTTCATTGCTTAACCTTTAAAACAAATAGCAAAAATTTTAGTCACGATTAGAAACTCTGCTAAAAAAAAAGCTACCTGCTCTCATATTTGACATTTATGAAAACACAACTAATGTCACTCACTAGCAAGTAACACCCTACATCACCAATGTCATAAAACACCACAACACTGCATGGGGACTCTAACACTTGTCACCAAGTGTCAGCACAGACTTTCCAAGAGCTCACAGTCCCAAATAAGACTACCATTACTTTAAATGTGATCCCTAAACTCACTGGTCCTTACATCCTTGGTTCTTCTGGCTTCAAAATAGGCATTTCTCACAATTCCTTCAGGTTTGACCCAGAGAACATAGAGAAACACTATGCTCATGAAGATAGTTTTACTATGAAGGATACAGGGAAGTCAGAGCAATTTCAGAGAACAGATCCATATGAAAGTTTGAGAGGATCCCAACATAGGTTTCCTTTTCTGTCTGATGCAACGAGGACCTCACTTACCTGGAAGGTCCAGTATATAGGATTTTTACTGATGCTCAGTTACATGGGCATGCTCGATTGTGCTTATACTACTAGTCCCATTTTCCAATTGCCCCTCTCCTTTTTCAAGAAGTCACTTGATGGATGACATCTAGCTCTAAAGGTCCAATCTCTAGTCTCCTTGATGGTGTTTTAAGGTGATCTTCTTCCGGCATGAGTCACATCATTAGCATAAACTAGTGGTTCTCAGCCTCCCTAATACTGTAAGCCTTTATTGTAGCTCTTCCTGTTCTGGTGACCACCCAACCATAAAATTACTTTGTTGCCACTTCATAATTGTAATTTTGCTACTGTTATGAATCATAATGTAAATATCTCATATGAAGGATGTTTGATATGCAACTCCTGATAAAGGGTCATTCAATCCCCAAAGAGGTCATGACCCACAGGTTGAGAACCACTGGCATAGACTCAGTCATGGATGAAAGGCCTAGCATGAATCAAATAAGACATTGCTACCACAGGTGTAGAATTAATCTAATAAGAACCATGGACAAAGTTTAGTAAAAGCCCTTACTTTATAATACACACTCCATAAATATTACTCAATTACATTACAACAACTCTCTGGATAGGCATTTGATTGGAGATTTTGTAGTTCAGAAATGGAGACCAGCCATGGAGCTGTGCTTGGAATAAGATCACATCACAGGTCACCTTAAGATTCAAAAGTCTGTTTTATTTATTTGTGCATCTATTCAGGACTTCATACCTGCTCTGCCTTACTTTATCATACTGTTTACTAACCTAGTTAGAGTTCACTTATGATGTAGGCTTAAATATATTACATATCTTGATTGATTTGTCTCCAGTTATGGGTGATAAGTTCAAATTTGATGCATTACATCTTATAGAGTGACTACACACTAATTCAGTTTATAAGGGAAAAAACCACCAACAGCAAGAAACATCAGACTGTGCAAGATGAAAATCTTATGTGGCATAAGAAACTTTCCTGTTGAAAGGGAATTTTGCCTTTGAGATTCTTAAAAACATCACCAATAAAATCAGTATATTTCCATTACATAAAAAAGTATATTCCTGGATATTCATATACAATAAATAAATAAATAAATAAATAAATAAATAAATAAATTAATTAATTAATATGAAAATTAGAACAAATGCTGCCTAGGATGTGGGAACAAATACTCATCTATTGGTAGGAGGGTAAACTAATGCAGCCACTATGCAAATAAGCACACAGGCTGGTAGAAAACTAAAAGTAACTATAACTAAAAAGTCGTACAACCATATGACCCAGCTTATGCCATTACCAAGCACAACAAAGTCTCTACATCCTCCTACGGAGATACCTGCTCGCCCACATTCATTGCTACTCTAGTGACAATAGCCATGAAATGGATCACAAGCCTCGATGACATATGAATGGATAATAAAGCACAAACACAAATAGAATTTTATTCATCCGTAAAGAATGAAATTATGAACATCTTAGAAAATGGCACAGAAAGAACAATATTTGATGTTATATCTCATACCTTCCAATTATTGAGCATATGTTTATGTGGGAATAAATATGGAAAAAGAAACTAGAAAGAGGACAACTAGACTAGGAAAAAAATACTTCAAGGTCATGTGATAAGAATCACAAGAATATAGCAGAAGAGAGAAAACGTGTTGAAATAAGACTACGGCAGAGAAGAGGGATCTGGGAGATTTGAACAGAATATGGGTATCAACCAAAAAGAAATATATTTGAAAGTAACACATGGACATCTACTATTCCTAAGAAAAATGTGTGCCCTTTTGTTTCATTTTCTCTCATTAGCTTGAATTTCCACCTACAGATGACAAGGGCTTGCTCCAGTGGCCTCCCAGGTGTGATCTCTCAGCCTGTGAATGAATCACTTTAAACTTATGTGCCTCCACATCTGCCACCACAGCCAAGAAATTAATATCAGAATTATGAGTACCTTGTAATCAATGAGTTATTTAATCTGAGTCCCCCAATCTTTTCCAGAGATTAATGTAAATGTGTTTTCATGTGTGATATACTGTATGGCTTTTATCCTGACAAAGTGGCCCTGTGTTCCTCCTCTCTTTATTATCTGTTTTAAATAGCTACAAAAACTGTTATTGCTCATTAACTACTGTCAGATAAAACAGACAGATGCACACACACACACACACACACACACACACACACACACACACACACATACACAGAGAGCAGCAGCAGCATGCACATATACACATGCACACAGTGCATGTACATGTGTAGCTGGGACTCACATTTTCTAATACTGAAAATGAATTTACAGCATCCTGGTGGTAGAAAGGAATATTCAATACATCATCCAGCAAAGAGTGACAACTATTACTCCTTTAAATGTTGCTGATACAGTTACAGCCTATGTGTGTAACTGTGCTGCAGTCTATGTTAGGCCAGTCTTCTGCTCTCAGCCCTGTCAATAGATTGACAAGCAATTCTTCAGACCTCTCTGCTTTTTAAATCTGTCATCATGGCTGAAGCTGCTTGTGTTGTGATGCTTCTTCCTCTTCCTTCTCCGTAGCTCCTGCAGTCCACTTAATCCCTGTGAGGAAATGTGGGTTGCTCTACCACAATGTCTCCCCAGTTCTATCTGAAGCCCAGGTCAATCCCACAAAGAGGAAGTGAGGTAGCACTTTTATATGCATTTGGGAGTATTTATATGAGTATGAGAGAGCTCCAGTGTCTAACTTTTCCCCTTATCAATCATACTTGTGCAGTCCATATTCAAATACACATTGTAAGAGTTCATCTGATACTATAAGATCAGGACAAAATGTATTTAATTCTTATTTTAAAGACACAGCATTAGGATCTAGGATAAGTTGGAGGAGAAAGTGAGAATGATCTAAATACACTGTAATAAATTCTCAACGAGCTAATAAAACATGAGAAAACCCACCACAGTTTTATATACATATACATGGTATGTGGTGGGAGAATGTCCCCAATTATAAAGTAATAATAGATTTAGGATTCATTTTTCTTAGTGATTCTGCTTGGTGTTTAGACTTCCAAGATAGCTTTATAGAAACCATTGGGGATTCCTGTCTTCTATAAAAATTCTGAAAAATGAGAACTTAATCATAGCAGGAGGCATAAAAAATTTGAAGTTGATATATTTTTATTAAATTAGTAGAAATCTATTATTTCATAAAAATAAACAACATCATCAATGGTTAGCAATTGTTCATTTTGAAGATACACTAAAGGACTTACCGCCAATGCCAGCCTCATGGCATTATGGCTAAATGCTTCAGAATTACTGTAATGACAGCAAGAAAAACAAGTATTTGTCAGGATCCCAAAATATAATAATTCCCGCTGAGAAATGTATAAAAGAAAGGGAGGGATTCATGAAAGAGTATTACATAGAAAATAGTGTGAGAAATAAGGCAGTATTTAGCTACCTTTCTTTCCTGTATTCTTTTCACTTTCAAAATCAGAATCTGAAACTATCCAGCACTCACAAGAGATGAAAGGACTACCCTTTGCCATGCTGTTCTTGCTAGGAGAAAACAACACTAGCCATTGTTTTCTGTCATCTCTCACAAAAATGATCTCGGCTCACTTTAACATATGAAATATTTGCAATACAGTAAAATACCCCCCTCCCTAGAATAGAAAACTAGTACAGACTGCAGAGTACTTAGTATTCTCTTGTTTGCTATTCTGTATGTTTAAAGAATGTGTTTAGTTGCTTGGGGAAAGCAAAATAACTTAAAACAGTCCCCGAGGGTATTTGTGATGTTGTTCCACTGATGAGAAGCAGGAAAATACCATGCTGTTTGTCATCCTTGATTTACCTTAAGAAGGAGAACAGTCTAATGTATGTCAGTAGGAAATGCTGCAAGGTCTTTGGGGACATGCGTGATTGTGTCCACTGTCAGCTGGCATGCGATCTGCACAGGTTACTTCACGTATATCAGTCTCACACTTTCGCTTATCTATTACTTGCTCCTTAAATCCCTCCCTCATCTCCACTAACAGAACCATAGACACCATGATCCACTGTGACCTACTGTTAGGAGTATTTTTCTGATAAAATATTCTTTTAGATTTTGTCATCCCGTTGGAAGTCATTTGTGTTCATATTTTAGCCATGCGCTGTTAGCACAAATAAATGGAAAGTGAAATTAAAAAGTAATAGTATAGAAAAAAGGTAGTTCTAATGGGAAGTTTTGGTCTTCTTAAAAGAACAGACATAACAGCGTCAATGTTAGTTTTTGTTGCGTGCGTGTGTGCAGGAGCTCGAATGAGAGACAGTGTGTGTGTATGTGTGTGTGTGTGTGTGTGTGTGTGGTGTATGTGTGATTTTGTTCTTATGCTGAGGATTGAACAAATCTTTACACATGTGAGACAAATGCTTGGCTGCTAAGCCACAGCTGTGCCTCCAAGCAAGATACTGGTGTTAAAGGTTGTTCTTGAGTGAAAGGAATCAGGCTTTAGTAAACACATCTGATTTCATGGTGGGGGCAAGCACAGGACAAATTAAGCATAATATCTGGTTTCAGATAACAATAATCAAAATACTACATCAAAACACAACAACAACAGCAGCAAAGAAGTGCTAAAAGAATTTTGTACTAAGGCAAATGCACAAAACAGTCAGCTTTTCAAGGATATTACAATCAAACATGGACAGTTCCTCATCCCAACTAGTAATTGTGAAAAGTAACTAACTATACAACTTTCTGAGTAAAGAATTTTCACATATTTACACTGATATAAATAATGGCATTATTGCATTAAAATTTAGAGAACAGAATGAGTACCTATGAATCAATTTGGAGAAAGCAAACAGTTGAAAGGCCATATTCTATTTCTGGCATTATAACTATTGGAAAAATAAGATAAAATCTTGAATATTTATTTAAATCATTTATTTAAATGATATTTTAAACCTTTCCAAGCATTAATTTATTCAAAAATATTAACCATCATTTTGTGTATTTTTAATAAATTCAAATTAAATACGTGAAATACTAATGATAAATGACCAAGAAAAACTAATGTGAAATTATTTCTAAATTTACCTTTGAACATTTCCCATAATAAATACAGTTATAAACTTTTCATCAATATATATATATATATGTAATTTAATAACATCGACTAGCATATGTTATATTTTCATTTATTAACAAGCGGTAGGAAAATAATAAAAGAATGAAATTATTTTATGATAACACCAAATGAAACTTTTCTTAAAAGAGTGTTCACATTGCTGGGCATGTTATCAGATGCCTGTAGTCTCATCTCTTGGGGAGGCAGAGGCAATCGAATTGCTGAGGCTAGCCTGGTCTACAAAGCAAGTCCAGGACAGTCAAGACTACACACAAAAACCCTGTCTCAAACAACAACAAGAACAACAACAACAACAACAACGAGTGTTCATCTATGCCTGAAATAAAAATAAATTGTTCACTGGGACGATTCTTGGCTCATACTTTAATAACATATCAATATTCACTCTGATTACTGAGTGAATATTGAAACTACTAATATATGAGGAAAGCATATGATTTTATTATGGCTCCCAACTTCAGCAGGCTTTCTCTGGGAACTCTAGGCAAGACTGCCAGAGAATCAGCTAGGCCAAGGAGTCAGGTGTGTGTGAGCTTCTGACCATCACTCTCCCTCCACTCTTTTAAATCCAATCTCCGGTCTCATCCTCAGCTCTGTGGGAGACTGCCTGCTGTGGCCACCCCTCGCTCTCTGTCCCCTTTCCCAGGGAACTAAGCAGATCCTGGTGGAACACCCCTCTCTCGCTTCCCTCTATAGCCCCCTTCAGTCAACTCCCATTCCTAAGTGTCAGTTCCCAATCCATAGGAACTCATTGTACCAGGAACCCCTAGTGACCAAGTGTATACAGATCCCATAAACATTTCCTACCAGGCAAACACAGCTATCATACTCTCTAAGGAATCAACAAAAATAGAAATGAAAAGGAGGTTTACTAAACCTCGAACCCCTACCCAGACTACCGATGGACAGGACATTCTCCACTGGTGAGTGGAGAAGGAGATCTAACTTTCACACAAACTCTGGTGCCCAATATTTGAACATGTCTTTTGGATGGAGATGCCTGGTGGCACTCAGAGGAAAGATAATAGGTCACCAAGGAGAGACTTGATACCGTATGAGCATATTCAGGGGGAGGAGGTCCCCCTCAGACACAGACTTAGGGGAGGGGAGGGGAGTAGGGGGGAAGTGGGAGGAAGGGAGGAATGGGAGGATACATGGGATGGGCTAACAACTGAGATGTAATATGAATAAATTAATTTAAAAAAATAAAAATAAAAAAAAGAAATGAAAAGGGGTAGAAAACAACAGACAAACTGAATCCAGACAATCATTAGAAATGAAAAATCCACAAAAGTGGAAAAAATTAAAAGAAATGAGTAGTAGATGTAAACATGTTTTTGTTTTGATCACAAGTGTGGGATATGAAACAGATTTGTGTGAGGGCATGTAGTGTTTGCTAGAAGAGGAACTGCCTCTTGCAGGGGCATAGTCTTTACTAGCTGATAAACATCCTAGTACAACCCCATCAGAGACTTAAGAAAGAATAAAATTAATTACCTGAGTATACAAGGAGTATAGGGTAGTAACTTCCAAAATGAGAAGATGACAGAGACAGTGTGCTGCCTGAACAGACCCCAAAACGTTGGAGCATCGTCTTTAGCCTTCTGGCCCAGTGTATCTGACAGACATATTTGTGAGGCAGGACTTGCTTAACTTGTCTTGGTACAGTTTGGCAAGTCTCTGATGGAGTTGAAGGTCAAATAGTTTAGTTTTATAATTAAGCTTAGTTGTTTTGAGATTAAGATGTTTTAGGTCTAGATAGATGTTTTAAGTTGATAATGAGGAGATCTGATAGATATTGATTTACATTTAGAATTTTAGACTCACTAAGATAGGAAAGATGTTTTTTTCAAGCCTGCCAAATACAAATAGGTAAAACAGTATGAATGAAATATTTATATAATTCCTGATTCTTTCATTGTTCTTCCTGTTGTAGGTAGTTTATTTTATGTACATATATATGTGTGTGTGTGTGTGTGTGTGTGTGTGTGTGTGTGTGTGTAATAATAAAAATGAATATCTAAAAAAATAAAAAATATTTAATAATAAAATAGAAAAATTTAAAAAAGCATCCTAGTACAGACTCTGAGTACACACACACACACACACACACACACACACACACACACACACGTGTATATATATCCAAAAGCAGAGACTTGGGTTTTTAGTTTTAGCATCACTTATCATTTAGCTGTTCATCATTCCAATTAAAGAAACTCCTAGAAAGAAAAGCTCCAGAGAATGCTTTGAGGTTCCATGTTCCAGCTGCTGCTCCAAGTTGTAGCTGCTGCTCTGGGTCCTGGCTGCTGTGGTTTGCTGAATTGCTGTTTTATGGTTTAACTTGTTTGTTGGAATCTTGATTGTGAAGAGTGAAATAGTTCCAAGGAACACAGACTAAAATGTCCACTTCTGTTCCCATTAACCTCTTTTCTGTCCTATCTAGGGTAGGAAGGTTGGAAGGGAAGTATAAGCATTAAAGAACCTCAAATAAAGTACGGTTGAAAAAGTTCAAAGTCTTCAGAAATGGATACTTTTCTTTATACATATCATGTATCAAAGATAAATCAAGATCAGATCAGCAATTTAAATAGACCTATATCCCTTAATGAAATAGAAACAGTTATTAAAATTCTACTACCACCACCAACACCACCACCACCAGCAACAAAAAGGGTCATGACTAGGTGATTTTAGCATAGAATTCTACCAGACTTTCAAAGAACAATTATTGTCAATACTCTTCAAATTATTTCACAAAAAGGAAACTGAAGAAACATTACCTAATTTGCTTTATAAGACCACAGTTAACCTGATAACAAAACCAAACAAAGACAACAAAGAAAGAGAACTAGAGACCGATTTCCTTTGTGAAAATAGATTCAAAAGTCTTCAGTAAAATCCTTGCAAACCAAATTCAAGAACATAACAAAATATCATCCATCAAGTTAAAGTAGGTACCACCTCAGAGATGCAGGGATGTTTCAATATACATAAATCAATATATACAATCCTCCACATAAAAAGTCTGAAGACAAAAACATCATGATTACCTTATTAAGTGTAGAATAGTTCTTTGACAAAATCCAATACCCATCATGATAAAAGTCCCAGGGAAATTAAGGATGAAAGAGACACAGTTCAACATAATAAAGGCAGTTTCCAGCAAGCCCTCAACTGACATCAATTTAAATGGAAACTCAAAGCTATTTCACTAAAATAAGAAACAAGCAAAGGTTATCCACTCTCTCTATAGATATTCAATATGGTACTTGAAGTCTTAGCTAGAGCAATAAGACAACGAACTGAGATCAAGGGAATACTAATTATAAAGGAAGAAGTCAAAGTATCTTTATTTGAAGATGATATGATAGTATTCATAAATGACTCTAAGATTTACACTGGAAAAATCCTACTGCTGATAAACACTTTCAGCAAGGTAGCTAGATGCGAAATTAACTCTGTCCCTCCCTCTCTCTCCCCTCTCTGACTCTGTCTCTGTCTCTGTCTCTGTCTCTGTCTCTGTCTCTGTCTCTGTCTCTGTCTCTCTCTCTCTCTCTCTCTCACACACACACACACACACACACACAAACACACACAATCAGTGGCCCTCCTATACACAAATGACAAAGGGACTGATAGACTGAGAAATCAGGGAAGCAACAAGTTTCACAATAGCCTCAAATAATAACTTTGGGTGACTCTAACCAAGCAAGTGAATGATTTGTAGGACAAAAACTTTATAATCAATTTAATACATTTGTGCTTATTTTTGATATTTTGAAAAAGAGGAATAAGTAATCTCCCATCATATTTTAACAGTCAACACACAAATTAGAATGGTTCTAATTATATTCCAATATTAATAGGGAAGCAACTTTTAAGAGTTGGATAACTGTCACAAATCTAAAACTCTAGGCTTAATATTCAAGACTTATAAGTAAGAATAATGAATAAAAGCTTGCTTATTCGGCACAATGCCATAGAACTAAAGTTTTTTTTAATTGTATATATTTGGGTGGCTGGAGAGACTGCTCAGCAGTTAAGAGGACTTGCTACTCTTCCAGAGGACTCATGTCATCTCCTGCACCTGTATTGGGTTGCACAAAATGCCTGTAAATCTAGCACCAGGCAATCCAGCACCTTCTTCCGGCCTCTATGCATACTGTACTCAAGTGAGCACATACTCACGTTGGCACACAAAGACATACTAATAAATTACTGGTAATAAGAAAACCCATGGGTGGATAGATTATCATCTACAGAAGG
Organism: Acomys minous; assembly: GCF_964271855.1. Taxonomy (NCBI): domain Eukaryota; kingdom Metazoa; phylum Chordata; class Mammalia; order Rodentia; family Muridae; genus Acomys; species Acomys minous. The sequence continues at coordinate 46,255,691 of NC_140497.1, read as the reverse complement.
CATCCTCCTGCTTTGGTTTAGCTACAACGACACGGCACTAAACTGCAATATAAATATTTATCTTCATGCCACAGACAGATGCCACTCTTGTCCTTAGAAAACTCCGGAGTGATTAGCCTGAGCACAGCCTTAGCTGTCTGTCATGTTAAGGAGCCAGCGATTGGGATTCAGTGTAATGGTACTGATTTAGGTGTATGGAGATGAGTTTCCGATGCCGTGGACACTAACCTAGTATTAATATTTGAAGGAACCAAGTTGCCAAGGTTAGAAAATGCAACCAGGATATTTGATATCGCTTTATAATCCAAAAGAAATTTTGATTTCTATAAGCTTCAGACTGAGAGTATTGCTAAGTATTATGAAGTCCACATTTTAAATTTATAAATCTGAAATTCTAAAAGTAAGGGAAACCACACCCTAATTTCTTCATCATAATGCAAAAAAAAATGCAATTAACTGTTCTGGACTAGATAGATGGTAGGATTTATTTTAAAAGATTAAATAAGCATCAATAACAAACTCATGTGAAGCAAGGCACAGTTTGTGATTTTCTTGACTAGCATCCTACTACCTTTTGTAATACACTTGGATATTGGTAGACTTTTAAGATACTAAATATCTCCTTCAGTATCTTATTACCAATAGATCAGCAAATATGGGCTCCACCTCCATTTATGTCTTGATGTGCATAAGATTATTCTTAGAAAATCCCTGTATAAGAAATTTAAGCATTTGTGTGTTCATGATGGTGATAGCTGTGACATATCCACAAGGAGACATTCTGCTTTGCCTGCTGCCTTCTAGCTCCTACTGTCTTTCTGCCCTTTCTTCCATGATATTCCCTGAGCCTTAGAATGGATGATAGAAATGTTCTATTTATAGCTGAACATTCAATAATCCATTTCCCCTACACTTTGGGAAGCCAAGGCTCTGAATTCACCACTGTTTATTCTAGACAAGGTTCCATGATTAAAGCTTAAAGTAGTATATATCTATGGAAATAAAAATAGGTTTTTGGCAGACAGTTTGACACTGTGCTGATTTAGTTCAATGAAAGCAATAGACTGCCCTTATAAAGCTTATAACCTCTTCAGTTATAGTATTTGACTAGCTTGTAGCATCAAGCTTGTAATTCCTACTGAAGAGCTGAAATGGAAAATAATAAAAGAGAATTTGGCTTTTTAAAAAAATTAACAATGTGCCTCTATTACAACAGTGGACACATCTTGCATGGCACATTGATATTATAGTTCTGGTGTTTGTATCTAGGTTAGACCACCAGTAACTTTTCTTCCCTAGAAGCCTATATGGCACCTTCTGGCACTGTGAAACCTCCCATGGAAGCCTATATAACACCTTCTGGCACTGTGAAAGGACATCAGGGAGGAAATTTTTACCTCATTTCTAGTTTGCATTTTTGCAGCCCTGGTGTGTGGAATCTTCATCAATATGGGTAGCTCTGTTGTGACACTAACAGGTATGAAAAGCATGTGTACTCTTTTGGGAGTCCAGGGAACTCCCTTGACCAATGACATAGGGAGTTGGTGATCAGTCTCTAGAAGAGTACTTTCAGGTTGACATGACCTCATAATTTGTTAACAATTGGTCATAAAAATATTTTTGCAGTTATTAAAATGGTTTTGAATATTTTAGGAGAGAAATTCCAGTTATCTATTCTGGTTATTAAAATAGTTCACATAGCACACAATTGTGTATTTCTATTAAAATAACCCAAAGCACCATTGAGCTGGTAAATATTGCAGTTGAAGTAGTAGAAGAAACAAGTCTTCCACTTTTGCATCTTTATTTGGGTCATTTTTGTTTTTTTTTTTTTAGGCTAATTTAATATAAATTGAAGCTAGTTTTGAAAGAAATATTCCTATGTGTTCATTATACTTCTAAGTTCACTAGGGAGCATCTGACAAAACTGTATAATTTTGCTCTGACAGTGAAATGCATGTTCCATTCAATGATGCTCTGTGATGGCACTGTAACTCCAGGATCCGGTTTTTGGCAATAATAAAGTCTCCAGGGAAGAAAGATGCCCTTGGTTATATTTTGGGAACTAGAATATCTCAAGGCCATAATGCTGCCAAGCTATTCAACCAAGGATGCAAACTTATTCTAAAATACTCCCTTTAGGAGAAATTTAAGTTTTATCTCTCAAGTCAAGCTTTAAATAAGAACACCAGCAGATACCACATAATATAGATGGCAACATTTATAGAAGAAATAATTTCAAATTAGATGCGAAATTGTTATTCAGTGATAAAGTTAATTTCTAAAACTTATTCATGATTAAAGTTTATATAATTTACATATATCACATTATAATTACTGATTCTACATACTCATATTGATGATGTGTATTTAATCATCATGAATATAGCTTTAGTACAAGACACTGGCATCAAAAAAGGAACTAACTCCAAGAAGATCACTTATATATTGTTTAGTTTTGGAATAAAACACAAAGTAATGAGAGTCAAAGAAACGAACCTGATTTTTGAAACCTGTAAAACTAATATAGATCTAAGAGATTCTTCCATCAAAATAAAACAAGTTTTAGAATTAGATAATAGTTTTAGGTAAGCCTAATGACTCTACAGCTATTGAACGATTAAAAGTTGAATATTAAAAATCTCTGTGCCTTGTAAAAGTCAAGTAAATGAATTCCTTAAAAGACAAAAACTATTATGTTGTATTCCAGAAGAAATTGGTACTCTACGTAGCCAAATAGCTATCAACTATTTAAGTTTGTGTTGCAGAGTTTTATTAAAGTACAGATAAACCCAGGTGATTTTGTTGTTTAAAATCATTTATTTATTTTGATATTGGGGTGTCTCTCTAGAGTCCAGGTTGATCTTCACCTTGATACCCTGCAGCTTAAGATCCCAGATGCTGGACTACAGACACCATAGACCTTGGTCACAGCACTCTACAAAAAGGGGTTTTTGTTGTTGTTGTTGTTTTTAAAGTATCAAACACTCAACCCAAACAGTAGGGGCATTTTAGAAGACGACTTTTAGAATGAAACGAGGTTGGCACTCCACTAATTCCAAAGTCAGACATTAAAAGAATGAGAACAAGCCAGGTAGTGGTGCATGCCTGGAGTCCCAGCACTCTTGGAAAGAGTCACGTATATGTCTGCAACTTTTAGGCCAGCCTAGCCTACAGAGGGAGTTCCAGGACAGCCAGGGCAGTACAGAGAAACCCAGTGAAGAAAAAAGCAAAATAAACAAACAAACAAACAAACCTAAAAACAATAATAAATAATAGTAAGAATAATAAAGAATGTGCTTTACTGGCATAAACACAAAAAATCTCAACACATTAGCAAGTCAGATGAGCATATTCAATGGGAACCACATATTATTGAAATAGAAGCCAACATATATCTATTAAAACTGCTTCTTGAGTGTAGAAGGTCCTCCAAATTTTCCTTTAAAGTTAAACATGGAAATTAAAGTATGCAAGTAGATATGTCAAATAAGAAGTTTTTGTTCAGTTTTTGTTTGTTTGTTTCCTTTTCTTTCTTGTTTTTTGAGACAGGGTTCCATTTGCGTAGCTCTGGCTGTCTTGGACACATTTTGTAGACCAGGCTGTTCTAGAACTCAGAGAGATCGCCCTGCCTCTATTCCCCGGGTGTTTGGATTACAGCCATACACCACCATTCCCAGCAAAAGGAGAACATTTTAGTTGCCACTCAAGTAAATACTTGAGAAGAAGCTTGATTAAAACCACACTTTATTAGTTAGTATTTACTTTGAGATAGAGACTCATTATATAACCAAAATGATCTTGAACATACAAAATTGTGTGTTCATTCTGACCACTGCTATGATTTCATGATGCTCCACTACTCCAGCTTTCAACCCTAAATTTATACAATGATATGTGTAATGAATTGGTAAAGGCTCACTTTTGTTCCCCACAGAAAAGGGAAATGACAACAATGAATGAAAAAAAAAAAAGAGATCATGACTTTGAAAGAGAGTAGGGAGGGTGTATGGGAGGGCTTGAAGGGAGAAACGAAGAGGAGAAAGGATGTAATTATATTATAATCTCAAAAAAAATAAAATAGAAACTTAAAAAACAGCAAACGATATTTGTCTTAGTCAGTGTTTGAATTTGTGTGTGGAGTGAAGAGACACGGGACTGTGGCAAATCCTAAAAATAAGGAAGCATTTAATTGCAGCTTGCCTACATTCTCAGAGGCTCAATACGTCATCCTCGTGGTAGGGAGCATGGTGTTCTACAAACAAACATGATAACTGAAAAATTCTGCCTCCTCATCCACAGGCAGCTGGAAAAGAGAGGAGAGCCACTTGGCGTTGCTTGGGCTTCCGAAGCCTCAAAGCCCACCCCTAGTGACACACTTCCTCTAACAAAGCCACATATTCTCCAGCAAGGACACACCTCTAAATTCTCTCAAACGGCACCACTCCCTGGTGTCTAAGCATTCAAATAGGTGCATCTGTTGGGGGGTAGGGAGCAGTCTTATTCAAAGCACCACACTACCAACATTTTACACAAGAAATGGGAAACTTGACTCTGTAATCGAAAGGAGATTGAAATCGGCTCAGAATCTAGGAGATCTAACATGACTGACGACTTCACTGTACATGCTGAGAGGCCGACGCACAGAGATCACCTAGGCTGTACCTACAGAAACCACAGAGTAAGAAACGACTACATGTGTACGTTAACACAGGTGTCATCATTTGGTACACAAGAATAGAAAATAAAGACAATCATGGTTTTCAGGAATTTTATTTCAATGAAAATGCTGATAATTATTGTATTTCTTAATGACAAGTCTTTGGAAATTAAATAAATATTTGTAGATGCATGTTTCATATTTCTAATCGTCATCTTTCTTATTTTTCTAATATGGATTTTTCTATTAGCTAACAAATGACTTCATTCTTATATGTTTTAGAAATGTGGGATTTATATACAAGACATCTGTCTCAAATTTCTCTGACGTCTTAGGGCAGAGGGCACCCCAGACCTCAACCTTGCTGAGTACTGTATGGTTTAAGGCTCTGGCGTGAGATGTACTATTTCCTATTGCTGTTGCTGCTGGTTGCCCATAGCGTCTTTTGGAAAACGAATTTGGAGATTAACTTTCTTTCTGCACAGATGCAACTCGTTGCTGACTTCTGCAGCCTTTCTCAGCACTGGCTGCTGCCTTATCTGTTTTTTGCTGGATGGATACAGTTCTGAATGATGGCTGTGTGGTTTTGGACTCTGGTTTTATAGAGATAAATTTTAAAACACTTTCCCCCAGAAGGCACTCTTTTGCACTTTCTCAGACGAAAATCAAATGACTTCGCGGAACACTCATGGTGTGTTGTTATAAAACTGCAAAAGCACCCATTCTTTATTCCACTATTGAATAAAGATTCTTAATATCCGATATACGAGGGACCTGGCTCAATAAATTCTGTGTGCTACACACTCACACCTTTTTTTTTTTCATTTTCTTTTTCTTAAATCCAACCTTATAGCACCACTCTCCAGTACATGCCAGCACAGATAATTACACTGTATGCTCTTATTGAAGTTTCAGTTTTTCCTTTATGTGCATTTTAGTTACAGTGTCTGAAACATTAATGATTACAGCAGTTGTTACATGTCTTGGTTGCTCTGTGCAGCTACGCTGAAACTATTAGTTCTTACGTACAAAATTGATGAAATTTATATAAACAAAATTACATTAAGTGTCAATTATTTTTTTAAGTGATACTTGGAAAATTAAAAAGAAATCACTGGAGGTTTTGCAGAAAAACAAAGAATTAGAAAGTGACTTGGAAAAACATTTGCTTTGATTATTTGATCCGAGACACATGGAAAATATGTGGCCTGAATACTGTACAGAGACAGTGATTTCCGTGTTCTCATACATTAAAAAAGGAAGCTCTTATGATCCTCCTTTCTCACACTTTCTACCTTTTCAAAACATCTAATCTGTGAAAGCAACATAAGCAACAGAACTGGATTGATTCTATTGACATTGTGAGTGCAATTTAACATTAAATAAATGTCAGTAGAATGTAGGACTATAATATTACCAATAAATAGGAAATTCCAGAAGTCACACACCGCAGATTTCAGCCAATGACAATCAGCCAACTCACCACACATTTTCATTGAATTAGGCCTAAGGATAATGTTGAAAAGCTGCATGGTTACTTTCTAACAGAGATTTATATTAAATTTCTATAGGTTAAATGTATCAATAAGCCTGCTATCTCCTAGCAAAAATAAGTCATATTTTTCATTTCATATTATGAATTTAATGAAGTATGTGGATTGAAAAATTAAAACTAAGTGTGATTTTTTTTTTGTCCTGAGATGCATGATTGTTAGAGTTTGGTAGTTTCTTCTCTGTCCCTTCTGAAGTGGCAGTTCATCTGGCGTCTTTCTGTTGCAGTATTACTATGAGGCTAGTTGGGTTCTGCTCAATGGTTTTCTAGAAAAACAAAATGTTTGAGGATGGAAGAAAGTCAAACAACCATATAAATTAACCAAACACATTGAAACTAAATAGTAAACTACATCTGATTATCTGAAATAAACTGAAATATTTTCCAGTTGTATAGATGTTTAAAGCTTTTCTCATATTCCTTTGCATTATGAGACAAATAGCAACAATCTCTCGGACCATGATCCTTTTGGAAACAAACAAGGAAAACGTTTCTCTCTTTATAGATGCACGAGTTTTATTTTATTTTTTTAAACTCTTCTAAAAAGACACAGCAGGACCTAAAATCCACAAAGTGTATTTTAAAAGCCAGGGAAGCTGTTTTTCCAGTAGAAAGTTATACAACATAAAATTAAATTTTAAACCAAATGGACAATCTGAATTAATAAAATGGATCAAAGCCATGATGAGAAGTTCACAGATAAACAGATGTGGCTGAGATCATAGAAAATCATGGAGAAAAAAAAAAAACAGAAGCAAGTTGGAGCCTTTCTTCCACCTGACTGACAGCTGATGACCACAAAAAGATGGTGTCTTTAGTCAGCTGAAAAGGTTTTTGTTGCTGAGAGTTTGTTAGCAGTGACAGTGTCTGTCAAGTGTAGATGAAAATAGCTCTGGAATGAAAGGAAAATAAGATCCCAATATCAGAAGGCACTCCTGAAAGGAAATGAAAAGGATGCTTCCCCAGTAGCAGGAAATTATTTTTGGGGAAAGTTGGAAATAGTAATAAAGAAAATGGTACAATAACAAAGTGAAGTTAAACAGAAACGAAATATGGTGTGGGCATCTGGGTAGGTGCACAATAGTGCATGGTGATTTTTGATAACTTTGATCATTCTTTCTCTTCCAACACAGATGAGAACATTTCAGGCAAGAATTAACGCTAAAGGATTTAAATTATAACATGAAAAAAAAAACTTTCAGTAGTATGCTCTTTATCTTTTGAATTATTTTCCAGTGTTCATTTGATGAACATAAAAACTTTGTATGATGAAGTAGTTAGAAATTATAAAACTGATTAAGTACGCAGGTTACTATCATCATTAAAAATAATTAATTGAGTGGGGTCCTAGAATTTTATTAGTGTGACTGCTAAAGTGTTTATAGTCATTTTTACTGCTCTGATTGGTTTAGGACTGAGGCACATCAAAATATGTTGTAAATGAACAAGGTTAAGTAATCAACATGTGTGACTTCAAGAGCTTCACTGATGCTCCGATAAATTGGAGCATTTGATGACTGTGGCCAAAGGCCTTTGTCAGAGAGCTTGTCAGTAAAAGACAGATGTGATACACTTTAAAATAAAAAATAAAATCATCTAATAACCAAACATGGAGACTCAAGTTGTAGATTTATATTAGATAACAGTTAGTTTTACTTCAGCGTAATTGCTATTAAAAATAAGCTTCTACTAGCAAAATCAAGCATTTCTTACAAGTACTCATGTTTTAAAAGGATGATGAGTGTGGGGTGGGGTTATGAGGTGCACTTGAATTTTCTGAGGATAATTTTTTGATGCTTGATTAAGAATGGCTAAAAGGGATCATTTTTCTGAAACAGATCTCTCAGTCCTCTAAAAAGGTTGTATATGATCGACAGACATCACATGGTGATGTTTAGAAATAGCTTCAGCACTGTGTTCCATTTAATCAATCAATGAAGAAATTTATTAGCATCACATCATTACTGCTATGAACTGTTCCACTGAAGAGACAATTCTGGCTGATACATACAATGTCTATTTTATACTTCGTGACCATTAAAGAATTTATGAAAATACCATCTCTAAAGTGTTTACTTTTTTTTTTTGGTATTTTACCAATGTATTAAGGAGTCACATTTTTGATCTGTGGTACCTTTCAAAAGGATTTTAAAACTTGGTTTAAAATATCAGTTTGGCTTTAAAAGTAAAATGTTAACTACATAATATCATGATTGTGCAGGGAAAATATATCAGAGATCAAAAATAATTTTTATATTATGTTAATAATAAGAATAAAATACAAAATAAAATGGAATTTAAACTTACCCAGGGCTGGACCTTTTATGCTGATACAGGGTAGATGAAGTGAAAAAATTCCCAAGAGGCTCAAATACACTGAGCAGAGTCTATTCACAGTTGGCAGGACTCTGGCAAGCAGATTAGTGGGAAGTAATATCTATCTCCAGTTTGTGCAAAATTTTAAGGGGCAAACCCACCACAATTGTGGTGTGTGCAGAAAGACAGGTCTGGACACCTGCGACAGGCAAGCATTGATTACAGAAGTGGAGAGATAGTAGTTAAACGATCAGGCAGTTAACTTTAAGCTCTGGGTCACACTGTATAAGAATTTATGGTTGGTCCAGAGACCAGTTTGCTATGGGGATTTATTGTTGGTCTAAGTGACCAGAGCCCAGTTTTACATGAAATAAGTTCAACAGAGTAGTCTTAGGAAGACTGCAATAAGATGACATAACTATATTTCAGTATCACACTACAGTATTACAATACTGATCTACCAAACAAGTTGTGCTCACTGGTAAAATAGTCGCATGACTGTTATGTTGGTCAGTGGCCCTTGAGTTGAATATTGGGACTGTTCCACAGGAAAGAATTTATGCTTGCTCCTGTAATTTGGTCAATAGCCTTTATATAGCTCAGAAAAGTCATAGTATCTGGTATGAAAGCTCTTATTCGTTTTATCAAATGCCAACAAATATTTATATTTTAACTCCCCACCTGAGCTGTTCTTAATCTTGGTCAGAGGAGTTGGTTTTTTTGTATTGTTTTGTTTTGGTTTTGGTTTGATTTGTTTTTTTTTTTAATTGGACATTCAGTCACTGCAGAGACTCACAATTGGTCAACACGCTGACAATACATTTTTGTGGATGCTAAGTCATAAGACATCTTTGTCAACACCAATGTCATGGCTCAGGGAACTTTATAGAAGAAAAATAAATAGTAGATGATGAGAAGGCTTGTGTGTGTGTGTGTGTGTGTGTGTGTGTGCATGTGTGTGTGTATGTGTGTGTGCATGTGTGTGTGTGTATGTGTTCAAAAGATGATGCAGATAGACTGTAAATGCTACAGGTGATGGAAGACATCAAGGAAGCAGAGTTGTCTGGACAACAGGGTTGATGTACATATGAACTCACAGAGACCATGAAAGGATTCACAAGACCTACACTCCTCAGTTCTTACAAAATCCTGGTGTGAAGGAAGTGAATTGGACAAAAAGTCCTAACCCGAGACAAGAAGATATTCACAATTGCTGAGAGAGAGAAAATACGTTTTCATAATTGGAATGACATTAGCTATTTCAACCATTGTCTTTGGGAAGACCTTAGGCTCAAGGGTAGCTGGCCAACACAAATCAGACTTTAAGTCCTTAGTGGTTTATTTTACAGAGAGAGAGAGAGAGAGAGAGAGAGAGAGAGAGAGAGAGAGAGAGAGAGAGAGAGAGAGAGAAGGAGAGAGAGAAGAGAAGAGAAGATGCGTGGTGATGTTGGGCAGATAGGGTGAGCATCTGTAGCATGTGTGGAGATTTAAGGGGTGGAAAAGAACATAATACATATACTATATGGAATTTTCGAAGAATAATAAGAAACGAATTTGTTTAGGTATGTAAGATGTCTCAATAGATAAGGATGCTTGCCACCAAATATGACTATCAGAATTCAATCTTAAGATTCATAATGTGGAAGGAAAGAACCAACTGATGTAATTGTCCTCTTACTTGTGAGTGCCTATAATTTGGCTATTTGAATGAATTCAATCGTTGTTGCAGGTAACACACACACACACACACACACACACACACACACACACACACAAACACAGAAAAAGAGAGGGGGAGGGAAGAGGGAGAAATAATGAATGTATTAAAACTAGGAATCTTTTGATTATCAATCATGCACAACGTTTATGCTATTTTACAATGGGAATGAAAAGCTACAGAAGTACTTTTTGTCTTATTGGTCTTTAAATTTGACAAGTAAGGAGAGCATTATTGAATCTGCATGGTATGAAAATATCAAGTTTAGAAAGGGACATTTTTGATGCTGAATCTAGAAAACATGTCAGACATCAGGGAGATGTAGCTTAGTCAGAAAGCATAGTAAGGGTTTTCTACAAATATAAAAAGGTACAATGACATTTGAAAGACGCGTGAGGTTGTAACCAAACACGGAGGTCAGTGCCAGTGGACACAGAAGGAAAATATTCTGAGAAATGCAGGCAGGCTGCTCTACATGGAGACTGAAAAAAAATGATGAATCTTGTTTTTAAAAAATAAAATTTATTAAATTTCTCCATGAGCAAATCAGTAACTACTTAACTAGAAATTAATCTTAGAAAATAGGTTAATTTTGGGGTTTAATTATAATCATGAAAAAATGGCTTTCTCATATAGCTGAGAAACAGAAAATTAAGATCACTTTGTATTTTTTCTTGTTTTTTTTTTTTTAACATTTCTCATATATGAATCTTCCATTTTGAAAATAACATATATAAAATTTCAGGCTACCTAGATGACATAAATACTGTGATTATTCTGCTATTGTTTCTAGTATAACATAATGTATTCTCTTCCTGCCAAGTATTTATATAAATTACTGCACTCTTAATGTTAAATGTTATTTTAATACTTAACACTTGGACTCCAACATAGAATTATATTACCTACTTTATTAGCTCATTTACCACCCACTATGCTCCATAACTAGGTAATTCCTGGAACATGAGATATTCTGGTTTACTTTTTGTAGTAACTCAAGCATCTTTTTGGTTTACCAATTACTCTATCTATAATGGCTATGTCTTTGTGTCTTTTATAAAATATTTTTATTATGTTTCATTTTTAACATATATATTTATATTATTACACATGAGTAAAATAAACTGTATACAGCAGGAAGAACCATGGAACAATCAGGAATTACATTCATAGTAATTTGGCTATTTGAATGAATTCAATCGTTGTTGCAGGTATTGTCTACATATGTGTATACATAGATGCATCAATGTATCCTGTTCAGTCTGAGAAATGTTGCTGGTATGTACATTTCTGGGCTGAACATTTGGCATTGGATAATGAGTTGGTGTTCTATTCTCTGAGAAAATATTTCCCCCCACCCTTAGTATTCCTTAGGTGTTCTAGTTCTTTATGTAGGGTTGAGGACTTGTGGTCTTTCCAGGGTTCATGATGGCATGTTTATTGAGAGGCTATGGATTTAAAAAATATCAAAGAAAGATGTACATGAAAAACCTACAAGAAGAAAATTATGATAGGCAGATTTGGGCCCAGGAGTCCTGCTCAAACTATGGCACCAGCCAAGGACAATACAGGCAGTAAACTTCAAGCCCCTACCCAGATCTAGCCAATGGACTGGACATTCTCCACAGTTGAGTGGAGAGTGTGGTCTGACTTTCACACGTACTCTGGTGCCTCATATTTGACCATATCTCCTGAATGGGGGGGTGCCCTGGTGGCACTCAAAGGAAGGATAGCAGGTTACCAAGAAGAGACTTGATACCCTATGAGCATATACAGGGGAAGGAAATCTCCCTCAGGTCACAGTCATAGGGGAGGGGAGTAAGGGAAAAATGGGAGGGAGGGAGGAATGGGAGGATACAAGGGATGGGATAAACATTGAGATGTAATATGAATAAATTAATAAAATAAAATAAAAAACAAAAACAAAAACCAAAAAACTCAAAAAGAAAAGAAAAGAAAGAAAGAAACATAGGCCACAGCTAAAGTTTACTTCAAGCTCATACATAAAAAATATGAACCTCCCCCCAAGGAAAGTTAGAAGAAAGGAAAAAAGAAGGGGAAACTATGTAATTATAATCTCAAAAATAAAAAAGAAACTTTAAAATGTGTAAGTATAAAAATGAAGAAAAATTAACTGTATCTGATTAAGATACCTCTTTTTAAAAATATATTTTATTAATTTATTCATATTACATTTCAATTGTTATCCCATCCCTTGTATCCTCCCATTCCTTCCTTCCTCACATTTTCCCTTTACTCCCTTCCCATATGACTGTGACTGAGGGGGACCTCTTTCCCCTGTATATGCTCATAGGGTAGCAAGTCTCTTCTTGGTAGCCTGCTATCCTTCCTCTGAATGCCATCAGGCCTCTCCATCAAGGGGACGTGGTTATAACCCACAATCAAAAACTATCAGAGGGTATCAAGTCTCTTCTTGGTAACCTGCTGTCCTTCCTCTGAGTGCCACCAGGTCTCCCCATCCAGGGGACATGGTCAAAGGTGAGGCACCAGAGTATGTGAGAAAATCATATCCCACTCTCCATTCTACTGTGGAGAATGTTCTGACTCTTGGCTAGATCTGGGTAGGGGTTTAAAGTTTTAAGGCCTGTATTGTCCTTGGCTGGTACCTTAGTTTGAGCAGGACCCCTGGGTCCAAATCTGCCTATGATATCCCCCTTAGGAACAGTCATAGGGGAGGGGAATAAGGGGAAAATAGGATGGAGGGAAGAATGGGAGGATACAAGGGATGGGATAACCATTGAGGTATAATAAGAATAAATTAATAAAAATTTAAAAAAACTATCAGAGTATTTTAGAATAGGATCTTGTTTGGTGTGGGAGGGGAAGCTAAGCAGTGGTTTTATATTTCTTCTAATCTGTATAAGGAAGCGTGCTATATTTTATGTATTCGAAGAACAATAAAATTAAGAAGCTAAAACATTAGATTCTGAAGTCAGATGCCAAAGACATCTGATATTGCTTGTCAAGTCACCATCACAAACTGCTTGTGATTTGGCTTTGAACATGATTCTTTGTGCATTATTGTAAAGATATTGCTGAATATATAGCAAAATAGAGAAGGTACTTAAATGTTACTGGGCATCATATTCACATTTTACAAGTACTTAAAATTATTCACAAGATGTATTTTCAGCTTCAGACTTAGTTTTCCATGAGAGATGTTGGTGTTTTTATTTTGCATATGACAATAGTAGTCATTTGCCATGGTGACTCTGGAATGTTGCATGTGACAAGAGTAGACATATGTTGTGGTGATTCTGGAATGCAGAAGAGAAGGTTCAAATTTTTGAAACTTTTTTCCTTTAAATATTTGACACCCAAATTTGTAAATTTTAATGTAAGTGTATCCTGAACCATATCACAAGATATAAGCAAAAGAATTTAGACAAAACGATATTTGTCTCTCCTCTTCAAGTAGTTTGTAACCTAAAGCGACAGGGTTTAGAGGAGGCCCCTAATGAGCTAATAAATGATAGCCTTGGCACTCCATTTCGGTAAGAGGGTTTCTTTAATTATTCAGATACATATTTTCACAGTACCTGTAGAGCTAAAACACTTGGGGGAGTTAAATAGCTCTCCTGGATAGCTAGTCAAGATGAATTTTAGCTACATTTACTGCAGTTTCCTACTCCCTAAGCTCTGAAAAAAAAATGTTTTCAAAGGAAAGAAAGCATTTCCCTTCCATGCCTTTCTGAGGATTCTCTGTGCTAGTAAGTCACATCCATTGTGAGATACATGGCCGTTCTTCCATACAGTTCAGATAACCGAAGTCCAAATAAGAGAAACCGGTATGACTGCCTCTACACTGTTAGTCATAGCAGCCATGTGATAATTGCTTTTTTAAAAATTATAAATTGTAATTTGATGGTTTATTAAGTAAAGGATTGGGAAATGTGAAAAAAGTGCCATTTAAATTTTTTCCCTTGGCCTTTAATAATTTTTAGTAGTTTGCGTGGTTCTAAATTGCTAAAAAATTATGTACTAAATGTTTTTTATTCATGGATATTTGGAAGCCTGTAATTGTTGGTATATACACTTTAAACATCTTAGTCTCTTCTATGTTTATTAGGCTGTTTTACATTTTCATTCCTTATTTAATTATGGTTATTTAACTTCTTTTTCTGAAGTATTTGTTTTCATTATTATGGGTATTTTAATCACACCACAGCTACTGTTGTAAAATACTAACTACAGAATGAAATGAAAATGCAAGCAATAAATTTTTACAAGGGGCATAATTACAGCAATTCCTTTTCATAGTGTCATTAATAAGTGTGAACACCATAACTTGATAACCTAGATCCAAGTATTTAATTATCCTATAACAAATTATATTAGAATAATATATAGATTAAAACATGTGGAATTATATTCTAGGTTTAAAAGGTAGCAGATAATATTCAATTATAATCTGTCATGAATTCAACTCCTGGTATAAAGATATAAATCCAATACAAAATATAGTCTGAGTATCATGACACCTACCAATGTTGTTGTTCAACTGTCTTTGACCTCTGTACTGACCTATTCACTGCCAAATACTGTTATAAAATTATGAAGTGAATAATTAAGAATCTGTACAAGTTAGAGCCGTCACACTGAATGTCCCCATTATCTGTCCTGTAAATGCAATTTCTTTTAAATGTGGCAACTTTTCTGATTTTTTTTATATAGTTTTGGTTTTATTGTTGTTTTTCTTTTTGATACAGACTATAACTCTTTGGGGAGTAGAATTCAACTAGAGACCATTTTTCTTCATTAATGACTGATCTTTGGGCCGCAGGTGTAGGGCATGGTGTCATGGCTGGGCAAGTGGTCATGTATTATCTATAAAAAAGCAGATTTGGCTAGCTGTAATCAACCCAGAAAAGTAGTGTTCTCCATTGTCCTGCTTCAGTTCCTGCCTCCAGGTCTCTGCCTTAAGTTCCTTCCTTGACTTCTTTTCATGATGGACTCTGATCAGGGATGTGTAAGATAAAATAGGCAGGTTTTTAAATACTTTTATGTTTTATACTTTGCTATTATATAGTAAAATAGAAAGATCGTTGTAAACTTTTTCTATTTTCTGGCAGTATTTTACATTTCTGATATCTAGGTTTATTTATTTTTTGTTTATTCCAAAATAAATACAAGTAATAGGGTTGACACTCAGTTGATAGTTATTGGGACATGCAATGATATATGGTATATTTATTATATTTTTTCTGTCTTTTGAAAGTTTTAAAGATTCCTCATTGAAAATGTAAAATACTTATATTAATTAGTTTTATAGTTAATTATTAGTGTTTTGTATATTTTAGCACTTAATATGTGTTTAATAATCTGAAAGTAATAAGAATATCTACATAAAATCAAGAAGATTGAAAGACATTTCAAGATACTGCTCTGGTACAAAGAACAACTTCATAAAGAAATCATTTCCCAACACATCATGTCTTAAATGAATCAGCAAGGGGGGGACTATATCACTAGATTAAAAAAAAAACTTATAACTTTATCAATTTAGTTGTTCACTTTACATCCAAATCGTAGCCCTCCTGGTCCTACTTTCCCTTCCTCTTACCTCTCTCCTGCCCCACAGGGAAGGGATACATCAACACACCCCAGCACTTCAAGTCGGACTGAGCATATCCTCCTCAACGGTGGTGGATAGAAAAGCATGCAGCAGAGCCAATGTCAGAAACACCCGCCATTGCCCTGACTAGGGAAACTACAAGAAGACAAGCCGTCCATTGGGTATATATGTGTAGGGGGTCCCATATCAGTCCATGCGCAGTCCTTGGTTGGCACTTCAGTCTCCACAGGCTACCCTGGGGCCGCGTTAGTTGGCTCTGTTGGTCTTCCTGTGAGTCTCCCGATCATAGACCCCTCCTCTCTTCCCTATCCTATCCTTTCTCCTTCTTCCCCCATATACCTACTCCTCAGAAAAGGTGCGTACTCCCAGAACATCAAGTTGCATTAGAACTGAGCTCTTTCTCTGTGACATGGTGAGGCAGCCGCACCAAGGGGAAGTGACAGAAAAGCAGGCAAGAGAGTACAGGTCAGATAGAGCCCCAGGTATAACTCTGCACCCTTTTCTACAGGACCCCCATGAAGACTGAGCTGCCCATTGGCTATAGCTGTATTCAGTCCATGCATGGGTCCTCTTCCAATGATTCAGTCTTCGCAAGCCGCCCTGAGCCCTGGTTAGTTGGCTATGTTGGTCTTTTTGTGGAGCTTCTGTCCCCTCTGGATCCTTCCATCCTTCCCCCAACTCTTCCACAAGGCTCCGAGAGCTCTGCCCAATCTTAGGATGAGTCCCATCATCTGTTTCGGTACTTTGCTGTGTGGAGACTCTCAGAAGACTGCTATGCTAGGCTCCTGCTTGCGAGCATAGCAGAGCGTTCTTAATAGTATCAGGGGTTGGTTCTCCTCCTTGGGGTGGGTCTCAGGTTAGGCAAGGCATTGGTTGGACATTCCCTCCATCTTTGCTCTATCTGTATCCCTGAATATCTTGTAGGCAGGTTGAATTTTGGGTAGAAGTTGTTTTTTGCTTGGTGTGTGTGTGTGTGTGTGTGTGTGTGTGTGTGTGTGTGTGTGTGTGTGTGTGTGTGTGTGTGTGTGTTTGTGTGTGTGCGCGTGCTCACGCATGCGTGTGTACACTCCACTTCCCTCACTAGGAGTCTTGCCTAGTTAGAAAATGATCTTTTTAGTCTCCATGACCCCCAGCACTAGTGCTCTCAGTTAGAGTCACCCTCACATCCTCCCTGGAGCCTACCCTTTTCTAAGTCTCCAGCTTGTCTGGTAAGGACCCAGTCTACAGCCTCTCCTCTCTCTGCAAGCCCTGGCCCCATCCTTACTGCCCCCTTTCTTACAACTGTTCCCTACCCCTGCCTCCCTCCATAGTTACTTTCTGATGCTGTTCTGTTTCCTCAAACACATTCTATGTGTAATCCATGCCCCCTTTCCCCAGCAAAACACAGCCATCCTCCCCTGGGGCCTTCTTGTCACCCAGATTCCCTGGGTCTGAGAATTGTAGCATTGTTTTAAATGGCTAAAATCTATTTACAAGCAAGTACATACCATGTGTGTCTTTCTGGGTCTGGGTTAACTCACTCAGGATGGTCTTTTTTAGTTCCACCCATTTGCCGGCAAATTTCATGATTTCCTTGTTTTTAATAGCTGTGTAAATATACCACATTTTCCTTATCCAGTCTTCTGTTATCTTAAATGATAATCACATTTTAATTTTTGGAGAATTTCATGCAACGTGTTTTAATTACATTCAGTCTCAACTACTCCCTTTCACTCATCCCAGATTTACACTCATCTCTCCTCCCCTTGTAAATACCGTTTTTATTTCCTCAGATGAAAGGATGAGGTGAGAGCTACCCCCAAGCCTTGTAAATACATGGCTTGGGCTGAGCTCAGAGTGTTTCTATCTCTGTTCTAACTATCCGTAGGCTTAGGCCTGGAAGCGTCCAGCCTCCATACAATCTAATCGTCTGTAAGCCTGGACGTTGAGGGCTTCCACTTCTAGCCTTTATCTGCTAACCTAGCCCTAGAATGTTTTCAGCCTCTGAGACTTACTGCCAAATAAACTCACACTTTCTAGTTCCTTCTGAACTCTGGCTGGCTGGTTCATCTCAGGTGTTCTGGCTCAAAACTCCTGTCCAAGCTGATGAATTCAAAGTGGCTTCTCTCAGCATCTCTCTGAATTGCTCTGCTTGGAGAAATTGCCTCTGAACTCCATGACGTGAGATGCAGTGACTGGACGGACTACAATGACTTCACTGACTTCACAAACTGAACAGAGCTAAAAAGAATTGAACGAACTGCACAAACTCAACTTCACTCAACTGAACTGCACAGAACTGAACTCCTTATCTTCCTACACTGCTTTTTAATAGCTTTTCTTTTCTGTGTGTTCTCATGAGGGTTGGGTGTATCCACTCTCTGACTCATTTTGTCAAATCTTTCTCTGATTCCTCACTTTGTCCGCCTTTCAATCAGATGTCATTTTGGAGACTAATGGTGTATACTAAAGGAATGTTTGTATTTCCAGCCAGAAGAACTAAACGTGTGTACTAAGGGCGTGTCTATATTCTAGCTGGTTCACACAGACCTAGGTGGTTCGCTGTGATTCCCTGCCAAAGTCGCCATGTTGCTGGATTAAAATTCCTCCACATTCCCCAAAGCCCTATTCACTTTTAAATTTTCTGCTGTTCATATTCTTCTCAGTGTCAACCCACTTACTGGAATGTGGTTCAAGTACCAGCTATACCTTTAAAGAAAACTGAGTCTTCCTATCCTGAAGCCATCAACTGTCAATTGCTCCTCAGTTTGGAAGAGAAACCTACGAACTCCATTCTACTCCATGTAGGATGTTAGCTGGATCTGATGAAGATCTGCAGGCAGCCACAGATGCTCTGAGTCCATGGGTGCCACAATCTTCTTAGACAGAAGATGTTTCTCCCTTCATAGTTTTACTCTTAATGTAATGCTCTTCTGGGTGCTAATTAAACTGAAATTAAGCTTTTAGTGCCTATTACTTTTTGTGTAATTTTAAATCTCTATTCACCTGCTACCAACTTCTTAATTTTGAAGAACTTGTGTATATAAGACTCTAGGCTACATACTGTGATGCTTACAAATAAATGTAAAGAAGAGAAAAATTGCAAAGTGCAGATATAAACCCTTGCTGATAGAACATATATGTGAAAAACAGTTTAAGTGACTTTGTAAAAAAATAAGTTGCATTAAATGCTCATCTCACCTCAAAAAATATATGTGTTAGAGAAAAGGTTTAAACCAATTGCCCAAATATTTTCACCCTCATAAACAGAATAATTCCCAGTTATATGATTATGATTATAGTACCATGATTAATGATGGCATTATGTTATGCTACACAGCTCATTTTAGTTCAGAAAAATTAACTTACATGGACCTGATCAAACCAGAGGTTGCACTTAACATTTTACTCTTTATCCTACAGAGTGTACCTAAGCTATTTGCGAAGTCAAGCTGTTCGTAAGTCAAAGAAGGTTCTGCATCAAGGAGCTGAATATGGCCTGCTGCCAATTAGCACAAAGCAGAAGCTCACAGCAGATAAAGGGGCCAAACCCACATGCAACCCTGGGAACAGGAAAAAGAGCCCGCATTTGTGCTGGCAACCAAAACTGGCTCAGGTATTGATTTGAGACTTATGAGCAGAGAAATTAAACCAAAGAATTCCCAGCATTCTAGCCAAAGATGTAAGAGATCATAAAATAAATATATCTAAATTACTCAAAGATAATACCATTTACTGTTTTCCGTGTATGACAGGCAAAGATTTAACAGAGAAAAAGTGGGTTCTCCTGGTAAATCACCAAAAAGCCATATGATTAAAAAAAAAAACTGAAATGCATTCCTTTGATGAAACCTCAACATATGCCTTATCATTTTACCGTGATACAGCAGTCTTATTAGATTGGTGTCACCAATGTTGTAAATTCATGAGCAAAATCACTATATATCTGTATGTCTTCTTAAATGTAAATGATACTAAACTAATATTTACCCTCCTTTAACTTTTTCCCCATGTGGCACAGAGATCGTTTTATGTCAACATGTCACATTTATGCTGTACGTTTTAACAAAAAAAAAAATCACCTATCTTCTAGACTCCTAGTCATTCTCATCTACTTTATGTGGAAGATTGTCTTTATTAAACATTAATAATAATATAAGTTTAGGGCCCATAAGAATACTTACCAAGAATGGAACTAAATAAGATTGTTTCATCAAAGACTATGCAAGAGACATTGTTTATTTACTTCTATCAGTGGACACTGCTGTCACCTCACATAGTATTTGAGGTTAGTATTCATAATTTTTGCTAACACAATTGGTTTAAAAAGTATTACTTAAACTAGCATCTTTTGTTATTTAAAATTTTTACATATACATTTATATTATTACACATATAGGCATAAACTGCCTACAACAAGAAGAACCATGAAGCAATCAGGAATTATATAAATGTTACATTCTTAGTGTTTTGGCTATTTGTATTTGGCAACCTTGAAGTAAACATCTTTCCTACCTTGGTGAGTCCAAAATCCTGAGAATAAATCAGTATCTATCATATCTCATCATTTTCAACTTAAAACATCTATCTAGACCTAAAAACATCTTAAACCCTAAACAACTAAGCTTAGTTGTAATACTAAACTATCTGGTCTTCATCCCCATCAGAGACTTGACAAGGAATAAAATTAAATCTCTGAGTAGACAGTAAGTGCAGATTAGCAGCTTCCAAAATTAGAAAATGACAGAGACAGTTTGCTGCCTAAATAGTCACTCAAAACTCCACAATGTTGGAACATCATCTTTAGCCTTCTAGCCTAATATATCTGACAGACATATTTGTGAGGCAGGAACTATTGAGAACTTACTTATCCTGTCTTAGCAGAGCTTAGCTGTCAACCCTGTGTCCATCCAAGCTTGCCCATTTTTAGGCAGAATTCTGTCAGTGGCAGAAACAAGGACATTTTGCCCAGTGGCTGGTTTGCTGCATTTGAAGCCATCTCTATAAGGAGGCTCATTGATGTTCATCATCTTCTTTGAGGTAGGCTGGGTGTTACCAGGAGTTGACCTGTCTTTTTGTCAAAGAATCTTTAAAATAACAAAAATGTCTTTAAATGCCATATTCATTATCTATTCTAAGATGAAGTATTGTTCCCATACAACTCAATTGTAATACACGGTTTAGTTCCAATACTTTGAAAGTGCTATTTTAGGCTCTTTAGGATAATTACATTATACAAGTTAACTGTTAGTTGATCAAATCATTGTTATGTCAATTATTAGTCTATTTTTATCACAAGAATATACAGGAATTATTTAACTTTTATGGGAAAACTAGATAGCTACTTTCTAAAGGGGGTGAATTTTGAAGCTTAGGTGTTAATTATGATACAAAGCACATGAAGTTAACCATAGTTTTAACTTGTCTAATTGACTTCCAGAATATCTTCATTTTGCAGAACAGAAATTGTATTAGATCAGTAAGTCCCTATCTTTCGCTTCTACTTTCAATTTTTGTTATTTAACAATTCTGGATACCTCATATAACAACTTAGGTAACTATTGGCATATAAATCTTTTGAATGTGTTTGAAATCGAGACTGATCAAAACTCTCCTGCTACCGCAAATTACCAAAATGAGAAAGAAATGTAATATGAAATGAACTGAATCACATGATTCTACACTTTACAGCATTCTTTCTGGTTTCTGTTTTAAATAATAGTCATGTATTTTCACGTGAGTTCTTTTTTAAAAAAGTTTTTGTTTGAAAATTTAAATATAAGGTACCTAAAGTTTCCTCATATTATATTGATTATGTTTAGTTTGCCACTGAGGAGTCAGGAAAGAACTGTGATATTTATGATTATCTTGATATTTTAGTGACCTGTAAAATATTTTTAAAATTGACACAATGTACATTAGTATTTTATAATTTTGTCACATAACAAACAATAAAATTTTTTGGATTTTGATCACTTGAAGTAACATAAAAAGTATCTTTAAAGGCATAAGCATTCTTTCTCAAAGGCATTGCTCATTATTCTCTTTTAACACATAGCTTAAGTTAGTTTATTTTTGAATATTCTGTATCTGAAATTTACGTACATTTCTTTTATGATTTACTTGATTTTTGTCCTTGTCTAATCTAAATGCCTACAAGTTAATAAAACTCTGAAATTTCAGGCAGAAATATAAAGTAAATGATTGAAGCTTTTTCTCTGTTTTCTTGATTGTCTATGAGTCTCCATGAATGCCTCAGTTTTGATGTGAGGTTGACTGTCCTGTCACATCTTCAGTGCTGGTCTGACAGCCTTCCTTTAGGACAGCACATTAAGTGTCTCACAGGCTCCATTTTGAATGTCAAGAGAAGTTTTGATCACTTTTGAAAGACTAAAAGACAAAATGTTTGACTCTGTGGTGAAAGTTTTCTTTTCTCTTTCCGTTGTGATGCCATAACAAAAGCATTTTTTAAAATCATCTAATTCTTTACACTATAAATATAACAAGTCTCAAGAAAAATATAGTGACCTTAGAAATAAATACTAAGTATAGAAAATACTAAGATAAAGGATCAGAGAAATGGAGATTTGAAAGTGTTATATTTGTGACCTTATTTGTATGATCTGACCACAAATAGACATGCATTTTTGTATACGTGTTATCAAATAGGAAAATTCAAAGATTTACGCAGTAGTAACATTTATCTTTAAAATGTGTTCAAATTTAGTGAAGTTGTTTGTAAAATGTTTTGTTGCTTTAAGAAGCAGAATGTTGTCTGCCATGAAAACTACCACCTTCAGTCAGCAGGTGTTCAAGCAGGCTAGTCATAGCCTCATATGAGAACATTTTTATGTCTGTATCTGTTTAATAGACTGTGAAAGAATCTGGTTCCTGGAGAGAATTTATGGAAACTTTTGCTACCCTGTTGTTTTGATGGGAATCACATCATGTTTCTTCTCTCTATTGGAAAGAAAATGGTAGAACTGTGTTTAGAATGGCATCACTTCAGAGGCTCAATAGTATAAATGTAGTTAAGTTTACTTTGTGACATTAAAATAACAGACAACACTAGTTGTTCAAAGGATGAAGATACAGCAACCAAAATGTCATTCCAGAACATGCTTTCATTGCTTTCTCCATGTACTGTTCTTACTTGGACTCATATTTCATCATAACTCCATATGTTCACAAGAAAAAGCCTTTTTTTGAGGAGAGAAAAATGATTCTTGGCCCTTTAACACATCATAACACGAAGAAAATTACTTCCAACTTACAGGTAACAAACGTGAAAATGTTGCAAGTCATATTTAGTCTCACAGTGAAAACAGCATTTGAAGCATACCATTTTAATTTCTATTCCGGAGTGGTACGCTAAAAACACCCTATTTTTTAAACACCCAATTTTTAAATGAGAAATAATGAGAGTACATTGTCATACCATTTAGAAAATACGTACTTTATGTATACCATCTTGAAATAATTGCATTTTATTTTTTAGTCAGTATGCCTCTCGTTAAACTCAAAAGAAATGCCTTGCCATTTTACTTTGTGAATTTGACTGCTTGACTTCTAAAACACAGTATTTTATTAAAGTTATCTCATTAAATATCAAAATATGGAAGTTCCAATCAGTTAAAATTCAAACAAAGAGATGGACATGATGACACAAAGTCCCGCCCCTAATCAAAAAGCTATTTATAAGTAATACATATTATTTTCTAGAAAGGGAACATCAGGTCTGCTATGTAGAGTCATTGAATGATCAACCGCTCTCTAGGGGTGGCCCCATGCCCAGTAGTAGGTGGGAATACAAAACATTTTCCACATAGTTTTTTCATGTGTTTCTGTTTTGTTTAGGTATTTTGAGTCATGTTTGTTTCTTTATTTTTACCTATTTATTTTTTATAGAGAATGTGAAATTAGGTAGTTAAAGAGGTGGGAGAGGACCTGAGAGAAGTTGGGAGAGGGCAAAGAATATAATGAAAATATATTGTATGGAATTTTTAAAATTAATTTATTCTTGTTACATCTCAATGGTTATCCCATCCCTTGTATCCTCCCATTCTTCCCTCCCTCCCATTTTCCCCTTATTCCCCTCCCCTATGACTGTTCCTGAGGGGGATTACCTCCCCCTGTATATGTTCATAGGGTATCAAGTCTCTTCTTGGTAACCTGCTGTCCTTCCTCTGAGTGCCACCAGGTCTCCCCCTCCGTGGGACATGGTCAAAGGTGAGGCACCAGAGTATGTGAGAAAGTAATATCCCACTCTCCACTCTGCTGTGGAGAATGTTCTGCCCATTGGCTAGATCTGGGTAGGGGTTTTTACCACCTGTATTGTCCTTGGCTGGTGCCTTAGTTTGAACTGGACCCCTGGGCCCAAATCTGCCTATCATAATGTTCTACTTGTAGGTTTCTAGGACCCTCTGGATCCTTCTAGTTTGCCATTCTCCCATGCTTCTCTCATCTAGAGTCCCAATAGAATGTCCTCCCCTCTGTCCCAGTTTCCTGGTAAGTGAAGGCTTTCGGGGGACATGCCCCTTGGGCTAATATGCAGATATAAGTGAGTATATACCATTTGAGTCTTTCTGCTTCTGGGTTAACTCACTCATTAAATTACTTTTTAAAAAATTAGAAATTCAGAACTGTGTACTTCAAAATAAACTTAAAATAGAACCCTTGTTCTATTTCAATGTTATTGGTGATGGTTTTTAAAGTAAAAGAAATGAAAGAACAAATACATTGTTGTAGGTCTGGTTAAGGGATAACTAAAATTGTTCCTGTAAGGGCCACACATTACTGAAAAAGCTTGCAATTGCTTCATTTTGTGTTTTCCTTTTTGTACTATCTTTCCTGATCTTATTCCAATGCTGTGCTAAAACAGTAAACTTATAAGAAGAACATCTCTATTCAACTTACACTTTCAGGTCATAGTCAATCACTTAGGGGAATCAAGACAGGAATCCAGCAGGACATCAAACACAGGTTTGCTTGCTATACTACACAACATTAACTTAGCCAGGTAACCCACAGTTAAAGAAGTCAGCAGAAATTACAAAGGAAGGCTGCTTCTTCAGTGATAGTGCTTCACTAGCTTCCTTATACAGACTAGCAATACCTGCCTAGGGATAGCTCTGACCACAGTGGACTGGACCCTTCTATGTTAATGAACAATATAGACATTTTTCCATAGACATACAGGCCAACATGATCAGGGTAATCTTTTAGCTGAGACTCCCTTATTAAGTAGTGTCAGGCTATGTCAAGTTGAGAGCTAAAGCCTCAAGGGACAATAGCCGTGACTACATCATAGGTATTAATGTTCTTCTTTTCAAAATGTTTTTTATTAAAAGAGTTTCTGCTTAGTCTTATTGTAAGTTGTTATGCTGTGTTTGTGTGATATCCCTGGGAGACGTGCTCTTTTCTGGAAGGATATGGAGAAAGAGTGGATCTGGAGGAGGCAGAGATGGGGATGAGTGGGAAGAATAAAGGGAAAAGAAACTGTGGTACGGATGTAAAAGAAAAAAAATAATTACATCATTTTTCCTAGTTACTACCTCTAACTCTTTTCCTGAAACTTCTATCTTAACATTCATGATGTTTCTTGCTGTTTTCTGAGGGAAAATTGATGAGGCTTCGATGTAGGGCAGAGAATAGGTGAGAGGAGAGTAGGGAGGACAAACTATGGTTGAGATTCAATATATGAGAGAAAAATAAATAAATAATCAATCAACCAATCAATCATGTACAATGTAAAAAACCCTCTTGGGCTATTTTCATTAATTATTATTAAAATATATGTCAAAATATGAATAAATATATAACTATAATCTGCCGAGTCCATTTAGAGTAACATTTATATTTTTAGGGCTGGCCACTTGGTATTAGATAGCCACATAGGTGCTCACTCTTGGAGAAGAACAAGGCTCCTTCGCTCAGCAGTCATGGTTGCTTGAGATTTCCCACGTGCCCTCTGACATGTCAACTGGTGTTTTCATTGCTCATGTCTTGGTTAGGCAGCCATAGTGTTGATATATGGTTGTGGCTTTCTACCTATCTCTAGAAGGTACAATCTCACACCTGACTCTTTGGCTCTTATAGACCTTCTACTCTCTTCTAAGATGTTGCCTGAACCCTATGCGTTATGATTGTGCTCTAGATGTATCAACAATCAACTGGGAATGGGTTCCCTGTGTTTAGTTGTTCCCTTCACTTTGACCAGTTGTGGCCACCTGTAATTATCTCTGTCTGCTCAGAATAGAAGCATCTTTGATGAGGAGGAGTGGGAACTATTCTTACCTGTGTGTATAAAGTTAAATATTTAGAATTCCGTTAGGAATTACACTAGTTTAGGAAATTTAAAGTGCTAGGTTCTTCTCCAGGATCCATGCCCTCACTAGCCCCGGCAAACTTACTATGTTCACAATGGTAGGAATGAATTTCTTCCTATAGAGTGGATCTTAAGTCCAAAACAGACAGTTGTTGGTTACTACTAAGGTGTAATGCCAGTGTTGCACCTTTAGGGATATCTTGCCATGGTGGCCTTGCCATGGTGATTTGTAAGTGTTACCGGTAAGTAGGATTTTTAGCTGCTTTCTTTCTTTGGTAGCTAGCAGAGCATCTTCTTTTACTATAAAGGTTAGTCCTCATGGAGGAGGCTTTGGCGTCGTTTCCAACCTGATTCTTCCATGTCAGTCTAAAAGAAGTGCATAGTGTTTTCAGCACCAGGGCCTTCCCTTGAACTTTGGGAGTAGCAATCAAAAACAGCAGAGACTGCTTATATTGATTTGAGAATCTCTTGGACAATTTGAAAGGGCAACTCTAGCACTTGGCAATAGAGTTTTAGTTAGTTTATGGTCCTGGAGAATATTATCACCCCAAGTGGCATTACTTTATTTAAACACACACACACACACACACACACACACACACACACACACACACACACTTAAATTTACTTTATAATTTCAGGTAAATGTAAAATACTTTGATTACTTCTGGCATTTTCAAACATCCTTGGTGTTATATACTTTTTTCCCCTTACCTCTCTTTTTGTGTTGTTCTCTATCCTCTTCCAAATTATAGCTTTCCACGACATTGCCTGTATCCCTGTTCCCGTCTCTAGAGCTCCCACCCACCACTGCTCCCTTTCTGTAAACTCATATCTGAAGACTTTGCATTATTTGATTGTCATAGAATTCATAAAGCTAGGCATCCATTTCAGAGACGAAACAAGAAAGTAATAGACTGGAAGATATGAGAAAAAGCAGTGATTATACAGAAACTGAACTCTTTACCAGAATTGTCAGGGCATTATAGTTCGTAAGCTTCAGCTACTACAAGGAAATACTTTGACTGAGTGTATTTAATGTAGAAGTCTATGGCGTCTCAGGCTTAGGAGCTAAAGTGTGTGATGAGGAAGCCAGAGTGAAGCACTGAGAAGGTCCCTCTTCTAGGGTACAGGCTTATATCCTTGTTGTGTGTTTTATAATTCAAAAAGCAAGAACACCACATTCTCTGATATCCTTTCTAAATGTAGTGTGTGTGTGTGTGTGTGTGTGTGTGTGTGTGTGTGTGTGTATGTACGCAACATGCATGTTGAAGTCAATTGTCAACTAATGGGAGTCATCATTTACCTGTTTCCCCTCCACGGGTGTGCAGACTGACCTTGAGTAATGAATTCGGCAGCAAGTTCTTTTTCCAGCTAAGCCACACCTTTAGGCTGCCCCTTTCTCTCTCTCCTCTGGCCCCTTCTCCCTCGTATGTATGTATGTATGTATGTATGTATGTATGTATGTATGTATGTATGTATGTACTTAAGTATCTACTTATCTATCTCTATTTATAATCTATGTATCTAACCTATTTTCACCTATAATCTATCCTCTTCTTTCTCCCTCTCTCTTTTCCTCTGTCCCTTTTTTCTTTCTTTCTTTTTTTTTCCCCTATGGACACTTCAGTAAAGCTTCCTCACTCATTTACACTTATTTGTCTATCATAGTTTCATTCCAAACACCATGGAGGCTAATTCATTCAGTTCCTATAAAAATATAATTGTTAAATCAAACCTAAAGACTGCATACCTAATTGTCAAGGCACACAGCTCACAAGTATTTTAAACCTTACTTTCCCTATTTTAAATAAAAACAGTGCCCCAAATCTTGTGTGAGATGTAGGTTACTGATAATTTATTGAAAGCAATTTTAAGCCAAGAGAATAAGTAATGTTTATATCAGAAATGTCCATCAATCAAACATTAATTTATGATTCCTCCAAGACCATACATAATCTCTAAATTGCAAATTCCAGATAGCATAGAATTAATTTAAATATTCATTCAAAATAGTACCTAAAGTTTATTTGTTATATTCTGTTTCATGTATAAAGGAAATGAGGCTTTAGAAAGCAGTTGTCAAAGTCCTCATTTATTATTATTATTTTAAATTGAAGCAGCTGGAAAACACTGTCAATTCCTCAAAGTTAATCTGGTGACTTTGCACAGAGCACCCCTACTGGGTAAGTAAATGAGAACGACGCACAAGTTAACTCAATATCGCACCGTCTGAAGAGAAGGGCGGACAATTACTCCTTTATTACATTTTTTTTTGAAAAGGTGATTTGAGAGTTCTGTTGATAGAAAAACTTTACTTTTTGACTTTAGATGTCACCTGACTTAGACCGTAAGCAGTGCCCTGCATTCTGATGCACAGAGAACAGCAGAGAGGTGGTGCTAGGCAAAAACTCGAGGTACTATCAGCTGATCCGCCTGTGAAATGGACAGGAGCAAAGGCCTGCTCATCAAAAAGGTTGATGATAGAGGCATTAAAAGGAAGGGAGGGAAAGGGAGCTGCTTGTCCTTTGGGTGGCACCAAGGAGAGTTTTCCATTTCTTCCACATAGCCACCTTTTCCTGGTCACATTTTTAATTGGGTGGTAGGAAAAGTTGTCTTGTTCTGTGTAGTGCTTTTTCACCTTAAACTGCATGAGTTGGCTCCATTTGGACATGTCTATTCTTTGAAAAACCCATTTCAAATCATCCTTAGCAAAGATATAGAGGTATTTTCTGTAAAGACACTTTGTTATTTACTGAATTGATGCCCAACTGACCAACTGAGATTAGAAATTTGTGGCCTTGTTTACATATATCATGGCTGCTCTTTAAAATGGGTGTGCTACCGTTGGAGGATATCTTTTTGCTGCACATTCCTCCTGTTTCCTCCTCTGTAATGTTCCTCGACCCTTGGAGGATATGAAGATGATTCGTTTATGCAGAGCTTTCTCCCACCACTTACTCTCAGAATTTATATATATATATATATATATATATATATATATATATATATATATATGTGTGTGTGTGTGTGTGTGTGTGTGTGTGTGTGTGTGTGTGTGTGTGTTTCATTAACCACTATTTGCTGCAGTAAAGATCTTCTCTGATGGTGACTGACTGGACCTGACTCTTATTCCTTGAAACAAATATTTATTCCTTGTTCTGCAGTAGGAAGTATTTCTTGAGGTACTTCAGAAAATTAGTTTACCTTTTAGCCCCTTTCTTAGAATGGAACAAAACTGAGCAGATACGTATGCAGAAGGGAGTGTGACATTCTACTTAGGCAAACAACCACAGACTGCACTTACTCTGTGGCCAAGGCTGAGCCGGAACTCACTTTGCTTTACTACCTGACCTCTACCTCATGGTAATTCTGTTGCCTAAGCATCCTGAATGATGTGCTTATGAGTGAGTTCTAGAGCAAAGGCCTTTTAAATTTAGCTCAGTTTAGTTTTTGCTTTTATAAAGATTAGCAAAATTAGTAAAACAGATTACATTTGCAAACACTGAGGATAACAAATATCATAGCTCATTAAACTTATTAATACAAAAGAATGAGGAAAACAACAAGAAAGTAAGGAAATTTAAACTATTATTATTGTTAGGATTTTCATTAATTTGATAAAGGTTAAAATTAATTCATCTGATTACTAAGGCGAGCAAAATATTGTGGGTGGAAAAAGTGCCTCTGTCCTGTAATTCAAAGGGCTGGTAACCTGGATGCCATTTAAAGCTGTTAGGGAATAACAGTATAGTGGGAGGGGTGGTGGCTGCTCCTGATATTGATTCTGCATTATAATGGACTTGAGTAGTTTACTGTATCCCAATATTGCTCTTGAGACTGCTCTCCATCATAGCACAGTATGCAATTAATGAACCGCAATTAAACATCTGCAAGACAAAATTTTCATACTGGGTAAACATTTAAACACAGATTATAATTAAATGTTATTTACATACCATTTATTTGAAAACGATGTGGATATAAGCACGGCATTAGGAGTGTGATGGACATTACTGTGACTCCTCTGTGCTCTGTGTTCGAGAGTGGGAGCTTAAATCTCGATGTAGCTGAGGAATCACTTCTCTTCTTGGTTCCTCCCTGATTTGAAAGCAGGTAGAGCCACGAAACTGGTTCCACGAGTGGAATTTAATTTATTTGAAATTTAAATAAAAATCACGGTTTACTTTCTCAGCTCGTACTTTTGAAAAGGGAGTTTGGCTTTTCTCTTTGTCTTGATTCTGGCAATAGTTAGTTGGAGAGAGTTCGGAGGCCCTGAGGGGATGGCAGTCAGAGCTATAAAATGAAAGATCTGACTTCTGAGTCACAAAGTGCAACAACAGCTACCTTTGAACCATCTATAGGGATCATTGAATGAAGGAGAAATTATATTAGAGTGCATCTATGCTCTGACACTTCGGTGGCTTGCTGATGACAAAAATCAACACTAATTTCTTTAAAGAAAGTCTGACAGATTTCAACCAACTGGCTACATATTTAGTTATATGTACTCGCTCATTGAATAATTACTCTGTAAATGATTTTAGGAAGATACTTATGAATATAAAATAGTTATAAATCAGGAATGCATTTTATCCTAACTTGAGAGGTTGTTATTAAATGGCACAGTATTAGATATATTTTGTAAAGCAAATAAAGTTTACCCTAGTATGTTTGGAAATCTCTATCAGATAAAAGTTTATAAATTATAATATGCAAGTGTGGTTTCTTGGTAGAGGCTATTGAGCTCAGTCACACGCAATGAAGTAAGAGCAAGACGTGAGGTTCAGTTCTATGTCCCCTGAAATGTGAGTGCGAAGCCTGCCAAGGAGTAGTCATTCTTGAAACAAAATAAGAAGACCTTATTAACTTTAATATTATGAAAATCATCCGTCCCAGTGAGTCATGAAAATGCTGTGTTAAGTTCCTTCATCCTGCTATTAACACAAGCAAAATTACATATGGCTTCTCTCCACGTGAATCCCAAACCACTTAACCCATATATGATTTTCTTCAAGAAGTCTCTAATGGTACTCTATTTTATGAATTATTTCCAATTATTTTCTCTACCCAGCTTGAAAAAAAAAAGATAAAATTCAAATTAAGAATACAGCCTTTTACTCTCTGAATGGAACACTTGACCTTGCTCCACCAGACAGCTTTCTATTGTAAATGCATAGCACTTGAGTAGAAAAGAGCCCCGAGACAGTGGTAATCTTCAGAGCACCTCATCACCGATGTGTAGGTGTACAATAGAGAATTAAGCTAAGAACTTATACCTTCTCACATTCCATTTCTCACTCTGATAAACACTCACCTTCCTTCCAAGGTGATTCTCTTTCACTTCCTACTCGGAAACCCACAATTATAGCAGAGATTTCAGCCTTTGTGATTCCAGAACTCATCTGGATGTCGCGAATTGTGTTAGGATATGAATTGGGAAGATGAAGAGCTAAGATAAGGAGAGAGGAAAGAGCCCATGATATTAGACTTTTTAAAGCGCCATATAACTTTAATATAATGAGACATTTTGCAGCTTTCTGGAAAGATTTTTGTTTTATGAACAGTCTTCAAAGGGAAATTATTAAAAGCCATTGAACAATGTTAGCATGAGTCAAAATACACTTTGGGGAAAAACTCTCCTTTAGCAGTAAAAGATTTAGGGCATTAAAAATGGATTATGTTATTTCAATTGTATTTTGCACTCAGGACTAAAATGAACAGTATTCACTTAGGTTCAAGAAGCTTGGAGTTTTAGTTTTCATGTTTCTATGCTTTATAATTGAATAAATATCTAATAAAGGCCCAGAACATTAACTAAACATGTTAATAGTTTCAGCATGTTAACAAAAATAAAAATAAAAATAAAGACCATTCTAAGAGGTCACAAATATTACAAAACTTAAAGTCAAATGAAGGTGGACATTGTTGTCCTTGGTGTCCCAGTGATGTGTTTTTTAAAAGGTGGCTGGGTGATGCGTGGTGGAGGTTGTGATAGGACATGCTTAATTAAGGCTGTCTAGCCTGACTTGGGAAATTAGGAAGCTACAATTTTCTAGCCTGGTTAATAATGCTTAATATTTGGAGTTAGTGAGCCCAGAAAATCAGGAACCGTGTCTTAATTTTCAGATGTTTCAGGACATGATGAAGAAGACACAGTTCAAAGGAAGAGGAAGGTAGCAAGCTAACTGGAGGCTTGATGGCTTGCAAGATGTCATCAATAACTAATTATAACAATGGAGATTAATGGAAGGATCATAAATGACTTAAGGAAAAATATAAGTCACCATCTCTGTTTCTTATATTAAGTGATTATTGGATCAGGTGACTAATATCGTTAAACTAGCAAAAGCACATATAATTTAAACGATGTCTGAGATGAAACTCATTAGCATATCAATGTGTAATGACGAAATCAATCTGAGAGATGAAAAAATTATGACGTAGAAAAGGAAGGCTGTAATTGTAGTGCTAGGTCCTTGATAACAGGAGAGAAGGTTTTGAGACATGAACACAAAATATTTGGGCGGAAGGACTACTGGACACCTGCAAAAGACCGATGAGGAAGTCCACAAATTAGACAAAGGGTTTTCCTTTCTTTCTTTTTTATTTCCTTCTTCTTCTTCTTCTTCTTCTTCTTCTTCTTCTTCTTCTTCTCCTCCTCCTCCTCCTCCTCCTCCTCCTCCTCCTCCTCCTTCTCCTTCTCCTCCTTCTTTTTAAACTTTATTTGTATATTAGAAAGAGATAGCTGAGTTCTTTTCAGATCTCATGGACTTAATTAGATTTTACCATGTAGGTGCTTCTTGTATTTTATGTTTTAAATTATAATTAGCACTAGCTGCAGGTCTGCTTCCTGTGATAATAAATGAGGCAGAAAGATGGATGTTAGGGGAAGAAAAAACAGAGGAAGAACAATTTTGTGAAGGGAATAAAATCTTGCTTATATGTGTTTCTTCGAAAGTGCTAGGCATGAGTAATTGAGGGCAGAGTTCTCTCCATCTCCCAGTCATCCTACTGCCTCAGCATTCCAGACGAGCCATGGTGAGCATGGTTGTGAAATTTTAAGGCCAGGAAAGAGGAAACTTGAAAAGGCCCAGGAAGAACTTACTTTCTTTAACTAAAATTACAGATTATTCCAGAGATGAACACTGACCTTAAAAAGTCTTCAGGACATAGAAATAAAGTGTTTCTTTACAAGACCAAGTATAAATCATAATTTAAATTATTCTTTAAGGTTAGTTACACTTTAGGACATATTAAGTTATAATTGACAGAGCCTCTAAAGGAGTAAATAATATTTCTATGATTTGTTTACTTACTTAGACGTCAAAGCTTATTGGTAAACAGTAGCTATGACAGGAGTTATTTAATTCATATGACTTTGATGTAAATTATTTTCCAGTGAACAAAATGTCCTTAAAAGTTAATGTGAAATTTTTGTTTTAGGAAAAAAAAGGAACTCCATCAAATAAATATAATAATACATATTTAGAAAATGGATATGGTGTGCTGAAATTATGCAGATTGAAAGATCCCCCAAAAAGACCACCAGGACTTGATAACCATGCAATATGCACAGGGTCCTGTATTACAGGCTCAGAGTTTTGGATCACAAATCTTCCTGATGCAGCAGAATAGGAGAGTAATATTGGAGCTTCAAGGGTAATGGGTTTATAAGGAAAACCTGCAGTTAGGGTTTGGGGTCACAGGAATGTGGGTCCTTAGGCAGGTTGGGTAGAGGCTGGATCTGGAGATTGGTTTTTTTTTTTTTTAATCTTAGAGGAACATTCGGAATTAGCTGTATCTTATCACTCCTGTGGAGTTTCTGGAGACTGTTGGTAGGTCTAGTTTATGGCAGTGCATGATCTTTCCCAGAACGCAGGAAACAGTGAAGTCACCTGGAGGACAACTTCTCATATACATTACATATAAAAGATGCCATTAATTTTGCCCTTACAGATATATATATATATATATATATATATATATATATATATATATATAATATCCATCTTTAGTGCTGCATTTGGAAAAAAGCATATAGCATTAGCAATATATCAGCTGATTCATCTTTTCAGCCCCTCATGAAGACTGTCAGTGGCGAATATATTCTTTTTAGCCAACTGAGGGGAAAGAAATCATTCTTAAAATAAAACAAACAAAATTAGAAGGCATTTTGTTAGAATTATACTTATCATTACTGGATGACTAAAATGCGCTATTCAGAGAGAAGAGATTACAAAATAAGAACACTGGACAATCAGAATGGAAACAGCAGAACAAAATGGAAAGAGCAAAAATATTGTTGAACTTATTATGGGATTTATATGTCATATATTTGATAACAGAATAAAATGTTAATAATATCAGCTACTGAGAAAAGGTACAGATATGACACTGGAAGTTAGGTTTACGTATGTTTACTGGAGTGAGAAAATATCATTACTATTATAGTGTGATGTGTGATATTTATGTATTATGATATCCAAACCAAGCACTCTGAAAATATAGATCAGTAGTATCTACTTCATGTACAAAGGACCACATTCTAAAAGTCTAGAGTCAAGATGAGAGCTGGTGAAATTATTCTATCAAAGATGAAAAGTCCTTTAGGTGAGGTAGCCATACCTATGATCCCACTACTTAGGGAGACAATACAAGAAGGTTGTCTTAACATCAATACTAACCAGCTTTATTTGAGAGCTTGACTCAAAAAATTTAAAAATTAATTGAAACTGAAGAAACAAATAGATGAAACGATAGAAAATAACTAAGCTATGAGCATATCAAACATTTATATATTTTCAGTATTCTGAGTATACAGAATAAAAAATGGTTTTGAGTATGGTAAAAATGCAGGCCTCAACTCAATGATTTTATTTTAAAGATATGCCTTGAAAGAGAGAAAAGAAGTAATTAAATATAAGATATACCATATAAGTGTTTCTATAATAAAATTAAAAAATTAACTCAATTACTATCTATTATAGTTTCATGTTTACACTTCACCAAAGATGTATACACAACCAAGGCTCACATGACTAAAAAGAAATACAGACCCATTTTCAGCTCTAATAAGGAAACTCAGCACCCTCTCCCTTTGTTGTATTTTTTTAAATTGAGATAAAACATTTTGACCAAAGCCACTCATAGAAAAAAAGTATTTAATATGGACCTTATGCCTCCAGGTTAGAGTCCATGTCCTCCTGGCACAGGGCTTGGTAGCAAGAGGGCAGGCAGGCAGCATGGAACTGGGCAATACATGAGATCTCACACCTTGAAACACTAAGAGGAGGCACAGAGAGACTGGGACCAGCACTGGACTTCTGAGACCTTCAAGCCCACACTCAGTGACATCCCTCCTCCAAGAAGGCCACACCTCTTAATCCTTCCACACACAGTTCCAGCATCTGCAGACCAAGCACATGTTTTTCACCCTCTCTTTGGTGACTTATATGACTGCTTGGTAGAAAATGAGAGAAGGCCATGAAGAGTGTGAAGGGTCTTGTTTTTGTTTTCCATTGTCTATGGCTTTTCTTACCTGCTGTCAACCATGCTGCAAAAATATTAAATGTAAAATTTCTTTACTGAATAATGCATAATGTGTAACCACATGCATCCTAATAGAGTGATAGATGATTACTTTGCTTTCCTTATCTCATCTGTAGTATAAAGTAGCTCTGTCATGCATATTCATATTATATATACTACCTGCTATAGGTCAGTTAATGTAGGTGTTATATATCAAATAAATGGTAATAATCTTCATGTTCAAGTAACCTTTATTTCACTTTAATAATAGTAATTGTACTATTTTATTATTATTTTATATATCTTACTTGTATATTATATGAATTAAAATTGTATCATTGATAGATTATCTACAGAGGAAAATGCAGTATTTAAGTCATAAGATTTGACACCAACCACAGTTTCAGGCATCTATTGAAAGCCTTTTCAATTCATTTCCCAGAGATAAGGACAGATTACTGTATAATACAGAATACTTTACAGAGAAAAAATGGAACTGAGTTTTATGTGTGGAAATGGAATATTTACCAAGAGAAATTCCCGTGTGTTTTTATCTCAACAAATCTGAAACAGTTGAAATGATGCAACATACGGACTCTTACTGTATTGAAACCAGACTATACCAACAAGAAAAAGTGTATCTCATTTGGAAATTAAGTAACATACTTCTAAATAAATCATGTTTGTAAATAATTCATAAATTAAAAATTGAAGCTGAAAGATTATGCAAAAACTAAAAATATAAGAAAACAATACATCAAGGAAGGTGTAGGTTTTCTCACCGGAAGTCCCAGCTACTAATGAGGCTGTTACGAGAGGGTCACCTAAGCTAGTGAGCATGAGAGCTAGAGCTACCTGACCAAACTATGACACCATATTGAAAGAAGCTCCTAACAAAAGTCTCTCCTCTAAAAAAAACCTTGTTGAGAAATTCTAACAGATACCCAGATAAAATTGGCACTAATTTTACAAGTTTTTAAAGAATTTTATTTTTATTTATGTATATGGATGTTTTGAGTGCATAGATGTTTCTACACTATGTGTGTGCAGTTCCCACAGATGACAGAAAGAATGACGGACACTGAAAACTGGTGTTAAAGACAGTTGTGAACCTCCATGTTCTGGGAATCAAACCCAGGCCCTTTCTACAAGTGCACTTAACTATTGAGTGGTACTACCTCTTCAATGCTTTCATATTATATATAACATTTTAAGTTCAGGAAGATTGAATATCTATTTCTTGATCCTGCTTTTTAATAATTTAGTGAATATTCTATTGCAATTAAATTAGAAAACTTATCATCTTGAAAAAGAATTTAATATCTCTATTTTAGATGGTAAAGAGAAATCTAAAGTAGTCTATAAACAGACAGTTTACTTCTAAAAGACAGCATAATTTGTAGAATAGTCAGGTAGGGTGACACATAGTTATACTCACAAAATTAAGAAGGCAGAAATCTGAGGATTGTAAGTTCAAGGCCAGCTTGGGCCATAGTGAAAAACATGTCTCGAAAGAAATACAAACATCAAACCAAGATTAAAATAAATACTAGTGTGTAAGGGTTATATAAAATAAGACTGAGAAGACAATTAAATTGCATTAAATACATAACATACTTAAATATACTTTTAATAAAACCAATTATGCCTGCATACTGAAAAGTATAGTGTTTAAAAATTATAAAAGTCTAAAATAAATTAGACTTATTTGGGGTTGCAGTAGACTTTTTCTAAAGAAATATCACCAATTCAAACTGTGTCTTGTTCATTTGAAAATTGACTGTGTTTCATAAACTACATGAAAGATAGCAATTTTTCCTCTCTGGTTCTACTTTTTGCTAACAAGCTAAGGTGTTTTCTGGCCTTTAAATAACTGAGAGCCGAGTGCTCTGTCAGTCTGTGTCTATCTCAGTAACACAAGCATCTCAGTAGCTCTCTTTGTGTCAAGTCTCCTACCTTCCTTCATGGTCTTTCTGTACTTTACATCCATTTACACCATGAGATATTTTTACAACTAAAGTTCCCCCTCAATGGTCTATGCTGTTCTGGATATTTGTGTGCTACATTGAAACTAGGGAGCTCAGTTTCTGGGCATAACAGAAAGTCTAGCTGACAAAAAAGGACTGTCTCAGAAAACACTGTAATCCCTAGTGATTAATGCATGGGTCAGCAAGATTCCTACAAAAAATAAACATGTTATGGCTTATAGCCAAGTCTTCTTTTGCTTATATTTACAATCCTTTAATAATTAAAAGTCATGCTTGGTGGACAGATATGCAAAAACAGCCCTCAACTCCTACTTGTCCTCAGCTGAAGCTTAATGAAGTCCATTTTAATGAGGGAAGAATATATCAGGTCGAAGGAAGAATAATATTTTTGTTTTCACTTGTATTTATATGAAAACATTCTGTATGATTGTCTTAATCAGTGGGATGCTATAGTTGGCTGGACATTATCATTATGGACCAGTAGAAGAAATGGAGTCCTGGTTACCTTTGGGCACACAAATGAGTAATCTTTCTGAAAGAACATCTTAAGGGTACACCTTCTAGGGCAATATACAGTACTACTGAATGAAAGTGAGTTTCAAAACAGATCTAAAACAAAACAAAAGAAATCTTATAAGTGCCTCTGCAGCACTAGGTTTGTATTGGAAGTGGGGGTGAGAGGCTGGGAAAGCAAAGAGAAGTTAGAAGAAAAATTCCATGTAAATCAGTTACAATGTAAGTATGGCCAGAAGAATATAGAACCATAAACACTCCCTGAGATTTGGCTCTCAGGATCAAGTATGGGGAGACTCTTGTCTCTCATCATTGGATGGATTCTCTGTGGGTTGTAATTGTTTTGGTTTAATTATACCCCAATATCCAGTCATTGAAAGTGACTCTGAAGTAGAAGTTGGAAATACACGGTCTACTGTGACTGGTTAACACAGTCCCTGCAAGCAACAGAAACAGAAGCTACCAAGGATTAAAAATGTAAGCCCTCTTCACACTGATAACTTCTTGCATTATCTAAGTCCCTGTAATGAAATCTTGGTCTCTTATTGTTTGGGTAAATAAAATTAGAGATGTTTATACTGATTTGTATTGTTTATGTCTTTTAAATGTCATTTTTAATCTGCTAATGACTTGCATTTATTCATAACAGAGTAAAAATCCATTTTCTGATTTGTCTTTAAGTTCTCAAATATATACAAATCTTCTGTGATGGAATATAATTCCTTTGATCTGTATTTTATGACATCACTTCATGCAAGAATACCAGGAATAAACAGCAAAAAATCCTGGGAGATTCTGAGAAAGGTAATATGTAGACAATGAACTTCCAAAAGGTTAATGAAATTCAAGGAAAAGTTTCTTTACAAAGTAAGTGGATAAAAGACCTGCATTTACCTTCTACTTTATGGATGATAGGATACAGCTCGGCAAAATGAGCAGTATTGACATATTTGTAAGACTTTGAAAGGCCATTTCACCACGCAAAGCAGTCAGAAGGGTTTATACTCCCCATAAAGGGCAAATCTACATGAACTCTTTTGGGGCAAGAGAATGAGGGAATGTTGACAGTGATGGTTGTGCCTTCACAGTTTATTTTAAACACTATTTATTTCTTAAAAATTTATTACTTGGATCTTTTGTTTAAGCTCATATATTACTGAGAAAAGCCTCAATAAATGTTCTCCGTGCTATATTTACAAGACACTTTTTTTCAGTTAAAATAGCTGTTTTTTACAACAAATATTCTTTGCCAGTTTAATTATGAGTTTTTACTTCATGCTACATAAAGTGAATATATGATCATTATTTATGGTATATCAGAAACAGGCTTATAATACTGACGTTATTTATAGATTTATAATTCTTCCCTTCATATAAATCTCCAAATACAAAGTAATAGTGAAAATAACTCGAGAATGTAATTCACATTTTGTCAGCTATTCTAAAAATCATATGTGGGGAAAAAAAAAGAATCCTTTATCAAAGAAAATATTCTTGTTTATTTTTTTTTTACTTTTATTTCTATGTTTTTATTTTAAGATTAAGAGAGCCTTGTTCTAGAGACTTTGGTTTATGAAGAAAAAAATACCATAAAAAGTAGGTGCAGACTTGACTTTTGCAGGTTTCAACAACAGAAACCAAATCCTGCTGATATGGCAATAGATGACGTAACACTATGGACCTGGGGAAAGATGCATGGGGCATTAATATCAGGACCACACAGAACCCAATGCAGGTCTAAAGGTTAGTGCATAAAGATTTCAACAAGGGTCTAGTTGTAGCAGTCACTGAGGGCTTTGTGTTCGCAAAAAGAGATAAATCTGTCTTAGACCATTCATGATTCAAAGCTTGGAAGCCCGTAAAGGTGACTGAGGATCTGTTGGCAATAGTCCTGTAACTTTCCAGCAGATCACAAAAGATCCTGAAGACCCTAAAATCATCTATGTAATGTAGCATAGCCAGGAAGAACTCTCTCAAGTCTTCCCCAGCATGCTACACTATGTGTTCTGACACCATGGGGTAAAACTGAACCAGGCTTCATTAGGTTGTTTCTGTCACGTATTTTGTGACAATCAACCAGAAAATTAGCAAATACAGAGAGGACAACTTTACTAAGTGGACTAAATTAATATAAGGATATAGTTGGTGTTTTCTTTATACCTTTTCAAGATATTATTGGTGTTAAGTGCAAATAGAGTTTTAATAAGAAGCAGTGGTTTATGGAACTATGTTTAAAAGTTTCCATAATTTGTGGATCTTGGTCCCTTGGTGTAAAGCTCTTCATAATTCAGTTCATATGTACACAAACAAAGCAGCTTTCTTAGACTCTAGAGACGGACTGTACAATTTAAGCATAGAAATTCGTTAATCTTTGAAAACTGACATGTAATAATTAAAAACATGCTCACATTCCATGAAGGGCAGAAGGCAACTGAAGATATGTTTGAAAAATGTTCAGAAATCCCTTTAGGATTTGTTTTCTGATGACAGCCTGCCATTATAATTATTTTAAGAGTTATATTTTTAGTAGGAGACCAAAATACATAATAACTTCTGATATATTTTTAAGAATCTCTCACCAAATTCAGTTTAAGATAGTAACTGCATTTTTTTTTCTACAGCATCTGTA
Source organism: Acomys minous (assembly GCF_964271855.1). Classification (NCBI taxonomy): domain Eukaryota; kingdom Metazoa; phylum Chordata; class Mammalia; order Rodentia; family Muridae; genus Acomys; species Acomys minous. The sequence goes on along the minus strand of NC_140497.1, from coordinate 46,214,883 downwards.
GTAGTTTCACAGGAAAATGTAGCTAAAAACTAATTCCACCACAGTCAAGCTTCAGGTAGTGTGGTACGCCATCCACTACATCAGAAATTTGACTGCCAGTGCTGGAGATTAGAAGGCTGAAATGGAGATATTCACAGAAACAAAATTGTTTCTGAGAGTTACGGGGGCAGGGCATGTTCCATGTCCCTGTGCTTGGCTTGTAATGAGCGTTGTCACTTTGTTCTGCAGGGGCGTCTGCACAACTGTCAAACATCCTTATTCTCATCAGAATGTTATATGTATTGGGTTAGCATCCACACCATTTAATATCAGTTTGACTTCATTGTCTATATAAACAATCTGTCTCCCATTATGACCTCATGCTGGGACAACGGTGATTAGCAGACACTTCAAGCTATGGATTTGTCGTGATGGCAAAATTTTACTAACCACAACCACAGCATCTTGTGGACCCACTCACCAAGCATTTATGACCAAATGCTTTCCCATATTTTGCCCACAAAAATCAGGGGCTGAATCTTTATACTTCACAGAGGCTGTTTTATGTTGTTTTTAATTACATGTATTATCTATAGGCGATCAATCAAGACACAGAAACTTGTTATATTTTAAAATAGCCTTAGTTAACCTGGGACAGGGCAGATATCAATCCTCTAACTACTTCTTGTAGTGGGGCAGGCATGGTATCCCTGTCTCAATTCCATGCCATTTGTTTCTAATAACTTTTATCAAGCTACCTCCCATCCATAAGCACAAATACTTGCTAATATTCTTTATCTGGGCTGGATTCTCCATCCATGCCGCTGGCCATGTGCTTTTCCTCCAGCTATCCCACGGCAGCCTTTTTCTCTTCACTTTACTGTCTCTCTCCTTTCTCTTCGTGATGGTCTCTCTTCTTCCCAGAATTCCTCTCTCTTCTAGCCCTACCTATCTCCTGCCCTGCCTAGGTGGGATGGCTTTCTATTAAGTAAAAGGTGGGTCACACAGACAGCAAACAGTAATTAGCATCAAAATTCATCAGACCATTCCCTAACAATTCAAAATTATCCCATAAACCTTAAGATTTTTTTTGTCAGGCTCATGATCTGAGTTAATATTTCTTGTTTGGCACCTGTCCTACTTTTCTTTCTGTTCCTGCCATAGACATAATGATAAAAAGCAAACTTGGTAGAGAAAGATTTGTTCCATCTCATGTGTTATAGCTAATCTTTGTGGGGAAGTCAGGGCAGGAACTTGAAAAATAAACCAAACAACAAAGCATACTGCTTTCTTGCTCTCTCACTTTGGGACAGCCAGATATTTTAAACAACTCAGGTCTATCTTCCTAGGAATGGCACTGCTCACAGTGGGCTGGGATCTTCTAAGCAATTCCCAATCAAGAAAAAGCCATGCAGACATGCCCAATTGCCATACCTGTCTAAACAATGCCACACTTAAGATTGATTCCCTCAGAGGACCTGGGGTTGTGTCAAGTTGATAGCTGAAGCTAAGTAGGAGAGAATACAGTTGGCTTTAGCTTCTAAATTCTTACCTTTTACAGATGTTTTGTCTTTGTAATTCTGTAGGAATTAATAGCGTGTGTAGAAGCTCCTTACTTGTTCACATTTGATGGAACTCTAACAGTGATGAGAAAAGTCTTGCTTCCAGTGTCAATTGCTACACTTGCGATTTGAATATACTTCTGTCACATGGCTTTTTATTAGGTAGCAACCTCTCACAAAATCAGTAACTTGAATTATCTGAGATGATGTATATTCAGGCAGCTCAGTTACATGGAAATTGTCCACTATGCACAGCTTACTGAAGCTTCCTAGAAGCCAGAAGTAAAATTATACCTGCCTCTTAAGTCAATGACCTTTTATTTTTAACTTATTGATACTTTCAAGGAGATAGCTTGAAGATCTCCCTTTATCTTTAGGCTTTTTCTGCAACAGAGACAAACTTCTGCAACACTAACGAATTGAGATTGTGTATTTCAGCAAGCACATTGAACTCTTGTGAAACTTTGTTGTTCCACGTTTCTCAAGGTTCCAACACCCAGAATCCTACCACTTCCTGCTTCAAAATTTCCTGTTAGGTTACCAGTTAGCGAACTTTCCATGTTCTTCCAATTTTGGCAGTTCATTTATCTTATGAACAGCATCACTGAATTAATAGTAATAAGGGTCAAGAAATAAATTCTCATTTATAATATAGACAAAAGGCTATTGATTCTCCTATTGTTTAAAATCATACTGAAAAAATGCAGAACAAGATCCATACGAGAGCAGTAAGGAAACACAATGAGAGCTAATGACACGTTGGTATTTATGTCAAGTATTGTGAAAGAAAACTTTAGAAAAAAGCTGTTTCTGAACAGATTGAGTGACTGAATAGAACTTCAGTGCTGCAGAGCATTGAAATGTTGCAAGTCTAGAGGCTAATTACCATATTCCAGGCTATTTCTAACCCTCCGGAACAACCATTCCTTGCTGTGCCTGAACTCACATCTTTTGACTAATAGAAACATTTTGTAAACTATTAGGTTAGAATAACACTGGATTCTACCAATGCAAAAAATCTAAGAATGCCATCAGATAGCATCTTAGGCATATAGAAAAGATTTTCTCCATCTTTCTGAAGCTGCTTCTCTAATGTACTCACCAACTTTTTTTAAAATTTGCCTTGATTTATGACTTTCTTTGTTCTGTGAAATGATAAAACTTCATGAAACTGCTTCCACATTGGAACATGAAATTGAGGTAATTAAATCTGTGCTTCTTGGCCATGGTCACACAAAATAGCTCGAGAACAAAAATATCTCTTATTCCTTTTAGGATAGGAGTTGCAGTTTTTATATGTGTCATGCTACAGTGAAATAATTGTTAGTAATTTTGTTGCTGCCCATGGGAATCATGACCAAACTGATTCCTCATCTGAGGTGCATGTGTTTGTGCACTCACAGTATTGTTTATGTTTAATATAATGGGGAGCAAAGGTGTAAGTTCTAGTGGAATGTCTGATGAGGCTTTTGAGCCTGAGTCCTTCAAGTGTACCTCTATATTCTTCTGTCACTTTTGACCTGGAAGATACTGGGAAGACATGATGGAAGTAGTTTTTCCATCTCTATTTTCAGATTTTTAAAGTTACTATTTTGTGTTTGAGTGTTTTGCCCTCATGTATGTGCATTATGTGCCTATATAGTGCTCATGAAGGTGAGAAAAGGCCATGAAATTCGCTGGGACTAGAGATACACATGGATGTGAGCTGCCATATGGTGATATATATTTTTAATTCACAAAGTGTCCAAAGCAGTATTATAACCATTTAAGAGGTTTTTTTCGAATATCATGGATAAGACAGAAAAGATAAAACAATTACAAAGAGCGAAAGGTTCTGAAATTCTAGAAATATCCATCCACTAATAATTTCATGTGAAAAATATATACCCTCTTTTGGCTTAGCTTTGTCTTTTTGCTGTAGGAGAGGATGAAATTAATTGGTATGTGACAATGCTACATAAACTGATGGACCTATAGGTCAGTAAATCAACAGAGGTCATTCAAGCTGAAAAATTAACAGGCTTGTGTTGGTCACTATCTTAAACTTCTACGGGCTACCAATATTCCTTAATAAGTAAGTTTCTGCTGTGCTCAAAACACCCTAGTTGCATATCTTTGGCCATCCTTCTATTTTCTAATTCTTCTGTTTCTCTTTTATTTGTAGAAATGCTTAAATATTTTTTAAACCTTCTAGAAGAACCAAGTTTTCTCTTGGTTGCTCAAGTTCAGCAGAGAGTAGTTGAAATTTTGTGGTAAGTTTAATCAAATTTTGCTCTGTAGTCCAGCATGTGAAAAAGACATTATGGATGAGAATGGGGAAACATTTCACAAGGGAATTATTCTACTTCTCAAACCCTACTAAGATAATTTCCTAGAAAGGAAGTAAAAATATAATTCTGTCTCTTCTTCAGTTACATCATCGAAGGAGATCCAAACAGGAGTGTTCCATGTGTTTCTGCTGTGGTTTGTTTTTGCTGTTGTTGGTTTTACAAGAAACAGAAAGTTTGGGGAAATTTCCCCTTTATTTCCTTATTAGTCTATTATATAAAGAAGGATCATGAGCCCATAGGCTACTCCAATTTCATCATCCAGTTAGCATCTGGAATTCTGGGCAATGATTCTGCCAATTTGTTTTAGTATTTGGTGGACTTTGAGTCATAAGTTCAGCAGTATAACCTAAAAAGCATAGATTGGAAGACTTTGTTATAACTGTGATTCTTTTTATGGTGAACTGGTTGTAAATATGTAATATGCAACATGTAAGCATATGAAATTAAAAAAAATGACAGAAGTGACCCATTGGTCTATGGAGGATACCCAACAAATGGAAGTGAGCAACAGAATCTAAGAATGAAACTAAGAGATGCTGCTAAGGAAGTCAGTGGGAAAATGAGTAGTTCAGATCAGTTTTGCTGATTTTTAGTTTGTAATTGGCTTTTGAAGCAAGAAACAGTAAGGCCCAGCATCCTCTGTGTGTGTTTTTCCTCACTCAGACTATGGCTTTCAGTGACTTAGGTATGCAGGAGGCAAGACAGTTTGTGATGCACAGTCAGTATGAAGGGTCACATGACTACTTTAGATATGCTCTCAAACAAACAAACAAACAAACAACAAACAACAAACAAACTAATAGGCACACCAAAGAGCAACAGCATATCACTTACTTGTAGTTGGATAAAGCAACTGAGCTGGCCCCCATTGCAAGAACTATAATCAAGAATTATTGGGCAAATGTCATTCATGGAAGAAAAAGGAAGTCATCTGATTAGTTTTGGGTTCCGGTGGCTGTTACCTTAAACTGAACAAGGACATGGCATATGTTTTCTGTGGGAAATGTATTTTGAATTTCTCAGGTTCTTCCTGTGCGGAACTGGGTCCAGAAAATAGAGAGGAGTCTGGCAAACATTTAATGTCCTTCTGGTTTTAGAAATGAAGTTACAATTGTTGTGACCTAGTAATTAAGTTTTACAAATTTATGGTCCATCCATCCACGACTCATTTATCTTTTTGCCAAGCAGGTTTGCTAAATGGGAACATGACACAAATCAATGTCCATTCACCTTTCACACCGCTAATGATGGACTTCCTCTTGCAATCACTGCAGAAATGAAGGCTTGGTTTAAGTTTATTACCTTGTTGGAAGAAGAATAACTTTGGGGCCTTTAATTTGGCCCCTTTGACCTGCTCTCCATCATTATGATATCATCTGTGTCCTCTGAAATTGGAAATCCTAGTTGTGTTAATGAAATATTTTTCTGTTCATTTAATTTCACAGAATATCCCAAAGACCCCGATGTCTTTTCTTTTGTCACATTAAAATACAGTTAGTAGTTGCATGGGCAAGCATAAACAGGCACAAGAAATTCAGTATTTCATCCTTGTCAGATGCCATATCTTACCCTATAATACTTTTGAGGTGGTTTTAAAACTATGTTTGTTATACTCACCATTAAGTCAATGATCTAATTAGTTAAACTAGCAGAATTTAATACCGTTCCTAAAAGATTGTGCACCATACAGTGAATTGTGTATCCTAGGGGAATGCACCATTACCAATTTGTTTTCAGTCTTATATAAATTCCTTCAAAGGCAACTGAATAGTGACAGTTTCCAAAAATATTAAAAACCTGAATATATAGATTTTCCTATCCACTCAGTAAATGCGTTAACACTATGCTTGGCTGAAGCATGAACTTTATATTCTTATCTTGACATCCTGTTTTCTGGGTTATGCTGGCTTTCAGTTTCAAGGTTCCAGCAAGAATGGATACTGCTCTGCTATCAAGACTTTAGAAAATGTAGACTTAGTAAAAAAAGTAAAAAGGCTTTAGGAAGCATATAAGAAGATTAAACACTGATTAAAACATAATATTCCATGGCTAGAAAGCAGAGTTGTGATTATGACTTCCCATTGGCTTAAGTGGCTGAAGTGACAGAGAGACAGAGAGACAGAGAGAGAGAGAGAGAGAGAGAGAGAGAGAGAGAGAGAGAGAGAGAGAGAGAGAGAGAGACAGAGAGAGAGACAGAGAGAGAGACAGAGAGAGACAGAGAGACAGAGAGACAGAGAGACAGAGAGAGAACAGTTCCTGAAATGCTGAAATGCAGAAGCGGGCTGTAAGCTGTTGCTTTCCAGTGCTGTGGCAGCAGTCATAATCTCCATTTAAACAGAAGTAATGATATGGCAAAAGTGTGAGAGGGGAAGAATGGTGCATTCCATCCGATTTTCTATTACACTTCTGGCATATTTTTATTGTAATGTAACTAGAAGAAAGGGAAAATACTGTAATATGAAGAATCTACTTCCCAGTTCACAATGAAAAATTTAAAAGATACAAAGGTATCTGAATGTACACTGACATTTTGTGGTTGCTGGGGGAGTGAGAATCAGTCTTTGAAAATATGGCCCTTGGCACCAGAGTACGTGAGAAAGTCATATCCCACTCTCCACTCTACTGTGGAGAGTGTTCTGTCCATTGGCTAGATCTGGGTAGGGGTTTAAGGTTTACCGCCTGCATTGTCCTTGGCTGGTGCCTTAGTTTGAGCGGGACCCCTGGGCCCAAATCTGCCTATCATAATGTTCTACTTGTAGGTTTCTAGGACCCTCTGGATCCTTCTACTTTGCTATTCTCCCATGCTCACCTTTGACCATGTCCCCTGGATGGGGAGGCCTGGTGGCACTCAGAGGAAGGACAGCAGGTTACCAAGAAGAGACTTGATACCCTATGAGCATATACAGGGGGAGGTAATCCCCCTCGGGAACAGTCATAGGGGAGGGGAATAAGGGGAAAATGGGAGGGAGGGAAGAATGGGAGGATACAAGGGATGGGATAACCATAGAGATGTAACAAGAATAAATTAATAAAAAAAAAAGGAAAATATGTGGCCCTTGGTTGTTTTCCAATGCTCCTGTGGATGGTCCCACACTCATGCACATATAGGCAGAACAAATTAGTTTTAATGAGTTAGAAGAAGAAGAAGGAGGAGGAGAAGGAGGAAGAGGAGGAGATGGAGAAGGAAGGAGGGAAGAAGAGGTGCAAGAGAAAGAGGAAGAAATGAGGCAGAAGTCAATTACTTGAATGCAGAAGTAAGATGACAGGTTTGGGGCAGGAAATGGGCACAGATGAAGGAAATAAATGGTGAGTAATAAGGTCATGTACCGTTTATACATGTATGCAATGTTCTGATAAATAAACATCCAATAAAAATTTTAGATAAAAATAAATTTAATATTTTACCCCCAAAATATTTATGCTTTACTATCCAATGCCTTTTCATAAGTCCATACAATAATTCAAAAGAGGCTGGTGACTATGTCTGTATTTCTTTATGTTCTAGCCAATTTACTATTCTTTAACTTTACCTCAAAGAGGACTATTGCCTAAGCATATAGGGCTATGGCGGAGGATAGAATCAGGGTAGGATGGAAGTCTTGGTTGGAGGAGAATCTCTTGTTACGCAGAGACTGAAGCATCAACCAAGGACCCTGTATGTAGTGGACATAGATGTCCTCTAGACAGATGTAGCTGATGGGCACCTGGGTCTTCATGTGGGTCCCCTGGTAAGGGGAGTGGAGGTTGTCTCTGACATGGACTCTGTTGCCAGGTTTTTCATCACTGTCCCCTGGTGGGGCTGCCTTGCCATGCCACAGGGGCAGAGGATGTGCTCAGTTCTGATGTGACTTGATGTGCTGCGGTGGATGGGTAGGGGAAAGGCACCCCTTTTCTGAGGAGTAGGGACAGGAAGAAGAGGGAAGGAGTGGGGTTTGGGGAAGAGAAGAGAGGGGGCTACTATTGGGATATAAGGTGAATAATAATAATTTTTTAAAAGACTGGGGAATCATGGAAGGCCTTTAGAGACTTAAGGACCAGTGCAATCACTGGCTTTCTGAGACCAGAGCCAAGGGGGCAGTTGAGACTTTGGGATCCAGTCAATTGAGCCTGCTGTCTTTGAGGAAAACGCACTCCCACTAGCTTCACATGATTGTATACCCAGTCCCTAGTTTGTGAAACTTTTTGGGAAGTATCAGGAGGTGTGGTCTGGTTGTTGTTGGTATGTCACTGGAGGTGGGATTTGAGGTTTCAAAAGCCCAAGGCATTCTCAGGTAAGTCTCTCTGCCTTATGCTTGTAGAGAAGATGTAAATTCTCAGATACTACTCTAGTGTCAATCCTGTCTGCCTGCTGCAGTGCTCTGGCCGAATAGTCATGGATTCTTACCTTTGTAACAGTAATTCTTCAAGTTAAATGTTTTCTTTTATAAGTTGCCTTGGTCATGGTGTTCTGTCATGACATAATAAGAGAAACTAAGATAATGTTATATTACAAAAGTAATAGAGAAGACTTGCAATACATAAGTATGAGGCATCTATATTTTACAGATGCAGAAGACATGTGTATTATTAGCTATTTAGTTACAAGATGGCAATATGATTAACCCAGTATGAGCAGCAAAGGAGATATATAAAGCCTCCTCATTGGTGAAGGGAGGAACTGTAAGGCTGAGAAAGGAGAAAGCTCAGACAAGTCTTGAATTCAGTTCTAAGTTGAGCTAGTTGTGTGAGTGTGCTTTTTTTTTTTTAAGACGTTTCATTTTCAATTATGTCTGTGTGCCAATGTGTGCAAATGAATGTGGGTGCCAGAAAAGGCAGGAAGAAGGTGGCGAAGGTCCAGGAACTGGAGTTTTGTGTGGTTGTGAGCTGGCTGATATGAATGCTGGAAACAAATCTAGTCTCTTTTCTAGAGCAGCTTGTGCTCTTAACCACTGAGCAATCTCTCAAGCCCAGAAGGAGTTCTTTTTATCAGATTACTCAAATCAGTACATAAATTAATGAATGTCTAGGTGCAGACACATGCATTATATACAAGTAGTCGAATACACACAGGGATAATAAATTAATTCAGTAGTTAGAATTATCTCTCACATGTTTCTTGTTAATCACAAATGGAAGTATACTATGTTCATAATGAATGAATATGTGAGAAACTGCCTGTACCATACTGTTGAAGCTAATAGCAACATAAGACACATAAGTCAGAAATATCTTGATGGTACACCATCACTTCTGAGGTACTGTAAACAAAAAGGTATAACCTTAATGTAATTTTGAGGAGACACCATAGATACACAGGTTGAGATTATACGGTAAAACAAATTATTTATACCTTTCAAAGTAAAATTAGGGTTAAAAATAAAATGATGACTGAGGATCTACCTCAGGTTAAAGGGGGCTAATCAAGAAAAGCAACAAAGTATATCAAATGAACCGTAAAGGTCATAGGCAAGAAAGTATCTATTTTATGATATTTTATAAAATTTTGATGAGTTATTTCAAAATGAATATTTTTTCTTTTTATTAATTAATTAATTCATATTACAACTCAATTGTTATCCCATCCCTTGTATCCTCCCTTTCCTGCCTCCCTCCCACACCCACCCTATTGCCCTCCCCTAGGTCCATAAAATAAGAGCTTTCTTTGTTGGGAAATGGAAGGTAAATAACAAGCTCTGGGCCTGGTACACGTCAGTGATATGCATTGTAATGCATGACTCTCTGAGCATTTTAATAATCATTTTTTTCTGTTATTTCTTAGCTTAAAAATGTCACATAGTATCTTATTGAGACCTTACATAACTGTTGGGTATAGTGGAAGGATAACAGAAACTTGAGTGGCTTGAACTTTATCACTTTCTTTCAGTGATTTATTTATTTCTCTTTCTTTTATTTTATAATAAACTGGGCGGTGGGGGGGGGCAGGTGGAGGAAAGCAGAATTAATAGTAATTGGTCAATCCAGTTAGGAGCACAGCTGTCCGCAACAGTGACACTGTCTTCAAAACAAACAGAAAATAGGCATACAAGTAACACACAGAAAACATCCAGGAAAGCAGCAATGTCAGGAAACAACGGCAGAAAGTCTGGAAGAGTAAAGCTTGATCTGAAGCCATTGTGCTACATCCTCACCAATCAAAAAAGTGAAGAAATAAAAAAAGAACTCTTACTTTTTAGAACTTTAGCAGTAGTCTTTCTTTTGCTGAACACAAAGAAATATGATTTTTCTAGTTTCACCAATCCTATGGCAAGGGACTGGATTGCTATCTTTTTGACAGCTGAATACTATTCCATTATGTACATATGGCACATTTTTCTTTATCCATCACCAGTTGATGGACAATTTGGCTGTTCCCTTTTGAGAATAAGGCAGCCAAAGGCTTGATATCATAAATGTCTCTTGGGCATGCTGGCTCGATTTCCTTTAGGTGTATACCCAGAAGTCAAAATGATAAAATATATGGTATTTCTATTTTTGATTTTTTAAGTATTTTCATACAGTGTTTGAGATTTTCTAAAAGTCTGTTCTGAAAGATCTGGGCTGGTGCCAGGCACAACAGTGAGATAAATGCTAATGCCCTAAACCGAAGCGAGGATAAGATCAGCTTATTTCATCCGTCTCTTGTCAGTGGCAGATGGCATTTCTCAAAGAACTTTTTCAAGTTTTCTTGTCTGGCCAGAGTTTTATCAGATAGGAAAGTCTGTTTCCTATTAAGCTGCCATTTACATTTACCTCAGCTCTTGGGCCTCTTGCCCTATAGCAATGAGGTCAAAATCCTGTTTTGAAATAAACCTTAGATGGCAAATTGACTTTTATTATGCAAGGAAACTTGAACTTTATCATTTCCTCTCTCTCTCTCTCTCTCTCTCTCTCTCTCTCTCTCTCTCTCTCTCTAATGAGTTGAAAAAAAAATAAGAAATAAAAATAAGTTTTAGTTCAGTCCACTCAGGAGCACAGTCATCTTCAAACCTCATGGTTTTAGTTCTGTCTTTACTTACTCCCAAACGGACAGCCCACATACTCCCTGGAAGGGAGGAATTACTCCTGGGTGCTTCAGTTTCTATTGCAGTCTTTGATATGGTTGAGATCACCAAGATAGGCTTCAAAGTGAAAGATGGAGTTTGCTCTAATGTGGCCTGAGACTCACTCAGCACCGAGTTGACTGTAGTACGTTGTGACCAGAGTGTGCACAGTTCACTGCAAGGAGTTCTGAGTCCTTCCCGTCCTTGGCAGAAGAGCAGTCTGCCTAAGTAGAATTCCACATCCACCAGTTTCAATACCATCGTTTAAAAGTATCTTATTCTTCTTTTCATGTGGCTATCATTAACTTTCTCAATTTTTAAAGTGAGCAAAAACAAGTTAACTGACTAAAATTCATGCAGACAATTGAAATGTATGCTAAAGAAAAAAAAAACAAAAGCAAAAACAAAAGCTCTTGTATTTAAGGCAGCAATTCCATTATACTAGGCATACTAAGCAAGTCTAAATTTGATCTCATTTGAGCATATTAATACCAGGTTTATTAATCTCTTTTTAGTGTTCATATATTTTATGCACAGTAAAGACCAAATATTTCTATGGATGTTATAGATGAAGAACTCACAAATGGGACTTTTATGTAAAACAGTTATTATGTAGTTATTTAAATTTAACCACGTCTAGCTTCATTTAGTCAATAATTTTGAAGTGTTGAAATTCAAGTCGTGAGAAGAAGAATAAAGCATGATTTATTTAGATATACGTTTGCAGATTTGTAACACACAAGTTAATTACAATGTACATAAATTAATATGTACATTGCCATTTTTTAGAATTATGAATGTGGGTACTAATTTACATGGTTGAATTATAGCAAAATACATTAAATTATGATATAATCAGTTTTACTCACTGCCTTTAGTTCATATAAGAATAAGCTGAATAATATTGAGGAAAATTAAGAATCCTAAAATTTATAACATTTTTATTTCCATAAGAACATCAATTTATGAGGCACCAGAGTACGTGAGAAAGTCATATCCAACTCTCCACTGTACTGTGGAGAATGTTCTGATCATTGGCTAGATCTGGGTAGGGGTTTAAAGTTTACAGCCTGTATTGTCCTTGGGTGGTGCCTTAGTTTGAGCAGGACCCCTGGGCCCAAAAGGACAGCAGGTTACCAAGAAGAGACTTGATACCCTATGAGCATATACAGGGGAAGGAAATCCCCCTTAGGAACTGTCATAGGGGAGAGGAATAAGGGGAAAATGGGAGGGAGGGAAGAATGGGAGGAGACAAGGGATGGGATAACCATTGAGATGTAACAAGAACAAATTAATAAAATAATATATATCTTGGAAAAAAAGAACATCAATTTAGTGAAATGTTAAATAACAAAGTTTTTTTTTCATGATAATACTTCCTGAATACCAACTCATGTTTCATCATATTTTAACTTATAGCAATTTGGTCAATTATGTTATAATTAATGTATAGTTTCCCCATATTAGACTCTTACATATTCATAGATATAAATTTGTAATTGTGTCTTTGAAATGTTAATTCATAATAGCATATATATTTGTAGTTCAACATTCTAATTTTGATATATTTCAAGAATATATATATATAGATTCATCTACCATACATTCTACATGCTTATACATATTGACATATGTAAACACCTACATATGTTTAAATATATGGTGTGCCAATCACTAAGTGATTTCAAATCACTAAATAAGAATGAAGAAGTGTAATTTTTCTAAGAAATATTGTGTAACATTTAATATCACTTTGAAATTTTATGGCTATCTAAAGAAAATCTATAACTATATTGACACACACACACATATGTATATATGAAACTTACTTTGAACATAATTATAATTTTAGATTTATTGGAAATGAGAGAACATATCTGCTCATAAAGAAGTTATACAGCTATAGATTGGGAAGAAGCCAGACACCAGAAGAAATAACGAACCATGAAGAAAGGAAACTGTATTTGCAGGTAAGTCTATAGCATTTGTTGTTTGCAAAGAAGAGCTGCATGTTCTGAAATGTCAAGAAATGAAATAAATCAAGGAGGAGAAACAGAAACAGAGAAGAGGTTCACTGGCCTGCGAGAGCTAGGTTAAATGCGAAGAAAGAACAAAGTGCAAAACACCAGCAAGAAGAGCAAGGCCCGTGCACTTGAGGGGTTATGTCAAAGTTGCGACCTTGGCAGTTTCAAAAAGAGGGACTCTAAAGCAATGTACCTAGAAATACCCCAGGTGGCCTCTGAGGGCAATGCAGGGGAAAAGGTCAGCAATAGAATTCTTATAATGAAGTCCCTAGAGATGCAGAAATTGAAAGAAAATGGAGAATATCCTACAAGAAACAGAAATTACTTCTGAAGTTATATTTACAATTCTTTGCTAAACAAAAAAGATATTTCTAGTAAAATACTTTCAAATATAAAGCCAGACCTGAAATTACAAGGTGATTTTTATGACTGAGTATACTACTGATGTGTGCAAATGTAAATAGGATAATTTCTAGTACCTTAAGGAAATATCCATCGCCTGCCTTGAGAAGTTGGGTTTTTTTTTTTTTTTTTTAGGATAAGGTAAATTAAAACAGACTTTGACTTACAAATGTTCTTTTTATGATAACAAAGAGTCTGAAGCACCTCAACACCTATTGTCCTCTTGCATAGCAGAGAGACTAATAACCTCTAACTCACTGTTGTGGACTTTGCTTTTCTCAAAATCTCTAACCTTCATTTTGTTCTCTTGATTTTTTTTTTTTTTTTTTTTTTTTTTGGTCATCCGGACCACAGTCAAAAAAAATTTTAAAAACATCTTTATATTAATGATTAATTTATATTAATGTATTCTGTGATAGGTCACTCACACTATATGATTCGGAAACCTGTAATGAATTCGTTTCACCATTTATCATCGTCCAATCGCTGTGGCTGTTCTCATTGGACTATGCCAGTGATACTACACGCCATACATCCTTGGCAACTGAGATTATCTTTCAGTCGTTTTACTGCTCTCTTTCTCTCTCCTTTAGGTCATACACTCCTTTGGTTGCTTGTTGAATTGTTATTAACTGTCAACTCAACACATCTTGGGGTTATCTTCTCATTATGTTGTGTTGATGGAGATTTCGATGAGAGAGTGTCTTGACTGAGAGATGATGTAGGAGGACCCAGGCCACTGTGGATGGTACCGGGTCATAGGTATGTGGTCCTGGCCTACATAAGA